>NC_090294.1:20325000-21022500 GCF_037392515.1 Haliotis asinina | reverse complement strand
TTACTGATTTGATGACACGCAGCAGTACGTGAGTGCTTGCTAAACGGAGACGGCGATTCTATGGTCCTTGGGAATAAATTCACATGTGTCGATAAAATATTTATAGTGCAGCAGCTCTTGCACCTTGCTGAGAGAAACTGTAAAGAATGAAACCTTGCCTTTTTGATCGAACTGGATCAGAATAATACGCATGGAAGAAAAGTTGTCTTGGGCATTTTAAATTTTAGTATAAGCATTCACTGCACGGGAAATTCGCGTTAAAAGGGTTGTAATGTTGAGAGAGAAAGAAATGCTCTCAAAACGGCATTCATATCTTGGCTTTATATCGGGGCAGTCTGCAAGTCAGGTCTGTTCTTGTGCCTGTCTGTGTCTAACAGCCCGTGTATCGATCTATGTCGCCCCGGTTGGCGCTTGCCGTGAGATTAACATGACATCACACTGCTATAGGAGAGTAATCTTGCCTTGGGCATTGTTCACGCAATCGTTTCTAACATTACAACATGGTTTCCGTCTGACACACAGACAATAACCAAAATAACAAAAGCTACATAATATGACTTGAATACTACCATACACCACAGTCCTATTCCTTTATTCGCATTTCCAACTTGACCCGTAAAGATCTAGTTTAGAATTGGTCTCTTTTACCCATGCGCGTCGTGCGAGGTGGCTAACGGGACCGGGTGGTCGGCCTCGCTGACTTGACTGACACGTGCAGTCGCATCCTAGTAGCGTAGATCAATGCTCTTGATGTTAATCACTGGATCGTCACACTCGATTATTTACTAGCAAACGTTAATGAAGAACAGTTATGTCCCTAACACCCCATTTCGGATTAACCAGGTTTCACTATAGAAAGATTGCATATGACATAAAGCATACACAGGTTATAACACTGATATATTCTTCCTGAGTTTAACCACTCAGCAGTAGTGGGTGGTCTATAAGTAGTGTGATTTGGGACAATCCTGTGGTTAACATCATGAGCATCTGTATACGTAACTGGGATATACCTTGGCGTACATCCAAGTCAGCAGTGAGTGAGATTTTTTTCGCCGCTCTTAGCAAAATTCAAGCAATATCACAGCATGTTACGCCAAACCGGGAATCGAACCCGAGTCTTCGGCGTGACGAGCGAACACCTTAACCACAAAGATATCCCACCGCCCCACCAAGTCAACAAGCCCGACCATCTGATACAGTCAGTCGCCTCTTTACGACTTATTCCAGCAAGGCCTTTGTATGTGTATTGTATGGAAAAGCAATCAATATTAGGAATATTTGCAGCTCAACTTCAAGTCAGCAGGGCTAGTTTCAGTCTTCAGTGCAAGATCCACATGTAGCCGCGCATTGCCATAGCAACAAATGAAAGTCAATATGGAGACAGATTTAAGTGTTATTTTCAACTCGGGCGTATTACAAACACACTGAAATCTCTTCATGTGCACACGCTGCAGTTATTGGTACGGGAAGTTTGCCAAACTGGATTACATGTAATGTTTTGGAAGCTGGTTTGAGGTTTGGTTATGGAAATAATCAAATATGTAACCAAATATGTACATGTGCTACCCTCATTACAAAGAAAGACGTACGTTAGATCGGATCAGGCAAAGTGGATTTGTTGATTCATGTTACCAAACGCTCATAATATCCACCACTGGTTTGTCCAGTGAAGAGTCGATTTTTTTCAAACATTCGTTAGATAGCTAGAATATTATCGCAGTGTTTCACAATATCCCGACAGTAAACCTTGATTTTGGGTTGGTGTCAACCGACTGAGCGCAGTTTTATGCCTCACTCAGCAATATTCCAGCTATATGGCATCGGTCTGAAAATAATCAAGTCTGGACAAAACAATCCAGTGATCAACAGCATGAGACTATCTACGCGGTGTCCGTGGGTGGTAGGTGTGTGAGTAAGTGAGGGAGTGAAGTCTGTGAATGAGTGACGTTGAGTGCGAATAACCTTATACCGCTTTTAGCACTATCAGCAATTGCGGAGATCTTGGCAACTGGAGTCTTTGTCCCAGATATCACACCAAGTACAATCTTTGGTCCACTAAGCCACATTGACCGCATAATAGATAGCTATAGATACAATGTAGACTTTAGACCCATTGACAGGATTCTAGATAAAAAATCGAAACATATAGACAGTAAAAGATTTATACCGAAAAAATATATCAAGGCCCTTCGCCAACTTCGCGATCTCAAGTTACAGACCAACTCCCACCCTTAACTTCCCTACCCCGGGCCGCGGGGAAGAGGAATGTCATGCAGAAGATCGATTCCCCAAATGGGTGTGTCCCCGCCGTGGTACTGCTAACACCACCTCTCTCACTCACTCAGCTGACCATGAGTCCAAGCATCTTTCTAGCGGTACAAACTAGGCGGACATGTCCGGCAGATTACACTGGCGACTATTTAGCCATATCGTGACGTAAATACCTGATACATTGTCTTCTATGATGATATAATATTCATTGCACTATTATGCAGTGAATCCTGTCAGTGCTCGTACAGAATTTCAAGACCAATATTTAGTCTTTTTCAAGGCTAGTCTGGGCAAAACTAAGGTGAGCAATTATAAAGGTAAACCAATAAATAGGCCACTTCTGAGTTTTTATTTTTAATCAGAAATTCAAAACAGCATAATACAAAACCATATCTAGACAGACATCAAGGTTCAAGACCAGTAGACCTTACTAAATCTGCAGCCATTCAAACACCTTGAACACCAATGAAAACAAAATATATGGAAAGTGTCTTCATACTTTTGTAACAAACATCCAAAAACAGTTGTAAGCAATCTATATTACAAACCCACACTTTGGATGTTACTTAGCAGACACCATCTTGACTTCATCAACCTTCAACTTGAATTCAAGGCTTTTACATTTTTTCCAGGCTGTTAAAGGCAAAAACAGATTTTCCAGGCCCTTTAAGACTAAGTGCCCAAATTCCAGGCTTTTTCAAGATTGCAGAATACTGTGTCAGTCATAACTAGATGAAAACAGCAGGGCTGAGTGGTGTTCACAAGTTCACTTGGATCTACATGACTGTTGTTTTGAATTTCTCAAAATCAAGGCAAATCAGGAAACTCAAGCATGTATAATGTCCTCTTGATAAAACATAGTATGAAAACAGCAGAGGTGAAAGATTCTCTGGAAACATTGATTCAAATGAAATTAATTAAATAAAGTTAAATAATACATTAAAGACTAAATTCTAGTCTACCTTCTATCAAGTTGGCATGATATGGTGTCATGGAAGTGGCAGTGAAACCAGCTCACTTGCCAATTATATCACGCTCTACTTACCATAGATCTTGACTAGAATATTGAATGTTCATAAGTAGTATTCTCTGACAGTTTTGCATAAGCATGTCAGATTTCTAGCACATTCATTAATACGACAGGACAAAACAAAAGTATTTGATTTTATCGATTTTATTAACAAAAACAAATAAAAACATGACATAAATATTGAACGAGCCTTCAAGAAGCAAGCTGGAAGTTCTTGACAACATTTAATACCTCTACCCACTTGAAAAGAAACAATGGCTATGGTACATACACACGTAATATCAGCTCACAATAAACTCAATACACATGTATCATAATATATGTGTAATTTTAATAATAGCCTTACCATTTAGCCTGGTACTAAACTTCATAAAGGTAAAAAGATTTACCAATCAATAACTGACTGAAATGTCTAACATGATTTGTCTTGGAGGTACACAAAACTCTACAAGTGTATAACAAAACATGCCTCAGTTGATTTACTTTCTGTCTGTACTTGGCTCGAACGTATACAGAAGCAAATGAGAAAGTGCTAAAATGGATGCAATATATTTAAAAATGACCAAGAAAACACTCATATTTACTTCCTAAAACACAAAACAAATATCATATCCTTTAATAACTGGTTAGAAGAAACTGTTCACATGTTTCAAAAGCCAGAAATTTTTCAAGAAAAATCCTCAAACACCACAACAAAACCTCTCAAAAAGCTTTGTTTCTTATTTAGTACAGAAGTGTTCAGTATCTCCCATTACTCACACATCTGGCTTAAAGATGGTACAATACTTACATAAGTTACAAAATAACTGTGCCCTTAAGAGTGGAAAAATGATTTTGTATAGGATCCCATAGCTTTTATTCTTTTAATTTCCACACTGATGTTGCTTTTCTCTCCTCATCCACTTAACCACTGAAAGCTTCATACATTTTCCAGGCATAATATTCAGAATGTTGAAATAAATCTTTCAAATGCTAATTATCAGTAGCACACAATACAGTTTAGTGGTCAAAGCATTCCTCAGCCATGGACCTTTTGAACATGTGTAAAGAAACTGAAATAATGCATGCATAATGTTACACATTTATCATGAAACAATGAAAATACATGAGCAGCTTTAGCTAAAAAGACAAGAAAATTACTTGAGCAGTAAATAAAAAAACGTGCATGACATGGACTGATGTGACAAAATGACAGTTTTGTTTGACTGTCAAATTTTACAATGTAATATGTGAAGGTGAGGATTTATTTCAAGGAGCACAAATTTAATATTCTTACTCATCCAATATTCATGAGCATCACTTTTAAATACCATTAAAATATATAAAATTAAAATAATTGAATATGTGTTTTGTTTGATTAACCCATGTCCAAAAACATGGAACACAAGTTTTGGGTCATTTCTTCAAATGTTACAAACATCTGAACATGTGTTTTAAAGGTGTTTCTGTATTAATATCAACAACCTTAAACATGCAAGTGCTCCCAGTTCTTGAAAATGATTACTTTCAGGTGGTAAATATGGCAAACATTTGGATGTTGAAATGATAAACTTGTAACAAGCTACTTAAAAAAAGAGTAACTTTCTTTTTGCAGAGGAGAAATACCCTCACTAAACTATTCATACAAGGAATGCTAAAAGGTAAAATAGCTTTAATAGCACCATTAACAGATTCTTGTGTGTGTAAAAAAACACTGTGACTTTTATACATACAACTATGATTGCTTAAGTACATAAACTGTACCAATATTTTGTAAAACAACAGTCTGACAACACCCCAGCCAACTGACACAGTGACTTTCTATAAAACAGCTGCAGATGTAACTGCGAGATCACAGAAACACTGTTGTGGAAATATACATTAGTGGTGGAGATGAACTGCCTGCTTCCCCTATGTATGGCTACACCATCATTAATTCAGTGCACACAAATCCTCAATTCTCACATTTTGGTAAAAGTGGACTTTTAATAATTGGTTTCTTAACTGCCTCATTACTTGCACATAAAACAAAGGCTATGCTCATATATGTCTAGTGAAATTTGGAGCAAAAGAGAGGAACAAAATTGAAAGTATATTTAGATTTAGTGTTTCTAAATTCAGAAGTAAGAGAGTTCCTTAACAGCAGACTGCAAATAGTGTCCTCTCCCTTAACCAGATTCTGCCAAAACTAAGGCTGTAATGTCGAAATGAAGCCCTTCATCAATTCATTACCAATTCAATTGGTCACCTGAACTGCATATGCATGAATATTTATAATTTTTTTAGCTGAGCATGTTTTACTTGAGCCCTAATCAAAATAAGATATGCAAGAATGGAATATGTTCCAGCATTACAGTAGTGCATGTCCTGTTAGTTTGCATGGCTGCAAATGGTACTGTGGCGTCATGTCAGATCACTAGTTATTACTACGACAAATTATCAGTGTTCCATATTGTGCATCAAACATGTAACTACAATATTGCATTCGTGAATAATTATTCGTATTTCTTGGCCATCATTCGTGATACATATATTTGCCAGTAAGTGTAATCGTTGCAGCCCTAATCAAAACAGGTCTATCACATTGCCAGAGTGGTATCTGGTTGACAGGGGTTAGTGTTTTCATAACAGTAAGACCAGATGAGCGATAGTCTGTATCAACAAAATGCTCAATTAGTGTAATTTGCCTTAAAAGGAGATACACTGATATGAAAAGTCATCAGAAAAGTAAACATATGTTGGTTACACAGAGCTCCACTTGAGTTACTTAGTGTTTTTCCTTGCTTCAATCAGTCAAGAGCTGGCAGTTTCAGATTGTGCACACACTAGAGCCAAGGATCAGTGTAAGAATACTAAAGTGATACTGAGGATGCTACAAACACCACTTCCTCACAAACAGGAACATAAACACCAGCTACCTGTAGTCTGTATCAGCAAACACGTGTCCTGTGACGACTGTTTGAAACTCCTTCCTTTAGATGTTGTTAGAGACTGTGTCATCAGGATGTTTGCCTCTTGTAGATTACAACTTCTGTATTTGTCATAGATAACAAATAGGGAAGACATTTGCAACTGTCATGGCGGTCACTGTTACTTACCAACCTCTAATGAGCCAATCAAATAGTTCATTTGCTGTCTGTTATTTCCATGAGCAAGTACAGTGGAAGCTATCTACACAGACACTCATCTGGACTGACGAAATTATCCAGTTTAGACGTGCCAGATTATAGAGCTGATGATAAATGTACAAGCCACGAACTGGACTGGGGGTTTTATACTGGTGTTGACAACTTGCCGGATTGGACAAATGCTGGTTTTGGCAGCTTCCATTGTATTACTATTATGAACTCAAGTTGGCTTATACACGTAAGACTTCAGAATCTTTGAAGAGACTAGAATATCTTGTGAAGGTGTTCTCATAGCTGGTTTGTCCATTTTGTCAAGTGAACATGTGAATTTGAGTTTCAAAACAAGGAATTATCAAGTCCATTACATCAAATGTCCCCATGACAACAGTAGCTCCACAAATCCTGCATCTCACAGCAGCATTACATAAGGAGTTGTCCCCCTTGGTGAATCAAGCCATGGCCTCAGCTCAACAAATGTGAAATGTGGCCCTGGAAATAATGTGAAACAAAATTACTGGACTGGAGTAAGTGAAATCAGAGAAAGCTATTATCTTGAGCAGTGTTGAAAGATGTGGGCTGTGTTTTATCATTATTTTAACAGAACTAGCACAGGCTGAGTACAAGCACTGAATATTAAAATCACACTGTTCCTAGTCAAGTCATATAAGTGGAAACGTGCGAGTCATATAAATGACCCATACTGTGTGACTGGAAAGTGAATTACTATGATGTTTCTGCACAAGCTAACATTTTAACTGTATATGAGCATGTAAATCTTATGCAACAATTTATTATTACATGAAAACAATAATGGTTGTCCAGCTCTTTGTCAGTAACCATGACAACTCATTCCTGCAGGAAGGAATTATGCAGATTTCAAATTCTAAGGTAGGGGATGGCAATCTTGACCATTAGGTGACAAATTAGTTATCGTGACTGCTTGTTTCAAGATGTGGAATTTTCTAAAGAAACCTTGATTTGCACCTACCCCTTGTCCAGCTGCACATTTAGCACATCGAGGCAAAACATTGGACTCTGTTGGAACATTTGATGACATTACATCAACATCCATTGTTGTCCAGCCATTGCCGGTTTGCTTCACCTGAAAATACAAATATTCTTCAACTGGTGCAGAAGCACATATGGTCACACTATACTTTCAAAAAGATGAGTGTGTGTGAGTTTGGTTTGTAGCAACCTTCAAGAAACATCGGGGGAACTCCGGAAACAGGCTTCACACACTGTATCCATGTAGGGAATTGAACCTGGGTCTTCGGGGTGATAAGCAAGTGTTTTAACCACTAGGCTACCCTGATGCCAAAAACGAGAAGAAGCATAATGAAAGTGCATGTAACATTGGGTGTTACGCTGCGGAGGGTCAGGTTCTGAAGTTACGTATCCATCCATCTTTTCCCCAAACTGGATTAACTGCCTAACCAATTTCTCAAAGTGGGTCAGCGCCTGAACAGGGCACATGCTATATGATTTTTACCAAGTTTATCAACTATTTTCCTAAAGGTTGTCATTGTCATGATTATGCTCACTCACAAATTTCAAACAAAGCAGCATGGGCACTGACAATAGATACAACAGGATATTACGTTTAGTGCTGACTAATGTTCAAGATACAAGTTACATCATGCCACATGAATGGTTACCGGTAAAGTCTTGTTCATAATGCTAGTTTTGTTTAAACTATATCTCCCACTAGGACAACAAAGTATGCCATCTCAACTTTTTCGATTGAAATTTGGCACACTGACTTTTCAATTTGATTACAAGAGAGCATTCCAGTATTTGTTAATTTCAACAAAAATTAAACCAAGATAAACAGCAAATTCTAACAGGAAGCAGAAGAAATGGTCTAAGACCTGAATGCATACCTGAATGTCTGCTGAATTTTCATAAATGTGCAGCCTTGTGTCACAGACATTTTCACATGGTCTTGTGGACAAGTCTAAGGCTGTAATCTGATTCTCACGAACAGAGATGTTTGTTGAGATTGTGGATATTTCATTTGAGATTCCGTAACAAAGTTTCTTCTCCTAAAAAATACAATATGAATTGGGCGTGATGGTGAGTACCTGAGTTTGGACAAAGTAAAGATTGATCAAATAGTTTTTAGTCATCTACATGAACATAAATTTATTTTTAACCTTAAGATTCTAGTTTTAGAATTTGTAATGATTTTTGGATTCCTATGGAATAATAAGGTCTTCACAAGTCCCTAGATCATAAGATATGCTGCAGATCACAAGTCCAGTTGGTGGAGTCAATAAAATGAAGTTTATGCTCTTGTTAACAGATAAAATATATAATATAATCTTTAATTTTAAGAACTTGCTATTCTGTTTATCACATTCATTTCACCAGATCTTGGATAAAGCTAACTAGGAAAAGTTATGATATTGATAAAGGCGATCTCTTCATACAAACCGCTTCAAATAATATATCACGATATGTCTGAAGGGCAAGAGTTCCGCCCACTTTTCACATAGAACATTTCCACCTTCCTCAGTGTTATATTGCAACACTGAAATAAGTTCATTGATTGCTTTTTTTATACTTGTTCTAATTCACGAAATGTATATTTATGGTGAGGTATGCTTGTCAGTGGGGTGGAGGTACGGACGGAATTCTTACCGCAGGGGCAGTCTAAGTACACTTAGTCTCAGTGTATTTCGTTACACTCCACCACTGAGTAGTGGAGTGTAACGAAAAGTACTGAGGATAAGTTTACTTAGACTGACCGCAGGGGGTTAGCATGATTAAATTTGTTTACCAGCTGGCAACAAATGTGAACATCAACTGAGAGTGCGACTGACTTATAGACACAGAACATTATTATAACCATCTAACCAAAGAGTTTCTATTTCAGCTAATGTTGCAAAGTGTTACGGTTTGTACTTTTCAGTCTTTGTGACCAGCTGATAACTAGAACAATAAAATATTCAACGCATGATCTCACCGGTTGTACTTCTCGGCGTATGTCATCTGTAAATGAACATTTCCTTTTCAATTCTAACATTTTCTGCAACTATTTAGGAATTTATCATTACAAATGCACGATGTTATCCCTGGAAACACAATCAATTTAACCGTAACAATGTGCTCGATATCCCGCCAACATCTGAACCGAAACCGGATGTACCGGAAGTGTCTCCAAACAGGTGCGCTTTTTAGAGGTACGAACGAATATATATTCTTCGCCTTCGGACATCGTTTATATTGAAGTTCAAGAAAAAACTTCTGATATGTAAGTTGTATGACTTAATTATTTACCGAAACAATTATCTTGGGGATGTAATTGTAACGCAATGATTAGGTATTAATTGATGAATTTAGGGACGTGACATTCTCCCTTTCGGTGCTTATTGGGAATGCGCATGCCTTTGCCATGGCAGCATTGTAAACTTCCGCTTCGACCCCCATGGAGCTCCCTGGTCAGGCAGACCATCATACAATTTGAAGGTGACAGAATATGCAATATAGATGGTCTTACGTTTACACCAAACATATATGTGTTTCAGTTTCGTTAAAGAGAAAACCCTTAAACTGTCTTCTGGTTTTCTGGCCATATTTAGGCCGAATAACCAACTGCCGCTAACAGACTTAGAAACAGCTCTAAGATTCACACTCACTCCTTCAGTATATATAATAAACTGTATTCTAATTCGTCACGTTATTAATTTTACCTTTCCATGACTGTCGAAGAAGATTTAGTTCGAACATGTATTAGAAGTGAAATTGTGAAAGTATGTATGATTTTCATCGAACGTTATGGTAACGCAAGCAAAATACATGTAGAGCCAATTAAGTGGCAAATCTTTAATATATATATTTCTAATGGGCAGTGATCAAGATAATACGTGGAACAGTTGCACATATTTATTCATAATGAATATAACGGACACACACACACAAAAATACTTAAATGATGCCTCAGTTTCATTTTTGAATTTTTAACTTTCCACTATCCACAGTTGATTTGAAAAAGAAAATCTGTTTTGTTTCAGTTGTTTGATTTTCGTTGTTTTTTTTGTTTTATGTTTTTGTGAAAGTGTAATATCACATTTCAGTATTATATGCAAACTTTGCACAAGGTTTAGATACAAAAATAAAATCTTCAATTATATTGTCTCAACACTATAGACCCATTCTTTTATGACATAGCAGAATCATCTTTATTGATTCCTCTTTGCAACTTGAATTCCTTAGTTGGCCATTCACCTGCAGCAGGCAATGGAATCATCCCACTCATGATATTCTTACCATGTTAGCTTTCTGAAAGGGTTATCCTCTTTGGGTTTGATTCCCCACATGGATACAATGTGTGAAGCCCACTGTGATATTGCTGGAATATTGCTAAAAGCAGTAGGTCACTCACTTTGCTTGGGCTCAGAACAAAGCAATAGTAGTGAATGAATGTTAAGTACTTATAATTTTATATTGAAAGTAGGATGTTCAAAGATGATTTGATTTAGCCAAATCTTTATTTGATGTGATACTTGTTTCCTGTGCAACAGATACCCTATCATTCCACTGAAACAAAAAACAGAATGATGGTCTAAGGGCAGATATCATACCAAATCAAGATGGCATCTTCAGGACGTCGAGTCTACCCCTCTGAGGACATGACCGCACAGCACCACAGTTATGGAGGGGGGCTCCAGTCCCGTATGTCTGATATACCACCAGAACCGCTGGCACCATATGTGACTCTTGAAGATGCAAGGTACTCAGACATTCGCAAACGGATTGGACTTCCAAGGCTTCCGAAACGAACTTCAACTCTTCATGATGGTTATGAGCAAGTATGTACTGGTCTTTGAAGGGCATTTAGAAGTGAAGTGCATAAGAATGAAGATTTTATGGATATCAACTTCTTTATATGAGAACACAACGTTTCGGACGTTACTCCTTCATCAGGTGATGAAGGAGTAAGCATTAACTCCGAAATGTTGTGTTCTCATATAAAGAAGTTGATATCCATAAAATCTTCATTCTTAAGTATGTACTGATTTCAAGAAATGATATTTTTCCTTTCACTCGTTTCTCCAGACATACAGTTCTTTTGGGGATAGGATCTAAACAATATTAACCCCGATGTCAGGTGGACAGTGTTTGGTATAATTTGAGGGTAAATGATATCTTTTGGTACATTCTGAAAATATTATTCCAAACCCAGTGCCCCCAAAAATATTTTATTGTTAGTCCCATAGAGAAAATTTATGAAACAGATTTTTCCTGACTTGACTTTGATTCATCTTTGAAAATTTGCGGAGGTGTCCTGTTGTGGTAACTATGATGACAGAGTGATATTTAATTTTACAGGTGTTGGAAGAACAGACAGATTTCATCAGGAGGCATTTTCACATGAAAGAGTGCAAGAAGTTTGTGCCAAAACCAGACCAGAAAGTGAAAATTGTCAAAGATCTGAAGTAAGTGGAAGATAAGATGGAAAGTAGACTGTGCATGTGAAGATGGCCTAATCACATCCAAACGGACTTGAGATATGTGTTGTTGATTTGTGTAAGACACACTTAACTCAACATATCTTGTTTCATATATACCAACAGTACTGTTGATGATAATTATTGAATCATTGAGATCTGTAACTTAGGAATGATTCTCTTATGCCATAAGAAGAAGAATGCTGTGCTTGAAGCAGTAATGAATTAATTGTTAATTAGCTGTCATGTGTTTAGCACAGTCTGGCAAAATTGTTTTTACTCGGCTGTCACCATCTTTTCAGCTGTATATTAGTGCTGTTAACATATTAGTTTTGATCATCTCAGCAGACAAGACCAAACAGAATCCCACTTGGCTCTTGCCTTGGACTTAGTTGCTAAAGTTGCTGTGTGTTATATAGTTATATAGTTATATATCCTATGTTGCATGTATATATATGGGAGAATGTCTATGTTCAGTCTTGACCAATGCAAACCTTTAAACATTCTGTCTTTGCTTGGGAACTCAGTGCATCTGATAAGAATGATTTCCCTGACAATAATACTGACAGCCAGCTTTAAGCGTGTAATCTAAGAGGCACACACAGTACGCTACATAGCCCTCATGCTGACTAAAAGCTATCAGAATTTAATCCCAGTAGGGCCTGTAAGGCTTATGAGGAATTACTTCCTCAACTAAACTGGTTCCTAGCTCCCTTTGTGAATGACAACCTGCGATATGCAAGACAGGGCACAGGTTACTTCCAGTACCAGATTTCCGGTGACAAGCATATATTCAAGAACCAGTCCTGGTTCCGAATTGTGAGACTGCCAAATACAACTTTACTAGACTGGACACAATGTGCTTGGCTGTCCCAGCTGTTGGCAGTCATAATAGTTGGCTAATTGTGGGGTGGTTAGATTGACAATATATATTTCCTGCAGGGATTATCGGTTCAAAACTGTCAAGTGACATCCATGAATTTTCTAAATTCCCAGGGTATGAAAACCTGCAGCCAGACCACAGGGCTGGATTAGATGTACATCTTGCCAACTCTAACCAAAACTTACCTGCCCACATGATACTGTCATATGCATGTCTAAATTTTAACCATTGAGCAGGTGAATTTGAGAATCTGGCAGTCCATGTTGAAAACAGCCCATCCCGGGTGGTAGGGCAGGCATATTTTTCAAATGCTGTCAGTACTTTGTCTGTTCTCACTTGACAATACAAAACAAGGAAAAACTCAATAGGATGATTTTGAATAATCTACTTCTATAATTTCTTTAGGTGTCAATGCATTACAATGCATTCATCAAACAATGCAAAATTTGATGGCATAGAACCAGAAAGATTGTTTAGCTGATGTTTGAGTCAGTGATAAACTGTTTTGTTGGTTTATTGTTCAACAATGCTCATTGTCCCTGCTTTACGGCAGTGGTCTGTATATATTAGAGTCTGGACTACACAATCCAGTGACCAGCAGCATGAGCTTTGATCTACACCACTGGGATACCATGACAAGTCAGCAAGTCTGCCCAACCGATCCTCTTACGAAAAGCATGTGTTACTGAAATCAATTCTAACCTGTATCTTTGCAGGTCAATAAACTGGTTGATACCAAGGGCATCTTGCAGAAATACACCCCATTATTAACATGCCAGCAGCCATTACCACAAATATGACCAGTTGACAGTCCAAATGTGTTCCTGTTGATAGAGTGTCTGCCTAAAAGGCAAGAAAGTCTGTAGTTTGATCCCTGGCCTTGTCACACAAATGACTTCAAAAGATGGAACTTGTTGTTACCTTGCCTGACACACAGCATTAAGGGGTAGTGGGGTAACAATTCGTGGTTAAAGTGTCCGCTTGTCATGTCGAACACCTGTGTTCAATTCCCCACATGAGTACAATTTTGGAATATTGCTATAAGTTGCCTAAATCCATACTCACTCTCAGTATTACGGAAATTAAACAAGAGTTGGTTGCTAAGTGTCAGTATATTGTGAGTAGGGGAACCATGTTTAATGAAAGCATAGTATCTCAGTGGTATCACTGTAGAACCGCATTAATCTTACCAAGCAGCCACACAAACTGAGAAACACACTTTCATACTTGTTGCTATAGATAGGCAATAATCTGGAACACGGTGTTAAAGCCCATTTTCCCTCTCCTCCCTTCTTGATTGAGCTGAAGACGGGAGGTTTTCCATATTTGCAGACCTCAGGAACATGGTGCTTAAGTCTGTTGTATATTTTTAGTCATTCAAAGCTCAAAGTTAGACCATGAATTATTCAGTTTACTTTTTGTACTGACAGTGTTAATTGTTAATTGCTTTTCCCATATCTTCATGCTGCCTCTGTTTTTGGTTGACATTCTGTGCAGTAACCCTTCAATGAATATGTCAGTAGAGATATTGTCCAACTTACACTGTGCAGATGCCACTGTGGGGAAATCCTGTACAATCATGCTGGCTTGAGGAAAACAACCAGACCCAAGAGCATGGTGACTAATGACTTGGAGTTTGCCCATTCCTTTCTTGTACCTGCAGGTAAGTTGCCACCATTGTGATGTATATTTCTATTGTTGTTGCTATGTTATATTGCTAATATTATCTGAGGCTCGTTGTTAGTGTTATAGGGAGTGGTGGGGTAGCTTAGTGGTAAAAACATTTGCTTGATAAACAGTGAAGTCCTGGGTTTTATTTCCTACAAGGGTACTATGTGTGAAGCCCATTTAGTCATATGGAAGCCTAATTTAGTGTTATGGCATCCTGAATCATTCGTATAGTGTTATGGTAGGTTTTGTCTTAGTGTTAATCAAGCTTCAATGTTAGTCTCATGGTGGCCTCATTCTTAGTGTTATTTTACACCCAGCCTTAGTGTTATGTTAGCCTCATTGTTAGCATTATGCTAGCCTCATTCTTAGTGTTATGTTAGGCTCAATCTTAGTGTTATGTTAGCCGTATTCTTAGTGTTATTCTAGCCTCATTCTTAGTGTTATTCTAGCCTCATTCTTAGTGTTATGTTAGCCTCACTGTTAGTGTTATGTTAGTGTCATTGTTAGTATTAGATTGGCCTCATTCTTAGTGTTATACTAGGCTCATTCTTAGTGTTATGTTAGTCTTATTCTTAGTGTTGTGTTAGCCGTATTCTTAGTGTTATTCTAGCCTCATTCTTAGTGTTATGATATCCCCATTCTTAGTGTTATGCTATCCTCATTCTTAGTGTTATGCGAGCTTCATTCTTAGTGTTGTGGATGCCTTGATCATTCTTATGAATATTCTAGGCACACTGTGGGTGTTATTCAAGGCTCAATGTGAGTGTTATGCTAGCCTCATTATTAATATAAATGTAACATCAAACATACTTGAAGTTGATGTTTAGAGACATAAAATGTTCGTTTGTTTTCAGAGTATACAGATATGGTGAAGAATGAACGAGCCAAGCCACCGGAAGTCATGCCAAAAGTGTCATGGTCTGAGGACCAAGCCATTCAGACATTTACAACCAATGCTTTTGGCAAGATTTCATTCGACATAGAGCAGATTGGTGGCATGAAGCCAGCTAAGGTAAACTGTGATAATTTATGCATATAGAATACAAATATAAGTATGAGTCAGGATAAGTAAACATTTATTTCCAGTTAGCACAATTAATTTCCAGATTGAACATTGTTGTTTGATAATGTAACAAGAGGTGTGAATAGGTTACAAGATTTGGTCAAGTAAATTTCTAGTTCAACGGAATATCTTTATCAGTGGTGTTATGGAAAGTGTTATCAATACAATAAACCTGTTTGATAAACTTGTTATCATAATACATTAAGTATGCAAATGAATCCAAGCAGGCACTTCTTTTCGTGAGCTCTTTGAATGGAGGTAACATCTATATGCTGAATGACAAATGGTCTCAGTTGATTTAGGCCATCGATGTACGTCACTGCACAGATGTTACTATACACAAACATGACTTCATCTTGCATTGTATGGTAGTTGGGTGAATTCAGGTCGCCTTGTACTCATACATAAGTTCTGAAGTTGTTTCAGTGGGCAAAATAGACATCTGTCTTTTCAAAATGATATCATATGATACAGAGATTATTATCAGGTGGGGGTCCTCATTGTAAATATCCTATACAGTATACCCAGGCTAAATTGCCATGGTTTGTTCAGGAGAAGTTCTGGCTTTATATCCATGGTGGCATTATAACCAGGGCATTTTAAGGGTAGGAAATCCATTCTGGCTAAAACATGGCATTTTATCCAGGGTGGCATTATAACAAGGGTATTGTAAGGGTAGGAAATCCATTCTGGCTAAAACATGGCATTATATCCAAGGTGGCATTATAACAGGGGTATCATAAGGGTAGGAAATCCATTCTGGCTAAAACATGGCATTATATCCAGGGTGGCATTATAACAAGGGTATCGTAAGGGTAGGAAATCCATTCTGGCTAAAACATGGCATTATATCCAAGGTGGCATTATAACAAGGGTATCGTAAGGGTAGGAAATCCATTCTGGCTAAAACATGGCATTTTATCCTTGGTAGCATAATAACAAGGGTATCGTAAGGGTAGGAAATCCATTCTGGCTAAAACATGGCATTTTGTCCATGGTGGCATTATAACCAGGGCATTGTAAGGGTAGGAAATCCATTCTGGCTAAAACATGGCATTTTATCCATGGTGGCATTATAACAAGGGTATTGTAAGGGTGGGAAATCTGTTCTTTCAAAAACATGGCATTATAACCAGGCTATTATAAGGGTAGGACATCCGTTCTTTCAAAAACATGGCATTATAACAAGGGTATTGAAAGGGTGGGGAATCCGGTCTTTCAAATACATGGCATTATATCCAGAGTGCACTGTATATGATATACTATGATACAGAAACACATTTGGTTGATATTTTCTACTTAAAAATAAATTAATAGCATTAACATTTTTTAAATGGTAAACCGTTTTCTGTTACAGTACATCCGAGTGGCTTCCACAGATTCTGAGAAAGATGTCATGGAGATGATGCTGAAGTACTGGAGGATCCTGGAACCTGTTCCTCCCAAACTTGTGATCTCCGTCATAGGTGGCGCCAAAAACTTCAAACTGGATGGTAGAATGAGGGACACCTTTAACAGTGGTCTTATCAAGGTAGACAAGCTTTGCATGTTGTCAAGGTGCTGTGTTTTTATCAAGTATAATTTCAGTATACCCTGGTCATAATGCCACCATTTGTCCAGGAGAATATATGGCATTATATCCGGGGTGTCATTATTACCAGGTAGGGCAGCTAGAGGACCCATGCAATCAACAAGGTGATTGAGCTGATGCCTCCTATAATGGACCTTAAATAACTGGATAATCCCTGCTTGTAGGGACAGCATATAACTTCTTGTTGTAGGTGGCAGAAAGTGTATTGTCACATGTGTTATCCTGTCTTGCATTACAAGACTTAAAGCATTCAGGAGTCTGAGTCATGTCAATTAATAAATTAACATACTGAGGTATGTATACAACATGTTGATAGTCTAATTTGAATTTTGACCATGAGAATATGACTATAATTCCTCAAATCATTGGCAAGTGGCATTATATCCAGTTTGGCTTTATAATCAAAATATTATATAGACAGGAAATCTGTTCTGGCAAAATCATGGCATTATTTCCAGGGTGGCATTATAACCAGGGTGCACAGTACTCTTAGGAATATTCCAATAACTTAACTATTGAAAGACACAGTGTAATTGAATATAGCCTACCGTAAAGAAGAGTCTTTCATCTCGTCGAATAGCCATTTTCCACCACTTTTGAAGATATTCAGGGTCTGGAAATGTGTGAAATGACAGTGAACCGTTGTTTCGTGCATCGGATGTACACTGAGGTACACAACAATGGTCAGCAGCCATCGTTGTGGGTGTAACCTCGTTTTGGAATTGGTCAAAGGTCACATGTATAAATATTAAGAATCGGCTATAGCCTTTACATTTATTGCTGATCCAGAAACAAATGAAGAATATCACTGTATGATATTCCTTGAGCCCTTCAGCCAGACTTGGCATTAGGGTAGTCTAGTGGTTCAAGTGGTTCACTCATCATGCCTACAACCTGGGTTTGATTCTCTGCATGGGTACCATCTGTGAAGCCCATTTCTGGTTTCCCCCCAATATGATATTGCTGGAGGCTACGTGAGTCCATACTCACTACATTTACATGCAATCTCAGATCACAGGGCATAAACTCTTGAACTTTGCCTGCTTTGTTGATAAGGTCTTCATTTCACATGGCCATAATATATGACATATTTATTATACCTGTTAAAAAATCCTTCACTTCGATTTCTAAGGGAAATTTGGAAACTTTCAATTCCACGTGGTATGATATCTTTGCAAGTCAGCTTAAGTTAGTTGTTGTTGTTAATATTATAGGCTGCCAAGACGACGTCTGCTTGGCTAATCACATCAGGATTCAATATGGGTGTGATGAAGGCGGTGGGCCAGGCTGTCCATGAGGGGCAAACCTTCCAATGGGACAATGACAGGATGACGCATGTACTGCGCTGTATAGGTATTGCCCCATGGGGCTATGTGAAAGGCAGGAACTTCCTTGAAAGCTCTGATGGAAGGGTAATGATATATTTCACAACTTGAAACAAAATAATATAAACAGATTTTGTGGATGATGGAACAGAATTGGTCACTAAATATCAAGAACTGACTTTTAAGATCATTTGGTCAGTATGGTGTTCCAGTCTTTTGTCAACTTTGACTTCTTTTTTTGACTTGTCGTCTATGCTGCCTTTATGGCTGATATACGCACACAGTGTTTGGGAACTGTCTTTATGTTATGCCAGGGTAAGTTCAATGCCCACTACCGCACCAGCAACACCATCCTC
This sequence comes from Haliotis asinina, assembly GCF_037392515.1. NCBI lineage: Eukaryota > Metazoa > Mollusca > Gastropoda > Lepetellida > Haliotidae > Haliotis > Haliotis asinina. The sequence continues at coordinate 21,003,747 of NC_090294.1, read as the reverse complement.
CATGGCCAGCCCGTCCACCTCAATGCTGACCACACCCACTTCATATTTGTGGATGATGGGATGAGGAACAGATATGGAGGAGTAGCAGACTTTAGGGCAAAGTTCGAGGAGAACATCATGTCGTGTGAGTCACTTATTTCTCTAATCTGAAATAAATAGAGGATACTAAATGACCTTCCGTGTATTACCATTTTTATTAAATGAGTTAATGATTTGGTATCAAACGAGCGAAAGTGGTATCAAACGAGCTAAAGTGAGTTTGATACTAAATCTTTAATGAGTTTAATGAAAATGGTATTTCACTGAAGCGTGTTTAGTATTCTGTTTATTGCTCGCTAACATAAATTGACAGAAGCATTGTGACATCACAACTTTGAACCATTTTGACGTCATACGTCAAGCGGTATTACACTAGTGTAATATTGAAGTGAAAATATTACACTGCAGTATCTTCCACGGCCGAGTAATAAGCTTTGAAGATTGGATAGTTCTGTTCCTGAACATAGCAGTGGATAGTCTCGTTTATGCATTTTTGCAGGTGAAAAAATGTTTTAAAAGCTATAACTTACAAGGTGAGGTTAAATAGGGTTTTCACATCCCTTTGAAAATTATTGCATGTATTAACTGTGAACCAATATGTGCTTCTGCTCGTCAAGACATTATGTCTCTGTGATATTAAAAGATGCGTTGTTCTCTCCATTGAACTTTAAGGGGTGTTGGGGTAGCCCAGTGACTAAAGTGTCTGCTTGCTGAAGAACTTGGTTCAATTGCCCACATGAGTACATTGTGTGAAGCTCATTTCTGGTGTCCCCTGCCATGATATTGCTAGAATATTGCTATAAGTGGCATAAAACTAAACTTACTCACTCACTCTGGTAAGGCTTAGGGAGTCATGGATTCAATATTCCTCTGCATAGTTCTGTGCCTGTAAGGTTTTGCATCTGTTTCCAGCTAGAGGCATCCCTGTGGTGCTGGTGGTGGTGGAGGGTGGCCAAGATGCCCTCATGGATGCCAGAACGTCCTTGAAGCAGGGCATACCTGTGGTGGTGTGTGCTGGAACTGGAAGGGCAGCGGATATTCTCGCCTATGCTTTTACCCACACAGTGAAATCACCCAGGTAAGATGCAATGCATGCTCTGTGCCCTCAACACGCCAGTGTGAATTGCTGTGTGCTCACCACTGTATTTAGAGCCCTCAACCAAGTCGCTATGGATTTTCCCATACAGTTAAGGCACCCAGGTAAGACACAATGGATAAGACTCCAAGTCAGCTGAATCACTAGGTTTGAGCATCTGCCTGGAGAGCAGACGGTTATAAGTTTGATCCTTGACTGCATGAAACCAGTGTACATACTTGTTGGTCCCTGCCTGGTACTCAACAGGGCTACAACAAGGACTGGTGACCTTGGCGTCAGTACACTGTGTCTGGGTGGGGTTTTCATACTGTGGCATGGTATTTCAGTGAGATTGTACTAGAAAACTGTCTTAAGTGTGGGCTAGTACATGCCACATACACACATGCACATCGTTGTATGAGCAAACTGTTCTTAAGTCCGACATTAAACCCTATTTCACTTTTGAGGGACCCATGTGAATCACTGTGCATTTACCTGTACATTTAGAAGCCAAGTGAATCACTGTGCATTTACCTGTACATTTAGAAGCCATTTAGTGAATCACTGTTCATTTACCTGTACATTAACTTAACCATGTGACTCACTGTGCATTTACCTGTACATTTAGACAGCCAAGTGAATCACTGTGCATTTACCTGTACATTTAGACAGCCAAGTGAATCACTGTGCATTTACCTGTACATTTAGACAGCCAAGTGAATCACTGTGCATTTACCTGTACATTAACTTACCTGTACATTAACTTAACCATGTGAATTTCTTTGCATTAACCTGTACATTCAGACAGCCATGTCAGTCACCATGCATTTGTCTGTATATTGAGGCAGCAAGCCTCAAGTCTGACCAACTGATCCCATTAGGGTCCTGTTAATACATGTATGATTGCTGAAGGTCAATTCTATGCCAGATCTTCATGGGTATGATTTTTTTCAACAATATGACAAAACGTTTGTTCATCTGTTCATTGCTCATGTTCCAACTGTTTTCTCTTCAGCAGTGGCGAGCGTAACATGAGAGATAAACATGCGCAGGTCCTCAAGAACAGGCTGTTCCAAGCTTATGGGAAGTCATGGGGCAAAAAGGCTGAGACTGAGAGCGACAAGTACAAGGATATTGTCATGGAATGTTGTCAGTACGAGGAGAGGGTAGGTTGTGGGATCTCAGTCCAATTCAAATATTCTTGTGTTCTGATGCCCATAATATATCGCACATCTAAAGTACCCCCCTAGATGAGGTACTTATGATGTCAGGGTAACTCACTTTGATCATGTGGACAAGACCTCTGATCAGAAGATCCATGGTCAGAATCATGTCTCAAAATTCAGAAATTTTATTGCTGTTACATTGTGTGCAGAGTGATATGGTACGCTCTCATATTGGTACAGTACAAGTCTTTCTGTTTGGACTGTTTTGGGTCAGTATTTGAGTTAGTTTAGCTTTTACACTGCACTCAGCAATATTCCAGCCATATGGCGGCAGTCTGTACATAACTGAGTCTGGACCAAACAATCAAGTGATCAACAGCATGAGCATCGATCTGTGCAATGGGGAACTGATGATGTGTCAAAAGAGTCAGCGAGTCTGACCACCCAATCTCATTAGTTGCCTCTTATGACAAGCATGGATTACTGAAGATCATTTCTAACCCAGATCTTCACGGGTCGGTTTATGAGAATTTACTTCAGGGGAATGTAGTGGCTGTCTGGCAATGGAATGCATTCATTTTGACAAAATGATTATAGCTCTAGACAATTTGACAAAGGGTTTGAAATGTTAATTAAATGACGTTGATTAAATCGAAAATATCAAATTTGGGACTGTGGTTCTAATAATACTGTGGTGTACTGTTTCATCCCTGGTGTGTCTGAGAATCAGGCTGAAAAAGCAAATTGAAAGCATATGTCGGAGGTGAAAAGGGATAGTGTTGTCTAGACTAACTGATCTTTGTATTGTAATCTTGTTTTGTATGTGATGCTGGTTGTTTGATCCTCACTGAAGTAAATGTTTGACAGAAATACTTCAAGCTGATTGGCGTGCCACTTTCCTTGAAACAGCCATTTATAACGTGACAGTGGAAATTTCTTTGCAATACAGTTATTTTCGTCTCATTTAATTCTGAAATCTTAAAGATTTGTCTTATTTTAAAAATTAGTGGAGCAGCAAACTGAATTTCTTAATAAATTTTGTAAATGGTCGCTCTTAATATATACTAGTAATTCTCTTTAGAACAGAATTTATAGCGTAAATATTTATGGGTATTTCAGGCAATTGTTATGTCAAATGTTCATGAAGTAAGAATCATGTAATACTTGTAATTAGAGCATCTTGACGTGTTTATGTTTTTAATTCATGTAGTGAGGTGGTCATCATTATTGTGTCATTTCAGATCATAATCTTCCATATCAACAAACACGAAGATCTTGATCTTGCCATTTTGTCCGTCCTTCTGAAAGGTATCATTTTTGAGTACATTCATTGGCAGTCCAGAGTAGTTTTCCAATATCAAATCAATCAATCAATCAATCAATCAACCAACCAACCAACCAATCAGCATGGCAAGTAAACATGAACATATCTAAAGTACAAAATTATTGTGACTTGGAACAGAAGGTGACAGAACATCAAACATCGAAGTGATATTGTATTGACCTTGAATGCTGTGTAGGCTATGCACTCACTCACACACTTTCTTTCACTCACTCACTCTTGTCTGCAGCTGGTGGTGGACTTAAGGCAGGGGACAGCAAGATTGACCGGTTGAACCAGCTGAAACTGGCCTTGACTTGGAACAGGGCAGACATAGCTCAGGAGGAGATCTTCCGGGAGGATGTCAACTGGACACAAGGTATGTGTACTCATGACCAACTCATGAAGACAATTGGTATCACAATTGAAGCTGGTTAACTGTACTCTTTACAACCAAGACTTTGTTTATAACTGTAAATGAATCAAACAAAATGGAAACATGATGACAAACTGGTTCCTATGTACTAAATTTCAAGACATTCTCATGCCATTCTCTGTTTGTTGTAATTGTCTTTATCAAATTTGGAAAGTGAAATATTTCTTGAATTGTGGTAATTGTATTTTCTTTCATTCTACTGAAGAACATTTAATGGAAGCAATGACCATGGCCCTCGAAGAGGATAAGGTGGACTTTGTGAAGCTTATCCTCAATCAGGGCATCATCATGCGAGAGTACCTCACTGTACAGAGACTGGAGAGCCTCTACAACAAGGTGAGTACAGAATATAGACTGGAGAGTCTTTGTAACAAGGTGATTTTTGAAAATCATGAAGTCACAGGCTAAAGTCCGTTAGAATTATTGAGATTATGATTTGTTCTCATCAAGATAGAACATCAAAACTATTTTTTACTTGTAGTTAAATATGCATTTGAATCATGGCCAATAGGATTTTGCGTGACACAACTTTTAACATAAGGACTTCTTCCAAGGAAGCAAGGTGGGGGTCGAAGTGACATTTATGTTGCAAGCAATGTTATATTGACCTCCACCTCACTTCCAAGAGTGAAATTGCAGTGTCATTCAAAATCCTATTGTCCATCAATAAAATACATGTTTTACTACCAGTAGAAAGAAATTTTGATTTTGTAAGTCGGTGAAAACAAACTTAAATAGCATTCATCCCAAGACAGGGCACAGCCATTTTTGAAAATCGTGAAGTCAAATCCATTTGAATTAATGAGATTATGGTTTGTTCTCATCAAGTTAGAAAATCGAAACTACATAAGTATGTATTTGAATCATTACCAAAAGAAGTTTGCATGACACAACCTGTAACATAACCTAAGCGAGGTCGGGATTGAAGTGAAAATACTGCGAGATACATTTCTACACTTGCTAAATTTACTTGGTTTGTAACGTTCACTCACTAGTATGTAGACACTTGTCAGTATACATCTTTATACTTGGTCTCATAATCCTAATTACTTTATAATCATACTTGTATGCATTTTGCAACTTAATAAAAAGAAGCGATCAGCGAATGTATAACAGGAATGTAATATGTAGACATTTCATAGTTTTCCTATATGAATCATAATTCGCATGCACACCCTATTGTATTTCGTCTGCATCATTACACTTCACGACGAAAACAATGATTCTGATGAAAGCTACGACAACTTAATAAAAACCAAAATGCAAATATTAAAATTAAAGTTATAGTAGCAATGTCAGGCTATTACCTTGTTCGAGGAATGTATCCATCAATATCCACAAAAACGAGTGATATATAATTCATCTGCAGATTTCCCAAGTGATGTGTCTTTTAACAGTCTAATATACGAAAACGTGATGTATCGTTTCAGGTTTTTCACATTGCTGGATAGTTTCATTGGTTACCCAAGATAGCACACCTGGCAACTAATTGCATAATGTGCGTCATTCTTTTGAAAAAGTTATTTAGTTAGTCAATAATGAGCAATCAATCAATGTATTGGTGGTTAATCCTTTGAAAGAAGGGTGTTTTACATAGACACAGACAGTATAGATTACTCAGTATAGATTAGTAAATGTACATACATAAACACTACCTTTCGACAAATCCCCCATTTAAATCCCTATAAAACTAATTAATCAATCAGCGTGTGATCAGTTAATCCTTTGATCGATCCAGACAAAAGAAATGCCAAATGGGGGCCTTTGTCGGGTAATCTAAGTGGCGTTACCACTAATTATACCTGTTATAAATTCATTAACTGAGCATCAAGTGAATGATGAAAAATAACGTGTAGGTTTATACCACCTAACATGGATTACAACCTAGCGACACCAAGGGATTTTGACAGAATCGTCTATGAAAACAAGGGTTGTAACTCGAAAAGTAGGCAAAGCAGGAGACAAAACTAAATGATAGTAGATTGTGAGAACATATAGCTTTCTTTTTTCTCAACAGCTTTCACGATTTCAGGTTTGTACAAACCTGTAAACGAAATAGTTTACCCCCTGAAATGTAGATGAATACTGCACAGAGCCTCATTTCCATTAACAAAGTGAATACTTTGATATAGACTAGAGAATCCTTATAACAGGGTGAATAATTGGATATAGACTGGATGATCTTTATGACAGGGTGAATACTTGGATATAGACTGTAGAATCTTTATAACAGGGTGAATACCTATGCACCTTCAGATTCCCAAGCATGGCTACCTCCGACCTCTTTTGACACGGTTTTCAAAGAAGCAAGATTTTAGCTTGAGTGACATTGGTGCATTCCTGACAAAGCTTCTTGACAAGTATGATGACGAGAAGTTCCAGGAAGCTGAAGATCAGAAGGTGCCAGTCATCAGTCAGTCATCTAGTCTCAGAAAACCCAAGATGATGATTGAGTCCACGGACACAGATGATACCGAGGAGAAAGACCAGTTCAAGCGGCCATTCAAACAGTTGCTTATATGGGCTATTCTCATGAATAGGTAGGTAGCTAGTTCTCTGGTTACATTCACAAGTAAGACAGGGTTGATAATTAAGGTACGAACAATGTTGAAGTTGCTGGATCCTGATTGGCCAAATGATGCTGTTGCCCTTAAAGAATCAGGTAATATTTGCAGTGTTTGAGTACAATCAATTTCACAATATGTGGCCTAATCTAAACTTCTAAAACTAAAAGTTACCTGTACAGTGCTGTTCAAGTACCTGACCTGTCTTGCCTTGTTTTTTGATGCCATTAAACATTCAAAGTTGATATCTTGATGAAAGTTCCAAACTTAAGTTGACTCAAAAAACACATACCTAGGACTCCCTCAAATGACACCATGTGGTCATAATGACTCCCATTTTTTAAGCCAAGGGCAAACTCCATAAAACTCTTGTGTTCCTTCCAGGGTGGATCTTGCCTTGTTCTTCTGGGAGATGGGTGAAGAGCCCATATCCAGTGCCATCGCCATCACCAGGATCTGCCAAGGAATGTTCAAGAAGATCCCCAAGTACCAAACCAAGATCCGTGAAGACTTTTCAAAGATGAAAACGTAGGTGACAGTTTTATTGTGTTAGTTTATTATACATACCTCAGTTGTATACATTGTAGGCAATGCATTGTTTTGACTTTTGAACCCAGAGGAACAGTTTTGTGAATAGACAACTTCTCTATTGCAATAGATGGATCGTTTCAGTGCTTGCTTAATAATGATGTTAGTGTCTACAAGGAAACATTGCACCCATTGCAATAACAAAGTTGTCAGTTTATAAAACATTGTTCCTCTTCCAATCATACCGACTTCTAATTGTCACTTAAAGATGTTATCATGGACCATGAAGCTGCAGAATTGAATTGCTTGCCTTCATACCCAGTTATGTTTTTTTGGTCATATTTGTCATCTGTGCTGTAAAACTTGGTACTTTATTTGAAAAGGCGGCATAAGTGTCCTTGTCTTGGGTGCTGCAGAGTTGTGTCCCTTGGGGATGCAAGAAACATGACTAGGGTTTAAATCTTTTTTAAATTGTGTTTCCTGTTCTATCAGGACCATTCATATCCTCATGTTTTCACTAAATTCAGTAATGTCTAAGACCTGTGTCTCTATTTTCCCCCATCGACCTGACGAACTGTAATACGACAGTTTCGATCAAAGCATCTTTGAAAACGGCTCAATATTCAGTGTCGTCATGTTACATCTTGGGTGACTGAGTGTGATGATAATCCCAGTAAATGGCATTAGTTTAAACATACTTTATTCACAAAATGAAAAGGATTTGGTGAGTGAGTGAGGTTTAGTTTTACACCAAACTTCCAGCTATATGGTGGCAATCTGTAAATAATTGAGTCCATACAATCCAGTGATCAACAGCATGAGCATCAGTCTGCGCAATTAGGAACCGATGATGTGTGTCAACCAAGTCGGCCAGCCTGACCACCCGATCCCGTTAAAAATTAGTTGCTTCTTATGACAAGCATTCTCACCAAAAAGGATTGGGTACATTCTCACAACTTGTATAGCCACTCCAAGCTGCATTCTGGGTGTGATGATAGCCACTGTACAGGGAGCTTTGATGGTATTCTGTATGGTATTCCTCCTTCCTGCAGCAAGTTCGAGAGACTGGCGATGCGGGTGCTGGATGAGTGCCATCTGGTGGACCCCAACAAGGCCATGATGCTGGTAGAGAGGAAGTCTCTCATCTGGAGCAAGATGTCCTGTCTGCAGATGGCTGCCTCTGCCAATGATCAGGTGAGACCGTGTCCTAATGAGTGGACCCTCACAAGTGTAGTACTGTGTTACTGGGGTTTGGAAAGTAATGACTTTCTAACTGTATTGGGATTTGGCAAGTTTGGACTTTGTTACACTGTGAGGGGCTTTCAGAAGGCAGGATTTCAGAAGAAAAACGTGCTTGGCAATAAGCATATAGTTTGTGACATTTTGCTCTATGTAAATGATATGATTTCCCTTGAAATATGTGAAAGGTGAACAGAAATGGATGCTAACAAGTCATGAATGTGTTTATCATTATTTCTCAATCTTATGTTTACACTGTCATGATATTTAGCCACGATACCTCTGCTCTTGTTTGTTGTCGATGAAACAATGTCACTAACGATACTCTTTGATAGACCCTACACTGTTTGTTTGTGAGTGAGTGAGTATGGTTTAATGCCTCATGATAGGGGTAACCTGAAATGGGCTTCATGCATTGTATCCAGGTCTTCGACGTGATGAGTAAATGCCTAAACCACAAGGTAACCCCACCACCCTGCTGTTTGTGAATGAGTCTAGTGAATGAAAATGGCAGTTTGTTTAGTTGAGTCTGTGGCATTGTACCATGGTGCAGAATATGTTTGTCCTAGAGATGAAACAAATGTGAGTGGGTGAGTTTAGTTTAACACCATTTTTAGCACTACTCCACCAGTAACACAGCAGGAGACACCAGAAATGGGCTTCACACATTAAACCCATGTAGGGAATTGAACTCAGTCCTTGGCGTTATGAGCAAATTTAACCATTTTGCTTCCACCTCTGCCCCAGAGCAAACAATTGCTGATGGTATATCTTTCCTCAAGTATCTCTGTATATGTTCCAGGCTTTCCTGTCCTCCGTGGCCTGCCAAGACTCCATCAACACGACATGGAAACATGGCATCTTATCCAACTGGAAATACGTAAGTCTGCCCTGCCTTTTACCTTGATCTATACAGTCAGAGTGATGTGAAGCTACAGTCCATCTTGTTTCGTAACCTTTTGTCATTATTGACCTAACCATCTCAAAGTGCCATGGCTCTGCTGAGTTATCTCCCTTAGATATGTAAACAAAGTGTTTAGGTGGTTTGAACCTTGTTTCATTCCATGTTATTTTTCTACGTTTGTGTGTATGGGTGAATGACCAGGGATTTGTTCACTTTCGGTTCTGCTCACATATACTGATGACAACAAGACCACTTATATAGAGTTGAGCTTCCTGCCACATGGGTATGCTCTAACTACGTACAACAAATGGACATTATTACCCCAGATAACCCAAGCTGTGCTAGAATGTTGATAGTCAACTGATTTATCCCAAGGGTACCCATTTTCTGCTGGGTGAACAGACTCAGTTTTGAACAACTTACTTGATTGAGGGTGAAACCATTTGTGTGTCCTTCATTGTGGACAGGATAGACGTCCTAGAAACTCGAAGGAGTCAAGCTGCCAAAAACAGTCCCATGATCAGCATTTCTTAGCCTAAGCCAAGTTGTGACCTTGTATGAGACCAGACACATCATCTCATACCAAGCTGAAACATTGTGGCATAATGTATAGACTGTTCAAAACATAACCAGTTGTAAACACTTAAGCTATTCTACTCTTTTCAACAATGTTTGACAAGTTGCTCTCTGCAACTGTGATGGAAGGGTGACATTTTTGAATTCATAATTTTTTTGTGTCATAATATCCCTAACAATTATTCAGATTTCAGGTTTTGATATTCTAAATGAATCTCAAGTTGATTATGTTTTTTAATCATTTTTTAGGTTTTTTATGGTATTGTGTTCCCTCCCTGTATCTACTTCGTGGAGGTGGCCAAGATGGGAGAGAGTCGACTCACCATTTTCCAGAAGCTTCTCACCTTCTACACAGCACCAATGACTAAGTTTGGGTGTTATACGGTAAGACTATTGAAACATACGTGTTTATAAATGCCAGTTTGTATATCGTTGGTTTGGTGTCCTCTGGTAGAAATGTCATTGTATGTTTTATGTTGTTATGTACAAATTCCTTTGTTTTGAGTATTGACTTATGTGATACACATTCTTAGTGATAGGAATTTTGTTTCAGTTTTGTTGATGCACGCATGTCTTCATGGTAAGAGATAGAAATGTGAATATAAATTACCCCATGAAACGCTTCTCCATACATATGCTTGCTTGTGAATCATTATGCAGATGTGTTATCAAACATTCCTGGCAATATCTGAATGCATGCTTGTAATCACTGATCAGGTGTCCTACCTAGTGTTCCTGACAATGTCTGAATGTATGTTTGTCATCATTGAACTGATGTCCTCCCTGGTGTTCCTGGCAATGTCTAAATGTATGCGTGTAATCAATCAACATGTGTCCTTCCTGGCATTCCTGGCAATATCTAAATGTATGCTTGAAATCACTGATTAGGTGTCCTACCTGGCATTGCTGACAATGTCTAAATGCATGCTTTTAATCACTGACCAGATGTCCTACCCTGCAATATCTGAATGTATGCATGCAATCACTGATAAGATGTCCTACTTGTCATTCCTGGCAATATCTAAATGTATGCTTGTAATCACTGACCAGTTGTCCTAGCTGGTGTTCCTGGCAATGTCTAAATGCATGCTTGTAATCAATCAACAGATGTCCTTCCTGGCGTTCCTGGCAATGTCTAAATGTATGCTTGTAATCACTGACCAGTTGTCCTAGCTGGTGTTCCTGGCAATGTCTAAATTTATGCTTGTAATCAATCAACAGATGTCCTTCCTGGTGTTCCTGGCAATATCTAAATGTATGCTCGTAATCACTGACCAGTTGTCCTAGCTGGTGTTCCTGGCAGTGTCTAAATGTATGCTTGTAATCAATCAACAGATGTCCTTCCTGGCGTTCCTGGCAATATCTAAATGTATGCTTGTAATCACTGACAAGTTGTCCTACCTGGTGTACCTGGCAAAATCTGAATGCATGCTTTTAATCACTGATCAGATGTCCTACCTTGCAATATCTGAATGTATGCTTGTAGTCACTGACCAAGTGTTCCTGGCAATATCTAAATGTATGCTTGTAATCAATCAACAGATGTCCTACCTGGCGTTCCTGGGCCTGTTCTCTTTTCTGGTTTTGGTGGACTTCAAAGCTTCCCCCAGCTATGTGGAGTGGATCTGCATTCTCTGGACGCTGTCTTTCCTCACTGGGGAAACACATGCTGTGAGTAGTAACCAGCAGTGGCTTTAGTATATGTATTGTACATTTAGAATACAAAGGACTGATTAGTTTTAATTGTCATTTCAAATGCTTGTGTCCGTGATCCCAGCATACAACCTTATCAGTGTGAAAGAGTCAGTTTCAAAACTAGTTGCTGTTACTGGCAAGCAAGGAAAAGTTGAGCACCGGCCTGACAATTGACTCGCATTAGCATGTATGAGTGCCGCTTCTTGTGCTTCTCATTGTGAGCAAAGGGTCCCCAGGATTCCTGCAATCAAATGTCGTGCAGTGGGTGAAGAAAGCCTACACTTGCCTACATCTGCTTTTCCTTTCACAAACCAAATGGCTTTGCTTATTGACAGTTGCAAATGCGTTCATGGCGCCGGTCCAACTTATCCTTGTTTGCCAGTATCATCAGTTTATCCTTTATGTTAGTGACCTTTTCCTTGTGCTTTCTGATATTCACGATATCTCTGCAGCAGCTCAAAATGATAAACTTGTTCCTGTCGATAAACTGCAGTTGCTATAAGTCAGTATTACTTACATTTATGACTTAACAAGTGACCTTGACATTGCAGTTCCTGATGTTCCCGATCCCAACGTTCAAGGGCAAGTTGAGAGACTGGTTCAGTCTCCTGGACAAGTTGGATCTCTGCAACCTCCTCTTGGTATTCGTTGGGTTTGGCATACGCTGGCACCATGATTTGTTCTTCAGTGCCAAGATGATCTACTGTTTCAATGTGATTATCTTCTACCTGCGCATTCTGAAGGTGTACACAGCCCACAGCCAACTTGGACCTAAGTTGTTCATGATCATGAGAATGGTGAATATGTAGTTATTTTCAAACCTTCTTCTGTCACCTGAAATATTGTCATAATGTTTCATGAAATATTGCTGAAAGCAGTTTAAAATTAAGTCACTCACTATTCAAAGGGTAACCTTTGAGTCTGTATTACTGGGGAGTACTTTGAAATGTCAAGTCACATTGGAATCCATTCATAAATTTAATGTAAAAGTTAATAGTTGGCAAATAAAGCAATAAGTACCTTCATCGTGGCCTCAGTAAAATGCTTGATGAGCATTTAGAAGTTGGAAGGTAACATAGCGACGCATGTAATGGATTTACGACTTCTTTAATATTTACAACACAATGTTCTGGGCTGCTTCTTGCCCCTTTATCCATTCACCTGATGAGGGGGCAGGAAATAACCAGAAATTTTGTGTTGTAAATATTAAAGAAGTTGTAAGTCCATACTATACATTGTTTTGCCTCTGTTTTGTCAACAGCTGTCATTTTGTTACTAGACTGTGCTCCAGATTTTACTAGGTGTAACAACATTGTGTCATTCCACAGTTAGTTTATTTTACTGTGTGTAACTATGACTGTGTTGTGTCATTCTGGAGCTAGATTGTGTCATTTGGTGAAGAGGCTGTGTCATTTGGTGAAGAGATTGTGTCATTTTGTGAAGAGATTGTGTCATTTGGTGAAGAGGCTGTGTCATTTGGTGAAGAGGCTGTGTCATTTGGTGAAGAGATTGTGTCATTTGGTGAAGAGGCTGTGTCATTTGGTGAAGAGATTGTGTCATTTGGTGAAGGGGCTGTGTCATTTGGTGAAGAGAGTGTGTCATTTTGTGAAGAGATTGTGTCATTTGGTGAAGAGGGTGTGTCATTTGGTGAAGAGAGTGTGTCATTTGGTGAAGAGGCTGTGTCATTTGGTGAAGAGATTGTGTCATTTGGTGAAGGGGCTGTGTCATTTGGTGAAGAGAGTGTGTCATTTTATGAAGAGCTTGTGTCATTTGGTGAAGAGATTGTGTCATTTGGTGAAGAGACTGTGTCGTTTCCTGAAAAGACTGTGTGATTCTGTAAAAAGACTGTGTCATTTGGTGAAGAGAGTGTGTCATTTTGTGAAGAGATTGTGTCATTTGGTGAAGAGGCTGTGTCATTTGGTGAAGAGATTGTGTCATTTGGTGAAGAGGCTGTGTCATTTGGTGAAGAGATTGTGTCATTTGGTGAAGAGGCTGTGTCATTTGGTGAAGAGGCTGTGTCATTTGGTGAAGAGATTGTGTCATTTGGTGAAGAGGCTGTGTCATTTGGTGAAGAGATTGTGTCATTTGGTGAAGGGGCTGTGTCATTTGGTGAAGAGACTGTGTCATTTTGTGAAGAGATTGTGTCATTTGGTGAAGAGGGTGTGTCATTTGGTGAAGAGAGTGTGTCATTTGGTGAAGAGGCTGTGTCATTTGGTGAAGAGATTGTGTCATTTGGTGAAGGGGCTGTGTCATTTGGTGAAGAGAGTGTGTCATTTGGTGAAGAGATTGTGTCATTTGGTGAAGAGATTGTGTCATTTGGTGAAGAGATTGTGTCGTTTCCTGAATAGACTGTGTGATTCTGTAAAAAGACTGTGTCATTTGGTGAAGAGAGTGTGTCATTTTGTGAAGAGATTGTGTCATTTGGTGAAGAGGCTGTGTCATTTGGTGAAGAGATTGTGTCATTTGGTGAAGAGGCTGTGTCATTTGGTGAAGAGATTGTGTCATTTGGTGAAGAGGCTGTGTCATTTGGTGAAGAGAGTGTGTCATTTGGTGAAGAGATTGTGTCATTTGGTGAAGAGGGTGTGTCATTTGGTGAAGAGAGTGTGTCATTTGGTGAAGAGGCTGTGTCATTTGGTGAAGAGACTGTGTCGTTCCCTGAATAGACTGTGTGATTCTGTAAAAAGACTGTGTCGTTTGGTGAAAAGACTGTGTGTTTCTGTGTAAGGAGTGTGTCATTTGGCGAATAGACTGTGTCATTACCTGAAAAGACTGTGTCATTTTGTGAATAGACAATGTCATTTGGTGAATAGACTGTGTGATTCTGTGAAAAGACTCTGTCATTTGGTGAATAGTCTGTGTCATTTTGTGAATAAACTGTATCATTTTGTGATTGGACTGTGTCGTTTTGTGAATAGACTGTGTCATTTGGTGAATAGACTGTGTCATTCAGTGAATAGACTATATCATTTTGTGAAAAGACTGTGGCCACTTTCTGTGACTGGGAAGTACCATTCTTTAACAAGACTTGGCACTGTCTGACTATGTTTTGTCATTTGGAACTTCATTGTTTTAATCTGAGACTCATTCTAGCCTTCACATTGTATCATTCCGTAGTCTGATTGTGTCATTCTGGGGCCTGTAAATGTGTTGTGTGTTTGTGGTGTTACAGCTTGAGGAACTGGTGCTGTTTGTCATGATCCTGGTGGTGTTCTTGTTGGCATATGGCGTGGCCAGCCAGGGCCTGCTTTATCCACAACGTAAAGGTGACACTGTCATCCTGAAGGACATTGTCTTCTACCCTTACTGGCAGCTGTATGGAGAGATCTTCTTGGAAGAAATTGAAAGTGAGTTGACTGTGAAGTGATGGGTTGATTCTGACTCAGTCTAAATGAAGTACCTTAGTCTTCATACTGCAGAATTCATTTGATGCAGACTCAGCAAGCACCTAACAAGAGACGGTCATAAACTGGGAGGATACTTACTCATGCCTTCAGCATGCACAGTCTGTATTGTTACTCATGATATCAACCACTGGTTTGTCTATCTTTGACTTTGTTATTTACAGGAGCAGGAATAGATTCTATGTATGTATTGTGTGAGTGACAATAAACAAAAAAACAAAAAAACCAAAAAAAACAGAAGGCTGCAAATTTTTCAAGTCTGATCCAAGCAAACCCGTGATTGATATCATGAGCAGCAATTCACATAGCTGTCTCTCGAAGAACCAGTTCACACAGTTTCAAAATCCTGTCACCTTGTACAACATATGTTTCTAGGAACTGATACTAACACAGAATCATCAGGTGGTTTGGGGACAGAGGGTATCCTAGTGGTTAAAGTGTTTTGCTCATCATGGCGAAGAACTGGGTTCGATTCCCCACATGGGTTCATTGTGTTAAGCCTATTGTGGTGTCCCGTGCTGTGATTTGCTGGAATATTTGCTAAGAGTGGTATAAAACTAAACTTACTCACCCACCATGTAATTCCAGGCTGCTAGTTCAGGTCCATGTTCCGGTTAATGTTGGCTCAAATTCAGCACTGCAGGCTATTGCAGTCTGACTGTTAAACAACATTCACCAACAACCCAACAATAGTTCTTTAATCTGTACTTTATGGACTGTTCATAATTTATTGTTAGGGAGATGATGGGGTTGGAGTGATCCATTATGTTTGGTGAACTGGGGTAGGGTAGGGGGTGGAGGTTCAGCAATTTTGTACACAAGTGCTATGATGGGGGGTGGGGGATAGAGTTATGTTTAAGATTAATGGGAAGGAGGAGGTGTATGTGTGTGTTGTAGAGGTAGGGGGAGTGAAATGGGGGTGGGTGGGGGTCATTGATTTTGTACATTCTTATGTACATGGCACGAAGGCTTACTTTGTACATACAACGGGAGGTGTCAGTTACATTGTACATACTTTCCTGTAAAAATCAACTCTCTCTCTTTCTCTCTCTCTCTCACACACATACACACATACACACACACACTCAAACACACACATGAAATATATACTACAACCATAAACCTTTGGCTTAAGCATGTTTCTATCCATTGTCAGTGAGGAAGATTTGATATATGTGGTATGTGTTATTACATTTACAGCTGATCAGACTTGTATGGCTGCTCTGCAGAACATGACGACAGTGACACCCTTCAACAACACATGTCGGACATCCAACTGGATGGTGCCCATTCTACTGGCAATATATCTGTCTGTTGGCAACATTCTACTACTCAACCTGCTCATTGCCATCTTCAGGTAACTTATAGCAGGGTGGTGGGTTAGCCATCATCAGGTAACTTATAGCAGGGTGGTGGGTTAGCCATCATCAGGTAACTTATAGCAGGGTGGTGGGTTAGCCATCATCAGGTAACTTATAGCAGGGTGGTAGGTTGGCCATCTTCAGGTAACTTATAGCGTTGTGGTGGGTTAACCATCTTCAGGTAACTTATAGCAGGGTGGTAGGTTAGCCATCTTCAGGTAACTTATAGCAGGGTGGTGGGTTAGCCATCTTCAAATAATTTATAGCAGGGTGGTGGGATACCAAAAAATAAGGGAACTGATGAAACGACAACAGTGTTTTTTGCCATCTGTGAATCTAAGGCAAAACCGTGACTCATCTGAGAACATGGTGGCGCAAAGCCTGTCCTTGATGCTGCCTAGCCCATGCCAAACTTTGGCACCTATGGTGAGCTGTAAGTCTAACACCCCTAGCCTGCTTTCAGACGGGCTTGACAAAGCCAGTTTTTAACGCTTGAGTGAGAAGTTCGTCAATCAGTGAGTGTACAGAATTCCCTATTGATGGCAGGGACTGATTTGAACGTATTGTGTAGGAGGGCGTAGAACCATACTCTATAAGTAAGTCAGTGATGGGATTCATTTGTGATGGTTGTCAACTGCTAGGCACAATTTCCACATCACAATCTCCAGCTCTCAGTTTGCTAACGTGTAAATTCCATGATGGTTCTTTCCGATGTGCAGTCACTCATGTGTTTCACTCATGTGTTTGACACAGTGGAAGAGTTCCAGCTCTCTTTGACACATATCCCAATTGAATAGATCGATGCTCATGCTGTTGGTCACTGTATTGTCTAGTCCAAACTCAATAATTTAGGCATTGCCATCATTGCTGATTGTGGCGTAAAACTCAACTCACTCACTCACTCTAACGTGTAACTCTCATGTGTTTCAGTCATGTGTTTGACACAGTGGAAGAGTTCCAGCTCTCTTTGACACATATCCCAATTGAGTAGATCGATGCTCATGCTGTTGGTCACTGTATTGTCACTCACTCTAACGTGTAACTCTCATGTGTTTCAGTCACGTGTTCGACACAGTGGAGCAGAACTCGATCGAGATCTGGAAGTTTCAGATGTACTACCTTGTGATGGAGTACGACATCAAGTCCAGCATAATACCTCCGTTCAACATCGTCAAGCACGCATACTACCTCTTCAAGTGGATATTCAGGAAAACATGTTGCAAGAAGAAAACGGAAAGTATGTGATAGAAATGTCTTTGCTTCACCAACACTGACTTATTCAGAGTTGTCTGTGATGTGATTTTCAATTGATGCTCTGTGATATACTGAACAGCAAAAGAAATGCAACTCTCACATAAACATGAATACTTCATTTTGCAAGATTTCATTTCTCTGATAATTTCGTTTCTTTTGCTCTTCAGTACTTTTGTTTAGTCACTTATTATTCCTTGTCACAATATGGCGGAAATATTGCTGATGCGATGTAACATTTTAGCTCACTTATTATTCCATCAAGGGTAGACTTCAATAATTTGGGCCATTATATAACAAAAACAACAGGTGTGTACGATGTGTTTACGTTTACTTGACATTGTCACACATGAATAAACATGTTCCTTTTTTATACGGAGAACAAAGAGTTAAGTGCCAGCCTATTTCAAAACTGAGATGTGAGACACTGAACTATTTGGGAAGACCAGTCCATATTTAGAAAAGGTTCAACTGTTTTAGGGATGTCATAATCATTTGTATTTACAATTAAAGGAAATATTGTTAGAGGTATGATGACACTGCTTTTTAAATCAAAATAACTATTCCTGTTGTGCTTACACAACACTATCAAATTTATGTTTCACTTGTTAAAAGTGACAATCATCTGACCATGTAACAGTCATTCCTGATTTTCACTTTTCAAAAGAAGGTAATGTTTTTGAGGAAAACAAAATGCACATTTACCAAAAGCGCATGCATCCTGTTGAAAGTAAAAGATGATTTACATTATGGTTTTGTATTTAAACTAAAAGTACTAAGGCAAATTTTGATAGCTCGTTTTTTCTGAAAGATTTCCTAAGTGCCAGTCTATATTTTTGCAAAATATGCTGGATGGCGCTTAACTTTTTATTCATGATATATTAGCCACTCAAATGCTGCCTTAGTTGACAGTGACTTTATTTATACAACAACTCTCCAATGGACAAGGTGACGCTTTACTGGAGTTAAAGATTTAGTATGCCTTGTTGAACTTTAATGAATATGGCAACTGTTTTATGGAACGAACAGTTTTTCAGTTGATACATGGCAGGCAGTGGGGTAGCAGGGTTGTTCACACATTCACCTGTATCACTGAAGACCCACGTTTGATTCATCACAGGGTTACAATCAGTGTGTGAAAAAGCCACTAGCCTGCTAGCTCATGCCTATTAAAAATCATTTGGGTCAGTAATTCAGCACAGTCACTGATGCGACTGGCTCATGAATTTTCATGGGGTCATTTTGTAATTATGTCAATCTCTCTGACTTGTTAAATTAAACTACACTTTTAAATTATGCAAGATTGTGGAATGTTCATCATATTAGCAACTTAATGATTAAATCCATGTCATACTGACTGTATCTTATTCTCATCCATTTTTGTAATCTTTTGCTTACATTCAAATTTCTGCCGGTAAATTATTTTGTAAGCTAGTAACTTTCAGACATCAGTGGCCTTATTGGCTAGCAAAATGTGAAAACTGTTTCACATACTGGGTACAATGTGTGAGACCTATTTCTAGTGACCCATGTCGTGATATTGCTGTAATATTGCTAAAAGCAGTATAAAAATGAAACACACTCACTCACTCATTGACACAGTCCACAATGATTAATATACAGATTTCTTGATTTCCTGATAGGTAGAATGATTATTTATCTACAACTTTATCTAACACTATTCAGCACAGCAATACCTTCAGAGGCATCTGACATACCTGCAGCTGTTTGAGAAAGAGATGATGGCCAACTACCTCCGCCATGAGAAGGCCAGCGAGTCCAACACCCTAGAAACCAAGGTGCAGAACCTACAGAAGAGGTGAGTCGTGTCTTCAGTGACATCACCAAGGTCAGCTTGGCCCCCAGCCACCTCCTGCTTGTCATAAAAGATGAGCGGTGGAGTAGCTTTGTGGTCAAGCATGAACATATCAAGATGAAGACCTGGGTTTGATTCTGTACAATGGTACAATGTGTGAAGCCCGTCCCTGGTGTCCCTGCCATGATAATGCAGGAATATTGCTAAATTGGACTAAAACACAACTCACTCACTCTCTTTAAAACTAAAACGGGATAGGAGGGTCCCTGAACTGTCTGTTATCCTGAACATGTTTTGTAGCTGGTTAATTATTATAGTGTTAAACAATATGTGACTTCCCACTTTCTAAATCATTGGAAGGTGTGGTAGCCTAGTGGTTAAAGTGTTCTCTTGTCTCACAAAGACCCAGGTTTGATACTCGACATAGGTGCAATGTGTGAAGCCCATTTCTGGTGTCCTTTGCCATGATAGTGCTGGAATACTCCTAAAAGCAGCGTAAAACTAAAAGCGGTGTCACTCCATGAAATCCTGAGTTTTGAAAACTGAAGTGTTTTCTATAAAAACCAACAAAGATCTTCTTGTCTACAATGATACATGCTTCCTTCACTTCTCAAGATGGTCATAGCGCATTGTACAAGAGAGATATGAAGTCATAGCACATTGTACAAGAGGGATATGAAGTCATAGCACATTGTACATGAGGAATATGAAGTCATAGCACATTGTACAAGAGGGATATGAAGTCATAGCACATTGTACAAGAGGGATATGAAGTCATAGCACATTGTAAAAGAGGGATATGAAGTCATAGCACATTGTACAAGAGGGATATGAACACTAAAGCAAGGAAATGCCAGAGTGACCCATAAATCAGAATAATCTGTGTTTACAGTTTATAAATAATTCCCATTTCAGAGTTGATGAATTGACCAAGTTGATTGAGGATGAACTCATAGCAGAACAACATGCTTTTGGCGTAGAAGCTACAACACTTGGGCAAACACAGACCTTGCCTCCGCCTGTGAAGGAACAAGAGAAAGAGAAGAAAGTATCAAGATGGCCATCCATCAAAAGAATCCTAAAGCTGCGGGATGATGAACAGAGGTTAAAGGATGGGTTCAACATCGATAACCTTTACGCAGAGGCACCCGAAGACCTTTACAACAAGAATAAGTTAGAGGTGAGTGTTGTAGATTAAATGGTTGGTTTTGTTTAATGCTGCACTCAGCAATATTCAAGCTGTATGGTGGCGATGCGTAAATAATGGAATCTTGACCAGACATGCCAGTGCTCAACAGTAAGAGCATCGATTTATGCGACTGGGATATGGTAACCAGTAGCAACCAATTGTGACAGGTAGTGTCACGATTATGACTCTTACTTAGTGTGACAATTATGACTCTTGGTGTGACAATTATGACTCCCAGGTAGTGTGACAGTTATGACTCCCAGGTAGTCACAGTGACTGTTCTGACTCCGACTCCCATACTTGAACACTGCAAGCTTCCATTAAAAGAATCTTGAAACTTTTCACACAAGCCCCTACATGGAGTGAAATGTATGTCCTTGGTGTAAGCTGTTTGGTGTTTAATCATAGTGAGCAAGGATATAGTTTTCAACTGACATACTCTTTGCCACATGAACTTACATTTGTTTGTTCGTCAGATCGGTTCAAGATTGTAATCTAAGAATTAAAAAAACTCCCCCCTCCTTATCCTTTTCAGACAGATGGACAAACGGTTGGACACAGACAGACACATCAAACATTTGTGTAGCTTTATGATGCTATTACTTTTCAAATCCTCATGATTCCGATAATGATATTACATTCTATATGCTCCAATCATTGTCATATCAATTTCAGGGTGAAATGTCAAGGAACAAGGTGATCGTCACATTTTTGTTTGTCTGATAACCTTTTGTGCAACATGTCACTATCACAGATAACAGTATAAATAATGTACAAGTTGAGCATGTTATAAATATATACAATATATTTTAGAATTACACCTGATCAGGGACCTGGTCATTTATTACTTTGCACCCATCCCAGTTTTGGTAACAAGTTGCAAGATTTGGTAATGTCCAACCAAAGCACCAAACCATTTTTATAGTGTAAAATCACTGCCCCAATTCCTAATCTCCTTCCACTGTTCTGCCTAACTTAGTTGCAAAACATTTCCTGTGTAATTGTTTTTCATGACAACGGCACCCTCCACCCCTTTTAATCTCAGAAGACCTCCAGTAACAAATATCCAGCTTCAAAATGGAAATGAAACATTCATGACACACCATGAAAGTATAGTAGATGAGACCTATGAAGGTCCCGGGTTAGAATAGGCCTTCAGCAACGCATGCTTGTCGTAAAAGGCGACTATGCTTGTTGTAAAAGGTGACTTTACTTGTCGTAAGAGGCGACTAATGGGATGGGGTGGTCCGGCTCGCCGACTTGGTTGACACGTGTCATCGGTTCCCAGTTGTGCAGATCGATGTTCCTTCTGTTGATCACTCTATTGTCTGGTCCAGACTCGATTATTTACAGACCACTGCCATACAGCTGGAACATTGCTGGATGTGGTGTAAAACTAAATTCACTCACTCACTCAATGTAGATGAAGACTTGTATGATGCATGTAGACACAGAATTATGAATTAACTGTTGTTAGTTTGTTCTCATTCTCCCTCCTTGTACTTAGCCACTAACATTATCATCTTTTATAACCTTATCCATTTTAAACTTTTATCTAATCCATTCCTTTGTCATGCAGAATGTCACCAGAATTCATAATAGCTTAAAACTGTAATATCATCAAGAAAAAGTCATGGTATCTGCTGTCATGTTAAGTATTAGGTAATTTTGTAATGTTTTATATGAATATTATATCATGTTTTTTGTTTTTGAAAGGTGTAATGAACTTGTAATTAAATTAGTACACAAGACAAACAATTTTTTTCAACTTTGAACATAATTGGAGCGAGACTGGGAGACATTCTAACCAGCTACCACTGGAGGGGTCACGGTGCTTGTTTGTTTGTTTTTTTTTGTTTACTAAATCCTCACCCTGCTATAAGAAGGCAATATGCAAATAACCAGAGCTGGATCAGACAATTCAGTGATTAACATCATAAACAAATTTAACTCGGGTGTTCACATGTCACTTTGCATGTGCTGCTAAAAAATTCGACAGTAGCGTTAAGTTTACACATATGACCCACTCAAACTTATGTTTCTGCAGAGAGTGGCACAGTGGGAGGTGTGTTTGCTCACTCTTAAGTGCTTGTCTGTGTCCCAGCTTGTTGTTGGTGTCCATGTTTATGAGACTGCTTCAAAACAACTAAACATAACACGAATATTACTTTACTTGGGTTATGTGTGTGTTTAGGGTTTGGAGAATGGTGTAATTATTAATAGTATTATAGCATTTATGCAGTGCCGGTATCGAACTCAGCTGCTCAAAGGTGCTTTGTTGTTTTTCCCCTTGATCACTGGATGTCAATCTCAATGGCAAGTCGTCTTATCAGTTGTCAATCTCATCTCCGTGGAGATCATGCAACTCTTGCTGCCACTAGGTGCACCGAGTTAATGTGGCTTTCCCATCTTTATGAGGTACCCATTCACAGCTGGGTGGACTGGGACACATCGTCACAGTACTTTGTCCAAGTTTTACTGCATGTTGCTGTACCCGCAACTAGGTGTATGCACATATTCATGTGGCCGCCATCTGGTCATATACCAATGGATTCGTGGGTTCTTTTAAGTGCAGAGGGTTGTGTACTGTACACTAGGGGTTGTGACAACACTGAAAGAGTCTGCACACAAAGTTAGCATCAAGGTTTTTACACCTGGTCACATTTGGGCTCCATGCCTTGGGAATGGGAGGTTTTGCAGTGTTGTGTCACATAGATGTGACAGGATCCTGTGATAATGAGTTCGAACCAAGATTCACCTTCTAGATTTGCCTTCATTATCTTCACTGGTGTATGAGAGGTAAGAGTGGGTGGGGATGTTTGGAACAAGTGGCTCCGTTCGTTTAAATAGTTATATCTCTTGGGTGTGACAGGATCCGATGATGGTTACTTTGAACCTAGATTCTCCATCATTATCATCACTGGTTTGTCAGCACCATTCTCGTACTCGTGCATTTCAGTGGGAAATGTAAATATGCTATGACCTTTGCTCCCAGGTCAAGCAGATCTTTCTGTAATGAAATCAAATATTGTTCAAGACGGTAGAGCATACTCACTCATAGCAGAATGAGTGAGGGAGTTGGGTTTTATGCGCTTTTAGCAAGATTCCAACAATATTCCCACAATATCATGGTGGGGTACTCGAGAAATGGGCTTCACACATTGTACCCATGTTTGTAATGGAACCCAGATCTACAGCATGAGGAGTGAACGCTTTAACCATTTGGCTACCCCACCCACAATCACTCACACTAGAAGCCAGCATGTTGTGTTAAGGCAGAAGCTTACATACCTGACTGGAGTGGATTGAGCAGAAATTGCTGTGTGTTGATTGGTCACTAAGTAAAGTAACTCGCAGCTACTGTCTGGCTGAGTGGGGTGGTGGAGTAAAAGTGGCATAAAACTGAAACTCACTAACTCACTCTTATAGAGCTTGTTTACATCTTATCCCACCATTCTCACACTCTGTGGCTTAGAGGTAAACAGAAACATGTGCCCAGCACATTCTGTATAAAGTATTGCATGAGGTAACATAAAGGATTGAAGATGTAAATATCAGTATAATAATTTGGAGTACACTAATAATTTATAACTAATTAATAATCTAATAATTTGGATTATGCTTTGTCAGTGAAGTACTGATTCTTGTACTTTGAGGGGTCGAGTCCCACCCAATATGTGACCTCAACTTTCAGGACATCATCAAAAGGTTTTCTGGATATGCTTCCACTTTTACATGCTACTAGTTCTGGCACAGATCAATAGATATTGTAAGAAAAGATGCATTGTGTTGATATTTCTTCTTCTTTTTCTAGGACGTTGTGATGGATGAAGTGAAGAAGAAACAAAAGAAGAAGAAGGCAAAGAAGGATCCAAAGAGGGAATCCAAGAAGGAGAAGAAGAGGAGAAAGAGAGATAGGTTTGAAGAAGATGAGGACAAGGAGCTGAACATCAACCTTGCGGATTATGAGCCTAAGCCAGAGTATTTGTACAAAGATATGAACAATGACAGCTCCCCGACCAGGGGTCATCCACTTCCTCAGATGCCCCGAGGATTGATCCCTTTGTCCCCAAGACAAAGCTTCTTGAAATCCAGGTCAGAGGCACTACCGTGGAGTGAATCAGAGGAGGATTACTATGAGAAGCAAACGTCAAGAAATCTGAATCCTTTGAACATTCAGAATAAGGAGATTCCAAGAGAACTGCAGTCACCAGATTTTTCTGATGATGAGAATGTTTCGAAGTCACCTCACAGTTCTCGATTATTGGTGAACAGACGTGCAAGAAGACAGGAAAGAAAACGTATTTCAGATCTGGAGGAAAGGTTGATGGAACTGGAGAGATCAAGTGCATCACAGGACCACAGCTATGTGAGGAATAAATATCGGTAGATGTGAAGCTGTGATTGAAAAATTTGATGAACAGCACAAGACGAATAAGATTTTTCAGTAGTGTGAGAGAAGGTTAGAAGTCACAGCAAACAATTCAGTATGCATAAATGTGAACCATGGTGTTTGAAACCTGATCATTTCATGTTCATGCAACTATTTTCAGTGATGCGTAATCCATTCGCTCAATAGTTCATGCTGAAACTACATTTTAGAAAAAGGAGATTAAGTTGACAAACCCCAAGCAAATTCCCAATCCACTGACACCATTACTATATAATAGTAGCATTCTTCAAAGCTGTTTCCAAAAGAAATTTATCTTTTAAGCCAAAACTGACAAATATGTGTGTTTCTGGTTTCCTGACTGCCATATATCTAGCAACATCAGCCCTGTACCATGTTTTTTCTTATTTCACAGTAACATTCCTGTATTCTGTTCTACTATATTAATTTTGTTTTATGATAGACAAAACAGGTTTTGTCTTCATTGTCATATTGGAGACTTGATTGTTCTTTGGAAGCAGATTTTGCTACCTGACTGAAATGTATTGATATTTCTAAGGCAAGAACTGAGAACAGCCCAACAAAATAGAATTACCTCCCCTATATTCTGATGGACTGAAACGGAAACACACATAATTCATTTTCTGCCTGAAAACCAATAATTTGCCGATTAGACGATAGACTGAATTTTATCTTAATGCAAATTATTGCTTAATTAGGACAATATACTTCTGAAATAATGTACGTCTTTGTCATATTGAACTGTTGACACTTTGACCTGTTTGTCTGTATGCACAGATATCTGCAGAGCTAGGTCAGGCAGCTTTGGAACACAGGTCAAGTATTCTCCGTGAAGCTGTACCGCTGGAACTACCCAACATTAGGTTGCTTAATTCTTAATGACAATAACAATATAACTGCATGGTTTCAAGTGCTAATGTTCAGATCTCAGGCTCATTAGTCATGCCATCCATCTTTGCTCTTTTTTGAGTAGACATGGAGCTTCAGTCAGCCTGGGCAATTGCATGATCAGTCGTTTTTGGACATGTATCATATAGCTTTTGCCGGGGCTCCATTTCGTAGCCAATTCTTTGGATCTACAGAGGTATACAGGTAGGGCAATATGGGATCAGGTAGAATAGTATAATATCATGTACCTGGGAAAGGTAATACAATGTCAGGTACACGGGTAAGGTAATATGATGTCAGGCAACTGGATAGGGTAATAAAAGATTGGATACCCGGCCAGGGTATTTTAATGTTGGGTGGGTCGGGTATCTTTGTAGCATTTTATAAAATCAGATACATGAATAGGGTATTGTGAAGTAGGGTACCAAGGTAGGGCAATATGAGACTGGGTACCAGGGTAGAATATTTTGACTTTTCCCAGACCTAATATGTAATTATGTTAATAATATAATATAAGGTTTATTAAATGAGCATGAACTGTTGATTTTGATTACCGTTATGATATTAAGCATAGTGCGTATCTTGCATCATTCTGGAAATGATGTCAGCTTGTACGTTATAAGCAATGGTCGTAATGAACGCATGTGGACCACTGTTTTTAGGTTGTCATGACCGTTATTGATTATATACATTTTGACTAAAATATACAGCAAGTATCCGCAACTAAAACAAACCCTGTTCATTATATCCATTAGTTTGTTAGTTATAAACATAGTTTACTGTACGATATTAGTCTGCACGGGAGATGCAGATGAATCCATCCATTGTTGACATTCCTGCCACAGATATTGTTACAAGCCATATTTATATGACCCCATGTTTACAAGAAAGATGGTTCATATTTTTGAATATTCTCATCCGGATTTACATCCGTCCAGTATTTACTAACAAAATCAGTGGAAGTCACTTTCACTTATGATTTTTAACGTATTTTTGTTGTAACTGTGGACTTTCTCCATATGAGCTGCAGTGCTGTTGCACTTTGTATACAATGTATATAAAAATATGAAGATATGATCACATGTTCTTGTCATACATATGTTATCAAATGTTATTTGATGTTGATATTATCAGTAACACATTTTGATGTTAGCAATAACTCTGAAGATATTTTAGTGTTATGTACCGTATCTGACAGTGATCCTAAGTGTTGTAAAATTATGTTACTACATCAGTGTAACAACTGCAGTTGTATGTATTATTATGAATATGTGTTTAGTGTGCTCCAATAACTTGACAATCATACAAGTTGTATCAGTACAAGCACAAGATATAAACCATACATGTTACACTGAGAATTTAAACATCATTCTTGCAAATGTGAAAAATAGAATCTGGCTTTGAATTTTAAAAGTTTGTTTTGTTATCCAAACTAATGATAATTATTTTTGATACATATATAATTTGGTTTGAATACCATGGATTTTGAGATTGTAGTGACATTGTTGATATGGCCGATGTTCAAACTGGTATACAATGTATGTATATGTGTATGTTTATCTACAAGGGCTTGTGTCAGTTCAGTCAGTTGCGGCTTGTATATAATGAGAAAATAGAATGAAAGTATGACTTCTCCAAACTGCTGATATTTTAATGTTTCGAAATTTTATGAATATTTTGTGATTCACAAAGAATGCCGACAATTGAGTGTATTATTTCTGTATTGACAAGTCTTGCCTTTAACTATGACAGCATACCAGCATAAGGCCTTCTTTGTTTATGTACACTGATGTTGTAAACTTGTCTTTATCGTGTAAGGGATGAGTAGCCTGGTGGTTAAGGAATTTTCTTGACATGCTGAAGGTCCGGGTTCAATTCCCCATGCATACAATGTTTGAAGTCCTTTTATGGTGTCCCCTGCTGTGATGTTTCTGTAATATTGCAGAAAGTGGCATAAAACTAACTCACTCACTGTATCGTGAGGCCACCTAGTTCACACATCAGTTACTAAACTGCCAAATAGATAGGCAGGATTTTGAGGACCGAACAAAGTAGTTTATAGAAAGGAGTCAGTTTACCTAAAGGTTACACTCTCACTGAACTTATTTGAGAAAATTACTTTTGTCTTTCGAGACAGTCAAATTTTGGATTAAAACATCACACAACACAAACATGCTTAGTCACCATCATGACCTCTGTACAAATGTCAGAGTTAGGGTAGCCATGTGGTTCAGGCATTTGCCAGAAAAACGGAAGACTTGGGTTTGACAACCTACACGTAAAAAGGGTCCCCTTGGTGGAATATTGCTAACAGAGGTCATCAGTTTTATCTAGTCTCTCAGTCCCATATTATATTCCCTGTTTGTTTAACCAATGCTGTAATGCAAGATTTCTGAATGAAGCAAGCCTAGATTTTCTTCTGAATCTACCATCTCACCTAGGCTCCTTTTCAGTTTTAATGGAGTTGCTTGCTTCTATCAATTTTGTATATTTTCGGAGTTAAAAAAATATTCTACAAACAGCATTATTATTTATTGCAAACATGTAAACAGGAGCAGAGGTCTAAAAAGATCTGTTTTCACTTTGTGAATGGAAAGAAACAAATACTATCTATCAAAATTTGAACCATGTTTTAGAAAATAGTGTGAATATAATTTGTAGGGATTTACACTGATCTTAACATGACTCCACCAATATCACATACGCATGGCCTTCACACTTTGTACCATATGGGGAGTCAAACCCAGTCTGTCAAGGTGACAAATACATTAACTGCTACACCACCCTTACTTAATCAGTGTCAATGTGGAAACCCTTGAAGCAGACTGATTGGCCTGGTGATCAACTCTCAGTGATATTTACGATGGCCTGTATATATAATGTTTTCACAATGTTTGTATAATGGGGGTAACACCTATATAGCTACACACCGGTTGGTATCAGTCATGTGTTTATTGATAATGTTTATTCCATTACGTGGATCAGTATGTATGTCTGTATATATATTTGTGTTTAAACTACTGATGAGACAGCTCCCTTTTTGCATCATTGTTATTGGACACTTTTGCCCATAAAATGCTAATGGTGGATAGTTTAGATAGAAAAAGCGCAATCTATTTTAATTTTGATGAATAGTTGTTACTAATCTGTGCATGCCTCATAAATGATTCCCTCCAACTGAAAATGCAGCATTCCTCTATTTTTTACTGTGTTGATAAGTATTTTTATCAGTCTATACACATCAGAGATACCTTTCCCTCCAAGTGGTTATATTTTGTCAGTGTTAATATATGTCCATGTTCGTCCATGCATAACTTGTATGAATCTATCCATGACGCATCTGTGATAGCAAAGTGCAAAATTGATGTGTTGTAATTGACTATGACAGTGTCACTCTTTACTAAGAAATCCCTTAACTGAAGACCCTGCTAATCTGGAAACCCTGTTTAGTGGACAGTTAGGCCAGACCAATTTTATTTCTTGTTTTATATATTATTGTCCTCAGAAAATCTAAGGGCAAGAGGGAATGTTTTTTTAAATCACCAGTCAAAGTAAAATCCCACATGTGTTTTCACTGTTGTCTCTTATTGTTTTTTCATACCAAGTAAAATAGCTATAGGTTGAGTGAGTTATGGTTTCACACTGATATCGAGAGTATTTCACTTATATCACATTAACATTAAGATTTTATTTTTTGAGCTGGAAAATTATTTTAATTTTTTATGGTTATTTAAAAAAAAAATACGCCTATTTATTAAAAGAATAAACAAGAAATAAAATTGGTCTGGCCTTATCAACTAATTTTAATGCAATTATAGTCATACCTATGATTGCTCTCTGATATACCCTCCCCATCAACACTGCCTCACCCACACCCACCATGACCACGGTTGTATTTATGACCGTAAACACCTTTAGCGAGAATGTTCTTAGTGGCCAGGGGCTGCTGTACAAAACAACCTTAGTCCTAAGACTGCCTTAATTCTTAGATCGCTTTGTACAATGACACCCTTGTTTTGGTCAATTTTAGTTGATGAGCATTTTATTTTAATGTTTTACATTTGTTGGCCTTTTTTTGTGATATTGATATTAAATGTTTCTTGTTTTTACTTGAAAGCCAATTTGTCATTGCCTTATTTGTTATGCTTTTGTTTTTGCTTGTGTACTTAAAAAAAATAACTATGGTGATACTCATTTTATTGTTGCCATTTCATCTATTTTCCAACACTGATATTATGAATTAGTCTGTTTAAAAATACATGTAACTATATGAAAATGATTTGAAACCCTACAAATAGATTATTTTATTTTAATTTTGTGCATGATGTATTAGAAATTTAATATAGTAATCAGTAGGGCTGGCAAAAATGATCAGGAATTGGGAAAATTGATCAATTATTTCTATATGATTATCGATATGAAAACTGTGTTATTGATAATATAATACATGAACTTTTGTGAGAGAGTGAAAAGTTTAATTTTCTATGACCATATGCAAATCAAGGGACTTTATTCGTGGTCTGCTTCTAATTTATCTTGTAATTTATCTTCTAATTTATGTTTTATTAATAATGCATGCAAATACCCCTCCCAAGTGATATGAAATATGTTAATGTTTTTCATTTTTGCTCAAAGGTACCTCGCAGATATGTATCGATAATCAGTCGATATTTGGTGAACAATTATTGATCTCTATGATTGCTGTCGATAGCCAGCCCTAGAAATCAGTAGCCAAAGTTATCATTCAAGGTCTTTTTGCCTTTGTTAGAACCCAGAACACAGTCCATTAATTTACAAAGCTGGCTGCAAATAGCTGTAATATTGCCAATGCAGCATAAAGCACTAATCTTTCATTCATTCTATTAAAGGGTTAGCATTTATAAGTTATTTATTTATTTTACATGAACAGTAACTGCAGATTATTGCCTTTGTGTCACCTAACTTGCCATGAGTTCGCACTAACTCTTGAAAATATTTGCACTCTTATTGCAATAGTTGCACAGCTTCTGCAATATTGTTGTACTAATACCTTTGAAACATCTTTACACTCAATGGAACAATATTTGCTCTATAAATTCATTAGTATTTGCAGAAGGCTTAAGGTGAACTGAACTTTACAATATGGCTATTGACATTTTGCTTTAAGTGGCATTTTAGAAGCTGGTATCATGAGGATGAGGACTTTTATGGACATTCATTCTGCAAGGAAGAAGTTGTGTATCCTTAAAAGTCCTCATCCCCGTGTTATGGACATTTTATAAATCTGCCAATTCTGTGATATATATTCTTCTTGACACACTACAATGGAATGTATTGTTAAGCCATGTAGCTGAAAAGGAAAGTCATCTTTTTTCATTGTTTTTATGTTTATGCATAATATGACTAATGATATTTTATGGATTAATGTGTACATATGTTCGGCCACATTAGTCTGTTTTTGTCTGAGAATGTATATTTTTTGTGAATTTGTTTTGTTGATTTACCAACGCTTGTTTTCCTGATATATGTGCATTGATATAGACAAAGCTTGGATAGCGAGGAAATCAAAGTATGCTGTATGTAGAGATCATCCAAATGTGATATCATTGTAGTTGCAAATTCACTGTGTAACGAGAGTATGATGTATGTAGAGATCACCCAAATGTGATATGATTATATTTGACATTGCAACTAATGAGTCTATTGTACAAATTCACAAATAAATGAGGTAACAAATAATATTTTCTTCTTCTCTTGGTTTTGTTGTGTATGTGGTGTGTATGCCATGTATCAAGTGTGCCTCCTGTGTGTATCTAGTGTGTATTCTTTGTGTTTCTGGTGTTATGTACATCATGTGTGAATCTCATCAGAACTAGCCTAGTGTGTGGGGTAGCCTAGTGGTTGAAGTGTCCACTCATCACACTAAAGGGTTCTATTCTCCATATGGGTACAATGTGTGGTCCCATTTCTGGTGTCACCAGCAGTGATATTGCTGGAATACATTACTAGAAGCTGTGTCAAACCAAAGTCAATTACCCATGAGATTTAAGAAGAAAACGTCCATATTTTTACAGGTTACGTTTGCTTTATCAACTTTGACGCAATAACATGATATTTTTCATGCATTTGTAGAAACCTGAGTATATTTTATCATTCGTATTTTATTCTCTGCAACAAAGATGTTAGTAATAATTTTGTCATGAAATATTCGGCATCTCTTTGACATGACATTCGCAAATTCAAAACCCTCAATAGACACCATATTCCCGTTTCCTGCAGTGATACAAGGGAACAGTAGCTTGATTTTTTATATAAAATAAATTGTATGGTGTAAATCCAAACCGATCTAGTCTTGAGTATTTACAGACCGCCCCAGTATATCTGCAATACTGATGGGAGACGAGAGCGGCATTAAACAACTAACCAATACATTCGTAACTACTCGTCTCTTTCCGTGACCTGCAAGAAGATCCTTGCCGGAATGACACGAGTAGTTACGAATGCTAACAAATAGAAAGTAATTGACGAATACTATAACTGGACGTTCCATGTGTTTCTGAGGACAGCGATGTAAATGATGTAAGATTGTCAAATTATATCACCAAATATATTTTAATACAAGCATCATAAACTATATCTAAATGTGAAGAAAATAGCACACACAAAAAAACGCAGAACGTAACTAACTATAGGAAACCACAAACTCATGATCTGGCAAATGTCTATGTGCTCGGTGCCGTTTGATGTGAAGAGGGTCACCACTAAACTGGTGTCAGTTGCACCTAAATTGAATGCCTCATGACTAAACGAAAATATATGTTGTTAGCAGAGCCAGATGAAGGATTCGCGACTATGTAATAATCCAGTGTTTTTCAATCTCACCAAAAGTTGCAGCCCATCATAAACACATGCAAAGTCAAATCATTTTTCCACTGGAACAAACACTGAATCCTATCGTAAATTACATTTACAAATGTATTCCGCTTGTCTTCCATAAAACGTTTCGAAACCTTCACGAGGCTTTGTTACAAACACAAGTCAGACAGCGTTCGGACAAGTCAAATGGTTCTCTTTGAAATTCCCAGAAAAATCCAGGATTGATTGTGTCTGTGATGTTGTGAAAAATTTAAAGTAAAGACCTATGCCAGAAGACGTGATATCCAGGGTCTGGATTTTCGTAAGTGCCATACGTCAACATTAACTTGGGAGTATCTTAGCGCTAAGAGAGCTTCGAAAATCTGGCCCTGGGTAGGAGGCTGTTTGGAAGTTGCAGTCAACTCTCACGTTATACAGTCTTGCTAATAGTTATTGTGAATTGCAATCAGTGTCAGAATAAGAAATAGTTAAATAGTTGGTACTCGTCAGTGGTCTCGTTTATTTCACGTGCAGGTGAGTAAACCAGTTCAAGGTTATTAGCTAGTTTTATCATTGAAGAGGAACACCTTTGATGGATATACAACTCCTTTCTTGCAGTGAATGCGACATTCCGATGCCACTTGATGAAACTAGCTGATCATTATTCTTTGCTATAACATCATATGAATAATTGTATCCATGATCAGTAGAAAGGAGAACACACTTGGCGTCCACGTCAAAACCTTCTTGTCCTAATGACCTATCCCAACATTCGAGACAGATGGGATGAATGTGGCTCTTCAGCTCTTCACGTTAACTCCAGACATTTGCTTTCATGTTACAGCAAATTGTGGTATATTTACAACGAAACGTTCACTACTGAGCGCGAGTTGCAGAATGTTTAAGAAGCGTTTCTTTCCCAAAACGTGGATCCTCATTTGCTGACCATTTTCCATGATATGTTCTCAACAATCACATTATTGATGATTTATTTATTTCATTAGCCATATCCAGGCTTTTTTTTGTGGTAGTTATGCCCCTGGTATCCGTTACTATGACAAAATCCCGTCTTGCAGCAAGACTATCACTCATGGAACAGAACATGATCGTAATGTTTTATGCTTGATGTATGTTGACATTAAATCAGAAAGGGAAAAGAAGACACAAACTGAGGTCTTCCAGCGACACCGCAGGAGAGATTCAGCTACTAGATGATGATGATGATGATGATGATGATGATGAAGGCGGCGACGACGACCATGATACGTATTTCTCATGCGGGTCAACTACCCCCTTTGTAAAAGCTCTTTAAGTACACTCGCATCAAGTAGCGTCCCTATCTAGAGTAACCTATTCGATCATATCTGGAAGGCTACAAAGGGAATATGAGTTTAACATTCTTAATCGCTCTGTTCTGGAGAATGAATGTTCACATCCCAACTTCAGGTTGCGTAAATACTGTTGTAAATTGTTTCCCTAATATTCTAAAATGTATATTAATTAACAATACGTTTACATTTTTGTAACGGATTAAAATGAACGAATATCGAGCGACTCATCCGGGACGGGGTAGTTGGGAAGACCGTTTTTGTGCCCTCCGCCGTAATATTGCTGGAATGTTGCTAATAGCGGCGTAAAATCACACACATCCGGGAACATAATACAAACATCTAAACAGTAAGGTGATTATTGCTGTCATTGTAAATTTCACATCATTCGTTAGTTTTGTCAAAACACGGGAAGAGTCAGCCAGCAGTTTCGTTCCTTATTACGAGCTAAAGAGAGCCGCAGGATTACCTAGTGGTTAATTAGCTGAGATACATAGCGATCACTTATGTTAGTGAACGCTATGTACGAGGGGATGTCAATACGTTTTGACCCTTCAGCATTTTTCATACTCAGGTGTCACAGCCTATGGTACGACATTGAACCTTGGGGTGTAGCTGATGTGATATATAAGTTTTGGTATCCTACTCTCAGAAGTTATTGAACAGCTCACATTGACAGAAAGAGACCCCCTCACGGCAGTGAAAATGAATAAATTGAGATAGAGCAGTAAATAAGTTTTTAGTTCTTGAAGGAAACTCGGCGAAGGACATTGAAGAAAGGCTTTCAGCAGTTTATGGGAAGTCTTCCCCTTCATCTGCTACCATCAAACGATGGGTCAATGAATTTAAGCATGGTAGAGAGAGTCTTGAAGATGACCCCCGTCCAGGTCGCCCAACAACAAGCACTAGTCAGGAAAACATTGACAGAGTGCATAGACTTGTGCTGGAAAATCGTCGAATCGCACTCCACGAGTAAGAGGAAACCACAGGCATTTCACACGGATCCATCGAGACAATTCTTCATGAACATCTCATCATGTCTAAGGTGTGCGCAAGATGGGTGCCAAGAATGCTTACAGATGAAATGAAGCAAACAAGGGTCACCATGAGCAACTCCAAGCTAACCAAATACAACAAGAATCCAGAAGATTTTCACTAGTAACCTGTGACGAAACCTGGATCCACCACTATGATCCTGAGAGCAAACAAGAATCCATGGATTGGAAACATATCACTTCTCCCAGGACCAAGAAGTTCAAAGCCTCCAGATCAGTGCAGAAGGTAATGGCGACAGTCTTCTGGGATAGCAAAGGCGCCACCCACATAGATTACTTACCAAAAGGAAGAACAATGAATAGGGAATATTACGCTAACTTGTTGAGGCAAGTGCGACAGTCAATCAAGGAGAGGCGCCGGGGCAAGATCAGACGTGGTATTCTTCTACATCAAGACAATGCTCCAGTACACACCTCTCACGTTGCAGCCGCTGCTGTCCAGGAATGCGGGGAACGAAATCTTGCCGCATCCCGTCTACTCTCCAGACCTGGCACCAAGTGATTACCATCTGTTCCCAAATCTCAAGAAACACTTGCGTGGTCGTAGATTTCAGGATGATAATGAGCTTATTGCTGCTACTGAGGCTTGGTTTGAGGACCACAATCGCGCCTTCTACAGAGATGGCATCAGCGCCTGGCAGAAAAGATGGAACAAGTGTCTTGACTCACAAGGGGACTATGTTGAAAAATAAATGTGGTTCATACCAATATTTTGTGTTTTTCTATGCAAGGCTCAAAACTTATTGACATCCCCTAGTATCTTAGCTCCTCATGCTAATTTTAAAGACCTGGATGCATTTTTCCCATTGGCACAATGTGTGAAGCCTATTTCTGGTGTCCTCTGTTGTGAAAGCGCTTGAGTATTGCAAAGAGTGACGTTAACCTTTTTCGTTCGTTCGTTAGTTTATAAACTTAAATTTAAGTCTGCCTTGTACTTCTGATGAGAGACCATGTAATATTTATGGTCTCTGTTGTGATGAATAAGACTCTTTTGCTAAAGTGGCAGATGTGTCTGTGAGTCGCCATGAATGAAATTTGTTATTTATCATATAACTGCGTATTCCCTGTACTCGACATCAGTTATTGACGACATGACATTTCCTTTCTTCAAAGGACCACAATGGAGGACTGAGTCAAGATAACCTCGAAGGGAAACAGGTAACCTTATGTTTAGCGGCTTTCTTACGAAATGACGATTTAGAGTTATGCCCCTTTGAAAATGTCAGCGCCCATGGGTTATGAAACGGCAACGAACTGACAGCTGACATTCCGTGTGAATGCATTCTAAAAGTGACTGGAGTGGTGACCGAAACTCTTGTTAATGTGCCTGAGTTAACTTACGGTAACTGTTATTTTCCCCTGGAATGCACAATTAATATGAGCACGACATACCTGAAAAGAAGAACAAAAACAATGTCTAGCTAGACTTAATAAGAAATCCTTTCATCAATTTCAGTATTGTGCAGCGTAGAGGAACAATGACAGGCTACCGGGAGTTTGTGAAGAGGGTTTATGAGAATTCTGACATCACCAGGTCACCAGCAGATGATCGCAATTATCGATGTTTGGAACTTACGAATGGGATGACTGTATTCTTAGTCAGTGACCCAAACACTGACCGATCAGCTGCTGCCCTTGATGTCCATGTTGGCAAGTATAAACAGTGACAACATACGGATCCGTGTATGCTGTAACACCTGATATCCTTCTGAGCTGACAGGATACACTGAAATATATAAATAGAATTACCCCCGAACCGGCCTCGGATATTTGACCTAAACCGGCCCCGACAAGTACATACAAGGACATATAAATTTAAGTTCCTCTAACATAAATGACGAAAAAACACTGACCATGCGTCTTTACATGTACTATCGATTTATGAAAAGATATTATGAAAATAATATTAGAGTCAATGAGAAGCGAGTGAACATGCAAGTGCTACTGATCACGGAGATCCTGTGGTAGAGGACATTTTGTGTAATCGTTTTTAAAATCTAACTGATAAATCCGCAAAACGATACTATGTAAGACTGAAATAAAACTGAAATATATTTCAGTTAATAACCCAAATGCCAATATTGTGTTTAGCTGACTCTCTTCCAAGATTTTCTATCCATATTTGTTGTCTGTATATACATTACAAAGACGTTATTTTATTTTCCCATGTATTTTCTTTCAGAACATCATGTAAATATATAGAAATCTGATAGCATTAAGTTCAAAATCTGGGCAGCATTTGAAATGTAAGGTTTTGCCTGTGACTAATCACTGCTAATGTTGTTGGTTGTTACTAGGCAATATGAGTGACCCTGAAGAGCTGCCCGGTTTGGCTCACTTCTGTGAACACATGTTGTTTCTGGGCACTGAAAAGGTGACTCACACTTTACAGATTTGCATGCTGCTACATTCCTATTGACATAAAGGATAAATATTTCACAAAACAACTTCAGATGTAACAGGAGATTGAATTTGATGTTTAATCGATGATGATGATGATGATGATGATGATGATGATGATGATACCAAATATTTGCACAAAGAACAAAAACACATGTGGGCAATTATGATAAGATTACATTTGATCTTCCTTCTTGATGAAAATGACTTTAGTACAAAATGGCTGGTCTACGGTGATAATTGTTGAGTTGTTTGTTTCTATACTTACTGAATAACTCTTTCCTTCCAAGAGAAAATATTGTAATTTCAATAACATGCATTAACAGTATTTTGTCTTTCATAGTCAAAGTATGTTTTTGTTGTTTTCCAGTTCCCAAATGAAAATGAGTATGGGAAAGTAAGTATTGCAACATTTGATATGAGCAGTGACTGTTGCCATGTCATGTCATTCATTGGTGTATTACACAGATTTGAAAAGCCCCAATGCTACAAAACAACCTCCTAAGTATAAATCCCGTAGTAGCTGTCTAAAATGGCACTCATAGGGACTGAAGAAATGGTCCAGTTTAGACAATGTGCCAGATTGTAGAGCTGATGATAAGTGTACAAGCTGCAGACGGGACTGAGATTTTACTCTGTTCTTGACAACTTGCCAGATTGGACAGATGCCAGTTTTGACAGCTTCCACTGTAAGGGAACACTAAATTTAGACATGAGATAACTGAAAAAACAATGGATGTTCTTAAGCATGTGAAACTCTGTAACACAGAGATATATATTATCATTCAAAATCATTCAAACAGTATTTCATTTGCATATGGCTTTAATTAAATTTTGAGTAGCACTATTTATAAATGACTTGTTTGAGTGGCATATTTTAGAAGTTCAAAGTTAAATAGTATAAGTGTATATGGATGACTTCTTTAATACTGGAACACGACGTTTCGACGTTTTGTTTCTTGTATCGTTTTCAAGTGTAAATGATACAGGGAGAGAACAGGCAATAGAATCAAGGAACATCAGACTTCAACGATCAAATCGGACCAGATAACAGCCATTTCAGATCATATAGCGACCCATCCCTATCACCAAATCAACTGGACTGACTACACCATCCTCTAAAAGAACCAATCAGACTTTACCAAAACAAAATAACTGAAGCCATCAACATCAAACGATACCAACCAACCCCTGATTAACAGAGACCAAGGTTACCCCATCCCCATGGCTTACGATTAGCTCATCAAACCACTGTAGCCTCCTGTACAACATCCACTCTGTGTACCTCACTGGCTTACTTAGTTATCATCACATTGTTTACTTGTATTCATGCTAGGCTCTGTGTACCACTAGCTTCTATGTTTATCCTTTTATCCATTGTTACCCCCTTTGTCGTTATCATCACTTGTTAATTAGTTTTCCGTTGTATATATATCGCATGTTCCCTCCCAGTATAATTTACACTTAAAACAATACAAGAACTTGTATCGAAACGTCATGTTCTAGTATTAAAGAAGTCATCCATATACACTTATTCTATACTATTTATAAATGTGTGCTTTTGCTTAAGTTCCTAAATGAACATGGGGGAGGGAGCAATGCCAGTACCTCTACAGAACACACCACTTATTACTTCAGTGTTGGACCAGAACATCTATCTGGAGCACTGGACAGGTGACATGCTACATTGCCTTACTTGGAGTGAGTGAGTGAGTTGGTGGTGGTTGAGTGGTTGAGTGAGTGTTTGAGTGAGTGAGTGGTTGAGTGAGTGAGTGAGTGAGTGAGTATGGTTTTATGCTGCTATAGCAATATCCTATCAAAATTTTGAAAGGGAACACAAGCAGATGACTTCATACATTGTATTTGTGAAATTCGGTTTGACAAGAGAATGCTTGAGGCTGCCTGACTGTCCTTTTAACTTATGTATGTTTCAGTCATACTTATACTTAGGCCTTAATAGCTGATAATGATAGAGCATCCCATTTGCTTGGCTTTATTGAAATTTGACAACAGACGGAAAGTAACACATCCTGACATTAATAACAAATAATCATTTAAGATTTATGAGATATGAAGAATGGAAAGTGAAGGGTTTTTTTCTTGTTTTTAGCAATATTATGGTAATATTCTAGAATGGGAGACAAAAAGCTTACCACATTGTACCCAAGTGTGTTCCATAGAATGTATACTTTAAATTGATTGTCAAATATTATTTAGGTCCTTTTGGGATTCCAGGTTGGAATAGGTCTCTGGAGTGTGGCATAAACAATGAACAAACAGCACACAATTTAATTCATTCAGATTTGCTCAGTTCTTCCTGTGTCCACTTTTCACGGAGTCGGCGACAGAGAGGGAAGTGAATGCTGTGAATTCCGAGAATGACAAGAACGTTAAGAATGATGCTCGGAGACTGTACCAGTTAGGCAGGATGCTGTCTGACTCACAACACCCCTATGGAAGGTTTGGCACAGGTCGGGAGATGGGCGTTTTGATGAGCATCATTATGATTCTTTTTCTTTGAAAGGTATTTCATGATCATGCATTTTGACAGCAAGCAAGGTGTCACGCAATCAAAGTGAGCCTTAAAATTTTCATCCTGATTTGTTAAGAAAGCACGAATTATCTTTCTGGAAGGAAATAATGCACCTTTATTCAAATTTGCTTTTGCTTGCTTCTGATCAGACATTTTTTAGATTTTGGGCAAGAAAATATTTGTTTTCTGCTCAGGGAATAAAGACACCCTGGATGTGATCCCGAAGCAGAATGGTGTGGATGTCCGGGCAGAGCTGCTCAAGTTCCACAGCAGGTTCTACTCCTCCAACATAATGCAGCTGTGTGTGGTGGGACAAGGTGACTGCTTCTGTTTTAGCAGGGTGGAGGGAGTAGGTAGATTGCCATATACACTGGTGCTGATACCTTAGTGTAGAAGTTTTAATATTATGGAAGACTGGGTTGACGTACCTATGTAACCAATACAACTGTCTGATGAGATTAGTATAGTTCAGGAGGGGTTTGTTGTGAGGTAGGGTTGTGTTATGGATTCGGGTTGTCTGGTCGTGAGGTAGGGTTGTGTTGTGGATTAGTGTTGTCTGGTTGTTGGATAGGCTGATGTGGTTGTGGGGTAGAGTTGGATTGTGGAGTAGGGATGGATGGTTGTAGGGTCGCTGGTTGTGTGTGAAACAGCCACTGTTCTGCTTGCTGGTGGCTAGCAATGCATGGCTAGGGTGGTTGTCTGGTTGGGAAGGGTGGTTCTCTGGTTGGAAAGGGTGGTTGCGGAGTAGGGTAGGGTGGTTGTAGGGTAGGGTTATGTTGGAAGTATGGTTGTCTGGTTGTGATGTAGGGTTGTGGTGTGGGATAGGGTTGTTTGGTTGTGAAGTAGGGTTGGATTGTTGTGAGGAAGGGATTGTTTGCTTTTGAAATACATATTAGATTGTTTATTTGAAGAAATTTATTGTGTTGTCATAGTCATTGAGCATTCTGTGTTGTTCTGGCAGAGTCCTTGGATGAACTGAGTGAGATGACTGTCACACTGTTTTCTGGTGTCGAGAACAAGAACGTCCAAATCCCAGAGTGGCTGGAACACCCGTATCAGGCAGATCAACTTCAGGTATAATGTCTCCTGCGTCTGTATGTAGATAGTTTTAGGCTGTACTGTAGTGAGAAGAACAAGAACGTCCAAATCCCTGAGTGGCTGGAACATCCGTATCAGGCAGACCAACTTCAGGTATAATGTCTCCTGCGTCTGTATGTAGATAGTTTTAGGCTGTACTGTAGTGAGAAGAACAAGAACGTCCAAATCCCAGAGTGGCTGGAACACCCGTATCAGGCAGACCAACTTCAGGTATAATGTCTCCTGCGTGTGTATGTAGATAGTTTTAGGCTGTACTGTAGTGAGAAGAACAAGAACGTCCAAATCCCTGAGTGGCTGGAACATCCGTATCAGGCAGACCAACTTCAGGTATAATGTCTCCTGCGTGTGTATGTAGATAGTTTTAGGCTGTACTGTAGTGAGAAGAACAAGAACGTCCAAATCCCAGAGTGGCTGGAACACCCGTATCAGGCAGACCAACTTCAGGTATAATGTCTCCTGCGTCTGTATGTAGATAGTTTTAGGCTGTACTGTAGTGAGAAGAACAAGAACGTCCAAATCCCTGAGTGGCTGGAACATCCGTATCAGGCAGACCAACTTCAGGTATAATGTCTCCTGCGTCTGTATGTAGATAGTTTTAGGCTGTACTGTAGTGAGAAGAACAAGAACATCCAAATCCCAGAGTGGCTGGAACATCCGTATCAGGCAGACCAACTTCAGGTATAATGTCTCCTGCGTGTGTATGTAGATAGTTTTAGGCTGTACTGTAGTGAGAAGAACAAGAACGTCCAAATCCCAGAGTGGCTGGAACACCCGTATCAGGCAAACCAACTTCAGGTATAATGTCTCCTGCGTGTGTATGTAGATAGTTTTAGGCTGTACTGTAGTGAGAAGAACAAGAACGTCCAAATCCCAGAGTGGCTGGAACACCCGTATCAGGCAAACCAACTTCAGGTATAATGTCTCCTGCGTGTGTATGTAGATAGTTTTAGGCTGTACTGTAGTGAGAAGAACAAGAACGTCCAAATCCCAGAGTGGCTGGAACACCCGTATCAGGCAGACCAACTTCAGGTATAATGTCTCCTGCGTGTGTATGTAGATAGTTTTAGGCTGTACTGTAGTGAGAAGAACAAGAACGTCCAAATCCCAGAGTGGCTGGAACACCCGTATCAGGCAAACCAACTTCAGGTATAATGTCTCCTGCGTGTGTATGTAGATAGTTTTAGGCTGTACTGTAGTGAGAAGAACAAGAACGTCCAAATCCCAGAGTGGCTGGAACACCCGTATCAGGCAGACCAACTTCAGGTATAATGTCTCCTGCGTCTGTATGTAGATAGTTTTAGGCTGTACTGTAGTGAGAAGAAGAAGAACATCCAAATCCC
Organism: Haliotis asinina; assembly: GCF_037392515.1. NCBI lineage: Eukaryota > Metazoa > Mollusca > Gastropoda > Lepetellida > Haliotidae > Haliotis > Haliotis asinina. Next base: position 20,961,299 of record NC_090294.1, on the reverse strand, counting down.
ATAATTACTGGGACACATGTATCCAGTGTTCGAAATAATAGCCAGTCTGGAGGCCCAGCACCAGTTGTTTTTGCGTTGGGCCAGCAGTTTCAAATATCTGCTGGCCCTTGTAGCCTTCAGTAGATTATCATACTTTTTGAACAACTGGATTCTTGACCTTGTTTTTTCGATTATCACTAATCGGGAATCATCCCTGATCCGTCATGTTACGATAACTTTGTTTCTCTTCGTGGTATTTCAGTACTTTGTGCACAGGGATGTCAACATCAGTCTTTAGCAACTAAAAATGTCTTTTAGGGTTCGCTGATTGATTTTGTAGAAATAGTCTGAAACTGTGACCAGTGTAGTCTATTTTCTTTTTATTAGTTTGAGGCCTGCAGATTTCATTCAGGGCCTGTAGATTTTAAAGTCTGTAGGCAGCAGGCCCTGTGATCACACAGAGCAATTTTGTGTCAGAAAACTAACAGGATGTCACATTAATGGCAAATTCCTGGTTCTAAGCTTGTAAGCTTTTGCTACCTATTTGCGACCAGTTCCACATATCGATGCTCATGATGTCATGATGTAAGCAAGCAAACAAGGCTGTCATAGTTGATGCATGTCATAAAAAAGGCTGTCCATTACTGACTGATCTTGATGTGATATGTACAGTCATCTATAGTTTCTTCTATATTTTTCTTAAACTTTTCTTGCATTTGTGGTTTGGCAAACAGACACAGGAAAAAGACAGCTTTGTGTGGTACAGTAAACTTCTACACTGAGATATTAGTGTTAATGTCATCCTCTGCTGTCCACAGAAGAAGATCTGTGTGGTGCCTGTGAAGGATGTCCGCTCACTGACCGTCACATGGCCGATACCAGATGTCTCCAAGTACTACCACTCAAAGGTAAATCCAAAGCTTTTCGTCTTTGAGGTTCAATATGAACTGTTATTATGTACCCATATGAATCTGGGATAGTAATACAGGGTGCAATAAGGATGATGTAGTCAAATTCCGTGTTGTACCCCAGATACCGTATTGTCTCCAAAGCTCATTAAAACAGACTAAAACAAGAAAAGAGGGTATATCAGTTCTTTCAAAGGCATTTAGAAGTTGGAGGAATCAAACTAAAAGTGCTTTATGGTTCAACTTCTTTATTATACAAGGTCACAACATTTCGAGACAGATTCTAGTCTCTTCTTCAGGTGAATAGCAAATATATAATGTCATACTAGTGCATTTGGATGTTTTGTTTTGAACTTGACGATGTCATGGGAGAATGACTTGTTTCTCTGCTCCCATGACAGCTGCCTCTGAAACTATTGTTTCATGCAAGTGTGCTTAATACTTTTCAGTTACACTGGTGTTTTTCTGACCAGTATATAACAGTTTTGTTCAGTTACCTTTTGCACATCTTTGAATCTTAATAGTGAGGGCTCAGTTATCAACCACTCACTTGTTAGGTGCTAATGGGTGTGGTATGGTGGCCATATGGCTAAAGTGTCTGCTCATCACTCTTAAAACCCTAGTTCGATTCTTCACATGGGTACTATGTGTGAAACCCATTTTTGGTGTCTCTCACCATGATATTTACCTTAATATTGCTAGAAGGGTTGCAAAACCTCACTCACCCACCCAACCTGCCACTCGCTCGCTTGCTTGCTCACTCACTCACTCACTCACTCACTCACTCACTCACTCACTCACTCACTCACTCACTCACTCACTCACTCACTCACTCACTCACTCACTCACTCACTCACTCACTCACTCACTCACTCACTCACTCACTCATTCTTTCAATCATTCTCTTTCAAGTTTGACTCAATACCTGTTTTGCTGAGTACTAAACAACACTGCTATAAAACTCTTGTAATGAATTTGTTCCAGCCAGCCAGCTACCTGAGTCACCTGCTAGGACATGAGGGGCCAGGCAGTCTCCTGTCACAGCTCAAGTTGAAAGGTAAGGATGATCCTTAAAAATAATTTAGTGGCCATGGTTTTAACTTGGACAATCTGTCTGGGGTTTCCACTGACTATCATGTTTGTGCCATATCATGACAGTCATGTGACACAGCACAAATTGAAAATCATGTGACCATCCATGACAGTCATGTTACTAAACGCAACAATCTCATACTGAATGAATGCTTGCCATAATAGGTGGCTATTCTTGTCGTAGGAGGCAACTGATCAGGCCTGCTGACTTCGTTGACACATGTCATCAGTTCTTAATTGTGCAGATCAGTGCTTATGTTATTGATAACTGGATTATCTGGTCCAGACTTAATTATTTACAGACCGCTGCCATATAGCTGGAATATAGTGGAGACATAGTGAGCTTGTTTTTGCTCATCACAGAGTTGCAACTATTGAAATATGCTATTCACTGTAAATTACATAAGTTACTGAAGCTGCCATTGGTTTGACATTGTTTCTAGGTTGGAGTAATTCTTTGACAGCTGGCAGGAAGAATGGCGCCAGAGGATTTGCATTCTTCTATGTCAAAGTTGATCTCACAGAAGATGGCCTAGGTATGCTTACTATGTATATCCTGTGTGTGCATTTTGGAAGGAAATGTTCACTGAACTAAAAGAGGAAGGAAAGGAGGAAGGAAGTGAGAGATGAGTTAAGGTGATGGAGAAAGGAATGAAGAACTGAGGGATGAAGGTTGAAGAGATGGAAGGAAGGAGAGAAGCGAGGATGGATAGGATGTGTTGAGTAAAGGATTAATGAAGGATGTAGGAATTGATGGAGGAGTAAAGGATGGAATGAAGAATGATTAAAGACAATAAGGGGATTGAGGGATGAAGCTAGTGATAAATGATGGGGTTGGGTTGAGACTAAGGGATTGACTGAAGGTGATTCTGAGAGATGTATCCTGTTTTCTCCACAGAGCACACAGAGGACTTAGTGACCCTGGTGTATCAGTACATCCACCTACTGCAGAAAGAGGGAGTACACCAGTGGATACACGATGAGTGCAAGGTCAGTTGGGTATATTGGTAGTACCAACAATAGGCCCAGAGATCTGGGAACAAGTTGAAGGAACACACGTAGCTGCATGAACATTGTGAACTTGCTGATAGTGTTGGATCATAATCCAGCTTTCATCTTATACCCAGTTCAAGTTGATATGCTTTGTGTAAACCCTTGTGCAATCAGAATTTTTGTAGCTCACTGGGTTGTGTGTTGGCTTGTTACAGAAAAGGTCTTGGTTTGATTCCAAACATGGAAACAATTTTCTATATTTGAAGGCTGTCTAGCATGTTAACTGCTTGGACGGAAAGATGGTGAGCTCTAGAAACATTTAAGTGTCCCTTTATTGTTTTCCAGGTTTCTTTACAAAGATTTAATGTCCCTTTGGATGAAAGTAAATATACAGACATTGCCATGAAGTGGTGTTTCACCCAGACAGTATGAATGTTCATACGAGAAACAAACCATCTTTTATCCAAGAAGGATATTATGACAGTATCGGGGTCTCTACCAAGGGTTAGGAGTTGTGTATGTCAAAGGTACTCTGTCATTCAGTAACTGATAAATGCATAAATTAGTTTCTTACAAACTTTCTCTTCACATATATTTGTTTTTCCTGTGTTGACATGAATACAGAAACTGAAGACCCTAAGGTTCCAGTTCAAGGACAAGGAGACGCCAAACAGCTATGTGACATCTCTGGCTCGAGACAACCATGTGAGTTTAAGCTGTAACTCATAGACCATGAATAAAAATGTTGCTTCTTAGGGGTATATTTTCAAAATCACAAGTTGTTTTCCATCATTTTCTTGACTGACAGAAAGTTAATTACTTTTATTACACCACTTTCCTTCATCACTGTTGAGTGTATGCAAAAATTATGTGGTGTAGAACTTTTAAAATTCTCCTTGAAGTAAGAGAATAAGTCAAGACTTGTTTGTAAAATATAGCTGTGAAACGAAAAGATTGTTTGTTTCATGGGGTGAACAGTTATTTATAAATGTTTAATGTTCCTTAATGAGAGCAGTTTAATATGAATCTATGGATGGTGGAATGGTTGGAAGGATGGATGTGTGTTATTGTGTGGATGGATGGATGAGTGGATGGATGGATGGATGAGTGGATTGATAAATGACAGGTTGGATGGATGATGGTTGATGAGTGAATGGATGAGTGGATGGATGATGGTGATGAGGGGATGGATGGATGGATGATGGTTTATAAGTGGATGGATGGATAATGGTGATAAGTGGATGGATGGATGATGGTGATAAGTGGATGGATGGATGATGGTGATAAGTGGATGGATGGATGATGGTGACAAGGGGATGGATGGATGGATGATGGTGATAAGTGGATGGATGGATGACGGTGATGAGGGGATGGATGATGGTTGATGAATGGATGGATGGTTGATGTTTGATGAGTGGATGGCTGGATGATGGTTGGATGAGTGCATACATGGAGGGGTCTGTGTGTGTGGATATATGGATGGAGAAATATGGTGTATACAAATCTGTGAGTATGAATTTAATGAACGTTCTGACGGTATTACTGGTCGGATGTGATGAAGCTTGACTATCAACCTCCACAGATATATACAATCGAAGAGGCCTTGTCTGGACCTTACCTCCTGTCAGAGTTCCGGCCTGATCTCATTCAGATGCTCCTGAACAAACTGACTCCAGAGAACATGAGGTAGGGGTTCCACCAAAGTAGGGCATCCATCACTGGGAGGGACTTCCCTCACACAGCCAGCTGACACATCATCTTATAGACGGAATACTCCTTCACACCAGCTGTGTCATAGTATTAACATATTACCGAAGATAAACCAATTAATAAGCTGACCCCCAAACTTGAAACTTAAATGGTATCAAAATGGTATGTTTTGTACATAACTTGACCCACAATGGGTCCAACTCAAGACCATGAGACAAGTGGCAGTTACCTTCTTGGATGTTAAATGTAAGTATGTTTGATGAGAATAGTATTAAATAAAGGTGTTACTGACCCCTAACATGGGAACCTGTGTTTGTTTTCTTTAAGATATCCTAATATCTTGGTAATTTTACGCATAATGTTAAAAAAGAATGTTTATATTTAGTGAGTGAAATTCCTTCCACAATTTACCGCAATCACTATCATATTGCATTTACTCACCTCTCAAAATGAAGTGTACTTGAAAGAAAATTTTGTTTTGCTGAAAGTCATGTTTATTGTTTGACATCTTTATTGTTTGTTCACATGAAGTGATACAATGTCTATTTCTTACTCCCTGAAAAACGTTTGAGCAAGTGTAACCCATAGATAAGCCGTCCCTGTTCCACTGACTGCTTTTTAAGGTCATCAAAGTTGTAAAGATATATGATATCTATGTGAGTCTTTCTCATTATTAGTAAAGTCAAACGCTTCTGCTAATCTGCTGTCCATCTTGAAATGTCTCTTGAAAGTTTGGTTTAGTTCTTCATACAGGTACAGTGTATGAAACACACTTCTGTTGTCTTTTGCCATGATAATCCTCTAATATTACTAAAATAATGTAATACCATGCTCACTCGGTCTGTCACTTTTGCAGAAAGACTTCTGGTCAAATGGAAACCAAAATGGTCCTCCATAAAGGTTCTTTTCTGTAGGGAATTTCCCAGTATGTGGACTGTGACTGTACAGTGTCCTACAGTGTTTAACCTATTTTACTCTCTTGATATGACTTCAGTGTGATGGTAGTGGCCAAGAAGTATGAGGGGGTCATGAATCTGTCTGAGAAGTGGTATGGAACTCAGTACAAGGTGGAGCCCTACTCTCAAACCCAGCTGAAGGTAAACATTGGAAACTGTCTATGGTATTTATTTGTGCTGAAAATTGTTAATAATTCCAGATTTCTTTTTATTATGAGTCTATTTTTAGTTTTACTAGCCTGCAAAAATTTTGTGATTCAGTGTTGCAATCTACGTAATATTAAATATGTAACCCACAATGCTTGTCACAAGGCCATCCAGTATTTTATTAGTCTTAGACTTGAGTACTTCAATTTCACACTCTGATTTGGTTAGCACTGTATGCTTTTGTGTAGATTTCACTAATGTTGTAAGTCTTCATGATTTGGCCACTTGAAGATCAGGGTTAGAATTGATTTTCAGCAACATATGCCTGTCATAAAAGGCGACAAGCATCATCAGATGGTCATGTTCGCTTCCTTGGTTGACACATGGCAACATATCCTATTTGTCTAGATATATGTGCATGCTGTTGATGACTGGATTGTTTGGTGCAGACTGAATCAATCAGTCAATCAATCAATTCTTATCCTCAGAAGAGCTACATTATTTCAGCAATAATATATAGTTGCTGACAAATGTTTTATTTCAGCACTGGAATGATCCTGGTCTCCATGACAACCTGCATTTACCAGACGTTAATGAGTTTATTCCAGAAAATCTTGATTTGGTTCCAAGGCAGGAGGTATGTTTGACTTAATTTTCTGACTTGAAGAAACTATATTTATGATTCACTTAATACATATTGAACATCTTTAATATTGACTATAAATGTTGTATGATTACAATAACTGTGAGCAGCAGAGTTTTGAATTTTGAAAAATAGGGTATAAAGAAATTTCAGGTCACTGAAAACTCAGGGTTTCTGTATAAACAAAGAGGAAATACACTCGGAGTGACATGGACAGTGTCTGAATAAAGACGTGGGTGGGATGGGGGGTGGGGAAGGATTCCAGGTCTGATTAGGTTCTATGGAAAGCTGGACTGTCAAATGGACTGTGGTCAGGCTGGAGATTTGCCCAATAGTGAGTCCCATACCACATTTGCATTGTTTGTTGCTCTATCAATCACTGGGTTGTCAAGTCCAGGCTTACATCGCACTGTCATTTAGCTGGAATATTGCTGTGTGTGGCATATAATAACACCCACAATTAATGCCGTCTTTACCATTACCTCTGAGCTTTGTTAGTCTAGTAATGATTAGTATGATTGTTATGATTATTGTTCTTGCTGCAGGTGACTCAGTTTCCTGTTATTATAAAGGTGAGTGGCATGCATTTTCCTTGTAAGGCCATATCTGTTTCTTGTTTTACGGATCTTTGTCCTCTAAAAACCTAAAGGCAGGTAGGGGACAATAATAAAAATATCATTTCCAATCAAAGTTACATTCCTTCTAAATACTCAAAGTATTTTACTTTTGACAATTTATGAAGTTAATATTGGTAAAAAAAACCCCAACCCTAAATGTATTTTCTTATGAGTCTAGATATTTGGCTAATACAAAACATTGAGATTTTATTTTTTGAGCAGGGAAAATTAATTTTTAATATTTTTCTTATTCTGCTTATTCTGCTTAATCCAGCAGGCGGATCTGTAAAACAAGAAATAAAATTGGATTGGCCTAAACTGGAATTTGAATATGTGATTGAAAATGAAAAGCTTAATTTTGAAGTGACAGTTAAGATGAATAATTTGTGCAGTTGTGTGATTCCTCTGCATTACATATTTACTGCATGAAAACGTTGTTGAAAGACCCATTTATAATCAGATATGATGATGAAAGGCTTTGAGTTTTGTGCTCCAGATTAGTTCGAGAAGTTTTTGAAATCTGTTCTTGAATAAAAATTTATACTTTTAAATTGTTTAAATTGTTTTAACAAAAATATATCCAGAAGCGCAGTGAACAAACAATAAATTGGCAATAGTACTTGAAAAACATGAAGCTTCTTTTGTAGCAACTGTAGAAAATATTCTGATTCTAATAAAATGATTAATGTCATTGTGCATTGATGTTGAAGACCCGAAAAGGGGTAAACACATGTTCAAGTTAAATGTTTTCTATAAAGTCTGTGTTCAGCCTGGTAATTTCAAGGGATATATTTTGCCACTTTCAGAATGACAGCCTGACAAGACTGTGGTTTAAACAAGATGACAAGTTCCTGCTTCCAAAGTCCTACATTTCTCTGCAGTTTTATAGGTAGGTCAAGGTTGGAATTGGTCTTCTGGAACACACGATTGTTGTATGAGGGGAGAAACAGGAATGTGACTTGGTTCATTCATGTCATGATATTTTCATTGTTTAGATCAGTGCCAATTAGTTATTCCTCTAGTATTATATTACAGAATTTCTGTTCAAAACAGCATTAGACAGAAATCACTACACTCTCTAATGGAAGTAATTAATTATGTGCAAGACATTTCCATGTTTGTGACACATTATACTTTAAGCCAGGAAACTTTTTGGTGACTGTCAGTGAAGACCTCTATGACATTGCCTTCAGCTGTCATGTTTTTGTCCCAGTCCAGTGGCCTACTCAGATCCTGGATGTGTGTGTATGCTGTCTCTTTTCGTGTCCCTAATGAATGATGCCCTGACTGAGTACACCTACTCCGCCGAGCTGGCTGGACTCTCTTACTCCTTCAGTAGCTCCAGGAATGGCTTTCATGTAAGTACTGTCACCATGGTAACTGTAGTTTATATCTGTGTATGAAATAAACCAAAAACCCTAGCACACATCAGGACTGATAACTTCAAAATGTTATCAGCCCAAAATAGATTGAAGCAAGTTATGGTGAACTTACTCTGATGCATGGTATATTTGAAACCAGATCATCAGGCTGGCTAGCTGGAATTTAGACCATCTGTCAGAATTCTAGCCCGTCAAGGGCGGTCGGACGTTCCATATTTCATACACTGTTTATATACCTTCTCAGGCTTCCAATGCTTCAGATTAAAATTACATCATATTTGAATGTGTACTACAGCAATTTTCACATCTGATAAGTCAAATATCAACCGATGTTACTTTATCAATGAGACAATATCAGTGTGATGTCTTCTGTTGTTTATTATAACATTGTGACACCTTATTTAGGGGATGTCCTCAGGAAAGGGCTTCTGTGACAGTTGACTTTTTCCAGGATTTTCCTCAAATGGTACTAAGTAATATAAAGACTTAGACCCTGCATCTCTGTTCGTCATGAGTACCTGCTGTATATATACCTGTATCGACTTCAGTCAGGGGAGATAATCTTTCATCATATCGGTTTGGTTATGACTACGCTAACTGGAGTATAAACCAGGGCCTCCCTCTCTCTCCTCCAGATATCCATCAGTGGCTACAGTGACAAGCAGGACATCCTCCTGCAGAAGATCGTAGAGAAGATGACCAACTTTAAAATCGACCCTGTCAGGTTCAACATCCAGAAGGAAAAAGTAGGTCAAAAGTCTGACTTGTCCTTGATGCAGATACTTGTAGTACTTCCCTGTAGAATAAGGTCGGTAGTATAGCCTAGTTGTTAATGCTTTTGCTCATTATGCTGAAGATGTGGGTTCGATTCCCCACGTGGTTACAATGTGTGATGCTCATTTCTGGTGTCCCCTGCTGTGATATTGCTGGAATATTGCTGGAGGTAGCATAAAATTCAACTCACTCACGCCCTTTAGAAGTGACTTCTGATATGCACTGATTGATGGAAGAGAAATTACGGGTATACATTGAAAACTTGAAAAGGAACAGACACTCTGAGTCTTCTGTGTATGTTTATGATATTCCTGTAATATCCTGTAATGTTGAGTGGGAAATCTTGACAATTTCTTACCATTTATTTTACTGGCATCATTACTAATTCACAGATTTGTATATTCCATTTTTCTGCAAAAAATATATATATACATCATCACTACACACTGGCCCAGTGTATTGTTGAGTCCTGGATACAGTGTGTATACATACCCAGAAGTTTTGTTACAGTATGTAGCTCACTGTAGCAAGACCATCTTGCAAATTATTAGTGAGTGAGTGAGTTTAGCTTTATGCTGCACCCAGCAAAATTCCAGCTGTATGGCGGCAATCTGTAAATAATCAAGTCTGACCAGAAAATCCAGTGATCAACAGCATGAGCATCAATCTATTCAACTGGGAACTGATGACGTGTGCCAACCCAGTCAGTGAGCTGGACTACCCGATCTATCGGCCAACTTTTGCGACAAGAATGGGTGACTGAAGCTCAGTTCTATTCCAGTTCTTAATGGGTGTGCAAATTTGTAAGAATTAGTGACTGAATATGGTTTAACACCACTTTTTGCAATATTTGAGTCATATCATGGTAGGGACAACTGAAATGACTTGGTCCTTGTGACTTAATGAGAGAAGGCTTTAATCACTAGGCTAATCCGCAACCCCAAATCTGTCAGCTACCTTTCTGGTAAGACTGGTAGGAAGATATTTATAGGTTCCCTCGCTAACACAATAGACCACTGTCAGCTGAATTTACATACCCAAACCCTACAGAACTAAACTGTTTTCAGCTGGAGAGGTCATACCGAAATTTCATGGCAGACCAGCCCAACCAGCATGCCACCTACACAGTGTCACAGCTAACGGCAAGTGTGTTCTGGACAAAGGAGGAGTCGCTCCTGTTCTTACAAGGTGAGTGAATGAATAGTGAGTGTTGATGACAGTTGTGATGCTGGTGTCATGTGAGGTGTGTTTGTTTGTTGTAAATAATTGAGTCTGAACCAGAAAATCCAGTGATTACAGCATGAGCTTTGATATATGCAACTGGGATACGATGACGTATGTCAGCCAAGCCAGTGAGTCTGACCTCCCAATAGCCTTAGTCAACTCTTACGACAAGCATTGGTTGCTAAAGTTCATTTCCAACATGGATCTCTTTCAGACGTGTCCACAGTGACGTTGGAGGCCTACATCCGTCAGTTGTTATCCCGCCTCTACATAGAAGGTCTAGTCTATGGAAATGTCACTAAACAGGTGGGTAAATAGTTCAGGAAAACCAAAATGAATTGATTGATAAGAAAGTGTTTGTTTTTTCACAAAGCTGGATTAGTGCATCTGGCCAGAACTTAAGTTGGCATTTAGCTTTTCTTAATGAGACACATAAGTCATCACATATTAATGTTCCAACTTCCAAAAGTGAAGTCACTTCTGACATAGAATATGGTTAAAGACTTGTACATACAGGGCGCCCTGGAGACAGTGGCAGTGGTGGAGAGACTGCTGAAGGAGAAGGCAAGCACACAGCCGCTGCTTCCGAGTCAACATGTATACTTCAGGGAGATGCAGCTACCTTCAGGTCAGTGTGTGTGGAGCAGACGCTTTAACTCTGTGATTCTGGAGCTGTAACTATGTGACTCAGTAACTCTTCAACTCTGGGAGTCTGACTCTTTAGAACTACAACTTATTTATCTCGACCTGAGCTACACTACATATGCATGACCGGGGAGGTCAAATGGCACAAACGGCATATAACATTACCTTTATTAAATAGGGGTGCAGAGAATGTTAAACAGCAGCCTTATCTCAGCTATTCGAACATGTATACAATCAACTGACAAGGGTGCATACCATCACAATGATAGACCCAACCATTTGTCACGCAATGCATTAGTATTCACTTGATCAGATAAAGCTGAACAAGCTTTAATACTCTTTGTCTGTGACTGCAACTCTTTGTATTTCTGTGATTCTTTGGTTGTCTGAGTCTTTGATTGGAGCTTTGTGATTAGGACTATGTAACACTTTGATTCTAAATGTCACTCTGTAATTCATGACTCTTTGGCTCTATGACTGCAACTTATCTTTAATTTGACCTCTTGACACTTGACCTGTGACCCTTTGTGACTTTGACTCATTGTTTGAAAGTTGGTGACTATATGGCTCTTTGACCCACTGACCCGTTTACTCCTTTGCCCTGTCGGTTACGATGTGACTCTTTGTATTTTGGTGGCTGTGACCCTTGGCCACTTTTGCTCTGTGAATTTTTAACTTGGACACTAGACTTGATTCACAACAGAGAAATGTTGCATGAAGCCATGGACAACACCATCCCAGTCATTCCTGTAGTTTCAATCAAGGGCTGCAACGATTCACCCAGACCTTGATTTGATTGGATTTTCGATATTGGACCCTCGATCAGTTTCAATCGGATTCAATATACGAGTAAAAGCATAAGATTTCATTATACTCTCAGAGTTGGCTATTTTAGCATGAAATCCATTGTCAACTTAGTGATGACTAATAACAATAATTCTCATTGGATAATTAGCCTGACGTCAACCAGTCACGTTTCACCTTATTTCAGTATTAGAAACTGCTCAAGTTAGAGTCACGATTACATTCTGGATACGTGGAAATAATTTAAATAGGTGTTCAAATGTCAAAATGAAATAGTGGTAATGGTTATAGAAAATCGAAACTAAGGTGTCAGATTTGATATTCGATGAATCAAACCAAATCATTGCAGCTCTATATGTCTCGTTTACTTCAGATTCCTATCACCTGTACCAGATGACCAACTCTGTCCACAAGAGCTGCTGTGTGTGTGTATACTACCAGGTCGGGATGCAGGGCACACGGTCTAACATCCTGCTGGAACTACTGAAACAAGTCATCGGGGAACCAGCATTTGACACGCTCCGTACCAAGGAACAGTTAGGTAGAGCTTATGCACAATGACTGATCACAGCAGACTATGCACATAACTGTCTCTTAACATCTTTATTCTCCTCTGATGACCTACAAAGTGACCTTTATTTGATATGTAATTTGGTAAAGCTGTTCGTGAATCAGTTACTGAGCATATTTTATCATTGTGACAGAATGTCTCAACAGCATGTCATATTCCTTCATAACAGCAGGGGGTAGCATAGTAGTTAAAGTGGTTGCTTGTCTCACTGAAGGTCTGAGTTCAATTCCCAAAATGGATACAATGTGTGAAGCCCATTTCTAGTGTCTCCTGCCATGATATTGGTGGAATATTGCTTAACACTGCATTGAACCCAACTCACTGACAACAGAGTTAAGACACTTTAATATCCCCTTGGTGTATAAAGAAACAACATTCCAATCTGTTTTCACGTCAGATTTCAGTTATTTCATGAGTACTGTTGATCATTCACTCACTCACTTGCAGGGTACATAGTATGGACCCGGGTCCGGCGTTGCTATGGAGCTCAGGGACTAAGGGTCCTGGTGCAGTCTGACAAGTCTACCCAGTTCGTTGAAAGTAGGATTGAAGCCTTCCTACATTCCATGGATGTAAGATGTGCTCTGAAGATCCTTTGGTCATTTCATCAATATAAGATATTCTCTGGAGATCCTTTATTCATCTCATCAATATACGACATGCTTTGAAGATCCTTTATTCATTCCATGGATATGCTATAAAGATCCTTTGTTCATCTCATCAATATAAGATATGGTTTGAAGATTCTTCAATCATGAAAGGGTGTAAGATCTGTTGCAATGACCCTTTTTTCATCTCTTCAATATACGATATGCTTTGAATTGCACGCACACAGATTGTTTCAGAATTACATTCAAGACATGAGTGAGGAGGACTTCAAGAATCATGTAACAGCTCTTTCAACTCGGAGGTTGGAGAAACCGAAAACAATGAGATCCCAAAACTCTGACTACGTCATTGAAATTGAAGATCAAGTATACAGCTTTGACAGAGGTAAGACATGAATTGTGACCTTATCTTACAAATGTCAAACTGCTATGTGTGAAGACAATTGTCAAACTACTATGTGAAGACAAATGTGAAAAATACTATATGTGAAGACAAATGTCAAAATACCATGTATGAAGACAGATGTTAAATACTGTATGAACGGCAAATGTCAAGATACTCTGTGTGAAGACAAATGTCAAAATACTAACTGTGAAGACAAATGTTTAAGTACCATGTGTGAAGACAGATGTTCAATACTATATGAAAGGCAAATGTCAAGATACTATGTGTGAAGACAAATGTCAAAATACTATGTGTGAAGACAAATGTCAAAATACTATGTGTGAAGACAAATGTCAAAATACTATGTGTGAAGACAAATGTCAAAATACTATGTGTGAAGACAAATGTCAAAATACTATGTGTGAAGACAAATGTCAAAATACTGTGTGTGAAGACAAATGTCAAAATACTATGTGTGAAGACAAATGTCAAAATACTATGTGTGAAGACAAATGTCAAAATACTATGTGTGAAGACAAATGTCAAAATACTATGTGTGAAGACAAATGTCAAAATGCTATGTGTGAAGACAAATGTCAAAGTACCATATGTGAAGGAGACATGTTCAAATCTCCACACATATTACAAGTCTTTCTTCCCTGATAATTCTTGATGATGTCATGTAACTTGTGATTAAACTGTATGAAATTATAAACTGAAACACTGAATTATGGATTCATGGAGTCAGCCTGTCTGTGAAATGTCATTAATGTTTCACAAAGAACTATTATAAAAGTTGGGTCCTGCTTTTTATTTAAAAAATCAACATTACGTTACTTGATTTGTTGTTGTTTAACACCACACAGCAATGTACCAGCTATATGGCAGTGGTCAGTAAACAATTGAGTTTAGATCAGACAATCCAGTGAGCAATGCAATGAGCATACGATGATGTGTGTCAATCCAGTCAGCAAGTCTGACCACTTGATCCTGTTAGTTGCTATTACTAAAAGTGAATGTCAATAAACCTGGTACAAGTCTACACCATATGTGATGATGGTGTAGCATTCTTAAAGACATCTTAACAAATACCAGTATGCTATAATTGCAAATCATTTGGGCAAAAAATATGTCAAAATGCTCTCATTATGTAAATGTCTGACGAGTCACTTAAAGCAGACTGGTCATCTTTAGAAAAAAATCAATACTTGATCAGTTAATAGACACACGACTGTTTTGATTAAATTAGGTGAGTGAATGGAAATTGATGCTTGATGCAGAAAATCTGCTGACACACCGCTGTAAATCATATATGTTCCTCTGTTCCATAATTAGATTGTTGCATTAGGATTTGTTAGATCTTTAAGAGATTTAAAAGTCTCTTATGACAACCATGGGTTGCCTAAGACCACTTCTAACCCAAATGCTCCCTGTTCCAACATCTAACAATAGAGAAATCTTCAAAAGATCACACATTGGAAATGTCTCTAAGAGAGAGTTATGCCCCATTAAGTGTAAATGGCCACAGATGGTAGCAATATAATGTATCCAGCATCAGATCATTTACATTGCATGTATACTAATGTTTGTTCCAACATATGTATTTGTTGATGTAATTATCTATTTTGATTATATACATCATATTACATTTATTGAAGAAAGCATGCCGTAAATATTACTGATTTCCTCATAGTCTAAATAAGTATTAGGGCTGTCTGTTTAGGAGGAAACAACTATTGCAATAGCGATAGTCCCAACAACTATTGCAGTACTATTGCAGTACTATTGTAGTACTATTGCAGTGGGTTTCTCTCTCCTTAAATTGTCACATTTCAAATCATTTCCCAAATGAATGTTTAGTTTACATGAAACAGTAACACCCTGAAGTAGTTACAGTCTCGCTGACATGGTTGACACATGTCATCAGATCCCAACTGCATAGGTCAGTGCTCATGCTGATGATCACTGGATTGTCTGGTCTCCATTAGTTACAGACCAATGCCATACAGCTGGAATATTGCTGAGTGTGGCGTAAAACTAAACTCACTCATTACCTGACAGCACAAGAATGGAAATGACAGCCGAGTTAGTGCAGTGGTTGATGTTCGGGTGTACCTATCCTGTAAATGTAATCCAATGCTATGTGAAGAGACCTACTGAGTGAGTGAGGGAGGGAGGGAAGGAGGGAGGGGTGCAGGAGCTTTTATGTCGTTTTTAGTAATATTCCCACTACACCACTGTGGGGACACCAGAAATGGACTTCACACATTGTACCCATGTCAGAGAAACTGAATAAGGCAATGGTTACCATGTTACCATGGTTATCAAGTTGGATTCCCCACAGAATGTGACACGCTGTAAATGGCATGTGCAACAAGTAATGGCGTTTGTGAGTAAGAAAATGGTGGATGAAGTTTATGTTGCAGGCAGTTTATGAGAAACTATGAAAATAAAAAAAACAATATTTTTTTCAAGAACATACACATGATCAAATATGTTTTCACTTGTTTTCTTTTCCTCTTGAAAGGCCTCTTTTCTTATTATAAAAATAATTAAATGTTTCTGGGGCACATTTTTTTCAAAAGTGACGAGGGCAGTAAGACTTTGATTTTTTCGTTTTTGATAGAAAAAAAGTGACAAGGGAGGAACACGTTTTTATTTTTTTTCTCTCAGAAATACAGTTTGGAAAGTTTAGCATGTGTTGTTAATGAGTTGTAGATTCAGTCACAGTCGTTCTTACAGACACTCACTCTTAAAGTAGACCAATGGATGATCGGGACGCAAAAGTCAAATATTTTGTAAAATGGCAGTAAAAAATTGTTACACACAAAAATATAAGTGAAGCGCTGATGCCTGAGAAACATTTCACTTTTTTTATTTAACCTAATACATTCTGAAGATGAATCTGTTGCTAAGCAGCCAAAATGAGTCAGCTATTGTGTTTGACATGATTGTATGTGTTAATTACCTGAAGTGATGTGGCATATATCACACAGTGAAGCACATGTGATACAGGTGGTCTCACTTGAGGAAGGCTGGGTTTGTTCGAAATTGCCTCATGGTCAGATTGTATGTTAGCACTTTGAGCTTGCCCATCCTTGATTTGGAATTCAGTGCATTACAAAGTTCTTATTATCATTATGTCCTCTAGTACTGTTGTGATGGTCCTGGGGTAGATTGGCCTTCAGCAACCCATGTTTGCCATGAAAGGCAAGTAATGCAATCGGGTGGTCAGACTTGCTGACTTGGTTGACACATGTCATCAGTTCCCAGTTGCTCAGACCGATGCTCATGTTGTTGATCACTGGATTGTCTGGTCCAGACTCTATTATTTACAGACCGCTGCCACATAGTTGGAATATTGCTGAGTGCGACATAAAACTAAAGTCACTCACTCACTGTTGTGTGAACGTATAAGGTAACATAATTCTCTAAGGAAACTGTGCATAAGGCTCAGGTCACAAATCAGCTGAAGTTAAGCACTGCTGGGTGTATAGAGTCCTTGTATGTGTTTGTCAACTTGACTCCTGAGAGTTCAGGCCTGCCCCACAATGAAGCGTATGTCATACATGTGGTCTCACCTTATGGGCAAGTGATTTTGTCCAAAATTGCCTTTGTTTACCTAGCAGAAAATAGGTACCCTGTGGAATAAAGTCATGTCACTGTAACTTCAAGCTTGGGTTATCTGGGTTAATAGTAATACACAGATTGTTTGGGTGCTTGTGCATGGAACATTGTGCACAAATGGACTATTATACTCTTAAAAAAAAGTAGGGGAACTGTACTTTCAATGTGCGATTGTCGAAATGGGGAGATATATGGGATTGAATTAATGTTGATACAATAGTAATGGATGTTTTGAGAATGCATCACCACATGAATTTCATTCAAAGCAAAGCTGTTCATTCAGTTATCCCCCTTGATGGGTGTCTGGAGTATGACATGAAAATTTCAGGTTTACAATTTTCAGTCAGTAGTGTGTGATTTGACCTTGAAAACCCTGACCATGCACAGATGCAAGAAAATTATCGGGAAAAATGGTCTACAGTGATTTATCGACCTGCCTGAAAAACGTCAACATTCTTAATGACACCCCATGCACGTGTAGGAGGCTCCCACGTTGTGCATGTGCTTCCCATGCATTGTGTGCATGTGTTGCTAACATGAAATGATGCTGCATACACAAGATGAATATCATTGTAACGTTCCTTACTGGGTTTTCTTTCTACCAGACTTCAATTAAGGATCCCCTACTTTTTTTGAAGAGTATATTATTATTATTATTTTTTTATTAGGGCTATGCAATATAACCACTTTAACAACATTTGCCGGTTCAGACATGAAGGCGATATGTATATACATGTAGGCTGATCAAAAACTTGTATATTGACATGCACTCAGAAAACGTTGGTGTGGTGTGATGATGATGATGATGATGATGATATATTTGTTTATAAATATTAACTTTTTAATCACAAGTGATATCTGATATATTCTGACCAGGTCAAGTTGCTGACTAGAATCTAAGGACTTTTCTTGTGATTTTGTTGTGGTTTTGCTAAATAAAGCATAAGCTATTATAAGTAGTTATATGTTAAAAACAGCTTCTTGCAACATATTGCAGTACATATCGCAACGCATACTGCACACTCAAGCTTAATTACTATTTTGTTTTGTCCATAGTGATTCTAGGTCAGGGTGATTGCAAGTACCATCTGTCTCTTTCAACAGGTTGATTCTGTTGGGTGGTCTGACTCGCTGACTTGGTTGACACATTTCATCGTATCCCAATTGCGTAGACTGTGTTCATGCTGTTAATCACTGGATTGTTTCGTCCAGACTCGATTATTTACATACTGTCATATAGCTAGATACCATATAGCTGGAATGTTGCTGAGTATGGTGTTGAAAAACAAAACCAACCTATCAACCAGCCACACTTGTTATGAGAGATGACTCTTATCAGTGTGCCCTGATGATGTGTATTGTTGTTCATGCTCTTGACCACAGGTTTGTGTGGTGCAAGTTTGATAATTTGCAGGCTACTGAGACAAAGGTGTTTTTGTCTTGACTTTACTGATCCTTTAACCTAGTTCTGATGAAATCAAACATCTGTCACCTTGTTTCAGTCATGATTCATTTTGTTTTGTTTCAGATAATATTGAGGTGAATTATCTGAAAACCTTAACGAGGAGTGACCTTTATACATTCTTCAAGGTGAGTTGGTCATTTGGCCCAGGAGCCAAAAAAATCATTCACATCACATGACGAAGACCCTGGTTCAAATGTGTTAAACCCATTTCTGGGGTCTCAGTGGTATTGCTGGAATGCTGCTACAGTAAAAGTGATGTAAAAGCAAATTAAAAGTAAACTCACTCACTCACTCACTCACTCACTCACTCACTCACTCACTCACTCACTCACTCACTCACTCACTCACTCACTCACTCACTCACTCACTCACTCACTCACTCACTCACTCACTCACTCACTCACTCACTCACTCACTCACTCACTCACTCACTCACTCACTCACTCACTCACTCACTCACTCACTCACTCACTCACTCACTCACTCACTCACTCACTCACTCACTCACTCACTCACTCACTCACTCACTCACTCACTCACTCACTCACTCACTCACTCACTCACTCACTCACTCACTCACTCACTCACTCACTGCAGCATGAGAATGGTTGCAGCCTGATGGGCTGATGTTCTTGGTAATAATGTCATGTTTACCAACTGTCCATCAGGGCCTGCTGCTACATGCAGGCTTCAAAATCTACAGGACCTGAATGAGATCTGCAGGCCCATTTCATTAAAGTCAAACCAATAAAAACAAAACAGACTACACAGTTTCATGCTGTTTCTACAAAATCAAGTAAAGCCTATGGCACGCAGAGGAGTTAATATTTGTTAGACTGGTGTTGACATTCCCATGCCATAGCATTGACATACCAGGAAGTGAAACTAAGTTATCGTAACATGATGGATCGTGGATGATTCTTGAGCGTTAATGAAGGAGAAATGGGGAAAAATTCCGGTTGGAAAATAATCGACAGATAATTTACTGAAGGCCACAAGAGTCTGCACATATTTGAAACTGCTCGCCTGATACAGTAACAACAGGTGCTGGGTTGGCGTGTATTTAGAACGCTGCATTTTGTATGTGCTTAGACCATGCGTGGAATTCAGTGCTAAATAAATGGCTAATTATTGTTATTATTTTTATTATGATCATCCTGCACAGTTCTGCCCTCACCCTGAGTTGTGCACTGGTGTTACAGGAACATATAGCCCATGGTGCCCCACTCAGGAGGAAGTTGTCTGTACACGTGATATCCACAGCAGAACAGGACTCTACAGACAGTGTCCAGGATATGGAGCTAGAGGGCAGCACTCCGAGCCCACAGGTAAACACAAGTGATGCATTATTACAATCTATGTCCTGTATCGCATCACCTTGCGTTATGCTCATCTATGTTGCGTCCCTAGATTCCTGTGTTTTCATTTTGTCGAATATTCTTGGTCACTATGTGAAGATGCTGCAAAATATAACAGAAGGATGGGTACAGGTGGACCTGATGCTGTTTTCTTAATGTATGTTATACTAATTGTTAAAAATGTAAAAAAACAAAGTTTTGAAAGTTTTAACTTTTGCAAACATTCAGTACATAATAAAATGTTTATTATCTTAGTAAAAACAACATTGACAGACGAAATGTTTGAAATTGTTCTAACGTATAGTTGTTAGTTAATGAATGGTATGCAACGGCATTCATTTCTTGACTTTGCCAATTCTTCTCTTGTTCTAGCCTATTGCTGTTGAGAATGTATCCAACTTCAAGCGAACACTGGCTGTCTATCCCCGGCTCAAACCAGCCCTGGACGTAACCATCCCAACCGACATCAACCTCTCTATTTCTTCCTAACATGGGATACAACTCAAAATATTTCAGGGCAAGATGAGATTGTGATTGGTTTTGGTTTGCTAGGTAATTTATTGGACATATTTACCTGCTGCTATTGGGAAGAAAGTACTGCTATGGCCATGTTGCCTGAGTCTTTGCTGCACGCAAAGATAAAAATACTAAGTATACTAAATATACTTAGAAATACTGCCAGTTCTGTTTTTTCTAGAACAAGAAAAATGATATCCTAATGTTTTTATTGAGCAAAAATATGTTTTTAGATTGTATTTTATCCCATGAATTCATGAATTGCCAGAAGTTAAATGCTTTTAGAATTTAAAAGGAATGTAACTTTGACTTGTTTTTAAAATCCTTTTATTCCCTCCTGCTTTAGGTTTTATGAGGACAAAAATCTGTAAAACAAGAAATAAAATTGGTGTTAAAATAAAGTAATTAATGAATTACTTGTAGTCAGGTAATCTTAAACATGGGCAAATGCGAATTTAATAAAACCTTAACTTGGTGGCCACTGTTGATTGATTTAGTGTCGCTGCCATCTGAATCAGAACCGCAGAAAAGAATGACATTCATTGGCTGAAAGCATTCTCTAGACCAGTCACATTTAGTGTTAGGTAAAGGGGTAGGTTGATCTGTGGAAGTAATGGTTTGACTGATCATGAACTATACAGACATCATCTAGCTACCACAATTGTAAATTACTTTCAGAATACTTTCCGTAGTAAATGACATGATCAAATATATACCCTTGGAAAATGTATTGGCGCACAGGGCTGACTGTAAAATAAAACTGCAATCCCGCCATGTAACTCGCAGGCAGCGGGCAGCCGGGCAGGCATTATTTCATACACTGTTGTGTGTTAAATTATGCTTGCAAAGATAAGTATAGATGGTAGGATAACTTTGATGGTAAGGTAAAAAATCAGACAGGCCCCTGTTGCACCAGGTCGTATTAGCGCTACTAACTATACAGTCATATGGTATAGTATGGGACTTACGATAATCTTCGAGTAAAAATCATATGTGGGACTGCCCAGGGTTCCATCCAAGTGTAGTCATAAAGCTACTACTATATATGTTTTAGATTAAGGTTATTATGATAACATGAGCTCTGAGAGTATTTGTGAAATAGCTCTGTCAACAGAAGTCATTGTCCTAAGATTTTCTTGTGGAGCCAGTGTTGTCAGGGACAAATCTTGAGAAGTCAGTGTTGTCAGTCTGTAGAGTCGGTCAGTTGGGATTATACCCATTTTTACCAAACCCAGTTTGGGCTGTGGCCCTTAATTGATATTGGTTCCTCAACGGTTATTTTCCATGCCAAGCAAATGACTAATGAGTAAAATTCGCCCTAATGGACTTTGTCTGTTCGACAAATTCTTGATCAGTCATGATTGTAGAATGATGAGGTGATGGTCATTCTATGAAGAATCCGGTACTCAGAAAATACCCTTCTTTTAAAATGTCATGGTGTGTATCAGTCTATGTAAACTTAGTCTCAGTGTATTTCGTTACACTCCACCACTGAGTCTAACAAAACCTAGTAGAAGGTCACGTCAGGTAACTTTTGAGCGACCAATGACTGTCCAATCAAACACGAGACGGTTAAATAGATTTAACCAACCAGACAACAGCTACTATTTAGGGATCGGAGGTACTTTCAAAATATTCCGGTCACTGACACTGATCTCTCCACAAACAAAAATCCGCATATAACACAGTTATTTGACCTACAGTATATACGATTTTGGGTTTCTGTTGACATGGTTACCATTAGCTAATATTTCAGAAAGATAACATCCTTGAATATTGCCAAAAACACTATTTTCAGCGACTGTTTACTCACTGTTGTCATTGTTGGACATATGCCTTGTGCATCACCCGGAAATGAGCATAAGTTAAATAGCATTTGGAATCGTTCGGGTACGAACCTTTTCGGGATAAAAAGTTCAAAAGGTATGTGTGAATGTGCACTTTCACGATTTGGTAAGCTGTGTTCTCAAAGGTTACCTGACGGGACCTCCCATAAGGTTTTGTTAGACTCAGTAGTGGAGTGTAGTGAAAAGTACTGAGGATAAGTTTACTTAGATTGGGTGTGTATGTCTTTGGATGAAGTGATATTTTATATGTACTTGTTCAGTTTACAATCAAGGAGCAATGACTTTTGACATTTTTTTATCATATGTGTTGATTGTGTATGGTGTGTGGTGTGTGGTGTGTGGTGTGTGGTGTGTGGTGTTTTTATCTTAGGTATACTGATGGTAAAAACTTATGCAACACAATCATTTTTCACGTTGTGAATGTCTTGTAAACCTCAACACCAATCCTGTATTTTTTGGGATGTCCTCATTGACTGAAAGGATGGAACAAGGAAAATTGTCTCTCTTAGCCTCTACCTGGATCTGCTGGTTGTTAGTTTGAATTCTTCTTTTCAATGACAAGGTTTCATAGTGTTTTTATTTGCCAGTGTGTAGTTATGACAACAAATTTGCTTTTAGGCCAAGGGTGGCCTCAAGGGAGTAAAGGGACAGAAACTGTGTAGACAGCTGTGTCCCTTAGCTGCTACAAAGATCTGCTTGTACTTCACAAAGTGGTAACACCATGGCCCATATCTTTTTGTTCTGTCTTATATATACTGGCTGTAGTCATCATGGTGATGGAATATGTCTTTTCAAAAAGATCATAAAATATGAAAATCAGTTTACCCTTCCCAATGTATTGTAATGGGCATTGTATAACAAGGTGTGGAGAAAGTGCACATAGTCTTCTCTCATTTTAATACATACTTGAATCAGGGACTATACAGCATTTCTTGTTTTCATTTTAACACTTTTTATTACTGGGTTCAATTAGTTTTTAAAAGGCACAGAGCAAGTGACTTCAAGAAAGTAACTTGTTCTGACTAATTTTCCATGCTATTATTTGATTGCCCAAAATGAAAACTGACTTGTCCCAGACCTTGGGCGATGGGATTTTTCAACCCCTGGCGTATGGACGTCAGGACACATAACTTACATGATTTGATAAGTATCACGATACATATATTTTCATGGCATTATTGCATAAATTTAGTTAGATTTTGAACATTAATATGTCATGTTTTGTAATTGTCCATGAAACGATCTACAGTTTTGTTCTCCAAGATTATAAAGTTCTAATTTCCCATCTTTGTGCATGAAAGATATTCATTGGTAATACTCTTAACACCAAAAAACATGATACAATTGCAAAATGTAAATACATAAACATATATCAACCAATATGTTAGAAAGTAAATATTGATAGAGTTTTTAATGTGTCGATAATTGTATCGTCATAGAAAAAGTGTCGATGCATCAATGTATTGATGTATCATGGCATCACTAGTATTTAGAAAAATGCACTGTTATCAGTTACACAAAAGTGTCACAAATCAGGGCATTCCGATTACAGTAACCATGGGAACTTCAACCATCACAGTGGTATCACTGCTACATGTAATAAATACAATGTAATCTGTTAAATCTGCACTACCCTCCATAATCTGGACAACACTGTAAAATATAAGTTCGTAAATGTCTTTATTTTCAGTGAAAGTATAAATAATATACTGAATATAGATAACAAACAAAAAGAACAATTCAAGTTGTTAGGTGTCATTAACAAAGGGAGGTAACTCATCATGGCAGTGAACATGTTAACAGACGAAAGATGTCAGCTTTGTAACCCAGACAAATGACTGGGTCCCAAGCATGTCCGTAACAGAGAGATTCCGCTGTATGCTTATGTGTCTAGTGGGGCTGGATGTGTATTTGAATATTTTGAAATTACCTACCCAGATGTCTGGCAGGGGTTTTGGCATAGTTCATACACTGATAAAAGCAGCGTGGAACTAAACTCACTCAGTGACTGACTGTATTGTAAACTGTAGCTGCTACATTGTGAACATACTTGCAGACTGAAGCATGGCTATGTGATCATGACACCAAGTTCAAGTCAACAGTGCTCACAATGATGGTTGATATTCACAGGATGCAAAACTTATGATTTTACAATATTCTTTCATGTCATTTCATGAAAACCATTATAACTGACTATATTTTTATATTTCAATAAACTTTTAGGAAACAACAACTTATTGTGGTTGTTTTTAGCTAGACATGGTTTTGCTGATAAACCAGTGGCTCCTTTGCTCAAACCTGATCACTTACAGTGTCAAATAGTTTGAAGTTTACAGATCATTACTGGGGAATGGAAATCAAAGTAGGATTTTTATTCGCCCTGCAAAATGTTGAATCTTTTATGGATTTTCCACATCCTATTGCAACAATCCGAATAGGCAACTGAGGACCCAGTAAGATTTACAGCAGTGTGTAAAACACTTTGTCAGCAAACTTATTTGCCCATCAATTTCCATTCACTCCCCTAATTTAATCAAAACAGTCGTGTGTCTATTAACTGATCAAGTGTTGATTTTTTTCTAAAGATGACCAGTCTGCTTTAACTAACTCGTGAGACATTTACATAATGAGAGCATTTTGACATATTTTTTGCCCAATTGTTTTGCGATTGTAGCGTATTAAAGATGTCTTTAAGAATGCTACGCTTGCACAACTACCATCACATGTGGTGTAGACTTGTACCAGGATTACTGACATTCATCTTCACCAAGTGGTTACTATAACGGGATCGCCTGGTCAGACTCGCTGATTTGGTTGACACATGTCATCGGTTCCCAAATGCGTAGATTGATACTTATGCTGGCGATCACTGGATTGTGTGGTCCAGACTCGATAGTTTACTCACTGACGCCATATAGCTAGAATATTGTTTTGTGCAGCGTGAAACTAAGTCAAGATCCATATGATCGCATATGTATCAAGGACTACAGGCCGTACCAGCTATATTCCGACGTAATTTCCATTGACTTACATGTTATTTCTGTGTAGAATAACTAATTTTAATGAAGCGAGTTCAAGATGGATCTTTGTAAAATATGACAAACAAATGTGAAATCATCTCTGCTTTGTACACATAATTTCAGTTCAGTTTACCGACCACTATTTAACTAATGACATCACATCTATCAACTAACGTTTGCTTCCACAATGCACAATCGTAATCGGAACTGTGCATATGTTGATCAACTTGGTGCCATTCGATAAATAAATGACAGAAAATTAAATTAGAATTATATGATTGTGGGTAAGATAATTCCTCACAAACGAGCAAAATCTGACTTGGATCTTGTGAAAATCACATTAATGAAAATTATGTATGCTACACTAAATTAACATGTAAGTCTATGGAAATAGTCAAGTGTCCGAATATACATGGCAAAGGTCTGTAGATTTTCAAAGCTCTCTTAGCTCTGAGAAAGTCGTAACTTAATGCTAATACATGGCCCTTACAACTATCTTAGCGCTAAGAGAGCTGCGAAAATATAGGCCCAGGTTTATTGACACCTTACACCCCTGTCCAATCCAACCCACGTGCTGTCCTAAAGTCGAATAACTCAATCCCATTACTGACAGTAGTGACAACCGTGTTGTTTCTGTTGCCAACTTGCTTCTCGTGAATCAGATAATTCTAGATATGATCACATATATCAGTGAAATGTAAGTGTACATGCTTGTCAACACATGCACGTCCATACCGTTCCATGTCCTCAGCGAATCGGAAGTATGGACGACCTCGTCCCAAAATAATATCTTATTTCTGAAGAAGTCGTTTAATGAACTGGTTAATGCTCATATCACAACAGAAGCCTCGCGTGACTGAGTCCTTGGCGGACTATGGCTTCATTTGTGTACTCCTCTCATATCATTCCGGCAGCCATAGAGCTTCACTGAAATTCAAGCTGTCGTAACTGTTCAGGCAAACCTGGAATATCGCGAAACTTTAAATATGCATACCTGCCAAATCTCACGCCATTGGCGTGAGACTCGCGCATCTATTACTCCTAGGGCTGTGGGGTAGCCTGGTGGTTAAAGCGTTCGCTAGTCACTCCGAAAACCCGATTTTCGATTCCCCACATAGGTACAATGTGTGAAGCATATTTCTGGTGTCACCCGCCAGGTAATATTTTTAAAAGCGTTGTAAAACCAAACTCACTCACTCACTTTATAACTCCTGTCACGATCTCATGACAAAGGTGATTAAAAACTGAGTTGGTAAAAATATGAAAGTTAAAATCAAACAAAAAGGTCTAAATACATCGTTTTCACTGACTTCTCTGAGACTGCAGTATGCAATTACACATAGGCTTCAGGACCGAGTGGTGAATTTGCTGCCGTTTGACCCCAGCATCCCAAGCCTTTTATCCTCACTGGGTTGGAAGTTCTCAGTCAGAATTCACATAATTGTTTCCATTAAGGTTTCTATATTAAGAGGACACGTATACTTGTTTTGATCGTTGAACATAACAATGTTGTATACTCCCAGAGACAAGCAAAGAAAAATGAAAAAAGTCTGTTAGTTGAACTTCAGATCAGAAGCACGTATCTGAAATTTTGGGAATAGCTTAGCATTCAGTCTGAAGCCACTTGTCTCAAGAACACAAGATGAATGAGATTTGTTCTTTTTGAAGTTAATAAAGAACGTATTCCTTTCAAAGGTTCGATCTGGAACTGACATTTGAAAAAGTAACCAAATAAACCGTTGACCATGTCAGGGTTCAAAAATATGTTGAAAATATGTCATCAAAGTAACTTGTCCTGACTAATTTTCCTCTTGCCCTGATTTTATGTCACAATGCTTGATGTTTGGCTATTTGTCGAAGCGTGATAATTTCACTATCTACTCGCTGTACTAAATTATTATTGCGAAATCTAATAGCTACATTATGAGCATATATGAAATGAAATCCAAGATTATTTGCAGTTTGAAACCATAAGTGGAAATTATCTAGTAGTCCATGGACAAGTTGGATACTATTATTTGCTTGCCCGAAATGAAAACTGACTTGTCCCGTGCGTCGGGCGATGGGATTTTTAAACCCCTGCATTTGACGCGTTTTTGATGCAGGTCTCAAGAATTTTAGTGACATTCATCACAGAACACTGGAATAGCTGTAACGGAAATACGTTCTGTGAGAAAAAAAACACTGCCCTCAGTTTCTTTAGAAGACTGAAAGTGTGGGTGAGATAACGGAAAAACAAGGCTGTGGACTATTCGACTTGCAGATCGTTCAGGTATGGAAAAGTGTGCGTAGTTATATGAAATAGTAATACCTTCAAACAGATCTACCCTCTCCTGTTGTTGTCTGAAGTAGGTAGCCAAGGTGCTGCAAATTGCCGCGAAGAGGAACGTTCGTTTAGAATGACAGGAAACTCACCAGGTCTAGTAATTTGATGTCAAAGATCCCACCAGGTACCAACTTAGGTACCAACTTAGGTACCAACTTAGGTACCAACCTAGGTACCTACTGTAGGCAATGGTAAGAGGTTTACATGTATAATCGTGCCCAGACGTTGTGTGCTCATACAATCAGTGGCTCCTTTGCTCAAACTCAGTTATCTGCAGCGTCAAATAGTTTGGATATTGGTCACCGTGGTCTTTAATGACAAATGACCACCGACCAGTGTGTTAACACTAGTATCAAGGTATTCTCGGGTACTAATGCTATTTCACCACGGACAGTATATACCATTACTATATATTCATTTCGACCTTTCCGGAAAATCAGGGCGGTGGGTTAGCCTTGTGGTTAAGCGTTCGCTCGTCACGCCGAAGATGTGTTTTGAGAGGAGGTGGAATGGCCTAGGATTGTCAGTTTTCGCTTGTCAAACCCAAATCCATCTCGTGTGAATAGCATGTGAACTAATTCTATGACTCCCCTCTTGCAACTGATTCAGCGGCTGCTGAAATCGTTTGGCAGTAACATTACTGGAACGTACATTTCTAGAGGGAAATTATATGAGAAGTAATTTCTTTCTTTTCATGCTACTCGAGTTTTATCCTTTCTCACAGTTACCCATCGTCCTGAACCAAAGCATTCTTTTCCGCCCAACCCTTTTCGCAATAAAGTCAAGGGTTAGGGTAATCCCTCTCTATGTAACATGAGCTGGGGTAGGTGTCGATTCGAACGTTGGGCACGATGGGTCATGTTGTGTAGCCTCTGTGCTAAATGAAGCTCAGTTTGCCACATGTTCTTTCGAGGTCCCGCAGAGGAAGGTTATATCATGTCATCGCTATAAACAACGTTCTGAGGGGGATTCCGTCGGGGTAGGGATGTACTGGTCTCATTTGGCTTTACACGTGATATATATAGCTGCAGCTTGATTGGTTCTTGTGGAAATCAACGAGGATGTACATTTTCCAATAATCCACAGTAGAAAACTGGGATACGGGATCATACCACCTTGACTGGTTCTCATAGAAATCAGCGAGAACGTACAATTTCTAGCAATCCACAGAAGAAACTCACAGGCCCCCGAGTCATTGCAAGGAGTAAATATATATACAAACTAAAAATATATAAAGATATATTATATTGTGTAGCGTTTCAAGTCGGAGGTCATCTCAAATTTAAAAAAAAAAAAAAAAATCTTCAATCCTTGCAATGACACGAGGGCCTGTGAAGAATTCTGGGATATTTACCATACCAAGTTCAACTGGTTCTCGTCTATATGAACGAAAACGGACATTTTCCTATAATCCAGAAGTTGGAACTAGGATAGTTCGTGAGATGTAACCTGTACATTTAATTTCAGATAACAACACAGCTTGTTGTTTCTTATATACCCGAGATACGTTCAGTGTCTATTTTACCAATTTAGGGGTTATTTAAAGCAGAATGATTCACATATGTGACGAAAGTATCAAGAGCTATGACGTTCAGTTCTGTTTGACGTTGAAGAATGCAACCGAATGTGATAAACATGACTACACCTTAGTGGCTGACGTAAGGAAATCGGAAAACGTGTAGTATGCCCTGATATAGTTTTTTGTGTGATCAGAACCCATCCTGTAAGACATGAAAGAGTGAGTTTGGTGTAAAGCCGTCTTTAGCAATATTCCAGCGGGGACACCAGAAATAGGCTTCTCACGTTGTACCCATGTGGGGAATCGAGCCCGGATCTTCAGAGTGACGAGTCAACGCTCTAACCACGAGGCTACCCCATCGCTCATCTAGGGCATGAAGTACAGAGAGAAAGGGAAAGAGTTTAAGCTTACCTGTCCAAAAATCTAGAAGTACAATACTCTGTCTCAAGCGACGACAAACCAAACACACTCTCTATCATCAGGGACAAGAAGTACCCGAAAATGAAATGGTTGATTTGTGTTTAATCACATTTGTTTCATTCTTGGAACTTTCAAACTTTCAAGTACAGAAATTTGGTTGTGGGAAAACTACTGGACATGAAAACAAAAATGATCAAATCCTTCTAATAAAACCGCAGCAGATGTGGCACGACCCGTATATTAACTGATATGGTTGAGCCAAGACGACGTGTCGTATCTTAGTCCATACTGAAAGACAAAAAGCATTGGGCATCATGCATGGATTCAATTCAATTCTGAGACAATATCTTTCTTATTTAGTTTGCTTTAAGATATTCTCCAAGACATTAGCTGAATATGTTTACACCTTTACCAGAATGTGGACTAATGGAGCGAACTACATGAATTAAACTGCTAACTAAAGTACAATTACAAGTTTGTTTGTTTTGTGACACCACACTCAGCAGTAATTTAGAAATGTGACGTGAGTCCTCAAATAATCGAGTCAGACCAGTCTATCCGGTGATTGCGTTCACCTGATCTATGCCACTGGTATGCCACTCCCGACGATCCCTTGGTCGTCTTTTACGACAAGTGTGAGTTGGTGAATATATTTTCTAAAATCGATCTTGAAGGGTTCGGTTCAGTGAGATTCACGTTTTGTTTTATCACACAAAACAATAATTCATCTAGGAAATGTACCTACGTAACCTAGTGGTTTGAAAATCAGAGACGTGTTTACTAAATTGACGGATTTTAGATTTTTCTGGAAAACCAATCAGGATCTGCTATTTTATTGATTCGTGATTGAATAATAAATTAAACCTACTTCATTTCACAAATAAAGTCCAGTTCCCGTCTGCAGGGTATCTCTTCCCAAGTGAACATCGGTTTGGGAGTGACAGCGAGGCAATGACCATGAACTTTCATCATGGCTTCCGGTTCTTCCCTCTTCCAGTTCTGGTAGCTAACCCGCCTACCGCTCGTCATCCAAACCCATTGATTCTCATTGACGATGTCTGTGGCTCCGATCCACAAGGAGCCTCCGGAAATTTCATCTGAAACCACAAGACATTACATAACATTTCGCTGACAAAACTTTTTTTCCGCCAAAAAGATTCGATGATCAGATATGTTTCAGCATTTCAACCCTACTACGACTGGTTTACATCTCACGTGACCAGACAGAAACAAATTTGTTTATGATGAAATCTGAATACATTGCTCTTATGGGCTTCAACTGTGCTTCAAATATTGTTCTGTGAAACAAAACCCGTGAAGTTTCAGGGTACAGTAGGCCTTCAGCAACCCATGCTTGCCATACAAGGCGACTGTGCTTGTCGTAAGAGGTGACTAACGGGATAGGGTGGTCAGACTCGCTGACTTGGTTGACTCATGTCATCGGTTCCCAATTACGCAGATCGATGTTTATGCTTTTGGTCACTGGACTGTGTGGTCCAGACTCGATTATTTACAGACAGCCACCATATAGCTGGAAAATTGCTGATTGCGGCGTAAAATTATGCTCACTCACTCACTCACTCACTGTGAAACAATATGCTACAAGTGAATGACTGGGGAGTATGAAAAGTGTCCATCTAGTTATTCTGTAGTTCGATAAAAGAGAAACTGACACTTATTTTGAACTTTTGAATGGTGTTGAGAACATTACTGACCGGTAACGAGCAGGAGGCGAAACTAACCATTTTTCGCATAAGGTGAAGGATTCTGCGCATACTATTGTGGCACTGTGGCAGACAATCAACTAGTTCTGTCATTGTCGATAAGCGGAAGAAATTCATGACACTTTTCTTTCTTAAATGCCCCGCGATCACTGAAAGATCTCGGATCTAGAGCAATTCCCTGGGACTGGTTGTTGCATTTGTTATTGTTTTTCCCCCGAGACTATCCGGATGATATATCTGAATTCCCGACTCGGTTGCAACCAGAGCAATCGGTAGCATAAGGGCGTATTCCACATTATTCAACAAAGATGAAATACAGTTTCGTCTTTAAATTAAAGGGACGTGGGGTTACCTAATGGTCATGCCGAAGACCCAGGTTCGATTCCCCACATGGGTACAATGTGTGAAGCCCATTTCTTTCGTCCCTTGGCGTGTTATTGCTAGACTATTGCTGCACAAATTCTACAAATTCCTTTGTGCTATGCTGAGCCTTGAAACATTAGATTTCATAGAGTTATGTTTTGTTTAATTCCCTGATAAAGTCTAATATACATAATCATATAGTTGTTGGTAATTCTGTATAACAATGTGAAACAACGGACACCCGATACAAACAGAACAAAATCTAAAATCCAACGCACTTTCAAGATAGTCGAGGCTCTCTAGAATGAACTGTTCTTCCCAGGGCGAGTCTATTTCCAGCAGGTGCGCATCCATGACGTCACACATCACCTGTAGCAACAAGCAGGGTGACAACAAGGTGACAACATATTATAAGACACAGTTGTCAAGTACATATGCTGATATGAGTAGTTTGAAAGGGTACAAAACTTGATTAATTTAATAGGTTTCGGACTGGGGGTATCTGCTGTCTGCCTGTTACCTGTTCCAGTTCCAGAGTGTGAGGCATTACTTTGCCACTCATTTTCAAGCTGACTTTTGCTTGTCAGGATGTCAGCAGTCGTCAGAGGCACTGCTCGCTTGTACCTCAAACGAAAAGCTTCCCTACAGTGTCAGGCTCAGATGTCATGTTTTCATAGCAATTTCAGCAAATAATATTGAGTTCATGTATATATTTTGTTTCTCGGTAAAATATTGCCATACTTATAATGGCAATAATGCATATTTCAAACATTCATTATTCACCCATTGAAGATATCGTTGTTTAATAAATCTGCAATGTTGGAGAGTAATGAACAGAATACTAAACTCGCTTCCTTAAAATAACGTGTTTATAAAACTCGTGAAAGATTTAATATCAAACTCGCTTTCTCTCGTTTGATACCAAATTGTTAAGTCGTTTAATACAAATGGTTCTACACGGAAGGTTGTCTAGCAGTAGCATCCTCTGTGTAGATAACGATCATAATGTAAATTCAAATGATCAAAGATAGGAATTTGTTTTTCCGATTCCGAAAGAGCAAGATCAAACTAAAAACATTAGTACTGATGCCATCATGCGGATGGTTCTCCGATGGCATCAAACAAGGTATGATTCAAATCCAATAATTTTCTTATGCAAGCCATCTCCGTTCTTTCAGCAAATTTAAGAGATTTCTTTAAAAACAAAACAGTCAATATTCATCTCCTAAAGAAAGAGGACAGGGCATCAGCTGTGTTGACAAGAGTGTTATATGTAGTTTTGCTTTAGGCTCAGACTAATCCAGTCGCCAACATTCACAAGGCAAACGGCAAACATTTTACAACTGCAACGCGCCAATAATAAAGCAGAAAAACTGTAGGAGGATATTCGGAGGCTGGGAAATATAACGACACAATTCAGAAGCTACTTGAAACATTTTCATCATAATATTTAAGGAATTACTAATTTGCTTCGGGAGAGATTGTTTATCACTTCAGTGATTGTTATTCTATTGCGTAATCATAAAACCCACAACAATGGTTTATTCGGAGTGGGATACACAACGTGATAATTCGTTATTATAGGTATTTAAAACACAATGTCCTCTTGAAGTTTCTTGTCGACTAAAAAACTCTACAAAGAGGTTGCTTTGCTGCATGTATTAAACGCTTAAACCAAGACCACAAACTCCTATTGTATTGTTTTTCATGACGTTGTGTGTCCAATGTGTGAGTTCATCACGAACAGTTCAATGCAATGTCTGTGTGTAGCAGTAATAGCTGTGAGTGTGTGACATACACACGGACACAGGTACTCACAGACACTGATATACACACATGCACAGACACGCACACAGACATAGAGACACACATGCACAGACACGCGCTTCCAGACAGACACACATGCACAGGCACATGCATATATACACAGACACATGCATACAGACACAGACAAAAATGCACAGACACATGCATACAGACACGCATGCACAAACACAGATACACAGACGCAAATGCACGCGCATTCAGACTCACATGCACAGACACAAACACACATGCATACATGCACAGGCACGCATACAGACACACGCATACAGACACATACATGCAAAGACACGCACACAGGCGAAGACACACATAGACGCAGAGAGACACACATAGCACTTGATCTTAGGATAACATCACGGGGTTAAGGCGTCGTTCTCCAGTGTTGATTGCAATATGACTTACACTATATTGTCCACTCTACGGTGGCTACATCGTCGAAAGGTTTAAATGTTGTCAGATTACTGCGACAAATCATGCATTCTATACATTACACAGAAAGGTCTAAAACGATAATGGACAAATAATGGCAGCAAACTATACCGCTTGTTTTCAATAAACATTAGCTAATTTAGATATCTTTGATTAACACTCAGTTTTGTTGTATCAAATGCTGACATTCCTTCAGCAACCGTTCATAATGTACTCCAGACACTTAATGACACACTCAACAATATTACGGCTCTACGGCGTCGGTCAGTACATAATGGAGTCTGGACTAGACAATCCAGTAAATGACATCATGACATCTTTCGACAATCATGGGTACCTGAAGACAAATTCTAACCCGGATCTTCACGGATAGATGTTCAACGTAACACTGGTATCTTGTGTATTTGTTTTACGTTACCTTTGCTTCTGGCCACGAAGCTTGCCAATTGACGAACTTGTAACAGGTGTTGCCATTGGCGATAAACCCGTTCGGACATCTCACATTGAAGCAGTCTAGAACATGGTCAAGGAAAGGTGAGTAAGTGAGTGTGGTTTTACACCGCTTTTAGCAATATTCCTGCAGCACTGATACCAGAAATGTGCTTCACACAGTGTGCTCACGTGAGTAGTGGAAAACGACAAACATGAAGACCACTGTGCTTTTAGCAACATTCCAGCAATTTCACGGAGGGGGGTAACCAGAAATGAGCTCCACGTAATGTGCCCATGTGGGGAGTGGAATACATCAAGTATGACCATCACGTTGCTTTCAGAATTCCAGCCTTTTAAAGGAGGGTTTCAATACTGAAGGGTACTTCTTCCGGTATTTAGATCTAACACTAGACTATCCAACCACCCGTTCCATCCAACCAGAGACCATATACCGATATATGGTCTCAGATCCACCAAATAGAATTCGTTGTCTATGAAATCATTGTTGAAAGATTCAGCCATTAGAAACACCAATTATGTTTTTCTGGAACTAGAACGTCTTTCATAACCCCACAATAGACACCCACCGAAATACACCTTCCATTACAAAACATTTCACGCAATATTCATCAGTACAGAAATTACGAGTTCAATGATCGATCACACCCTTCGAATGGATCCAACAGTAGACTAGCGTAAAACGTAGCGTCAATTAAGGTGATGGTATTGATCCCTCACAATGTGGGTTTAATACTTACATGTCTGCACAAGGAGCACGAGAAAAATGACCATACTCATTTTAGCATCCATCCTTCCCTCAAATTAGTCCCGCTCTCCCAGTCAGTTGATGTCCAAGATTTTAAAACAATGTAATCCCACTTTTCCCCCGCTACCACGTGACAACCCAGATTAGCAATCACGTGATGCCAGCTGATAGTCGTTACTCTAAGAAAACACGGGATGTCCCAGGACGGTATTACCATGGCAACGATATTAAAATGTAGGATTACAGTTGTAACATTTTTGTGGCTGACCTATGGTCAAAGTTCACAAGCAAGGAATACACGTGGAGATAGGGATATGTTTGTAACGATCTGAATATGATGAAATAACTTTTTTGTCCAAGTTGACAACATTACATATTGTCGTAAAATAGTTGTGGAGGCTTGTACCGTGCCGATCCCAAGCGTCCTGTGCAAATGATAACTGAGAAGTCTTCCCTTTATGTTTTTCACACAGCTGATCTGTAGCAACAGGACGACAGTGTTTGTAGTCGGGTTCAACGTGATCTGTGTTCGGACAATCCCCTTCAGTCTATCACATATGTCACGTTGCGACATTTATTCTTCCAATAATCCGTGAAAAAAATAAAAACTCGTCATGTTTATGATTAACAAGTTTTGCTATATATATACCTTGTAATCTATTAGTTTTCATTTCGTATTTACATTTTGACGTCGGGCTCAACGTGATCAGTGTTCGGACATTCCCTTTCTGTCTATCACATTCGTCTCTCTGTGATGTATTCTTCCAACGAAAACTAGACGGCAGGTTTAATGGAAACACTAGAAATGACAGATTATGTACTATATGTAAACTACCATATTTCAAAGATGAATACAGAAGAGAATGAGAGAATTATTTATTAATTTACAAACTCTTTAATCCAAATACTTCCCTGTGTGTGCTTTTGATGAACATGCACATCCTTGTGGTGACTGCGTCAGTTCGTTACACCGATGGGTTAAAGCAATTGTTTTCTAAAAACTCCGTACTCACTCGTTCACACAAAACGAAACACACACCAGCACAATTTCAAATACATGTACACCCTCAAGCACTCAGAGACACAGTCCCCCATTCCCCTACATCTATCCTCCCCCCACTCCTCCACGCTCTCATATTAACATCTATTAACAAATATTATTAGAGATTCTCACAGAAATGCACGCACATGCGCGAGTTACACACATTTACACACATAGAGAAACACATATACAAACGCACTTTCTCTCTCTCTCTGTCTCTCTCTGTCTCTCTCTCTGTGTTGTGTGTGTATGTATGTTTACATGGATGGATGCATGGGTGTATGCATGTATGTATGTATGTATGCATGTATGTATGTATGTATGTATGTATGTATGTATGTATGTATGTATGTATGTATGTATGTATGTATGTATGTATGTATGTATGTATGTATGTATGTGTGTGTGTGTATGTGTGTGTGTGTGTATGTTTACATGGCTGCATGGATGTGTGTCTGTGATTGCGTGTGCGTGCGTGCGTGCGTTTGGTGCCCCCCGCCGTGATATTGCTGGTATATTGCTAAAAGCGGCTTTCAACTAGACTCACTCATTCACTCGTGTCCTACAGGATGGGCTCTGATCACAAAAATCTATATACCTATATCAGGTCATACAACACGTTTTCCGATTTCCTTACGTCAACCACTAAGGTGTAGTCATGTGTATCACACTCGGCTGCATTCTTCAACGTCAAACATAACTGTATGAACGTCATAGCTGTTGACACTTTCACATATATGAATCATTCTGGTGTAATTAACCCCCCAATAGCAATCATGATATTCAAGGCATTTCGGACACAATAGAAAAATGGCTTTATCGTTATCTGACATTGATTTTACAGGTTACATCTCACCATGCATCGACCCAGCTGTGGATTATAAGCAAATGTAATTTTGCGTTGATTTCGACGAGAACCAGTCAAGTTGGCGCTACGTATCATGTGTAAAGCCCGCTAACACCATTACATCCCTAACGTGACGGAAATCCCTCTTCACACCTTGCATAAATCGATGACAAAGCATAAATGTCAACCACGGGACCTCACAAGAACGAACTGTAACTAACAGAACAACGTATGTCATATTTGGGATTTCACTTTCTAAGTAAAGTACAAATTCTAGTACTTTTTTGGTTGAGTCCCATCCGGGATTCGAACCCGCCCCCTCAGAGTCAGGCACCATCACACAAAGCCAGCTCGCCTAACCCGCTCAGCCACCGCGACTTCTACTTCCACTCAACCAAAAAAAGTACTAGAATTTGTACTTGACTAAGAAAGTGAAATCCCAAATATGACATATGTTGCATTTAACCACTTTCTATGTAGCATCGTGTAATTGTAACTAATAGAGCAACACCATAGAGCGTACGTAAAATGACCCGCAGTGTCCCACATTCGAATCGACACTTATCCCTACTAATGATATCACATTGAGATTGACTCCCTCAAGCACTATCTGGGTCGGGAAGAGGTGGTCCAAAGTGCTTATTGCTGCAATATCGGCAACGTGTTATGGATACACACAGGACAGGCACCACACGCGTCAAAGTGGCTGAGCGAGGTTACCTGCAAAAGAAAGCAGATGCGCTTACCATTTTTATAATCGTTTTTTAGAGTAATTAATTTATAAACATATACACATGGTATAGATGGAATACTGCACTGTGTTTAGCAGAGATTTGATATAGACATGCAAAAAGGTTTGAGGTTATACTTCCATTCAATTAGAATTGTACAAATCAATATATTTATCTCTGATTGTATTAAACACGAAGCAAATTATATCGATATTTGGCCTTTAATACGTGTTATTATATAAACATTGTATACATCTGTTTCCTGTGTATTCCTGCAAGCCTTCCTGTTTTAGACAGTGTCAAGGAGAACTGGATCTATATTGGACTCCTACAATACTGAGAGTAATTGTGAGGTAGACGGAATATCTCCTGAGGAATTAGATTTCATGGAAACCCTTGAGGATGGTGTTCTCTTTGCTAGTAACATATTACATGGACGCGTGATTTGTACATTTAGGGCCATTATGATTAGAAGCATTTCAGAAGCTTTCGTTGCTGTTTGTTTTACAGAAATGGATTAAAGTAATAGGAGATATATTTTTAAGCGAGATATTTTTTGATGTTATTTGTGCTTCTGTGGTGGCGTTGTGCATAGGGCAGGATGCGGTCAGCTGACCGCGACCACCTTTCACCTATATATGGTAGTGATGGTTGACCTCGTTAAAACATATTTTTATGATATATCTGAAATTATACGATTGTGGTTTTGCTGCTTGTATTTACGTATGTGTGAGTTCAAGATGGTGTCACGTGACATGAGTGTTACGTGTGATATGTGTGAACTCGAAGGGACTACTTATCCGAATGGACATCACACAAGGAATAAATGATCCGTAATGTACACATCTGGAAGCACCTACTATGGTGATACCCTCTCCCCTTCCACCAGTCCTATTCCTCCTCTCACACTTCCCTATATCTCTCCCACCCATGAAGATCCAGGCTAGAAAGGATCTTCAGCAACCCTTGTATGTTGTAAGAGGACCCGTGAAGGTCCCGGGGTAGAATAGGCCTTCAGCAACCCATGCTTGCCATAAAAAGCGACTATGCTTGTCGTAAGAGGCGACTAACGGGATCGGGAGGTCAGGCTCGCAAACTTTGTTGACACACATCATCCTATCCCAATTTCGTATATCGATGGTCATGCTGTTGATCACTGGATCTTCGGGTCCCGACAATGCCAGCCAGCCAACAACATGAGGGAATCATATTTTTCCATTCTTATTGACGCGTTTGAGGGGATTGGAGGTCGGGAAAAGGGGTAGCCTAGTTGTTAAAGCGTTGAGTTGGGTTCGATTCCCTACATTGATACAATGTGTGAAGCCCATTTCTGGTGTCCGCCGCCATGATATTGCTGGAGTATTGCTGACAGGGGTGTGAAAACCCAACTCAATCACTCATCATTAACGAGTCTACATGTAGCCACCATAAAGCTATAATAAGTACTCAGTTAAACAAACAACAACAACTGTACATATCTCTGCAACATATGTCATATTTGGGAATTCGCTTTCTTAGTAAAGTATAAATTTTAGTACTTTTATGGGGTTGAGTCCCATCCGGGATTCGAACCCGCACCCTCAGTGTCAGTCACCTAATAGCCAGCACACAAAGTCACTGAGGGTGCGGGTTCGAATCCCGGATGGGACTCAACCCCAAAAAAGTACTAAAATTTGTACTTTACTAAGAAAGCGAATTCCCAAATATGACATATGTTGCATTTGACCACTTTCTAAATGACATTGTGTAATCATGTACATATCGCTCTTTTTCACTCTCTCTCTTCTATTAACTTTCTCTATATTACTTCCCCATCTCTCTTCCTTTCCCTATTTGGTTGCTACTTTTTGTCATCCTGTCGTTCCCATCTTTATTTTCTCCCCAATGATGCACGTCATGTCACACAAGAGACACTGAGTTCGTGGAAAGTTGTGGCGGACGTGTTCGTTTGTCACGTCGACTGTCTGTTTAATGGAGATAAGTGTGATTTTGTTCACGACACTCGGTTAAATTCATATACACTTCCTCAATAAACAGAACCGGGAAAACGTCATTACAATTTACACGCATGTAAATGACACTTGCATCAAGCTAGTGGTTGGTCACCATCGAGTGAAACGCATAATTTATGAATAAGTAAAATTAAGAAATTTCACACATTAAAGTTCCCATGAAATTTATTGTCTCTCATCTGTGTTTCTCAAACACATGCACAAGCTATGTATTCAGAATCATCCAACAGACGTCAGCTGCTGACGTGTGGTCAAGTTTATCACACTCGTTTAAATAGTTTATCATCACTTGGAACTGTATAAACGTCATATAATTTGACACCTACGTCATATAATCGTCATTCTGCTTTAAAATAACCACCAGTTACTAATCATGACATTAAGCTCATTTCGGGCACAATAGAAACAATAAGCTTTAATGCTATCTTAAATTTTATTTACAGGTTACATCTATATCACTCAGCTATAGTAATCCTGTTGATTACTGGAAAACGTCCGCTTTTGTTGATTTCCGAGAAACCAGTAAAGCTGATATGTAACACGTGTAAAGCTCACTGACACCAGTGCATCCCTAACGCGCCGGAAATCCCACTTAAACGTTGCTAACATCATTGACGTAGCAACACTTCTCAGAAGAACGGCCTGTATCCAGCAGAGTGATACGTAACACTCTAATGAATTTTGTTTGTGGCGTAGTATGTATGTTCACTCATACGTTACACATGTGCTGTTGGCCCCGTGGCCATCTATAAGGGATAAATGACGATAGAGCAACAACAGAGAGCGTACGTAAAATGAACCGCAATGTCCCACGTTCTAATCGACGCTTACCCCTACTCATGTTACATTAAAGGTACCTTTGATCAACGATTCGTGCGATTTCTGCTCTAACGCTGTTTGATTGTGGTTGAAAGGTTTTAATAAATCTTTCACACTGTTTTATGGAAAACATTCAGAGGACTCTTCCACATTTGATGCATCACGCC
Organism: Haliotis asinina; assembly: GCF_037392515.1. Taxonomy (NCBI): domain Eukaryota; kingdom Metazoa; phylum Mollusca; class Gastropoda; order Lepetellida; family Haliotidae; genus Haliotis; species Haliotis asinina. The sequence goes on along the minus strand of NC_090294.1, from coordinate 20,920,604 downwards.
CGATCTAACTTTGTTTCCCTGTGTTTCTGTGACTTTTCACTGAAACAACTGACTTGTCTTTGCATATATTAGAGACCAACCGTGGGCAGGACACGCTTATCCTTTCATGAGCACCTGGCATTATTACTGTTTAGTAGTAATTCATAAACACACAAAACATCAGGCCAAATCTAACTTTGTTTCCATATGTTTCTGTGTCTTTTCACTGAAACAATTGACTTGTCTTTGCGTGTATTACAGACCACCCGTGGGGCAGGATACGCTCATCCTTTCGCGAACACCGGACATCATCACTATTTGATAGTAATTCATAAACGCACGCTCAATTCCATGATTTTATGTGATCATCGTACAAGCATTCCTTGAGGCAAACTTGTGGATTGTGTAAACTGAATCACACTTAATACAACTCGAAATGTCCAAGCCATAATTTTCGTGTTAAATATTCAAGGTATACCCATGAACAAGGCAACCGTTTCATTTTAAAATAACCATCCCTACTACAATTTTTCCAACTAGTCTTACATCGGTGTTTCTATTTAATTCTGTTCATTTATAACCTACAATATTGGGAGAATCCCTCATTCACTTCAGTGTTGTCGAGAAAGTCAAAGTTCACGTAATCGGACACAGTACATGTGACCGTTGAGAAAATATGCAGCGTCCTTGTAGTATCTATCCAAGGAGAATCAATGACATGAGACAGTGCGTGTGACCATTTGGAAGAACATGCAGCGTTCTTATGGTAACTACCCAGGGGATATCAATGACATGATGCAGTACTTGTGACCGTCTAGAAGAACGTGCAGCGTTCTTGTAGTACCTATCCAAGGGATATCAATGACATAACATCGTACGCATGGTAGTCTGGAAAAAATATAGAACGTTCTTAGTAACTACTCAAGAAGAATCAATGACATACGTACACAGTACTTGTTACCGTCTGGGAAATATACAACGTTCTTGCAGTACCTACCCAGGGGGTATCAGTGACATGATGCAGTACTTATGACCGTCTGGGAAAATATACAACGATGTTGTAGTAACTACTCAAGGGATGTCAGTAACATAACTCCGTGCTTGTGACAGTCTGGAAACAAATATATAACGTTCATGTAGTAACTACCCGGGGGATATCAATAACACGACACAGTACTTGTGACTGTCTGGAAGAACACAGACAGCATTAGCGACATGACACAGTGACACAGTACTTGTTACCTTGTCTTGCAGGACATACAGTTATCTTGTAATATCTAGCCGTCAATAGTGACATGTTGCACGTTTATCAAAATGATATCAATGTTTCACATGTGTGCAGATGATAAAAATACATTGGCATGTCTTTTCCGACACATTTTCGTTATCATTATGTGTACCATGATACAATGTTGCGAACGCTTAGATAGACATGACAATTACCCGTTCTGTATGAAGACTGGCACAGCGGCCAGGTCATCCTGCAGGTCGACTGATTCAGTTTCAGTTCGGTCAGTTTCCAAACTGAACGGGTGAATCAATTTGTAAATGGACTGGGTGTATAAGTCAGTTTGTAAATACACGTGGCACCTCATTGTTCAACTGATAGGGCGAAACAATCAGTTAGTAGATAGTCTAAGAGATGTCGATTGTCACAAAACGATCGAGTGGCTCACAGGAATGACAAACGCCTTGAGATATGTTGGGGCAGTGTTAATCAAGGCCGTGCACTTGCCAGAGGTGAACTGAACGGCGTGATATGGTCGCGTTTCCATGTGCGGTGATGAGTCGCGCTACACATTTTTGTAATCTCTGAAGGCGGTCTGTGAGAAACTGTGATAGTCCACAGATTAGAGCTTTCCTATGCCAGACTACCTACATAAACCATTCTGTAGACAGACTATGTGAATATGATTAATCAGCCAATTTCTAGATACTAGTACTCTAAGTGTACCAGCCAACATATAGGGAGACAATGAGACAACCTATAGAGGTGAAAGAAGCAAATTGTTGACAGATTAAATGTATCAGTTAACTTGTAGACAGACTATGTGAATCAACAGAGTTGTATGATATAAATGATCGACCAACCTATAGGCAGAATAGGTAAATGTGAGCCAAACTGTTGCCAGAATAGACGTATCAGTGAACATGTAGGTAGACTATGTTTGCGAGGCTGCGTCTAGTTACACTATGAGACTCGGTCAACTCCTAGAGAGACCAGGTGAATGAACCAACTGGTTGATAAGATAAGGGGATTAGTCAGCATATAGACCGACTATGTGAACCAGCCAACTTGTAGACAGGCCTGACAAATCAGTTTATAAATAGACAAAGTGAATCAGCCAACTTGTAGATAGACGAGATGAATCAGCCAACTTGTAGATAGATTAGATAGACCAGGTCAGTGAACCAGCTTGTGCAACAGCATTTAGATAGACCAGGTCAATGAACCAGCTTGTACATAGCTTTAGTGAATTATTTCATGAATAAAAAATATCAATAAAATCCAGTGATTTGACTGAAAATCAATCCATTGTAATGCTGGTCTTGTATTGTGGAAAGTCGTTAAAAAGTGTCAAGGCGTCAAAATTGAAAATTACACAGATCAGAGTTCATTCAGTAAGTGCATAAAATGTCAGAAGATAAGACAGGAGTCAGAGGACACGTCATCAATAGCAACGGTGGCACCAGTACACACCAACAGACGTCTCCCCGTTGACGTCATCAGTCGGCGGATAACCTCAACATGAATCCTGTTCAGTAGGTCCAAGAGTGTCTGTTCAGGTTCCTGTCGGTTCGCTGAAGGTGGTACATGCTATCTAAGGTCACCATCCAGATGATCCCAGAGATTTTCTTGTGTGGACAACGCGATGGTTACGTTGACTTTGACTTTGTGTAGGTGTCCCCATACAATTCTGGCGGTGTGAGGCCTAACTTGCGTTTTCGTGCAGTAAAGTGACTTTTCTTGGCTGCCTGTATGACTGAGCATTCAAATTTGTTGTTGCCTGGCCACATATTACCGCAGTCATTCCCTTCTACGTTGAAAAACTCCAACTCCAACAGACTGAACCGACATCTGTAAAGAGGACTCTTTCTCAGTTACGTCCCAGATGTTACCGACCTACAGTTCGTGTAGATGGGTCGAGGCCATTCCAAAGAAGTGACCGTAGGATCATATACCCGACATAAGAGTTCCATCGTCGAAGGAATGTTGGTCTGCTGATGCTATGCTAGCGCTGTCGCCACTGTAGACGTCACCGTCACGAGTTCCAGATGTGGATCTTTTGTGGGTGTTGCTGGTCTTCCCGATCTTGTGTGGTCTTGGCCATGTGTCTGGTCTGTTTGTTAGTAGCGGTTTATTAACTTGCTGACGGTGGCCTGGATGGAGTTGAAGAGTTGAAAGTCTTTGCAAGTTGACGTTGCAAACCCCCATATTATCCATGCCGATCGCCCTGCTTTGTTACGCTTGCGTGCGCCTTGACACATTCATGGGTTTTAGCTTACTTCATGCTTGCTCTATCCAACATTGGTTCTTATGCCACAATCACGCACATGCCTTTTGTTTTTTTCATTTGCATGTGTTCAGACCTGTAGCAGCGGTGTTTTATACACATTTAATTTAAAAGTAATAGATGTAACTTTCAACTGTAGATTGATTAGGTGTTAACATGAAGATAGATCAGATCAGTCAGCCGTCGTGTAGATAGACTAAGAGACACAGCCATCTTGTAGAGAGACTAGGTGAATTCGGGGACCATAAAATTACTTGTGGGTAGCCAAGGTCAATAAGGACACTTGTGAATCAACCAGCTTAAATGTAGACAGCTACCTTGTTGATAGCCGTGGGGTGTCAGCCAACACGTAGTGAGTGAGTATAGTTTTACGCAGCACCCAGTTTTCTGTAGATTGATCAGGTGATTACACAAACCGTAGACGGACTAGATGGATCGATCAGCTAATAAACAAACCAGATAAACTTGACTACTGAGGTGGATTAATGAATAAGTGAACTTGTTAAAAGACTTGCATGCTCTGCCAACGAAATCTTTTGGAACTAGTCATCATACGTGAAGACTAACTTGCATACAGGATGGACGAAACCGTTCAATTTCAGATAGTCTACTTCAGTCAGGATTGGCTCTGCGAATCATATGTCACTTCAGTGGATTAATTGTTGTTAGACCGGGTGGAAAATCAGTCAGTGTGTCAGTTAATACATTAACGCACTGATTGATTATTTCCAATAATGAGTGTGTTTTGTATGTGTGTATGTGGGTTCTCCGCATTGATCCTGTTCCTGAGACTACTATTTTCGTCTGCTCTGCCACCTGCTGTTTCCAACACTAAAGGTCAGTAGGACCATCTCCATTAGGACCTACCTAATATGTTGTTGATGGCTAAATGTCTCCTCCTGATTGTAATCTGGCACGACCAACTAAGACTGTTGTCCCAGGGACTCAGTGGGGATTGGGATAATGTCACATGTAAATACACCTCGAACCCAGCTCCAGACGAAGGACAATTGCGGCCATTACATATAACACATATGGAGAAACTTATGTTGTATATCCGTCAGATATTCAAACAGATGATCAGAAATAGTGAAATCTAGCCCACGAAGCACATCGCTATCCTAATGTTCCAGAAAATTCTGAACAAATAACTTGTGTATGCTTTGTAAACATGGAAGTGACCACAGCTGTTAGGAAAATGGTATTACAATGATTATTACCTGTTGGTATCGATTGCTGGTTCGATAAACCAATCCGATAGAATCGTCATCATGATGCGATACATTTGTGCATGAGGTGACGAGGAAGAAACACATTCAAGATTCGTATAATCCGGCAATAGTGAGTAGGTGAGTGAGTGAGTTGGGTTTTGAGCCGCTTTTTGCAATACTCCAGTAGTATCACGACGGGGGACATCCGTTGTACCCGTGTGAGGAATTGAACCCAAGCCAAAGCTTTAACCTTTAGGCTACCCCTCCGCTCTCCAAACGTGTCAAATAATGACGGTAGTAATATGATTACCTCATGTCGTTGGTTGGCTGGTCACTCAGTAATATTCCATTTATGCGGCTGTGGTCTCTAAATAACCAAGTCATGACCAGACAATTCAGTGATCAACAGCATGAGTATTGATCTACGCATGTAGGATACCACGACATGTGTCGACCAAGTTAGCGAGTCTGACCACCCGGTCTTGATAGTCACATCATTCGACAACCCTGGGGGTAGTGATTTCATCTTTCCACTGTATCGTAAGCATGTGTTAAAAAAACACTATTACATCGTGATTTTGCTAGGTGCTCGTTAGTGTGTCCAATTTAGTGGGTTCCATCTCAAACACATGCAAGGACAACATGTACAGAGTGAATACGTGCAGTTTACGCCGCCCAGATCAACATCCCATCACTGTGGTCGGGTTCTGTAACTAATGGAATCTAGACCAGACAAACCAGTGATCAGCGTCGTGAGCTTCGATTTACACAATTAGGATACAATGGCATGTGTCGACCAAGTCAGCGAGCATGACCACCTCATCCTGATAGTCACATCATGCGACAACCCTGGGGGTAGTGATACCGCGCAAATCTCCACACCACAAAGGGGCATGCTCAAAGCGCGCACAAACACCTCAGAATTATTACCCAGGATAACCCACTCTTCCCGATAGACGCTAGAAGGTTATAATTTTTTAAAATATCCCACTAGGTACCCATCTTTTGCTGGATGAACAGAGACAATTTTGAACTATGATCCCGTTTGTCGCCTCTTGCAAGTTATTGCCTATTGCAGGTTTATTCTAAGCCGAATCTTCGTGTGCTGCCCCATAACAACTCTATAATATGCATCATTACAAAAGCAGGGGATATTAGATTTATAACATTGATAAAATGCAAACGATAAAGCCAAATAGGAAACAGATGATGGAGAGCGATTTAGGGAAAAAGTGACAATTTCTTCCATTCCTCACGAAATGTTTCATCTATACATATGGAAATTAATTAAGCAACACCAAATTCAAAGACACATAAAAACTTAACAAAGTTTAACGAAGTAATTTTGATGATTGATTATTCAATTTTGATGTATTGACATACAGCATGAGCTTTTCATGGGTTGATATGACGCGCGTGAAGCTTGCACAGCGCACGTGCATTGCTTTAACCTCAACTTTCGAAAAATGCACTTTTTCCCTGGGGTGTTTACAAGCGCAGGTTGTCGATTGCATTCGGTTTTTCATTCATTTCAATGTCATGGCACGTAGGAAATTATCAGAGGCCACTCGTTGGCAAATAATCGGCATGAGGAATGCTGGTATGTCTCTAAGACAAATCGGGACTCAAATCGGACGACATCATTCCATAATTTCAAAACTTTTGAAAAAATACCGGGCCACTAATGAAGTTAAAGACCTGCCTAGACCAGGAAGACCCAGGAAGACCACAGTCCGGGAGGACAGAGCTTTACTGAGACTTGTACGGCGCAGGTCCTTCGACTCGAGCTCTCGGTTGAGACAGGAGTGGCTTCCAGGGAGACCCATCTCGAACAGGACTGTTCGGAATCGTCTGAAAGCTGCAGGATACCGGGCAAGGAGGCCAATCAAGCGACCCAGACTGTCTCCAGCCCATAAGGCAGCCCGACTGGCCTGGTGTAATGACCGTTTGCACTGGAACATTGCCTCTTGGAGGAAGGTCCATTTCTCAGATGAGAGCCGGTTCTTGCTGCACATGGTGGACGGTCGTACTCGGGTCTGGAGGCAGAGGAACACAGCAATGGCTCCACGGAACATCCAGGAGACTGTGGCCTTTGGGGGAGGTTCCGTTATGGTATGGGGGTGCATTTCCATGAACTGCAAGTTGGATATCATTACCATCCGTGGCAACCTTAACGGTGTTCGTTACCAACAGGAGGTTCTTGACAGGGCTGTGGTACCTCATTTTGAGAACCATCCTCTGGCAACGAGACCCATATTTATGGACGACAATGCTAGACCTCACAGGGCGCATGCTGTAAATGATTTTTTGCGGCAAAATGCAATTGACAGAATTCCATGGCCTGCCATGAGCCCTGACCTCAACCCCATTGAACATTTGTGGGACTTTATTGGCCGTCGTGTGAGGCAGAGAGACCCACCAGTCCATAATCTCAATGAATTGACGGCTGCCCTGCATGAGGAGTGGAACAGGATCCCCCAGAATCAGATCCGGAGACTCATCCAAGGAATGAGGAGGCGTCTGGAATCGGTGGTGCGTGCGCAGGGAGGACACACTAGATATTGATGAAAGTCGGTGTGCAGACTCTCAGATGACTGTTCTTTCTTTCCATGTGACATTTGTGTTAATACACCTGACAACAACGTCTGTGGATGAATAGTAAATTGTGTCCATTTTTTCATGAATTTAAGACAGTTTTAAGAATTTGGATTTCGTTGCAATAAAGCAAAGTCTTGATACTTTTTCCCTTTAAGTTGTTTGTCAGAGATCGTCTGTTGAATAAAAAAGTGTCAAACTATATCAACCCGGCATATTTTGATTGTCAGAACACTTCAAAGTTGCTCCAATAGAAAAAATTGGGGTGTTGCTTGATTAATTTCCAGGTGTATATTTGAATATACATATCTACTTTTCTCATATGCATTGCATGCATTGTTGTTGTTGTGGCATGCTCGCAAAATCGAATATTCTCTACTTTTTAAAAATGATTTATTAGGAACATGACTTTGTTATGGTTGTTTCTTCCCTTTAAACGATGTAAGAATGGCAGATCTCATTGATGAGTTAAGATAGAACAGATCAATCAACAATTAACAGTTCTTGCACAGACTCTATTATTTCAAGACAGTCAACAAAAACCCCAACACACGCTCAGACTATAGCCAGAATTGTACAATCGACTCGGCTTTTAGCACAGATTTCTTATATACGTGGAAAGGGTTTTGTAGCTTTATTTCATGTCAGCGTGACAGATAGTAATCCTGACATGGACAAAGTATGACTTCTATCTCCTTATTATCATAATTATTTGTATGGCAAATGATTAAAAGATTGCACTTTGATGCAAGACCATATACCAAGATTGAAATGTCATGTCTAATCTTTGCCATGGATATATGAGGATCAAAACTACTATACACTGATTATCTTGTCTTCCGACCTTCTGTATATCTTGTGTTATAACCAATCCTTTAGCAGGAGCGGATTAGATGAAAACAGGGACACTGACATAATATCAAAATAAAAACTTATTGGCAACGGTGATCATTGCGGGAGCTTTTGTTTGAAGTCAGTTGGGATTGTCTCCATGTCAAAAATGCAACGGAACAAAGAACGATGTGGTTGCAACAGGCAGTTGGGTTTTACGCCGGCTCAATGAATAGTTGATTTACAGCATAACACGGCTACACTGACGTGAGAAGTAAGCAGAATGTAATGCTGGTTGTAGACATGCTCCACTTTGAAGAAATCATCTCATCCTGGATGGTGCTTACGAAGAATCTGCGAATCTGCCATTCGGAAATGTTGCACAAATGACACATTCGGTTGATGCCAACACTTCGACGGCTGTCGGTGCTGGAGAGCCATCAACATCTGTGCAAAAACCATGCTTCTATGTTTATAAGATGACTGATCCCCTATGATCAGTAGATGCAGTTATTGGCCGTATCTGTCTGTGGTTATTAAATTTATTTTCATTGATTGTCCATATCTCCCTATGATTATCAGATGCAGTTATTGTTCACATCTCCCTATGATAATCAGATGCAGTAATTGTGCATATCTCCCTATGATAATCAGATGCAGTAATTGTTCATATCTCCTTGTGACAATGAAATGTAATAATTGTTCATGCCTCTATGATCATCACACGCAGATTATCCGTTCTTTGTTGAAGGTCATGATTTACAGTTACTTTAATTGCCGCCAGAATGTTGTGACCGCATGGAATGACAGATTTCAAGGTACGCACTTTTAGAACGCACCGGTATGGCTTTGTGTTCAATTCCGAACCTAAACTGTGAATGTATCAAGACAGCTTGTGGCGGCATGTATAGACGTTAAGGTTACTATAAAAGACAATGTCAGTAAATAGCCACTCTCGATTATCAGAGACAGATTCCATAAATTGCAAACGGGAAGCAACGATGAAATGTTTATGAATACATGAATGTTTGTGAATAATGAAAATCAGCGATGACGTCACGTTTCAATCATTCGCCAAGATGAGGGGATACAGTCGAGAATCTCAGACTAATACCTCATCGAACGGATTTGATGGAATTTTTACCAAAGGTCAAAGGTAAAGTGGAACCTCAGAGATTACGCTATACCGTGTCGGCATTGCAGTACATGTTGAGTAAAAACAAAGATGTCTACGACGCATTCATTCACAAATCACAGCTTTTGCGTATGTGGGAAATACAACCACACATCGGTCGCTCGAAGGCTGTTTGATGAAGGTTGCTACATTCAAATCCCCAGTAAGACGTTATACTACGTTATATGATAGACACGGAGACCGTCGGATCCAAATCTCTATTATGACTTGTAAAAGTTGTTGAGCTGTTGTTTAGATGAACACTTGGCATTCCGTTGCATGCATTTGTAACCTTACAATGTGATAGTGACGCATAAACAAACTCTCCTATTATTACGGAAACACACAGTGGACTCAGTGCATTGTTTACATCACGTGTATGGAATGCCTGAACACCGAATCCCCAAGTTTGCCCATAACATGCTTGTATATTTAGATGACACTGGTACAATAACATGAACATCACATATATAAGACCTTATGTCTTCTCGGGATTCAATTGTGCATGGTTAAATCAAATAGTTGCTTATGATGAGCTCTTTTTCAAAGAATTCCGTGAACTAATTATAACTATGCTTTACTAAGAAAGGCATTCCACGCTTGAAAATAGTTCAAGAAATGCGTTACATATAAAAGTATATTTTTTCTCTTTGTATCAAATATGCATTGATTCTGATCTAAAAAGCAAGCATATAACAGAACGATATCTGTCACACTATCTATTCTTTTCGTTTCTCTTCTCTTTTCAATAAATGAAGCTGTTCCATTAAAAGTAGTTATATATTTTAAAAATGCAATTTTAATTAGAAACAGGCGAGTCAAGTGTGTGACAGTCATGTAGAATTCGAAGTTGGACGGACATGAATACATGACACGTATTATGTATGACAACTTCTTTTTGTCCATTTTACGACGTTGACTCAACTGACGAAGAAGCAAAAATAATAAAACGTAAAAAGAAGACGTTATCCACAAAAGTCACAGGTCCTACAGACAGACAGACAGACAGACAGACAGACAGTTTTTTCAGTAAGGAGGCCACTGGCCTATAATACATGCAGATAATAGTTTACACCTTTCACGTCCTGTATCATTAGGTGTTCATGTGTTTTGGAAAAGACCTCCCCTGAATGATTGAGACTATCGTAATTCCTCCATGTGAACTCCATTATACTGAGGAGCTGAAAGCATTAATGATGATAAAATGAAAAGATATAATCAGGTTCAGCAATTCCCGCAGTAATTCTCATCGGAATGTTACGGTATATTGGAAGCTCGTGATTCCGTTGTGCCTCAAATCAAAGAAGCACCTGATAGCCATTGTTTGCCGGGCACCTTTGTTTTGTCTTAAATGCTTTCTTTGGACATTTTTTTAAGGAAGGACAGATGTATCATTGTGGGGGTGATATTTCGAAAAGGAAATTGACCTGTCTTTGTGATACCAGCCTTTGCAATTCATTACGTGACACTGACAGACCGTTACGGAAAACGTTGTTTCCAGGAATTAAATTTGTGAGCTTATCATGATGGATGATAAATCGTTTACATTTACTTCATCACCTATGGCTATCCAATTTAAGACACAAAAGACATCTCCTTCTCCACCCGTGAAGATCCAAGTAGAACCGATCGATCTACATAAATCGTTCAAGACTGCCTCTGTTCATCCAGCAAAAGATGGGTACCTAGTGGGATAATTCAAACAATTATAACCTTCTAGCGCCTATCAGACAGAGTGGGTTATCCTTGGTAATAATTCTGAGGTGTTTGTGCGCGCTTTGAGCATGCCCCTTTGTGGTGTGGAGATTTGCGCGGTATCACTACCCCCAGGGTTGTCGCATGATGTGACTATCAGGATGAGGTGGTCATGCTCGCTGACTTGGTCGACACATGCCATTGTATCCTAATTGTGTAAATCGAAGCTCACGACGCTGATCACTGGTTTGTCTGGTCTAGATTCCATTAGTTACAGAACCCGACCACAGTGATGGGATGTTGATCTGGGCCGCGTAAACTGCACGTATTCACTCTGTACATGTTGTCCTTGCATGTGTTTGAGATGAAACCCACTAAATTGGACATACTAACGAACACCTAGCAAAATCACTATGTAATAATGTTTTTTAACACATGCTTACGATACAGTGGAAAGATGAAATCCGCTTTAAGCGCGCATTAAGCGGAGATTTCTCATGAATATGCCAATATTCTTCGCATCGTTGCTCTCTTTTACATCTTTACGTATAACACTTAGTCATTATGTATAACGCTTATTCAGCATTATAACGTATTTAAGTAATCTTCCCTTTTATTTCGCACTAACCCATCATTAACTTGTAAGATACGACAGTTCGATGTTACCTTCAGTAAGGAATTTGTCCATGCATAATTGATGGAACTGCATCAGCTGGTCTTTTACATCTGACGCTAGCTATGTGTCTATACATTGATTACCTAATACAACATTAAAGAACACATGAGAGTCGGGGCTGCTAATGTTAATGAATGGGCTCTTTTGAAGAAGTAATGCAGTCTGTTCTGCCAAAGATGCGGCAATTAGAGCCTCCTTATTGCGAAACTAGCGGTAACTGGTGTCGTGAATGGTGTTTTGAAATAATCATTTCTAAATTAGCCCCCTTTGCTTAGAAGGTAAGATATAACTTTTCTTGCAGGCTTGCAGTGTAGACTTTCTAATTCATTTACAAGGCACGTGGGTTGAATGTTTCATCAAAAGGATTTATATAGTGTGTTGATAATCTTTGTGAACTGGCTGAAGTGGATCATATTCTACTCAAAGAAGGTCTATAAAAACTGATTTGCTTTGAAACATGCTCTCAGTTCTTGGTTCCACAAAATGTTTGCAGCGCTGCGACATTCGTAAATCCGTTACGAGTGAGTGCATGAACAAGTTTAGCAATATTCCAGCAATAACACACCAGGGGAGTCCAGAAAGGGGCTTCACACATTGTACCTATGTGGGAATTCGAACCCTGGTCTTGAACTTGACGAGCGAATGCTTTAACCACTAGGCTACCATGCCGCACGTATAACGTTACGAACTCGTAATGGTCTTTGCGGAATGTATTGTGCTTAACTTGCTGCGTATGAAATATGCTTGAGTTTCGCTGTGGGGAACCTAAAGGTTAAGGCGCCTGCTGGTCACACTGAAGTCCCGGGATCTGTTTTCCACACTGGTTCAATGTACAAAGTCCATTTTTGGCTTTCCCCGCCGTGATTTGCTACTATGTTACTTAAAGCGGCATAAACCGTACTCATTCTGAGTTTTTTGCGATTCGTTCTGACTTGTGCCATGCGCTGTGATAAATGTGTTGCGTGGCGGTGCGATGGTGTACTGTGGGGTTTGCTGGTGTTTGCGATGCGATGCGATGCCATGCGATGAGAACAGTTCTGATGCCGTGTCATTGTGATGACCGTACTCGTCCCGAGTCTTTTTGCGATGACTTGTGCCATGCGCCGTGATAAATACGGTGCGGTGCGGTGCGGTGCGGTGCGGTGCGGTGCGGTGCGGTGCGGTGCGGTGCGGTGCGGTTTACGGGTGGGTGGAGTAGGATAGGATGCGATACGATGTGATGTGATGCCATGCGATGAGAACAGGGCTGATGCCGTGGCATTGTGATACTGATACAATTGTACAAAAATCCGATTTCAATGTACATTATTCTTTTTGGTTAATCGTCGGTTTGGTTCCATTAGTACGTTCTATATTTTTATTACAGGTCTCTTGAACTGAAACGAATTTGCAGGTGTTGCATTTGTAAGACCGGCAATGTGAAATCCCTGTGAAATCATCAGCAACAAAACATGAATTGAGAATGAAGTAAGTTACTTGCGGATCAAGAAAATAATCCATAGGTCTACACTTCCTAGTCTGTAAATTTATTGCTGACCACAATGTGGACTCTCAAATAGCAGTAAGCTTGGTATGGTTATATCATCGTAAACATAAAACTCCAAACCTTTTACACACTACTTCAAGCTTTACCAAGTACCAAACGCTGATTGGACGATGCCAGTGTCACAGATATCTAACGTCGTTCTATATTTTTTATATCTTAATGCATTTTGTTGAAACCAAAGTACATTCTACTTGTTATGAAAGCCTTGCCCGAAACAACTGCGACTCAACAACACTTGTAATCTAAAAACAGAAGAGAGATAAGAGACCTGTTGTATGTTCTATCACGCTTTTATGTGAAGACTCTTTGGAAGCCTTCGGAAAAGGCTTCTCAGGTGACGTGACGTCAGCATGGGGCGTTTGGTAGTGTTTCGGCTTTTCCTATTGCTTCAGATCGGTTTAAGTGTGGGTCTGTTTTTAAAAGAAAGTGTGTTAAGATTACTTGACTCAGGCTAAGATACTGGACTGTTATTGCCGGGATATTAAAAACAAAATATTGCAGAGTTATATATTGACATCACGTAGACGCATATCAGGGTGACCTTACGGTTTCGTCAACAGCTGATGCATGTACAGTGGAGAACCTGGAATGAATGCCTCATACGTTATTTATTTTTAATATGGGAATCGAAATTGTAATCTTTTCTTTTCGAAATCCAGTACAGATGCAAAATCAAGAGCTATGGAAGGTTTCACTTCGATATATCGTTATGTAGATTCAGACAGAGTGCAATAATTTTTGAGCCAGACAGGTGTCATTTTCCGTTACCAAGTAACGTTTCCTGTGTAACAATCGATCAAAGGAGAGGGAAATTCATACTCTGTGTGATAGTATAAAGAATTGTAAGTGATTGCTGATTGTTTGAAACAATAAATTGTTCTCGTGTCTTAATAGAAACGAATGCTTCAAAAGTAAACACTTTATCAAGTGTATTCAACAACGACTTAAATATTGGCTCTTTTCGACTGATGACGGCCGCCTCTAAAACTAGAGAGAGATGTGATCGATGGGCCAGAGAATCCAGGGAAATTGAATTACGACTGCTGAGTATAAGTACGGACATTCCCACGGTCATAGGTGAAGAAACATATCGCCTGGGAAATACATTTGTTCTATTAAACAATGGGATTGGCTTTGATGTCTCGGACTAAACATTTCTTTCGTGGTTTACTTTCGTTTAGCACATGACGTATTTGACAACTAAAATCACCCCCCTTCCCCTCTCCACCCGCCCCCATCAAGTTAGACAAGGACACCTTGATTTTAAAGATCATGGCAACCTCAAGCAACGTTTGCTGATTATTGGTCTTCTTACTTTTAACTGTGCAATAGTTCCTGCGCTGATTTAGAAATTGTAATTCCAATCTACCTCAATCGTTATTTGATCACGGGTACGACGGGATCACTTCAAACTCCATCAAGGTCCAATACTAATTTTGTATTTGAACGTATACCATACAACGTGTTTCCCGAGTACACTGTTTCCTTGCCTTTTCATGTATTTGTGACAGCTTCCAACGGTAGAGCAATTTAAGTTCACCTTTTCGGGAACACTCGTCACTGTGATAGTAATTCAGAAATACACGTTCATGATAAGGTAGTAATCGATTTTGCCTTGGATGAGAATTGTAGTGACCATGAAAAGGTTTTGCCGCTTAGATTTACTGTTTATTCCTCTTAATCTATTAATGATCTATTCGACAAGCACCATTTTCTTGGAAGTCATAAAACCCACAGTGTTATTTAAATATAGAATACACGTTGTGGCTAATGTGTTTATTGTATTTTCTTTGAAGTACACGTTTACCCATCACACGCAGTGTGTAAAACGTAAAGAAATTACCAAATGGGCTTAATCTGATTGTCCAATTAAACCTACAACTGAAAGCATTCCCAACCTTTCTTATGCGACATAAACGTCTCATTAGAAGTCTGTTTTACGCTGCGTTGATGTCCAGCTGACAACGGACATTGCCAACTGAAAACACGCTAATGCTGTTATGTCCTTGTTTAGAGAATGGTCTTCCTATTTAACGATGGTATTTCCCTTACTGTATATCTGCTTTGGTCCTTATATTACTCACTGATGTATTGCGTCTGCTTGTTCGTTTTTGATTAAGAATACATTGACCTACTGGTCCTAAAACAATTTTGAGAGCGTAAGCACCTTAAAACGTTTCGTCTAATATCATTCCCTCATATGACATTTAAGTTGGGTTTCGAGCACAGCAGTGGACATGAGATTGGTACAGTTCCAATGCTTTTAATCAATTAGTACATGCTTACACTACAGGACTATATACAGCCGTGCGGGGGTGGTTGGCATTTGGAGCTTTGTGAATGGGACTCGGTCTCATTGCATCATTCAATACTCCTGAAAAGGTTGTTTTTGATTGTCAGAGGTACTTTATTTCAAGCAACGGGAAAGATTCTATTTTAGACCCAATAGGAGTGGCATAGAAATACTGAAGAATCCATTGACAAGAGAAGAAAGTATGTAAAGCGATTAGACATTTAAGTACCAAAGTCGGTAAGGTAGATTACCTAAAGTCTTGATAATCCCGAATTTCCGTCTAGAAAATTGACATATATGAAGTATTTCCAAATCTGTAGCACTTGATGGTTTAGTAAAGGTTGATTCTGATACTTGTGACAGCCACAATCTTGTAATGTGCCGTATGTGGAATGTTGGGATCTGACTGCTAAGGTTGTAATGTATACGCAAATATCGATGCCTTGGAGTCAGTTACATGTCTATATACAAAAAAAAAAAGCCGTGAATGCTTTTGTGATGCTCTTCGTGGAAATTCTATTCCAGGCTTCTGGCTTCTGGGAGTGCCAATTTCAAAGCCAACATTCAACTTTTTTATAAATGTCGCAGGTGGCAAATATTTGTTCAGCTAAAGTAGCATAAATATTTAAAATCCTTACAGAAATGTGAGATGTGGAAATGCATTTTCAGACTACGAGACTGCAGCGACAGCAGGGGACTCAAGATTTGATGTTGGTTGAGTGGTGGCACACTATATTACTTTTTCCTATGTGATTGATATGACAAGCAGAAAATTCGGCGTTTAATCCAATTTCTATTTTATTAGAACCTGGCCAACGGGACAAGAAATTAGAAGCTTAAAGTACATAGTAGACTTGGTTGAAACAAATCATCCTATCCTAACAACAAAAGGGGGACAATCTTCAACAGAACATGTCATACTCAGTTTACAGGTGTTGCTTGCTTCTTTTTTAACACACACCGCAACTGCATTCAACCTAAATTACAACTATCTAAACCATCGCTTCTGAAACAGACATTCCTTTGATTGACATCGTCTGTATCAATCCTGGCAGCTGGGATACTGTGATATGGATCAACCAATTCATTGTGCCTTACCACCCGGTAACGTTAGTAAAAGCAAATCCTGCTGAAGGCCAATTTTAACGCTCATTGGTAGGTCTGACATGCAATCTTAAGACTATAGCCATCTTTCGTCAGTCAAACCTTTACATTTATACCACATCAGCAGGCGGAACACTCAAGTTGACACTATGAGAAGGAAGACGTCACATGAATGAAGGCTATTATCTACTGTATATGTAGAATGTGCTATAGTGCTAGTTACTCCCTAAAACATCAACGGGTATGCCTTAGGGAGTCTCGGGAATGAAATTGCTGAGCGGTGTCACCAGTGCAAATACTTTACGTCTCCAGTGTTCCTTATCATTTCATGATTTGTTTTCCGTGTGCCATATCGAAAATAGGGAATAAAGGAACGGTAATAGGAAACGTTATTTGTTCTGTAAAACTGATTAAAATCTGTGCATACAGAAATGGAAATGAAGGATGAACCCCCGGGAGGATTTACTCATTAGAATAGACTAGATTACAGTATGTCCCAACAGCATTTACTTGCTGTATGGGTCTCGGTGACTAGGTTGATAGGTCATCGATGGTGTTGATTGTTGCTCATAGTGAATATACTGGAATCTCAAAGACCTGTTATTTACAGGTCGTGTTATACACCGTATACAATATACATGGTATATTGCTCGGTGAAACATGAAACAACAAACAAAATTACAGATTTATACTACAAACCAAAAGTATAGGAACACACTAAATTTTAATAGTCATATATATATATATATATATATATATGTGTGTGTGTGTGTGTGTGTGTGTGTGTGTGTGTGTGTGTGTGAATGATATATGTTATCACGCGAGTGTGTTTGGGGATGGTTAATATCTTGCATTAGGAATAAACATTGTTTTTAGGGAGCCTTGGCTAGCTAAATACATAGTTTTTATTCCTAATGCACGTTATTAACCATCCCCAAACACACTCGCGTGATAACCTATTTATCATACAATATCATTCTTACTTTTTGATTTAAAAAAATACGATTTCATTTGCCGCAGATCATGAAACTAAACTATGACGTCACAAGCTCGGTGACGCAGGTTTGTACTGATCACTCGTGTAAGTGGGATACCTCATGTACTTCCCCGTAAGTGTTTTGTTAAAGAACGCATTGTTGTCAACAAATCAGCCTACGTTTGAAAAATAACAACAACAACAACAAAAAAAACTTCGTGTGGAATTTCCGAAAATTTCAGTTACTCTTTAGAACATCAAATACACTGAATGTTCGCATGACATTGTGCACCTAGATTCCTATGCCGTCCTCTCGCTAACACTGACAGTCGGTCGAGAAACTGTCTTTGGTATCTTCGCAAACCTATGGATTTCTATATTCGCTCCATAATCCTCTTAGTCTATCATAACCAGGCACGAATTTTCAAAGGACTGACAGTACCTTATCCACGGCAGACAATCCGGACACAATCACACACCTTTGACGCCATGTTTGTTTACACTGTGAAAGTAGTCCCAAAAATTTGCATATGACCTGTCTAATTTGCATCGGTATCCGTATTTGACCCCAACGGATACCGAAAATATCCAACGACTTTATCCTGCCGAGGACACTATCCACTGTATGATAAAAACTTAAACGCGGTGAGGTCATTGTACAATGCAACTTTTCGTGTGCTTAATAGCCACTTCAAGTGATTTGTTGGAGCTTGAAATAGAAGCCAATGGTTCAATTTTCGTTGAGTTTGAGTGAAATGAAACATTGTCAAAAACAACGAAAAACACGGTTGCTGAAACACACCAGCACTATGTTTTATTTAAACGTCAAAGCACAACAGACCAGTGCATATGGATGCCAGACAATGGATGCAGGCTGGTGGCAACTTTCCTTTAAAAGAAGGTACAGGCAGCACTGAATCCTCGCAACGTCCTCACTATGAAACAGCGCATGCCGTTAAGCACCTACGACAGAACAAGGTCCATTGTATAGTTACAGAATGATGATTCCAAAAGAAGTGGTGCTCGCCGTCTTCAGA
The DNA here is from genome assembly GCF_037392515.1 of Haliotis asinina. NCBI lineage: Eukaryota > Metazoa > Mollusca > Gastropoda > Lepetellida > Haliotidae > Haliotis > Haliotis asinina. Next base: position 20,901,972 of record NC_090294.1, on the reverse strand, counting down.
TGTCTCCGTCACAGAGTCACATGTCCCAGGCCACTGGTAGAGTACAGAACAGACCTCGTTCTGAAACACACAGTAACACACCAAGGGCAGACGACCAATGTGTCGTGCTCTAAGCCCTTCGGAACCGATTCACAACTGTCATTTCCCAGTTGCCAGAATCTGCATAGGAAATCTGTCCTCAACAACCACCAGGCTATTGTGTTTGGGCGTTTGAATCAAACATAGTGCTGGCGTGTTTCACTAAAATGTTTCATTTCATTCAATAAGATTTTATGCCAGTGTTGACAACCAACCGGATTGTACAGATGCCGGTTTGACAGCTTCCACTGTAGATAATATATTATGTATAAGGTTCCAACCATTGACTAGGTATTATCTAAGGATCCTTGCACAGTGTGCCATTATCATGTAGTTGTTCCCAAACACATATCAATAAGTCGGAATTGTGCGACTGAGTATGGTTTCAAAATATATTTCTTATGGTCACTTGGCGATTTTGTCGCTTATTGTGAATCGACGCTACCACTGAAACCTGATTTGAGCGGAACAGTCCAATCAATAAACTCCAAAAGTCCAACAGAAATATCATATGATATGTACAAAGAATAAAGTTGCATCCTTGATGCAACCTTTAATGCATTCCATCTACCTTTGCCTTGTTTCTTTATCAAATACATTATTCACATCCAACATCTGAATCTTATCTAATACATTTGTTCATTTACAACAGCGTGTCATGATACCTTTTCATTCAAGTACATGAACGTCAGTGGGTATATGCAATGATGTGTTTATATTAGGGAGATCCAAACAGCAACATTCTTGTAAAGCGACTGTCGTGGTGAAGGCACAAGCCCGTCATAATGGGGATTCGAGGTCTATTCAATCCACGGCTGAAACGTGTGAAGTTTCTGGAATATTGTTAAGAACCTCCAATCCGAATAAAATCTCCCCAAAGCAAATCCAACATACCCGCTCAAGAAACAAACGCTTAATGAACAAACATTAAGCAAGCCAACAAAACAAAAGCAAAATTAAAAAAAATGCATAAAATATATATATAAAAAACCCAAACACGCACACACACAAAAACAAAACAAAAAAGCCATAAATCGGCGGAAGCACAAGGCCTGTCACATACTGACAATACCATCTACATTTGTACAATATTATGAGCCTTTATATATATCTAATACATGCAAAATATAAAAAAAACCCAAGAATCTACAGATGGCTTTCACCCACCATCATTCTTCTCAGCAGGATGAGGCTGCAGCTTTAAGCTGTTTAATATAGAAAGATTTATTGCGCATGCATACTTATTTTTTCAGCTTCATAAATCTCTTCATTATGACTGATTATGCTGGTGACGTTCACAGTTGCGAGTCGGTCTTATATTAGCATTAGCGAGGTCGATGCCCTGTTATGCCATGCTAAGCTGTGGAATTGGGTGACCCAGTCCTAGGTCGGATTTTGCTCCCATGCTGGGTGCTTCGCGGTAAGCCGCGCTCCGCTCACGTTTCAATGGGTTGCACTCATGAAGCATTTTCACTTTGAAACCAGATTAAACATCCCAGACACAGGATTGTCAGGGGACGTTTTTTCGTTGTGTCTGGTTTCTGGTACATTTTGGAGTGAACTTGGAAGTATGAAACTGATTTGATATAAGCTATTGACGAATACAAAATCACAATAACTATCTGTCTACCTGTTTAAATTCAGCAGTTGTGTGATTTTGAGACAGTGTGTCATAACGGAGACAAACTACAGGGCAAGATAAGTTAATATATGAACATTGCTCGTTACTGTATACGGGGAAAATTTCGACCGCGTTGTTCCTTTAGAGGTCATGTGAGTTCGGATTTAAGTCGCCTATAGCAATATTCCAGCAATATCACTGTGGAAGACTCCAGAAATGGGCTTCACACTTCATACTGACTCGGGATAGGTCATGTGCATCTGTTGTGAGACATAGACATTTAATATCGCGTGTATCAAATTAATCATCATTATTTTCATTTTTAGCTATTTTAGAGTGAGTGGAGGACTGAATGTCGCCCTTAGCAATATTTTAGCAATAACACGGCGAGGGATACCAGATATGGGCTTCACACATTGTACCCATGTGGGGAATTGAACCCGGACGAGCGAACGATTTAATTTAACCACTAGGCTAATCTGCTGCCCAGTTATATTAGAACACGGGCTTATGCTTTTCTTTGACCGGCAGTGCATTTGAAAGAGTTCCATTCCCTAGCCTCTTCTTAAGCAAATTAAATCCTCTTGCAGCTAAATCGAAATATGTTCTTTCTCTGTGTCAGAGATAAAACAATATACGAGTTCGAGAAGACGACAACAACGTGGAATTCAAAATATACACATCTCTGTGAAGAATCCTGGTTTTCTCCGGCTACCTAATAATTGGAAGTAAATCTGAAACTGAATATATGACTTTCTACATCTACAAAAATATGATCATTATGCAATTTTCTTAATACTATATGAGAAACTATTTCATCTGAAATGAAATGAATCCATACATACAGTAATATAGCAACGGATACAAAGAGAGTAGGCACTAGTACAGTTCTTCAACCACTTTCAGCACGTGTCTTGCCTATTTACGTGTATAAAATCACACATACATATTGCAAAGCACTACACCCAGTAAGGACACTGCTCACGTGGGGCAGATTGAGGTTACTTTGTCTCAGAAGCCCATGGCATGATGCCAGTATATTGGGTTTCGGTTTCCTATCACAGAAGGATTAGGAGCAATGACCAAATGGTCTGAGGTGGCAATTCAATGTGCACAGTTGCGTCACTTATGCGTTCCAGCTGCTTGGGCTCGAATCTCAGATACAACTTGGTTATCATTCAAAGTTTGTAAACACAATGGTAAATTTTCGGTTTCATCGAAGTTGTAAACAAAGATTTAAATTTCCGTGTGCTTTCAAACATTATGTTGCCATGCTTTAATATTGCTGGACTTTTGGATACACGCTTTAGAGCCAAGAAGTCTGGCACGAGTTTTAGAGAGTGCTGTTGTAGTTAATCTTGCTGCAGATAGTTATAATAACCAAACTCTTTCAAACACATTTTGGGTGCAATATATCCGAGAATATGTGTGCGAGCTCTTCTTACACCACACTGGGATCACGGAGTACAGGATAACGCGTGTAGTCTTGTAGTCTAAGGTTAACGATTTGCATTTTAGTGTGTTGGGTATTTGAACATGTGGCCATGGAAATATCTTCTTTGTTGGCATCAAAGTAAAAATCAAAAGAGTTCGAAAACCAAATAAACAATGTTTAATTCAAAATGTACACATCTCAGTTAAGGATCCTGTTTTTCTCCAGCTGCCTAATAATTGGACCTGAGGTTTCATTAAATCTGAATACGACTTTTTACATCTTCAAAAATGGAATCACGATATAATTTTCTTAATATTATATCAGAAACCACGACCTCTAAGATAAACAAAGCAAACAGCAAAACATCAATGCCGTAGCAAGAAAGAAGGCATTAGTACGGTTATTCAACCACTTTCAGCATTATGCCCTGTCTGTTTACTTGTATAAGCCATGCAGTATTGGAAATTGCACGTAATAAGCTAGGACATTGTTCACGTAGGGCAGATAGAGGTTACGTTGTATTAAGATAGTCTTTCTGTTGGACAACACCAAACCAGTTTTCATGGGGTTTGAGACCAACACCACGTTCATCCCACATTTAAACGTAACGCTCTGACAGGACTGATTGTAACAGTTCAAAGCATGGATATACCGTTCTGACTTACTAACTGGTTGAAGTCGACATCTCAAGTCGACCTGGTACAACCGTAGTAATTCAGGGTCATTTCCCATCGTCACTGGGGCCAATATCATGTACTTATCACAGTCAAGCCTCTAACCATCAAAATCAAATATATGCACAATCTACAACTAACTAACTTCGATACTGGTGAGGTCTTTCAGTCAAGACTCCCAGTTTGTTTTCTCTGAATCGCGTCATTATTTGGCCATTGCCATCTTATGCAGTGAAAAATGCATTCATACTACCTGAGTAACAACGCCTACGTACATGCTGTAGAAGTCTTCTGGTGCTCATCTCGTACACTTGTTTTTTTATAACAATGTGTGTACATTAATAATTTGACCGAAATTGACAAACAGTTTATATGTGGTTCTACTACATTTGTTAAAGCTCATTTTGGATTTTATTCAAAGTCGTTCATAGCCAAACCATATTGTGTACCTATATTAGACCCTATCCTCGTCTGAAACACATCCCGCCTACGAGACAGCAGACAGTATGTGTCTTACAATACAGACGCGCGGACCTTCCCACCATAATACTCGCGCTGGACCGTTAAAGGACAAAGTCACGCCAAATCAACATCAAGATATTTGCAAGCTTCTCTGAAACCTTTTGACCCTTTTTCTATTATCGTTACTCCATAAACTGTAGTGTGTTACTTAAATTAAGATGAGGTTTCCAAACGATTATCGATATAGCAGCTATAAAATTGAAGGACCAACTTTAGCAGTTCATTCAAGACCATTGATCTGGTTTTAGAGACAGCGCTTAAGCAATTGTAGACGATCGAAGAAGATGTCAATGCATTGATCGAGTGGAGGCGGGGGCGGTGGATATGCCAAATATGCCAACAAAACCTTTCAGCTCACTTGCGATGAGATGACTATACATAGCCGACTTTTAGACAGTCATTGAGAGCCCTCTGCTGACACCGGTAATGTTTTAGAAGGTTTGTATTTGGACAACATCACGTTGGCTGGGAGCAGTTATTGTCCTCACCTTTGGCGTCATCGATTAACTCTGCAGCTCAGTATGAGCACACCATTTCATACTCTATTGCCTCATGTTATTGCTTGTAATAAGCCATGTGATCGCTTTTGAAGCGATGCCGATACGTGTTCGGAGCTTCTGGCAACAAGGGAATGGTCGTCACGGCATGGAAGAGGGCTGTGTGTAAGAAAGGTTCCGATGGGAGATTTCCAAATTGCATTTACTACTGTTATAGTGCCTTTAAATATCGCGGGCGTATGTCCCCAGGCGTAACATGGCTCTGATATATCTCTCGCTGGACTAACATTTGCTGATATGTTTGATATAAAATATCTGTACAATCACAGCCCATGATTGTATATGCTATTGGATTGGATATATTGCATGAATATTCATCTATCTATGTCATCACGAGAGAATGTCGTGAACATTGAAAATGTGAACTCGTAAAACTATTTTAAGCGTGTCCTTATATATCAATTAGAGACCATCCTCAATGTATTTCCTCTCAAGCTTAAAGCTTTGCAATGTTTACAGTCTGAGTTCAAACGATTTTATTATCCTCAATGAAATGCAATTTTGAAGCGTTTGAACGACAAATGAACGCTTGAGTGAAATCTCCGTTAGGCGGAAATTAAACATGGACATACTCAACGTTTCCCACCATTGATGGGGTAGTCTATATGTGAAAGTGTTCGCTTGCCACGCTGAAGGTCCCGGTTCTATTCCTCACATGGGTACAGTGTATGCAGCTCATTTCTGGTGTTTCTAGAAATTGCTTGAATGTTGCTAAAAGCGACGTAAAATTAGACTCATTCACCAAACATTTAGCGTTTCAGTTTGTCAAAGCATGATGGAGAACACTTCTAATAATTATTAATTTCTCGTATACCACCATAACGCATTTACCAGCTGCAGATTGGCGTCTCATAGACGTGTTAGAATCCGATGATCGTGGATTTTGGATGTGTCAGCACAATACGCGAGCTCGTGACTTTCACCAGAATGGTTAACAGCTCATACCTACATCAGTATACGTTCACATCTACCTAAAAAAAAACTGTTCTGTAACGAAACTATTATTTCCACAGAGAGCAATTCCAGAACTGTTAATTCTTCTAGTTAATGACCCAATTAGTTTTTAATGGTAATTCATTCATAAAAAGCGATGGTATTTCGTTGTGCAATGGTTTCCCCTTTCTCGGATCGTAGGTTCAAATTCCGGAAACGCACACATAGTGACATAGTGACATAGGGCTACCATTTCTACATCCGTGACAGGGCTTTTTACCAACGTGACACGTGTTTTTATGTTCCAGCATTCAATTACATGCAATGTTGGACAGAGTGTGCGTTTCTGATAAGTCAACTTACCATTTGAACCCATCACAGAATATGGTCTTCCCCAGGTAAAGGAGCGAGATGTTTCGGTGATTCATTCCCACGGTGTTTATCATCACTCCACAGGCTTTTTGAGACAAGTGCATTCTGTTTCGGAACATAAGAGAGACTGACTGTCCATGGAGTTGACGCGAGCTATATTTGATGACCTTGGACTTACTATTGCAAACAAGTTGTTCTTTTGAATGTAAAAGAAGAATATTTAGCTTCTAAGTTTGGGGAAATAAGTCCCGATGCTAGACGGTATGAAATGTCAATAGGTATCTTCACAGTATCTCATTCATTTCTTATCTATCTATCTATCTATCTATCTATCTATCTATCTATCTATCTATCTATCTATCTATGTTTTTGACTTATATTGGTTTATGACAACTTCAAAAGAAGCAACCAACGTCACACAATTGGCTCAGGTGGTGTTCCCAGTACACAAAATCATTAGCGAAAGTTACTTTTCATTTGTTAGGCATATTTAAGACGCCTGAATGAGACAAAGTCATTTGCGACCTTTTAATATTTTGTTAATAGCTTGGATCATCGACAAGAAGTATTGAAGATATTACCTTGTGATCCTGAAATCAGAATATCAAAGGAACAAAGTATGAAAGGGTGACTCTATATATAGATGAGTCTCTGTCACAGACGGGCAAGCGGTACGATGATGCTACCAAAGACATACATCTCATTCTGCGACTCATAATCCGGTATGCCATTACCAGATTGGGTCTGTGTTGTAGCTACTCAGAGACTGAAGTCAGAGTGCTCTGACTTATAGAATAAGTATAAGTGTAGGGATTAAATAATGTGGATCAGCATAATGATACAGTACAGCGTCTAAAAATATGAGATTAGCAATGTTTTAGTGAAATAGTTCCTCACAATGTGTTAGTATAGTGGTCCAGTACAAATTATTTATGCTATGACTTAGTACTGGTCTTAGTGTGACGGTTCGGAACATAGTGCTAGTGTAATGGCTTACTCCAGTATGTATACTAATTCATACATCCTTGTGTGATATTACTAAGACCTGGTTTATTATCTTACCTCACACGTGAATGTCGCTTTCTGATTGGCTAAGTGCTATTCTATTATTTCTAATGTAAAGCGTTGGGAATTCCGAACTCTTCTGGTGCTTCATTGTACTACTTCTTTGTCTCGAACAACATTGAATCACGCGTGAAGCACGGAAATTACCGATATTTTGCGATTGAAAATCGATGGAAGGGAGATAACTCTAAATCTGTTTACCTTGTTTGCCTGTTTACCTTGCCCTACAGGCTCGAGGAACATAAACAAACCTCGAGGGTACATGGGTCTATGTCCCCCTCGTCACCAGTGAACAACTTATAATGTCCCCCTCGTGACCAGTGACCAACTTATAATGTATTAGTACAGTGGCTCATCATGATAGTTCAGTTTTTATGATCTAGTTTAATGTATGGGTACAACATCGCTTTAGAGCCTTAGTACAGGCTTTCTTAGTATTAGTTTAAGCCCCAAATGGGGCAAAATTGCACACTTTTTGATACAGGTATGATATCTGGTACCTTGTTAGCGTTTAGTTTGAGACAACCATAAACATAAAACTAAAAACGTTCAAGTCTTTCGACAATGTAGCCATGAATTGACTGAGGGATGTCCATGTTTGAGGAACTACTGATTAAAACATGTAATATTGTTTTAAGTCATATGCTACAATAAAAAATGTCTTGCTGATATTGGAGTAGTTTACATACCCGTGCGTTAAATTTGGCATAGCATGGCGCCTTATACAACTATTTCAGCGTGTGAAATATCGTTCAACAGGTTAATGGTATCGGGAAGAACTGATATGGCTTACTACTGGTTTCTAGACTTGGTCGTTCGTATGTTTCATCTAATTCCATGGGGGATTAATTTGTCATCAGAGATTTGACTGGAGATGAGGTGCTTGATATATTCATCTCAAATACCATTTCGCAGATTAAAAGTGCTCCTATTTCTCAGTGTCGAGTGAAATATGGAATGACGTGGCTAGTTCTGCTATATCAGCGTCTAAAGTAGAAAATACGGTCTGTGTCAGCCAGTTCACATGTGAAGTTGTAACAATGTAAACTAGTCCAAAATCTAAACTCATAATTTAGTCTTTGCAAATATAGAAAATTCTATTCATATTCTATCATGAAATGGTCAACAAACTATACCTTTCTACCTACATAATCCAAGAAAACAAAATTAATTACGGAAAGTGTTATACGTGTCGAGATATCAAATGTTGAAATGTGAATGACGGCCAGTTTGAAAAATCTGGTTTCTGTGAAAAGGGAAACGTTTTGGGACGTACTAATTATATTACTTGTATCATACAATATACATTTTCATGCCGAGCCTTGGATCTAAAATGGTTCAGTGATATGTCATTGCCGTGGTTGTGCTTGATGTTTGAAAATGTGAGTCAAATGTGAGTCAAATGCGAACGGAAGTTGTGCATCGTATATATTTCCGAACAATGTCTTAGTTGAACTGATATACTGTACTTCTGTGCAACGGTGAGTCCTGGTTTTATTGTCGTCTTTCTATTGTCAAAGATTCAAATATCAGATGTATAGATCTATGAGATAAATGTATGTCGTGCATTGGGTTACCTTCTTAACTGCCTTTTGATGTTTTAATATTAAATATTTAGACCTGTTGGTTGTTTCAAAAGGATAAATTTACCTCCCTTGGGAAAAAAACGTGTGGGTGATTGAAGGTGTCCGTGTCCTTGATGTAAGAAATATTTCAGCATGGGAAAAAGGATTAAGTTGGTGACAGACACAGGTCCTGAGACTGGTCTTCTGGGAAAAAATAATACTCCAAGCCAAATCAAACATGTATCCCTTCAAATTAGGTTTCAATCAAACCAATATTACTTTTGCAAAAGTGATTACATGTTATAATCTTAGTGACTACATGCTCTCATATTGTACCCTGTGGACGACACTCTATATGCGGAACTAATTTCACCATTGGCATTTTCTTCCAGGGGATCCTATGAAACCATAACCCGTGCTCCATCTTCTTTTTTTCCATGTCAGTCTATGTTTGACAATGAGACGTCAAATGGGACAGTAATATCTCTTATCCCCATTCATAATTCATACTTAAGCTGAATGGTTAACGCTGAAAGCCACTTGCTAAAGGTCAAAACGTTTCATCTCCATTGCACCGTCCTCGCGTCTGGAAATACCAAAAGCCACGAACAGATCACCGTCACTGTTGAATTAACGTAGGACCTCTGACGTGTGTTCTGCTTTGAACCTATGCACCAAACACAGTGTGTAATTACTGCATGTCAAGAACTCGTTGAATCAATGTCATTGAATTAAAAGGCAACTCGATGCAGGATTCTAATATTGGTAAAGTTCCTGAAAAAAGATTGTTTCAGTCGTGTACTGCACAGATCTCTGGTTTCTTCAACTACAGACTGCTTCATAAGCCTCAGTACATAGTCCTCCCACATTTCAACGACATGCCATGGAATAACTGTCGTCACTGAGGCCATTGTCCGATACACATTTAATTCCAGTGTTCGATGTTCCAATGTACGATGGAGTCAAGACGTATAACACGATTGCAATTATTTATTTGATGACAATCTCTATTTTAAATGCTAATCCATACATATACTGAGGGAAAAAAATAAGGGGTCACACGAATGCAGAAGTGTTGCCTTATTTTTTTCCAGGTGTCTCCATAAGACATGCGATGCAAAGCTTGTGAAAAACGTTGGAAAAAAAACTAAAGAAACACTTGGCCTTTCATGTGAACCCCTATTTTTCCCCTCATTTTATATTTACATCTGTACTATTAGTCAGCCTGTCTGTATTCCAGCTGCCTGTTTAGTAACGACCGTGAGCAGGATGCCGCTCTTTGGAAATGCCATGAAGATGAACTGGAACTCCGCTCACTTCATTTATGTTTGAAGCTAAAACTCCGCCCATTGCCGTCTTTGCACTTTGCGGTGGGGTGGCCAAGTGGTTGAAGCGTACAATGTGTGAAGCCCATTTCCGATATTTCTGGAATTTTGCTAACACTATGCTCACTCCCTCTTTTGTGTAATTATTATCATATACATGCACAAGCATCTCCAAGTTGGGATTTGTCTTCATTATGAGCAAGTTCCCCTGTCGACATGTATGCGTTGCCAGTATTACCCATTTGGGTTATATCTGTTCCTCGCAACTGTGTTGTCAAGACATCTCAGACTTCTCCATTACTTTCCAGAGTTGTGTACCTTGGGGAAGCTGGAATCTTTGGTTCGTATCCAGCTTTACGCCATCATGTTTGTAGATTTCTTTGCACCATCGAAAGTTTCACCAAAATAGAAGAGAAGTCTGATGCCTGCATCTTTTCAGGAGAGTCTCCCACCTTAAGTTGACACACTGGGATACTGTTAACAAACTGTGAAAGCGAAGTTATATCTTACCCACTCATCCAATGTTTACAACACTCGATGGGGAATTGTCATATGGAAAGAAATTGTGAAGCAGACATTCTGCGACATCAGCACCCATATGTTCATATGCAATATGGCCCTCCAGAGCGGACACCAAGCAGCAGAGAAAGACAGTTGTTGGTAAATACCGTCATTTCTTTTCATTCTGTGCCTCTTTCAAACTTTATTTTGCCTCCATTGTTTTTCAGTGTCAACGTTTGAGATGTACATGATTACTTACTAATAATTCAAAATCATCCCCGTGAAGATCCAGATCAGGATTGGACGTCCGTAACCAATGCTTGTCGAAAGAGGTGACTAACGGGACTGGGTGGTCATGCAGGCACGCTGGCACTTTTGTTAGGTTTATCGTCTTGGTTTCCTGTTTGTTGTCTATCGTTCTGGTCAGCAGTAAATCGCGGCATGTTAATGATGTGTACGACATACCTGTGTATTGTAATATGAAGGTCGGTCGATCCACACCGTTAAGGCTACAATGACATGCTTCACGGGCCTGTAGACTCCAGCGAGATATACTCGTGAAGATCCGGATTATATTTGATCTTCGGTAACTCATGTTTGTCGAAAGAGGCGACTGACGGGTTGACAATCTCACTGCCTTGCTTGGCAAATGTCGATTACTTACAGAACGCCGCCATATGGCTGGAGTATTGAATATGGCGTTAAACAAAAACAAACAAACAAACAAACAAACAAAAAAAAATACGGGTGTCTGTATAACTGAACCTGATAATACCCGTTTTCACACAACGTTTACGATTCATGACAATAATTACAACGCCCAGACAAGTGGAACTTTGTGGTAGGAGGTTAGTGCGTTATCATCAATACCAGTGGTGAAACCGTCTATTTGAGGGGCTGTCAAGCTTGACCAACTGTATCACAGTCACATAAACATTCCCCACAACATGATTTCAGGTGCAAAAATCTTATATAAACTGAGATCAAAAGTTGGCCTTTAGTAAATGGTTTATTCAAATACGCAATAAGGTTATCTTTGAAGTCGATAAATCCAGATTTAAGCACGAGTCTCTTGGCACCACGTCTGGAACCACATAAATGGTAATGAGCATGACTCGTCGCAAGAGGAAGTTTGATAATTAATCACAAAATGTATTTGTTATTTGAAAGAATCAAGATGTGAATCAACTATGATTTGCACCTAGAATTCTATGCTTCTATGAATATGGTTACACCTGGAGGTCATGTTTGACTATGCACCAGCCACTATACAACCAAAGGCCATGAATGATGACGTCAGTGTTGTGTATATCGATATCTCTTCCCTTTCGAAAGATGAATTAAGATGTCAGTGAGATAAAGGTCATAATGTCTGGTTGCTATCTGTCCTTGCGCTGTGGGGGCTTTATAATGTGCAATTTACACTTTTTAAATTTTATCCACAACGCTCGCCCTTTAAATCGGTCAGATAGGCCGCTGAACATCCTGGTAGATATAAGATGCCCATCAGCGGACAGGGTAACTTATATCTACCCATCCTTCATCCACTAAACTAAGAAATGTATAAAACTCTATGGATGACAATTTCTTTATTATTCTTTCTTGTCAAGGTTTAAGGTTACCACGTCTTCATAAAGAATCCTACATTTCTCTCTTATTATTCATCAGCTTCTAAAATGCCAATCAAACAGATCCAATAAACTGCTTGATACGCCTACGAGTTTCTGAACGGCCTCTCCGGAACGGGTTTAACATGCCGATGATATAATACAATACAACTAACCTGCATGAAAGATACATCAGTTAAAAGGATGTTGACAAGGACTTGTCCGGCCGACTCAATAATTCCATTTACTTTGAAACTATAAATGTATTTTTCGCTCTTCAGAATGAGTAATTGCGTCATAAGGTCGGAATGGAGCACAATGTGTTTTCGCCTTGTTCTCGAATGGCAATTCCATTGAATCGAAAGGATATGAGTCTTGACAACTAGGTTTGCTAGCTTCTGGGTTATTTGTTACTATGATTTCCATGGCAAGGTCACTAGTCAGAGCAGAATATAGCTCGTCGAGTACGAATGAAACTGACAGTGACTTGTGGATTTAGATAATTATCACCCCGTATTAAGAATGACACTTGAGCTTCAGCTGAACAGAATGCTACTTTCAGTTACCATGTGATCATTGGTATTAGAGTGCTTCTTATTTGTGGGTTTCTAAGTAGCATTCAATACTGATGGGATTTAATCCAAATTTAAAAGTTTCCTCACTGAAGTTAGGGAAATTTGGCAGATTAATATCAAGGTAAGCATAATCCAGTGGAGGTGATGTTCTTTTGAACTGTTTTGGACTCATTTCTTAGTTGATCTGTCTTTTCCTTTGTGAGTCGGATTTGCAACAGTCAATAAATTTAGCAATGCTTCATGTATAACGACACTCGTGATATCGTTCAATCAAGGTCGACATGTCATTTTCCCTCCAATGCTGTACCTACGTGAACCAGAGACATACAAAACTGGTGAAATCTTCTCATGTGTTTCATACTGAGGCGTGTGATTAAAGAGTCAGAGTCACAAGCAACTCTTACTAATAATCTCGAACAATATTCCTGGAGCTTCAACCTTCTGTGAATATTTCAAAGACTCTTGCACTTTGCCCCATTAAAATATTGGAAGAGAAACGCAGTCGGGCGTCGGACGTGATACTATAATGGCGTCAGATGTAAATTCAAATTTCTTCCGCTGTGTAATTGATTTGCTTTTGCATGTGTTTGTCACGAATGTCACCAACGGGCAGGATACATTCCACTTGGTATAATCACTGTGTTATATGTGTTCATATGCTCACTGGTATCGTGAGAATCCTTTCCTTTGACTTCGTATGTCTGTGGAAACGGTCTTCTGGCTTCCCTTTACAAAACGGATTCTGTGAAACATACGTTTCTCAACATGATTGTTACAACTATCTAATGTTTACCATTTGTTTATTAAGACAATGTTCATATAAAGATTTTTTTTAAAAAAACCCAAAGGATTATTTGCATAACGGGAACATAATCAACCCAGTCTCTCCTAGCAGCTTGCCACTGAGCATTGACGTCACTTCCTTATGTGCAGACTACCACTCCACAAGTTGACAGTAGGGGAGTTTCTTTCACAAGGTTTCTTTCACACGTGGCACTGATATTAGATCAATTCAGCAGATTTCCAGCTGATTCAGTCACGACTACAGACTGGGTGTGGAGTAGTTCTTGTATTTGACTTTCCGGTCATATTATATATTAGATTTGAAAAGCGCCAACATATTTCCCTGATGTAGAGATTTAAATTTTTTTTTTAATTTAAAAATTAAATTTCTGTGTGTGTATTATATCCGAAAAATAGAGATTATAGCATAGTCCTTATCTATTATTACCAGTATATGATTTTTCGTTAGGCAAACAGAGGAGTAACAATTTCTTTATCATATAGATTAGAAACGAAACGTTAGAGATTGATTAGTTTCGATTGTCATCAGACAAATCCTTTGAGTACCAAAAGACTGATTAGAATCTAGCAGATTATTCCCTGAAAGCCATTGTTGACGCAGTCAGTATTTTCCACGCCAAAACTTTCATAATAATTAAGTAAAAGCGATGAAAGAAATTCAACATTGTATAAAAACAATTGTACACCTCTATGGCATCACCATACTGAATCACGATGACACACGGTGTTCGCGAAAAAGTGATACCAGCCTCAAACAGGTGAAGGTGTTTGCTAAAGTGTGTGCTGACATGTCTCTTCGATGCCGAAAACCAAATCCAGCAGTAACACACTATGACGACAAATAAACCGTTTAGGCTCTACCAGTGATGGCTATAATTTGACCTGATAATTAGCAGGAAACCCGATATCTTAACTGAATCTTTAACCCTTGGAGCAAGCAGATTGTTTGTTCCTACACTATTGCCTGGTTGTTCGTGCCCCTGACACAAACCCGTGTATCATGCGTGCGACACAAGTGTTCAATGATTTGAAAGTGCGTTGAAGCCGGGTGTACAACCTGTGTGCATCGCGTGTACCACTTGTATAACACGGGGCCAATTTTGAGTTGAATTTGATAAATAAATTGAATGAAAATTGAGCTGAAAGAAAGCAACGACTGAACATGGACTTTATTCACCAGGCAATAAACACAAGAGCCCCACGTCGAAATAGATATTATGTTACTGCTATTCATCACGCTCAGGTATCGCCAAATGGGTTTGGGACATTTTCCAACATGAACGTTCCATTACATGACACTTCCCCACCGTACAAACCACTAACGCCAAATAAGTCTTCCTCCACATTCTTTTTGTGTCACATTCACTTGTAGCATGTACTTCATGGAAGACGATAAAGATGAATAGAATTATACGCGCTGTAAATAAAATGTATGTGCGACTATTTAGACAGAATCCCTTTAGGATTGTGAATACTATGTACTCATGGATACTGGACTTTAATGTTTGGGTGTAAAGCAGGTAGCAAGTTATTTATTATTAGCGAATTCCAGATAGGATATCTGTAGGATGTTTCATCTTACCTGTATCCCAAGGTAATCATTTCAAGCTGAAGGGAGTGTCCACTGATTAGAGTGACCATAGGAATTATTTTGACCATATGTCCATCAAAGACCTGGCAACGTTTCCGCTGGTATGAAATAAGCTTCTTCAAGCAGTTTATGGTCATCAACTACTGGTGCGTCTTCAAGTGAGTGAGTGAGTTTTCAAGTGAGTGAGTTTTTAACAATATTCCCACTGGGATCACAAGAAATGGTTATAACATATTCCCCCCCCCCCCCCCCCCCCCCGTGGAATCACGTGACGAGCGAACACTTTAACCATTAGTCTCCCCGACGATCATTATTATAACTCATTTAATTAGAATTAATGAAATTGTTAATATACGTTATAATATTACAGCAATGCATGTTCTTAAATATATGTGCGCAAATCTCATACTATTCTTATTCAGTTAGTTATTTTACGCTGCGGACAGCGTGGATGGTACATGGAAAGGATGCGTTTTTACCAGCAGTCTCCATGCATTCGAAGTACGCTGGTCAGTGCTAGTGGACATACTTGAGACCATTTGTGAAGTGTATGTTTTTCATGCTGAAAAGCATTAATAAAAACGTATGGAAGGATTTACAACGTCTAGACTAATCTGGAACAGTTGGGCAGGGATTTACATGTAGTTACCGTTTTTTCGCTATCAAAAACAAGTCAAACAAGTTATCTTCAATGTTAGTGATAAGAAACTTCAAATCTAAAGGGTCTGTAATGATTGAACTGATGTATTGTAGTCAATACATAGGAACCCCGATAGGATTTCATCTGGAAACATTTTTCTTTATATTTTGGCTCTCACACACGTTATGAACAACTTAACATCCATGTTTAATCAACCCACGATGTGTAGAAAAATAGTGAACATAGATACGCTTTCATTTCCCCACCCATGAGTTGAAACGATTGTCGCTGGTTGCCACATTATCGCAACTGATTATTCAACTGCAGAATGAGGATAGTTGTCCTTC
This sequence comes from Haliotis asinina, assembly GCF_037392515.1. Taxonomy (NCBI): domain Eukaryota; kingdom Metazoa; phylum Mollusca; class Gastropoda; order Lepetellida; family Haliotidae; genus Haliotis; species Haliotis asinina. The sequence continues at coordinate 20,885,760 of NC_090294.1, read as the reverse complement.
GCGTTCTTCAAGGTGAATGCAAACAGACACATGGTGTATTGAAACAAGCAAATTTCAGTGCTTGGCTAACACACAAATGGTTCTGGTATATTGGTAACATAAGTTCATGCAACTAACAGGTCCATTAAAGACAACACCTCTTGGGAAATCCACCTCGGAATCGGATGAGAATTGGACTGAAATGGAATATGCTGCAGAGGTCCAAAGGAGATTGACGATATGGTCACACAGCAACAATTATTTAGTTATGTCATGACGGATGATGAGTTAATTATATTTGAAAACCAGAAACGCCAACGCTTGTTCTCTCTGGCAGATTTTCAGCTGATGGAATGATTGACTCTGGTTAACTGGTACACACTGTGCTTGGAGGCACCGTCTTTTAAAAAAAAAACCAAGTTAATGTTATTAGCGTAACGTAATATTGAGGGTTCTTTGGCACGATTCCTAAATCGGTGATGTCATTCATTACCTACCTAAGGGCAACGAGACGCGTGGGTGGGATTTTATAAAGGGGCTAATTGAAATTGACAAGTAATGCTGGTTTCAGACATGATAATTGCTTTCTCTGAGGTCACCTCGTAAAGGTCATCAATGTCTGTGCACCACTCATACTTGATATTTGAAAAGTGTTCCACGTTTCATCTGAAGATACTGGAGTTTTTGTGTTAAGACATTTATATGAAACGTTTAATCTGACATTGTTGCAATTTAAGGGAAGTTCATTGCGATCACAACTGTCCCATTACTCTACAGGTTATTTGGAGCTGTTGTCTACCACGGAAATTAGTTATTCAGAGTTGGAAAAGAGAACGGGAACCGTCACTACACTAAGGTTTCGAAGATTTCGTATTGCCCAACTTCCACCAACGGTGGTACATTAGTGAAATGGAATACAACCTGCATACAAAAATACACCTGGATGGCATTGGCGAGAAGTATACATAAGACATACATACATACATACATACACACACACACACACACACACATACATACATACATACATACATACAACTTCCCTAATTGTAATAAGGATATATGCTTAATTTATTAGCAAAATACGAACCTTTAATATGGATCTTATAAATTCAGTACCAGAAAGGAATCAAAATGTCTTTTAGAGTCAACAACTGGTGTCATCGATGAATTGTTTTGGCGTTACACCACATGCCCCTTACACAATGGTCTTTGATCTAACAATCAATGTACTGATGTTTATTTATAACGGTTATGTCATTTCAGTTTTGGGCAGGTGAAACAATTATGCCATTATAAAGTGATTCCTTCACTGGACCTCCTCCAGCGCGTCGAGGAACGATTGCGGATAGTCTGTACAGCTTTGCGATATAAATGACAATTTTTTGCAGTACATACTGAGGGTCCTTTTTCTAAAACGAAACTCCTGTATATGGTGATCCTATTATCAGTGGATGGGTTCTCCCTGATCTTGGACGATTTCTACTGGTACCATGTTGTGCTCTGGGCAGCGATGAAACGCTTTACCCTTGCTGCATGTGATGGGCAGCTTACCTTTACCAAGAGCGTTTCTACGGCGATTTTCAGTTTCATTCCGCCGACTGAATGATTTCTTAAAACGACAGCTGTTCTTTGTGATTCTTTGTGACTCCAACACTTTTTCAGTTTCAATTTTCAAAAGAAAGGAGCTTTGCAAATGTCAAACATTATGTAAACTACAAACAAAAACAACAACAAAAGCCCCACACCAAAGCACCAAACAAAGAAAACAAAACAAATGGAAACAAAAAAAATCCCCTTTTCTATTCAACATCAGTAACATCAGGTAGACTGTATTCATGTAGATTTGAGATGCTGAGTATATACTCAGTTCCAAAAGAAACGCGAATCATGCAAACGTGTTATGCGGAGGTGAATAAATAAATTGCTATTTCCTTTGGAGACATATAAACCAAAAAATGATATCGCTATCATTACCAGACACAGCCTTATCATGACACGTACCTGATGAGCGTTGATGACAATCTTGGCATTGAACTCACCACCTCATCACTCGTGCTATTTCAAACATTTGTAATTTCAAACATCTGTGAATATAGTGTCTTTGCAGCCTTCGTAAATTGCAGCTTTACCATGAAACGTCAATATTCTGCCTTTGTGCAAGACAACGACCGTTTAAGCATCGAATGACCTTCTTGTAGAGCTATGAAATCAAATATATTTATTGCATGCAAGGCTCCTGGCTCATATACAACGGTGTTACGTATAAGTAGTTTTATTTATTCGGATATTTACTGTTATTTGACAGTTGGTTTTAGAGTTATATTACAGGGTTTCTTTTCCTCAAGTCCAGGTGAGTAGAACATTGCTTCTGATTCCAGCAGTCTAAAAACTCGCCCAGTTTTACCATCATGTATTGAAACAGTTATACACTTGTAAAAATGCTGACTAAGGCTATTCTTGCCACTCCTTACTTGCACGTATGCATATTTTTGCATATCTTCTAAAACATCTAGTCTGCAGAGCATGTATGACGTCTCTGCGTACATGTCAGCTCCACATATTTACATAATGATGATTTATGACGACTGTTAGCACCCTGTCAACCCAACCTGGCACTGCATTAAATGTGCTTAAGCTTCACCAAGACACCCATCAAATATCCATATGGTTGTTCCTGCTGTTTCTACAGCAAGGGGTGGTGGGACACGGTGCAGATTTGTTCTGGCTCACCAGTGCATGGGCGTAAAGTCACGATCGTCCACGAGTGACATTGCATCATAAATTTCTCCACTGCTATTAACAGTTGCTTAAACGTATGTACACGGAGCTCTACTTTATATGACTAGTTACGTGTTGCTCTGAACCTCATTGAACTAATTACCTCCATACCACTTGGTTTATTGGGTTTCTGTAACAAGACGTGTACATGAAAAAGACTCTGTAAGTGTTTCTCCATTTATCTTATTACGAAAGCAGTTTGAAGGGTAATAATGGACATAGGGCGTTCTGGTGGTCTGCCAGTCTGATCTTGTTCTGGAGAATCGCAGTAGCTTTACAGTAACAGAGTAGGATCAAGGGGTAGGGTGTACATTAAATGTGTTGATGTAGATGAACAAACATATTAGTGGTCAGTATTATGAACATTGTACCAAAGATGACAAAACTGAGTACATGGTCATCGGAACCAGTGCACAGTTAAACAAAGTGATATCTAATATGGATGATGTAGTGGTCAATATTATGAACATTGAACCAAACGGTATGGTGTACATACGATCTGAAAGATGACAAAATTGAGTACATGGTCATCGGAACCAGTGCACAGTTAAACAAAGTGATATCTAATATGGATGATGTCGTGGTCAATATTATGAACATTGATCCAAAGAGTATGGTGTACATACAATCTGGAAGATGACAAAATTGAGTACATGGTCATCGGAACCAGTGCACAGTTAAACAAAGTGATATCTAATATGGATGATGTCGTGGTCAATATTATGAACATTGATCCAAAGAGTATGGTGTACATACAATCTGGAAGATGACAAAACTGAGTACATGGTCATCGGAACCATGGCAAAGTGATATCTAATATGGTTGATGTAGAGGTCAATATTATGAACATTAAGAACATGAAAGTCAGGTCAATGCCCAATGTCCTTAATTCGATAAAACGTCCTCTACATAAAATTCGTGCCCCGTTAAAGTCATAACGTAAACAAAATTGTGATGTACTCCAGAGAACCTCGAACTGGATGAAATTCCCGGTTGTTTTCTGAGACCATCCCTATATATAATCTACAACTGGATCATACACCTTGCTGATAAATAAAAACGATCAAGAACTTTGGGGAAACATTTAAGCTTTAAACAACAGTTTCTTTCAAACATTCTCTGATTAACCTATTTGATAATCTAATACCTTCTTGGGACATGCATGATAAAATTACTGCATTAATATTGGAGGTGTTTGCGAGCATAGCATTTGATGTCCATTTGATAAACTCGTTGGCACGTTAATGTTGGAATAGCACACAGGACACACAGTTAAGCAATTGTGTTGTTTAAGTTTACTACCTTGTCTCGTTGTCTTGATCTTTGGAAAACAGATAATAACGTGAGATTTTAGCCAATTTTCGATAGGTCAGTGTCGCTCTTTTTCATATTTAACTTGGATACCAAATTCACTAGGTGTTCCCAACGTCAGTAAACAAACTGTTTTTCACAAAAGTGTCGAAAAACTTCACACCTTTGAGAGCCAAAAGGGGCAATGACGTCAGCAATGCATTTATAGCTGAACGACAATAACAAGGGCTCAAGTTGAGTTCCCTTGGCACACAAGTTTCATTACGCGGGCATTCCATTCTGATCTGTACTGCGGAGAAGGACCCTGTCGCAATCCTTTATGTACACATCGCATTGCTTTGTTAGCAACATCTATGTTTCTTCGGTGTTGTCTGTAAACGCCTGCATATTAGCTGTAGACGAACACGAGACTGTGTGTTGTTTCTTTACAGCTTAGCTTGTTTAGTTGGTACCCTAAGGGATGGGGAGTGTTGGCCCTGGGGTCAGGGAGCGGAGAGGGTGTGTGTGCAGGTTTTGTCATTTCACAGTGTGTTTTTCATTTCTCAATTTCAAATGCCCTAGTTCAACTGTATTGCACAACATCGTTCGCATGTGGAGATGTAACGTTCAATAAGACCCACGCAGTCATTTCCATAATTGTAAAAGTTCCTTTCCAACAGTCGGCGTTATTCCATGTCGAGCAATATTCGAAAAGTTCCAGCTTTTGGTGTTTATATTTCACATCTTTTGAGGTACAATGGAGCTTCCACTTTGCAAGCTTTCAAATCCCGTCATACCACACTGGCTCAGTTGTTCTGTCAGAGTTACAACACTCAAGGCCTCATTGAAGCTTTCCAAAAGTCTTAGGCCATAGTGTGGAGGGGATTTCCAAATTTGATGCATCAGTGTCAAAAATGATGTCTGATGTGATTTCCTATTTTGAAAAGTACTTTCTCGAATTATTTCGGGTCAACAACTTACAAGACTCAACATGTGTTTATGGCGGGTTCAAAAACACCTGGTTTTATTATGTCGTGGTGGCACATGTTATGTCATCGTATCGCATTGTGACAACCCCTTACTTGTCTGGCTCAGAGCCGATTGTTTACAAATAACACTGCACGGTTGCAATACTGCTGCATGCATGTACGTAACCATTGTTAGAGACGTAGGTGCAGAATTCATTAGCAGAGGGACAATAAATAATAGCGACAGAGAGATTTCAATAATCATAAGAAATGTCTCTTTAAAGTGTATTTACGACTCCTTTACTATGACAGGTATGTATGTTTAGATGTTTTGTCTGATAGAAATCAGTGATAAATGAATGCAGGAATGTCGGTATTTCTTCCAGATAGGTCAGAAGATCCTCAAAGCATCAGGCTCATGTAATTATAGTAATTCTATTATATCAACTACAAAATCTGAAATATAAATAAAAAAAAAGGAAAAAGAAAGAGAAAGAAAGGACACGCACGCACGCATGTGTGCACACACACACATATAGAATATATGAATATTTTCGCCAATATATACACGCTACCAACTGTGAGATATTTGTAAGCATATTGCCACATGTTATAAAGGCTCTCTCTTAGCTTATATTTTGAGACGTCTATAATAGTAAAATGCCATGTTCATCCATATCATTGTCATCGGACCTAAGAAAGAATGCTAGCATGTCATGCTTTTCCATCATCTCTATTTGAACATCGATTTCAAAATCGATAAGGATTATCCATTAGAGATGAACAGAACACGTCTCTTTCTGACATATCCACAGTTGAGGATGACATGGTGATAAAAATCCTTATAATATGAAGTGGAAGTCCTGTATGTATGTTAGAATATCGAGACAGGGCAGCTCTGCAAGACAGTATATATTTCCACTCCTCATCTTCGTGGCCACTTAATTCATGTACTACAATCTTTCTCCGCCTACATTTTTGCCGGGATTTTCCCTATGTACATGTATATGTAGTGAAATACATGAGCAAGTAAGTTACATTTACTAGCTGTTGATAGCAGTGCTCCCCAGAAACTAAGTTCTTGTTTTAAGAATATCAGAGTGAAGTAGAGATGTACAGGAGTTTGGGACACATGATATGTTACTCAGAAGACAAAGCACAAATACACACATCGGTATGGCAAGCTCAAGACAAAGTAATGACTGATAGTCGAAAGATCATGATTTCATAGATTTTAACCAAGCCATTAATTTCGGTTGGTTCTCACGCAGAGTAGGACATTTAACAATGCTACTAAATAATTGAACGTTACAGAGTGGCATTAAATAGCGGGCCTTAATTTTTAAATGAGACCATATCTGATGGAGGCCGTCGACTATGGTGAAACCCATTGGCAATAGTTCATTTGGTACTTCGTGGTAGTAGTTCCTTATCTCGAATACCTTTGAATCACATATAATGTAGGGAAATTACCGATGTTTTGCCAAATCGACTGAAGGGAGATAACACTAGATCTCTTTTTTATTGTCGTCTGCAAAAATATCGCGATGGCTACAACACGATTTGTACCCATGCTTCAAATAAGCCCAAATTAACATTGAGGTGTTCGGTAAGATAAATACATTGTACACTGGTTCCTCGGGACCCATTGCTTGATGTACCCTCTATGTTTGTTTCTGTTCCCTGAGCTCGTAGGACACGAAGGACTCAGGGAACAGAAACAAACATCAGGGGTTCATCAACCCATGTTCTCCTCGTGACCAATGAACATTTTATATTATTTCACGGCACTGCTTGCCAAACAAGGCATCAGACTGAAAGACGACTTCACTGCGCAATTATGTTTGAATTAATGTTGACTGCTGAACATTATCTATCAAATGCCATCCTCCTTCAAAATAACCGTAAAATAATATTTTTCCATGCAAAGTTTTCAAGGTCTTCGGGGGCATGTTTATGTTTCATCATGTACTTCCAGAAATCGTCCCCCAACACTTTGTCGATGAATTACGCCTTGATAAACACGGGTCATTGTCTTACACAGACAGGACGTTCTGACACAAACATGCTCGAGGTATGAACCCCATACCTTGACACTAAAAGCAACAAAAAATACTTACATATCCATATATCATTTTTTAGCCTTGAATGAATGGTGTGTTCAGCCTCGAAGATTTGCGTAGCTTTGATGACTCACAATCGGCGTAAATGAAGCAAACATTGAAAATAATTAATTTTGAAAAGTGTTTTTTTTAAAATAAGAGAGTCTAATAGGTGTATGTTGTAATCAAACAGGAAATAAAAGAAAAGAATGGGAAACGCGACATGTAAGGATATTGATAAATCATGAGTCAAGTTACCGCCTGCCCGTAAGACCGTGGCACGTAGGATTCTAATCGGGTCGGTAGTTCCAAAGCTGCAGTTCGCTTTAATGAAGGTGTGTAGAGGTTAGTGTAAACTATGGGTCCAGATGACATTTTGGGCTTTTCCTTTCAAACTATGCAGGGATTACCGGCTTAAAGTGAGAATGGTCTTAGATTTTCTCATTCTTTGAAAAAAAACACCAACAAGTTTTGGTGTTCAGTTGGGGTAGCCGTGTAACGTCGGATTCGAACCCACGTCCTGTAAAACCACTTTGCTACTTGTGGTAGGGTTTTTAAGTGTAGTTCAGTTTACGTGAAGAAGAGATGTTTAAGCACGCATACAAAAGTACATGTAACAGGGTTCTCAGTGGTTCACACATCTCATAGTAAGGGTTCTTAGTGGTTCACACATCTCATAGTAAGAGTTCTCAGTGGTTCATACATCTCATATTAAGAGTTCTCAGTGGTTCACACATCTCATAGTATGTTTTGAGTCGTCACCGCTTGCCAGCAAACATCAAAGATTAAAGTGACTGAGTTTTGATGAGATGAACAGAAACGGGCTTCACACATTGTAAACATGTAGAGAATCTATTTAAGGGTAGATCAAGTAGCTTAATGGTTAAAGTGTCCGCTCGACACGCTGAGTACCCGCGCAATTCCCCACATGGATACAATGTGTGAAACCCATCTCGGGTGTTCCCGCCGCGATATTGATGGAATATTGCTAAAAGCGACGTAAAACCATACTCGCTCACTTTAATTTCTGACCTACGCCAGCCGTAACTAACAACGTAACTATGGTCACATTACCATGGTAACTGTTTATCTACCGGAAGACCGTGGAAATAGTGGAATGAAACTTTAAGGCAACTTGCCAAAAGTGTTGGAACATAATGACCCACGCTTGCCCTGAATAGATACCCTTTTCTAATTTTTTTACACAAAATGATTCGTAGGACGATCGCATGTACACTATTACGCCTTGACCCTCATCTTGGTTGGTCTCTTGTTAAATGTTTTACAACCTTGAATACAGTCTGTAAAATCGGGTCAGAATATCGAGTTTTTATCAAACGTTGAATCTGCAGCACGTGCTGGTGTTTATGCAACACAATGGAATGAGTCCAAAACGAAGCAATATTTTCATTATCTCAAGGACGCGCAGTATCATCGAAATAACGATTCCCACGAAGAGCTTTAAGATTCACTTGTAAGAGAAATGAGCAGATGAGACAGAGAGGTGGAGCGACAGACAGAAAAGTCATCTCACAATCACATTGCATAAAATGCAAGACTACAGTACAGGACAAAACAACTTGAACTAGTTATAAGACCTGTCGCTACAGCTGCTTGTGAAAAATTCAGAAACAGAAATCTCGAAGGTATACATACACACACATACCTACACACATACACACACATACACTCATACTAACACACACCTACCTACGTACACACACACACGCATCTTTACCTACCTACATACATACATACATGCATACATACATACATACATACATACATACATACATACATACATACATACATACATACACAGACACACATACATACATACATACATACATGCATACATACATACATACATACATACATACATACATACATACATACATACACAGACACACAAACATACATACATACATACATACATACATATATACATACATACATACATACATACATACATACATACATACATACATACATACATACATACATGGGCGGTGGGGTAGCCTAATGGTTGAAGCGTTCGCTCGTCACGCCGAAGACCCGGCTTCGATTCCCCACATGGGTACAATGGGTGAAGCCCATTTTCTGGTGTCCCCCGCCGTGATATTGCTGGAATATTGCTAAACGCGGCGTAAAACTAGACTCCCGCACTCACATACATACATACATACATACATACATACATACATACATACATACATACATACATACATACATACATGCATGCATGCATGCATGCATGCATGCATGCATGCATGCATACGGACGGACGGACGGACCGACGGACATTTACCCATCCCGCCTGCCTCAATGTTATAAAGATATTATAATTATCATACAAGCATTGCCAGTAAGGTTACACTATGGGTGTTAAAATCAAGCAAGTCTTCCCATATATTTGCCAGGCCACATTTACTTTTGATAACAATTTTAATCCCAAGTATACTTATAGTATTTTGTAATTTCCGGAGGAAAACCAGTCCAGTATCGTCGAAAAGTCTCTCAAGGTAGATTATGCATTTATATTTACACTTGCCAAATATATAATCGTGGAATATTAATTCATTTATTAAGAAGTACAACTTTTTGTGTTAAAACGATGTACATGTAGTCATTCATCTGCTGAGCGTTGTGAATTCTATACTCTTTAGTAACTCTGGCACCGATGTGTCAGTAAGGACTTGTAATATGTTTTGTGAAGGGCACAGGAGATAGGAGTGTGTTGTTACTTTTCTCTGTAGTGGATCTGGGCCAGCTCGTTAATTGTATAGGGGTGGACAGCATGGCTCAGCTAATTAGTGTACTCATTGAGTCTGATTTATAGGAGGTCTGTCTTTTGGGACTGAACCATTCCAACAATGTCAAGGATGACATACTAAAGAAGCGTGGCGTGGCAAGGTGTCGCACCGCACCGCACCGCACCGCACCGCACCGCACCGCACCGCACCGCACCGCACCGCACCGCACCGCACCGCACCGCACCGCACCGCACCGCACCGCACCGCACCGCACCGCACCGCACCTCACCTCACCTCACCGCACCGCACCGCACCGCACCGCACCGCACCGCACCGCACCGCACCGCACCGCACCGCACCGCACCGCACCGCACCGCACCGCACCGCACCTCACCGCACCGCACCGCACCGCACCGCTTGGATGTAAGGATAACATACTACTTTCATGACCTAAGTCGGTCAACTTGCGTATTTGCAGCAGTGTACTCGGTGTTGAGTGAGTTAGTGAGTGAGTTTAGTTTTACGCCGCACTGAGCAATATTCCAGCTATATGGTGGCGGTCTGTAAATAACCGAGTCTGGACCAGACAATCCAGTGATCAACAACATAAGCATCGATCTGCGCAACTGGGAACCGATGGCACGTGTCAACCAAGTCAGCGAGCCTGACCACCCGATCCCTTTAGTCACCTCTTACGACAAGCATAGTCGTTACTCGGTGTTGCGGATCGATAACTTTACAGATTAGTTCAACTGTTACGAAACCCCGCTCACCCACACATATTCATCGGTATTTATCCTGACTACGTACTAACCTCCCCCAAACGCCCCCTACCCCTCACCCCTCCCACACTTGCCTCTCTATGGTATAAGCACCCTTATAAGGTTGACTGGGTCTACATAAAGAGTTATGTCAAACATTCCCTTCTACTCACCCACCACCTTGTACTCCAGATTTACCCCTGGGGACGATTACTGGAATATCACAGGAGGGATCTAGTGTTTACACGGGCGACAAGTATTTGTATCCCCAGATACACACATGATCCTTTCATAAAGGCTCTTTGGTGTACTTTACTTGATTTGATAATTATAGTTCCCTGTAATGAAAATGTCATGTGTTTTGTTAGATTTGATTAAATCTTGAGTTTGTTTTGGTCACGCCGTTTAACCGACAATTTTGAAGCTATTAATACTATAACTGGATGTGTGTGGGCCCTCACATTTACCGTTACACATGTACACACAAGTTATGATAAGTTATGCCAGCCATGGTTCTAATGGGACGTTGGCAGCAATGATCTCGCCTCTCCGAACATTCATATTCGATTGCTTGGTATCGGGCTATTTTTCACCCAAAGTGTCTTGATCGGTTTTCGATCACACTCGTTTAAGTAAATCCCGCCGTCTTATAGTTTTGATATGAATACAGCTCGTTAACCACACACACACGCGCACACGCACACACACACGTACACACACACACAAAACAACAACAAAAAATAAACAAACAAAACAACAACAAACAAACAAAAACAAACAAACAAAAAACAAACACAAACACACTAACACACACAAACACACTAACACACACTAACAAACACGCACACACACACTAACACACACTAACACATACATACACACACACTAACACACACACAAAGAAACCATTTCTCTGGTACACTTTAATCCTTTGTAAAACTTAGGACCGAGACAGTCACAGACGAGTGCTTCAGCACATAAGGAATCATCAAAATTTAAGACATCTGAGCACTGATTTCGTTTGCAGTCTGGACCAGAAAATCCAGTGAGCTGCAGCCGATCTAGGCAATTGGGAGACGATGACACACAAGTAAACGATCCTGACTACCCGATCCTGACATTCGCCTCGTCCAACAATATTGACCCAGATCTTCACATATATAAACCAGTACGGACCTTCAATAAGTACATAATGTAGAAATTCCGAATAATATCAAATGTTTATTCATGATATCAGTTTTATTATCAGTAAATTTTATAGCAATTCACCATAATGTACATGCATAAACTGAAACATGATGAAACGTCGGTAACGTCTGAAGAAATTCCAAATAATGTACTCCGTATACGAATGCTTGCTAGGTTTATTCTCTAGAAATTATTAACAATAATAATAGCCTGTGCATTATTATATTACATATTAATATCATGAACGAGTAAATCGACCTATATTTTGAGAGATAAGTGAGTTAGTGACTGAGTCTAGTTTTACGCCGTTTTAGCAATATTCCAGCAATACCTGGAGTGAGTGAGTGAGTGAGTTTTGTTTTAGGCGGCTTTTAGCAATATTCCAGCAATAATGGCTGAGGACACCAAATATGGGCTTTACACGTTGTACCCATGTGAGGAATTGAATCCGGGTGTTGGGCGTGACGATCGAACGTTTTAATCACATGGCTATCCCACCGCCCCTGAGAGGTAAGCTGGTACTGATGTGTCGTGATACTGATGTGGCGTTAAATCGCAGTCTTCCCCTATCACCAAGGATACAATGTGTGTGTTACACTAATATAACTTACAACACCACTCCAAATAGTCGTAATGTGTTGATGTGTTGTTGTCTCGGACGTCATCGTATGACCTGCATGTGGATATCCGTCTCTTCAGCAACCCGTGCTTGTCGTAATTTTGCTTTTGTCTGAATTGTCAGTTCTACATATCTACATTATCAGAAGAATGACAGAGAATCAGATTAATGACAAGAGAAGGTTTATTTCTTGTCTAAACCTTCTTCATGGTGTTCCACTACCTCAGAAAAGTTCTCGTAACTTGCAAAATATAACTAAATATTTACTTCCTCTACCAAGGACTTTGTTCTGCGTGTCGTGCCGATGCATCGATGACCAAATGGGTTACTACTGCTATGAAAACTGAGGTCACTGACCGAAACTATGGTCAAACTAATGTCTGGAAGTGGGAAGACGCTTGTCTGTCTGTCTAACCCATATTCCAGCCAATCAGAAGCAGCATTTAAGAAAATCAATATTTAGAAAGGTCAATTTCAATGTGTGTTAGAAACACATGGAAAGGTCAGATCTGACCATAGCTGAGACAATACTGGATGGGCCATCTGCTTTCAAGTTACCACCCAGGGAGTGTGAAAGGTTCAGTGAGGACGCTGAGATTACTTTTCCCTTACTGACGTTATCTCAAAGACGAATTACGTGTGGGACCCACTTGAGAATTTCTTGATAAAGAGACGCAAGCTGAAGTAATAACTTAGAGAAATATACCAGATAGACTAACTAGTGTCTGAAATGAACATATTCTACAGAAAACAATGTTCAAAGAAAAAGATCTAACGAATAGGGGCCTTGAGATTAGCTGTGGGACATCTAGACTGGCCACATTTTCTAGACTTGCGTGGGCTTTCTTGGATATGTTTTCTTCAGGGTCTGTATGACAGACATTAAGCCGGAATGAAACCTTGACAAAACAGACTGCCCCCAGTGGCACAATCCTAAAAAACAAATCTCCTACTAATGAAACAGTGATGTGTTTGGAATATATCGGAATCATACATCTTGGTCTTGAATATATTTTTCAGCCGTCTCAGATGACTCCTCTCTGACGATACTAAAGGTTTTCTGTAGAGAGTTTAGCCTGTATAAATATATTGAAACTGCCTTTCAATGAACATTTGTAATCATTTTAATCGTTCTTGTTTATACATTTTCAGTGCTGACATTTTTTCCAGAAACACGCTTCACGAATCAATCTGGTCTGACTACTCTTTTAAGTTTCTGTGGAGATTTTAACCGGAATATATGTATTGAGACGAACATACATGTATACTGAAATTTCTGCCTTCAGATATTACTTCATAAGGTACTTCATAAGTCAGCGCCAAATTCAAATCAGAACCTGGAGCCAATTGGTTGTCCTCAGTACACGTTGATCTCACCCAACACAAAATATAGGATGGAAACGTTCTGAATATGATTTTGTCAATACATGTCAATATATCCAGGTCTACGTATGCAACAATGTTTACGTATGTGAGTATGAAGTGTGAGATGAAGTTGTTGGTTTCTTGGTTCACTTCATATCAATTCAGAACCTTCATGTGCTTCAGTTTATTCCTGCCGAGAGTCGAGTTGATACACATTTATACAAGTAGTCAGTTATACTGTAATTCAATTGCTTATTGTATGAAAGGCCATAGGCCCATATACAATAAGAGATACATATTAAGAATGGCATATATGATCAACTTTCTAACTAATCAAATCTTTTCATTATAAATAAATAGGTCAACGTTGTTTTCTCGTTTCTTTGCAGGAAAGTAAAGAAGACAATAGTTGAGCATTGATTTGATATGGAGACATTTGTGTAAGTAGACTGACTGCAATACAAACGAAACCAAATTAAGTAAACGCAGTCGGCGCCACATTCAAATACAAGTTATTTCTACACTTCTACCATGGCAATTAACCTTTAACAGTTGAGAAATGAAATGTCTAGCACATGGAAAATATAGCTTGTACCACTCGGCATGTGTAAGGTGATAATTAAATAGTTTTGTAAGTAATGACATTCGGAATACGGTCGGAACCATGTCGAATCGAAACGTGAAAATAAACAAACAGAATTATCTCCCTTAAAGAGTTATGATGGAGAATGCATACCACTAAACAAATTTGTGAATCGAAGGAGCCTTTCGTAGAATGAAACAAGATAACATAGGTATATATCCGGGCAGAAAATATTACAACAATGTCACTGTGTCACAGTTTGTATTTGGGTTTTGGAAATGTGTAACGAATGGGTTGGTTGGTTGGTTGTTTAACACAGCTCCAGCTGTGCTCCAGCTATATATGGCGGCGGTCTGTACGTGATCGAGTCTGCATCAGACAATCCAAATTGTGAAGACGTATATGGATCTTCACAGAAAGATCAATTGTCGTGATTTCTGATTTGGCCCAATGAACGTATACATGATGCAAGAATAATTCTCTATGACAGTTAATGGGTATCATTAAGTTTAATTTTTATTTATTTTTCTGTGATATGCTTGCCAGAGGCGTTCTCACCCGTGAGCACGTGTTTATCCAATAAATATATAAAGTGAAATATTGCCGTTCTGTTTCACGTTGATATATAGGTGCCGTAATCAGTACCAAGTGTGAAACAAATTCGATGATGCTGCATGCTGTTAAAGTGTCGTTGAGCAAGATACGAACATGTGAATATGCAGGTGTTGAAGTCATGCATTTCAAAAGATTTCTGTGACATTTGAATTCCATTCTCATACTTTGTCAGTATCCCCATTTGTCTTGCAGAGTAACTGACATATTGACGTGTGGAAGGATTCGGTAACTCCGAAAAGACCCCCCACAGTGTACTGTGTAAATGTTAATGTACTGTTTGATGCTGTCCATTGATGGTCTGTCTGGTCAATTGCGGAAGGCCATCATTAGCACAAGTAACCTGACCTCTGGGAAGTAACAGGAGAATAACGGTTGTACATGCGTCGACACACACTGACGTCCGGCTTACGTTCCGACAGCAACTGTAGATGGTGACGGTCAATCCAACGGACATGTTGGGAACCTGTCGTCAAAACCGCTCGGGAAGTTGTAGCGTTTGTGTATATCAGAGTGACAAAGCCAATTTTTAAGCAGGTATTCACAATCATGGATGAACCAAAATGGACCTCGAGGTTCAGTTATATTGTGTTATATGTGTTAGCTATGTGTGTATATCTGGGAGGGTAATTTCATGGTTATAGTGAAGGTGAAGTTTTAAATTGATCTTCAGTAACCCATGCTTGTGTGCTAACCGGGGACTAACGGGACCGTGTGGTCAGGCTCGCTGACCTGGTTGACAAGTGTAATCAGTTCCCAGTTGCGCAGATCGATGCTCTTGCTGTTGATTACTGAGTTGTTTGGTCTAGACACGATTATTTACAGACAGAAGCCATTGAGCTGGAATACTGATGAGTGCGGGGTAAATCTAAACTCACTCGCTCACTCATGGCTATGGACACATGGTTGCTTTGTTTGAATCGCACACTAAACACGGCTTTATGTGGAAATTCTTTTCATTATGGAAATGGTTTTGTTACTTTTATTTAACCTGCTTCTATTAAAACACTGGTTGAAGTTCGTGTTGCATTTCTTCAGCATTTCAATAATATACTGGACAAAATCAGTGTGTCAATAAATAAACATATCACTATGATTTCAAAATTTACATATATCCCAAAATATTTTTGTCCAGTATATATTACTGAGAATACCACTTTAGCTGGCAACACGTCAAGGTTGCCACACAGTGCTAAAAAGAGAACAGGCAACTAGAATAAGTCACATAAACAGTCAAAATGAAAGAGTCTGACAACAATGGAAACTAGACAAACAACTAGTCTCTGAAATGAATATATTTTACAGGTAAACCAGTGCGTAATAAAAGCTAAGACACAATGAAAAGAACCCTGAGACGTTCTTCACGTTTTGACTTCATTCAAAACGTCCATGGACTTTCATAGATACATTTGTTTCTGGGTCTGTATGACAGACTAAATGGAAACGTAAGTTGCGAAGACTGATCGTGAGCGACCACAGTTCTCTCTCTCGCGCGCACACACACTCTCAATCACACACACACGCACACACGCACACCAGATAAAAGAAAGTTAAACTTAACAATGTAAATAACAAAGATAATTGCTAATCCGATTGTGTGAATTTGCTTAAGTGTCATGTTTTCAAAACACAAAATGTTGCTTTACGATTTTGGTTCCAGTCGTACATGTTAATTGATATTTTTATTCATATATTACCGTTGAAGCCTTTTTTTTCCCCCTGGATTGAACCAGAAACAGGATGTCAGTGCTGTTTTTGTTGTTTCCTCGGGTTCTTAGCAGGTGTTACAAGCTTAAAACAGGCCTGATGCAAGGCCTTACCGCACCCTTTTTAGCTCTTGCCTATCTGCGCGGAATGTCGGTCACTAACACCGATTGACCCCTTGGAAGCCAGGCGAAGGCTATTGTTACAAACCCCTAATGTCAAGGGTTAAGAACACGTGGTTTGTTGTATCTGCGCGAAAGACGATAAGGGCACCACGTGACATCCTGTCCGTCATTTAGGGGATGATTTACATATTTGCCATCAATGGGAACGATTCGCGCGTGGTTGAACAGCCAATCAGAACATAGATTACATCAGTCTCTTTTTATACTCAGTCGTCACAAGTTGTCAGCACATTACCATACATGGAGATGTTACACATATTGTTCCAGCTGATGGATTTCCAGTCACCTGAAATCATGCCCGTTGGCTGCTTCATGAAAGACGCGCGTGCTTACGGTCTAGTACCCCTTGTGTCTGGGTCGACATAGTGTGTTTAATTTACAGATAAAATTGGATAGTAGGGTGCACATGTACGCTGTGTTCTTGAAAGCTGCGTCTCTTTTTGAGAAGCTAACTATTTAAGGTTTGACGGGAGCATGAATTCTAATTTTGTTATTTTCCCGTTTATTCGTTAATAATGAGTACGATTATCTGATGATTTAAGATAATAAATAAATAAATAATAAATATGTTTTGCAAAATAACTTATTTTTTTCATTTCTAAAAAGACTTTAAACTTTACTTTGTTTTTTACCATCAAATTGCTTTCCCCTTAACATGGAAATATAATCTTACCGTCTCCGAACACAAATAGCTATATAGACTCTTTTGATGCTAAATTTTGGTACGTATAAGCAGTTGTATAACTCAATGTTTAACACTATAATGCATCACGACTTTCAGCTGGGGTCTTGTTTAAACGCAAATGTTGGGTTTCAGTGTATTTGATGTTTATTGAAAGGGACAGAAGAATAAGCGTAATAAAGATGATGCGAGTGCTTACAGCAACTGTCACAAAAATCACAGTACAGGGACAACGAACAGATGACATTTTAATTGACAGACATAACACACCCAAAACAAATGTACGTAATATTTCAGAAAATAAACATATGTATAGGGAAACCTTCAAGTATTCAGGAGTCATTACGTGAAGATATGATAAAGAGTGAGCGCATACTGCTAGAATTCAGAAGAGATGATAAAGAGTGAGCGTATACTGCTAGAATTCAGAAGAGATGATAAAGAGTGAGCGTATACTGCTAGAATTCAGAAGTGATGATAAAGAGTGAGCGTATACTGCTAGAACTCAGAAGTGATGATAAAGAGTGAGCGTATACTGCTAGAACTCAGAAGTGATGATAAAGAGTGAGCGTATACTGCTAGAATTCAGAAGAGATGATAAAGAGTGAGCGTATACCGCTAGAATTCAGAAGAGATGATAAAGAGTGAGCGTATACTGCTAGAATTCAGAAGAGATGATAAAGAGTGAGCGTATACTGCTAGAATTCAGAAGTGATGATAAAGAGTGAGCGTATACTGCTAGAACTCAGAAGTGATGATAAAGAGTGAGCGTATACTGCTAGAATTCAGAAGTGATGATAAAGAGTGAGCGTATACTGCTAGAACTCAGAAGTGATGATAAAGAGTGAGCGTATACTGCTAGAACTCAGAAGTGATGATAAAGAGTGAGCGTATACTGCTAGAATTCAGAAGAGATGATAAAGAGTGAGCGTATACTGCTAGAATTCAGAAGAGATGATAAAGAGTGAGCGTATACTGCTAGAATTCAGAAGAGATGATAAAGAGTGAGCGTATACTGCTAGAATTCAGAAGTGATGATAAAGAGTGAGCGTATACTGCTAGAACTCAGAAGTGATGATAAAGAGTGAGCGTATACTGCTAGAATTCAGAAGAGATGATAAAGAGTGAGCGTATACCGCTAGAATTCAGAAGAGATGATAAAGAGTGAGCGTATACTGCTAGAATTCAGAAGAGATGATAAAGAGTGAGCGTATACTGCTAGAATTCAGAAGAGATGATAAAGAGTGAGCGTATACTGCTAGAATTCAGAAGAGATGATAAAGAGTGAGCGTATACTGCTAGAATTCAGAAGAGATGATAAAGAGTGAGCGTATACTGCTAGAATTCAGAAGAGATGATAAAGAGTGAGCGTATACTGCTAGAATTCAGAAGAGATGATAAAGAGTGAGCGTATACTGCTAGAATTCAGAAATGATGATAAAGAGTGAGCGTATACTGCTAGAATTCAGAAGTGATGATAAAGAGTGAGCGTATGCTGCTAGAATTCAGAAGTGATGAGAGAGGAACGGGGTGAATGATCTGTTAAACAAATCCTTTTCATGAGAGACGAACTCCTTCATCGTTTTTCTTTCCAGCATCCTACTCATTTGCCATCCAGTCACACGACACGTACATAGCATATTCGTTCATTATAGAGACGACCCTTGAAGGTCCGGGGTAGAATAGGTAGACTGGTACCAGGTTTATTGACATTCATCTTCAGTAAGAGGCGACTAACGAGATGGGGTGGTGAGGCTTGCTGACTTGGGTGACACATGTCATCGGTTCCCAATAGCGCAGATCGATGCTCATACTGTTGATCACTGGATTGTCTGGTCCAGATTCGATTATTTACGAGCAGCCAACAAACAGCTGGAATATTGCTGAGAGCGGCGTAAAGCTAGGCTCACTCATTATAGTGACAACATGGAAACCACCATAACCACAGAACAAAACTACGGCAAGATTCCCAATAATATCCTAGCTAATTGTGCTCCATCTGAGCTCCACACTCCCACTCCCTATAGTTTACCGTTACGAAACGCCAACTAATAGTCTTAACTGAAAACTGACCACAATAGGTCCCTGGCTCTTTTACTGGAATCTCCAGTGAAAATCGCTGACATCATTAACGGATAGTTACACGGTATATTATCCTTGGTTACTTAAGGCTGATAATGGTGATTTCCTCGAAATAAACACACTTTTAACATGTTTCCGCAAAGCCCAAGGCCATCGCTATGGGACGAACGGGGGTACTAGGTGGCTGGTTGTTTCATTCACACAGAGAACATTCTGCACCGATGGAATGCCAGCCCGAGGCAACATGTGCTGACCTGGTCACCGGTTGTCCCCACGCAGACATGTCAAGGCTGGAGCCGTGGCCCATTCATCAAAATACGTCATTGAGTAAGTTGTTCAAGTGACGGTTGGTTGAACATGTCTTCAACAATCTGAACACCAATCCCAAAGAATCTCGTCACGCTTCACCTTCAGCAATGCCATTCAGTAGGTGACATTATGTATAATGGTGTCTAGGTGATTGCGCTAACAGATATTGTAATTTTGATTTATGACGTGGCACAATTGGCAAAGACCTCTCGCCGATATGGATATGCTGTAAACGGGATATAATGCTTCGCTTTTTCAGTCTTTTTATAAAACAATGATAATGTCTGCTTTTAGCGGAGATGTGGAATGTGGAAAACGGTTTTGTCGCCTGTATTCTTATGAAGGTATCCTTGTCTTTATCGAACCTATCAGCATGTTTTAAATTTTACTATATATACCAACCTTGTTTTACTTCGTTATAAACAGAAAAAAACAACAAATTACTTTTGATCCCTACACTCTTCGAAATCAAATACAAAAAATCACGTATCTTCCTTGATCACGTGTATGTCTTGTGAAATATATGACGAATTTTGAAGCGTTTTTAAATTTTGCCCATTCATTGTAATTTACACTCATATTTATTATGGCTTCAAACATATCTTGCTGTCAGAGTGAATAAACCACAAGACACCTCTGGTAGATCGTCGACTAACCCATTAACATAATAACCTGGATATTTTCCATAATGTAAGAAAGATTGGAGTGAGCGCCCCTTTGCGGACAGAGTAGATCAAAGCCTCTTTCAGTTGATGTCGCATATTTCCAAGAATATTTTGTTGAATGACGTCAAGGCCTGTCCCAAGGTCGGGAATATTAACATGTTCAGTGACACTGGACGTCATCACTCCCAGGCACGATCGTGACTTTTAATCTGTGTAAGCTGGATATACGGTGTCCCAGCACTGGATGCACGTCTCGTACTGTCAGATGAAGAATGCGAGACCCCAGAGGCAAAGATTAAACGCCAAGGAAGGGGCATTATAATTACTGACAACAAAGAAGGCCAAACCATTAAGCGAAATGTTCTTGTGGAATTTCTCTGGTCGGTGAGAAAAAAAATAGGAGTGGGCGCTTAAGTCATATCTTTATTTGATACTTTATCAAGCCCATACTGTTGATGTGCCACTTAGAAGATTTATGGTGACTTATAAAGTGTAATTATTGGAGCTATTATCCAAGAAAATATGCCTTTTGGTTTAGAAAACCATTAGACACATAACTGAAAGACTTAACATGACAAAATCGTTTACTGTTATTACTGTTATACTGATATGTGATAAGGCACTCCTTCATTTTTTGTTTTTTTATTATTGATCATTTTTTACTGTTCAAATGTCGAACACTGACACAAGCTGTTTCGTTGATGCAAAATGACGCAATATGTATTTGGGCAAATGGACGAGGTGATGCAAGACGATATTCGCCCTCCATGATACAGGAACATGGGACGGACTTCTTTGACAACCAAAGATGTCAATAATTTTCATCAAATTCACTCTTTGGACTCCTGAATAGTTAGATCCTCTCAAATGTTACAAAATGTGTAATTACATCCCCCAAATAATTGATATAACAAGTGATGAAACCGATGCATTGTCCCCATGCAAAATAGGAGCGCATCGGGCGGATTCTGACAACGGATCCTTAAAACGCCAAGGGACACAATTCTTCATATTGTATTAGTCAAACCAGTACGAAAGCATACCATGAAATCAGTCAGCATAATCACACTTCTTTACTACCATGTGTGCTGCTCAAAAACGGCATTCCTAGCACAGTAAGGTCAAAATTGGATCAGTTGTTCAATTTACATAAATCTGTCAATATACTAAATGCCACGCCGATAATTATTGAGAACGAAGATCGATGCTTTCGGTGATTAATGAAATGAAAACAAGCATTTCTTAATCAGAATATGTAAATATAAATGCCGACAATTTTGACCATAGGTACAAAATATCAATCCATCTGCACATTGGTGACCCAAGATACACTCGATAACTGGCAACACGTAAGTATAGTTAAGTTGTTTGGCTTTCATACTTTCCATGAACAATGATTATGAATACTTGGAGCCACCTGGATAGAATTTGTCTTGAGTAGCAGATGCTTGTGGTTAGAGGCGAGTTACAGGTTCGGATGGTCAGGCTCGCTAACCTTGTTGACTCATGTCACCGTATCCGAAGAGCGTATATTGATGCTCATGATTTTGATCACTAGATTGTCCGGCCCAGATTCCATTATGTACATGCCCCCGCTATATAGCTAGAATATTGCTGAGTGTGACGTTAAACAACAAACCATCTAACCAACTATATATTTCGAACCATGCCGTATTGCGAGTCTGGAACAGGGAACCGTACATCATCGAGACTCTGTAATGTACAATATTGACATGCCGGCTAATAACACTGGTACGATATTGCATATGCATGGTTTCATCTAGCGACCTCTCAAATCACTCTTGACGCAATTCTTGTGCCCACTCCCAAGAGTGGTGATAAGCCAAACACGTTTCCATGTTTTTCTGATGTCTTCATAACGCCTAATGACTCCATTCTTACGGAAAGGGAGCGAACTCCTCGGGGGGTAAACCTGGCAACGAACAACTGATACGCGACAGACAGACCAGAACATTTCCGTGCTGAGACGCACGTACCTCAATCAATGGTGGCTACAGCCAACCTGTTATCACTGATTGTTGCGATCTCGCTGACTGGGCTCCACCAAAGAACCTGATGTAATAGGAATCTGCAAGTTCCACGCACCTTTGCAGTAACCTTTTGGCTTGTCTGAAGTCACATTTATTCTTCTTTTTAACTGGATTCCAAAACTCCATGAAAGAAAGGTCTCCTGCTTGTTCCAACAATTGTACATGTACGGGTACTTGTTAATAAATGCTTCTAACATTTTATATATATTATATGAACCCTGTGATATTTTTTCTCGTTTTGGTTTTTAGCAGTAAATACTTCTTGTATGCTTGATACGTCTGACAAACAGCACTTTCTACCATATATTATATAACTGAGAATTTTTTTTCTTCAATTTAAAATTCAAAATAATACTTTACAACCTATAATTTAATTTTATTATTTTTTCATATAGATGAGCTCAAAGTCAACATGTTCATGCTCTGATTTCGTAAATATATTTCAAATGATTTGCAAAAATCATATAAATGCATAATTATCTATAATTTGGATTACAAACATGACTTTTAGGTTTTGTACATTTCTCATAGTTTGTGTAGGCTTTCAAAGGTCAGATTTTAACCCCGAAATGACTGATCTGCCAATTCAGATAACCTTTAAGAAATTCTGAGCTTTAGTTTTTTTTCACATTGCCGTATCATGATTTTTATTTACTTGAAAATTGCAGGGGTACAAAAAGAAATGTTTCCAAGGAGAAATTTCATGGCATCCGTTATGAAGTTACACATTTGGTCATTTTTAGGAACTGGACTTTGAACGAATCCTTGTAAATGAAATTCAAATAGACGCTGAATGTTTAAAGGTTTCTTCTAATAAAAGAGCGCACCAAGATTAGTGAACTAATGGAACGTTCTTTGTTGCTAATGTTATCAGCCAGACCTGGTGGGGGCGGGGGTATTTTTGCACCGATGCCAGGATAACTGTGGTTCCACAATAACTGTGGTTCCACAATAACTGTGGTTCCAAGATACACGCGCAAGTACACTTAGTCATGCTTCAGTATCCTTGTGGAGTGAGTGA
Source organism: Haliotis asinina (assembly GCF_037392515.1). Classification (NCBI taxonomy): domain Eukaryota; kingdom Metazoa; phylum Mollusca; class Gastropoda; order Lepetellida; family Haliotidae; genus Haliotis; species Haliotis asinina. Next base: position 20,862,060 of record NC_090294.1, on the reverse strand, counting down.
GTCTAGCTTTACGGCGCACGCATCAAGTTTCCAACTATATGTCGGCGGTCCGTAAAGAATCGAGTCTGGACCAGACAGTCCAGTGATTAACAGCATGAGCATCGATCTGCACCCCTGGGAACCGACAAAATGTGCCAAGCAAGTCAGCGAGCCCGATCACCTGATCCCGTTTGTCACCTCTTACGACAAGCGAGGGTTACTGAAGGCCAATATTCTAACCAGGACCTTCACGGGTCACATCCTTGTGGCGAAGCGTATTCGAACCTTACAGTGCAGGACACTTTTGACGGACACTATTGCCATTTCCAATGAGCAAATAATGTTCTGGAGTAAAAATATATCTTTGTGGATATCATTACGTGCAGATAGATAATAAGCCTTGTTTCGTTATGACAATGAATAGTTTACAGAGTGATGTTTTTGTATCACCTGGCTTACACGCCTCCAAACTACCACCTGGGATCCCACAGGCAGAGTTTGCTACAAGCAACTCCAAGCGAACTGTAGCATTGCTACATTTTTTATGCTAGCATTGCCACATTTTGTATTCGGGCTGTAGGGGCCGGGATGGCAACTTGGAGACTCCTAGGTGATCCAAAACCATCACTCTGTATACTTCTCATAGCATTGTTTTTGGTTAATCGATATTGCTTGATACAATTTACCATGAGTTCTGATTTCGCAACTCTCTTAGCTTTAAGATAGCCGTAAGTTAATGCCAAATCATGACACTTAATATCTTGTCTCTAAGAGAGCTTCCACAATGTAAGTCAATGTATATAAAAGACAAGACTATTTGTGTTCATTTGCTTAATCATATGAAAAAGTACGTATTTCACTGACAAAATCTTCTTTAATGTATTATCGATATCACTAGAGAAAAGACAAATATTTTCTTCCAATAATTTCGTGGATCTTGTGCAGTTTTTGCGAATAACAGAGGGTTCGCCGCAATGACACCATTCCGTGATTCTAAAATATCAATCCTTCTTTCGATGAACAATTTAGACTGTCTCGCATTCCAAGTGAAGGAGACTTGATACAATCTAACCATGGTTAATTGAAAATTGTCAGTCTCTCCAATTCATTAACACTATATATGGTTTCGTGATTTAGAAATACTCATGCTCGGGGCTGGGATTAGGCTATGGTTTAATGAAAACACTAAACAAAACCTGCTCCCAGAGCCTGACTAAGATGACTTACAACGATAAGGATCCTTCTCCACTGAAGAATATTTGACATGTCTGTTTGATCCTTGGTTCAATTAAACTAATGACAAAAATGAAGAATTATTTCTTCAACAAATTGGTTGCGTTTCAACTTACATTTATATGAGATAAGGCAATATCTCTGTCTGCTGAATAGTTCTAATGTGGCTATTCACACTATGTGTCCATTAAGCAGTCGGAACAGGCTTCTATGATAGATGCGCCTTATGTTTAATGTGTATATAGGGAAAGACGACGAACATTCTCTTCACATCACGGCGGTGCAAAAACAAGAGAACATGAATATCAATGATAGAACATGCATGATATAAGTTGCCATATGTGACTGTCATGACAAGTTTACACATACACTAAGTGAAGGTCAAAAAGCATATACTTGAATTCAGTGAATGAAAGTGTCATTGTAAGTACGTATGTATGTATGTATGTATGTATGTATGTATGTATGTATGTATGTATGTATGTATGTATGTATGTATGTATGTATGTATGTATGTATGTATGTATGTATGTATGTATGTATGTATGTATGCGCGTGCGTGCGTGCGTGTGTGTGTGGTCGCGCACCTCTCTCTCGCTGTCTGTCTGTCGGTCTGTGTATGTATGTCTGTGTGTATGTGTATGTATGTTTGCATGTGTGTATGCTTTCGAGCCATTTTGCCTTCGCAGTGACTAACTGATGTCATTAGTAGTATCCTATATCTTTCTATTACAGTTTTGTAGTGGTCGTACGACAATATACATTTATGTGTGATACTTTCACACACCCATTAGGCAAAATAACATCTTTAACACATTAATCAGTATCAAACCTATTAGTCCTTTAGTTGAATGGATGCAAATGCGTACAGTTACTGTGAATGGTAAAATTAAACCATGCAACATAGCACATTACTCATTTTACAAATAGATGTAACAAAACCCTTTTCACATTCTTAAGAAATCTGCCAAAGGCAAAGCCGATTGTACTTGGATGTAACATATTTATTTCACCAGTACCACAGCTGTATATGATGCTTGTAAACAAATCGTGTCTCAACCAGACAATCCAGTGACTGCCACCACTCGATACGATGACAGAGTATGTTTTTATGAATCACCATGAAATAGTGCTGATACGAGGTGTTTGCGGACAGGTAAGCGTATGCTGCCCCACCGGTGGCTTACGTCCTAAACATAATATGGTAGTCTAATCAATTGTTCACCTGAAATAATACGGGTAGGATTAAGTCAAACTAGAGAACTGCATCGGCCAAAATTGGAAATTTCCACCACATGTCTACCATAAAACTTCTTGAAAGCTTTAATAATGAGGCCTGGAGTGTTGTCACCTTGATGTGACAACTGAGCAAAAGTGGCGTGATGCGTTTTGATATCATTATCCCTCAATAGTAACTGTCATGAAATGTAAACATCAAAACCTGGGGCTGTTACCACACGTGAATGTTAGCAACTTTCTACCTCCAGAGACATTTTGATATTCCAGTGGTCCTTTATAGAAACAGTTTATCCGATCTTAGACTAGCAACTGAAATGAACATATTTTACTTAAAAAGTTCATAAATATAAAAGATATACAATGTAATGGAGCCCTGAGCTAGCCTTGCCACATTTTCTAGACTTGAGTGTTTTTTTTAGATATTTGCAGGGTCTGTACGGCGGAGTTAATATTAACCTAAATATATTTTACATACGAAACAAATGTATTCGATGTATCGTGGTGGTACCTACGGGTAATGTGTACAGCCAAACGTTAATATGGTGTGTATTAATTTGAAATTAGAAATCTTGCTGTCATGTAAACAGTACTGATTGCTGATAAGGGAGTTCATATTGGCTTGAGACAGTGTTAATGTGGTCATGGTATTGTTGTGCTAGTTACCACACAACGTGCAAGATGGAGTGAGTGAGTGAGTGAGTACGCTTTTAGCAATATTCTATAGCAATATCATGGTGGGGACACCAGAAATGGGATTCTCACATTGTACCCACGAGGGGAATCGAACCTAGATTTTCGGCGTGACGTGTTAACGCTTTAACCACTTGGCTACCCGACCGTCCCTTACTGGTTGAGAATCAGGTGACATAATTACATAAGGACAGCCAGACTGAGTGGTATCAATTAAGCCCAGACAAGCAATAAAGACTGAGGAAGTAGCTACCTCTCAAAGGTCGTGGCGTTAGCGAAGCCGCCCAAGAACAACACCTGATGTTAGGTGACTCTCCAGAAGAACAGCCTTTGTTAACCTTTCACTTTCTGCAATGTGAGACTGGTTTGTCTGTTTCATAGTTATATCTTTGCATACAGACTGAGCTCTATAGCTGCCATCTTTCCACTTGTATAGGCGGTGGAGTAGCCTGGAGTGGATAAAAGCGTCCTTTTGTCAGGCCAAAGACCCGGGTTTGATTCCCTACATGGGTAAAATGTGTGAAGCACATTCCCGCCTTGATATTGCTAAAATATTGGTCAAAGCAACTCAAAACTAAACTAAATTCACCCACTCACTCCATTTATGTCGTGTACTATTACAACAGACCTAGCCTTTATAAATTTCACAACAATTGGTGTTCTGTGACGATTTAAAATCGCGTGATAGGACTCTTGTGAAACGTTATTTGAACAAGTTTACGACATTCACGAGACCCAATGAAACATATCCTCCCCTTTTGACTGGTGGCATATGTTCCCGTGTCTCTTTTAGGATACCAATAAACCTGTCTTTAGGAGCAACGGTTCATGTTCTGGTGGTGGTTCGGGTTTCGTTCACTACATACTGAACACCCGGTATCATGAACATCATGAAAAGCTGATGGTGATTCAGCCATGTTCATGGTTTTCATATTCTCCATTATCCAAATGCTCAGGACGGCAAGAAGTCAACTTAAACTTACAATGAGAAAAATGGTGCCTTACGGCCATCGTATGAGCTACTTTGAGTGCGAAGTATAATTCAAAAATTAAGTTCACCTATGATCTGATAATGTTCAATAACACTCAAATAATAATACCAAAGAGCAAGCATTTCTCATTTCTATTTCCATAAAAAACACTATAAATGAATTTAAAACACAAGTCACAAGACTGTGCGTCAAGACGGTGTTATGCCCCAGCATCTCTTCTCTAGGGTCCAGATGTCAATTTATTGAAAGTAAGAGTGAGCATTCTCTTTCCTTGTAGCTTTCACAGATACTCACGCAATCAGGGCCTTCCACAAAACACGGAGGTAACCGTAAGTCACTCAATGCAGTGTTAAAGAATTGCAGTTAAGGTTAACCTTAGTAGAGGTTGCCTCGTGAAAGGAGATCCAGGTTTACAGCATTCGTGGTCTCACTTAAAATGGTTAATCTCCGACATGTGAAGGCTAAAATCAAAGACGAAAACGATGTCCGATTCTTTATTTACACTTGTATCTTAAAATGATCTTCCAGAGTTCTTTCAGTGAAGACTAACACGTGACCAGTGAAAACCTTTTTATTATCCCATTCAATTTGCGAATGGGTGATGCTTGTAAGAATTTTAAATTTAGATCCAACATAAATTTACTTTACCTTCCAAAGGTATCTCCGGTGTCTTTGTAAAGTAGATGAATCAAAAACGTGAAAAAAATGTGTGTAGGTGTGTAAGTGTGTGTGTGTGTGTGTGTGTGTGTGCGTGCATGTGTGAGTTGTATGAAGGGCTTTATTTGTCGCCTCATACATGATATGAGAAGAATGACCCTCAGGTATACAGGGACTACAATGAATACAATATATTCCATTGTACTCATCCTAATATATAGTATGCAATCATAGCATGGCGGATGTATAAATAGGAAATAGTTTCTCCATTAGCTACGCATGGTTGCCAAGAAACATAACATTTACCATATGGGAACGTAAGTAAATTTGTGTATGATATGTGAAATCATTATTGTTGTGAACACAAAGTACATAAGCACTAGAACACGTGAGGTGAACCTCTGCCCTGGACAATTTCCTTTGCGAATGTGGTTCTTAGAGCCCGTAGCTACACCGAACACTCTTAGACGTCATTGTCGGACCGAGAGAAGTAATATCGATTCAGTAAAAGCTAACGAGGCTTTTTGAATAAATAAACATGTCTGTTATTGCAAGATTATGCTTGTTTTCCATAGTGATTTACGTTTCTATGAAAAAATGACGTGATATGTGCATAAAGTAGGGACTGATTAAGGCCACATACGATAGCTGCTTTTCTCTTTGACATATTAAGTCCATTAAATGTGCCCATGTACTCTCCATTAGTACAAACCGGGTACTGGCATGTCATGGTTGTTTCGCGGGGGAGTATGAATGTCGATTAGGTACTCATCAAATATTGATCAGCAAGGAAACACCGTGTGTTGACGCGAATGATTATGTAGACTTGTCAAGGTCTACTCATGACCGCGAGTGTTACTGTAGAGGAGCGGACACGTGGGCTGATGCACGTTGTCTGGCAAGGATGTTTTAGCAGCTCGGTGGTGAAGTTCCACACGCTGCATATTGTATGAAACAACTCACAACCAGGATCGATGGAAGTACCGTTGTAGTCTGTCAGTGTATATCGATACGGCATTGTGGGCATTCTTCCTGATTGGATCTGTGAGCTTTGTTACATTACTAGTCTATCGGAACAAATGAAACACGACGATAGTTCTATGCATGAAAGTGTGATGTACATATAGGGTTTTGTTGTCAGAAAAAAGGAGATATGAATGGGATGAAATGATTCTTAAAAGGGCAAGGCATTCACGCTAATAACGGGAGACAATTAATGACTGAACAAAACATAAACAAACTAACAGGTACATGTAATTTGATCAAAGCTGATTACATCGATATTCAAGCCTTTTCAGATTACATCCTACTGACCTCTAGCCAGGTATTGAACTCTATGAAGATACCTTCATCAGACCTTCCCTATATATTTACCCGTTACTCTAACAACCACCCTACCGTTCTAGAGGCTGCACTACCTGCAAGTGTACAAACATTCCTTCCCTAACCCTCGTATCTCTTAAACATTTCTGACCCGTGAAGGAGCTTTGTAGAATATGCCTTCCGCAAACGATGTTTGTCGTAAGAGGCGACTAACAGGATCGGGTGGTCAGGCTCGCTGACTTGGTTGACGCACGTTATCGGTGCGCAATCGATCGATGCTCTTGCTGTTGACCATTGGATTGCCTGGTCCAGTCTCGATTATGTACAGACCGCGGCCATATAGTTAGAATCTTGCTGAGTGTGGCGTAAACCTGAACTTGCTTAAACATATCTCTACTACCTTGCCTACTAATCTACGTTATTCAAACGTTTCACCTGTCTCCAGAGAAACCTCTCTTCTAATCTCTACTACACTACATACCAATGTCTCCAATGTACACACCTAAACCGTCTTTTGTATCCTTCCCCAATCTCAACAATCCTACCTACTGATTCTATTTTGCTTTTCTATCTTTTACCAATCCTTTTGGTCCCCCGGACTACGTTCCTGCCAACTAATCTTCTAATTTCCGACCAACTCCTCCCTTCTACTTTTTCCAGACACCTTGCAAGCTACCGACCCAAAGCTTCCACTTTTACTTCCGCTCCGACTACCTCTCTGTACAATCATGCCTATCAGTCTCTCTACCTTCCTACAAACGCAAACATCTCTCACATGACCCCTTTATCAACCAAACGCCCATCCTTTCTATTTTCCAAATAATTCTACACACTTTCGCCAATTACCTGTTTACCCATATAGTGACACTAGTCTATCTACTTTTTACATCTCAAACTATCTTCACGAACTTCCATTTCAGCTCTCTGTTTCTCCTGTTCGACCTACTATTCACACACGTGACCACCTCAAATCTTTGAATCACTTGCCACAAACCTCCTGATGGCTTCTCTACGCATTTCCACTTACCGTCTTCCTCTGTGCAATCGGCACCAATATCTTACGACGTGTGATTTAAAGTTATTGGGCGTATGATGTACTGTAATAATATTAGTTACCTATTACCTTTTAACACAAACCCCCCACCCCCCACCCCACCCTTTTCTACCTGCGATGGTAAATTATACCACGGATCCTCCGACCCTTTCCGACATCCCGTCTGCCTAGCCCCTCTCCCCCCACCCGGCCCCACTAACTTCTTGTTACAGTAACTCTCACATTTTCCTCATATTCACATTTTCAGTCACTGAGACCTTACAAAGGACTCTGCGAGGATACTTTTCTCCTGCCAAAGTCTATGGCTCACTCCTATCTTACCAACCATTCTTTCCGGATACCTAGATACCCATCTGTCATCACTGATACCCTTTCTCTGGGTATCTACTCACTCCCCTCTGCCAAGGCCTGCCGTTCTCGCCTATTTTACCAAGTCAGTCTCACAAAGTATCTTCGGACCAAATCGCTGCAGATATCTATCTGACCGTCTCTCTCGATTACCAGCCATCTGCACTAGGTCGTTGGTTCTATCTCCCCTTCCTCTCCGACCTTGATTGCAATTTTCTCTTCTTGCTTCCCTACCCATCTTCTAGCCCCATCTCCCAGTCTCTTTAGTTTTGAGTACCTCGTCAACCCTCTACTTACATATCTCCGTATAAATCTAAAACCAGTCTCTTCAAGTGAATGGACATGACCCAACCGTGTGTACTGATTTCATCATTATTGACTTGAACTAATATACGTCCATGGCCACGTCTACCCTCGTTTAAAATGTTCCTCCACGAGCTTGCCGTGTTGTCATATAGCGGTTATTTGTCCCTAACAAGTCTTGCTCGATTTGTGAAACCTCCGCAAATCCATCGATTTTGTGCTAATTCGGGACCCGGCAACTGAAAACAAACACGATGTTTTACAGTTCTGACATTCGACATGCAATTAAGACGTCATCTATCTTGGTTCCATCCTTAGTCTTCACGAAGAATCTTGCAAATCCTTGTAATAGAAGCCATCTAGGTATCGCGGCTAAAGCTTCGAGTGAGGCGAATACGTGCGACTTCAACACGTAACGCCGATAAACAACAGGTTACCAATTGTGCCTCGTCCAACCCCTTCCCTTCCAACGCTTTTGTCAATAACCATTGCAATATCACGCCGAGTCGTAGTAAAAGTGATGCTATCTCTCCTTCATCAAGACGCTGAAATTACAAGTTCTGAAAAGCATAAATCATCTCATTTCTTGTCTGTGGTGGTATCCGTTATGCACTGGAACTGAATCGTTTTACTAATATCAAATGCTTTTTCTCCGAAATTGTGCGATGACGAAACAGTGCACAGGGCTTGCATGATATTCTGTCAGAATTATTCAAAACAAAAAAATCACAGCTACGTTATTAATTGTATTATTTATTATTTTTGCGCTGTTTCTAATGCACCTTTTTTCCAAAATCAGACTTCCACTATCACGACTGTTTCAGTCTACACAATTTCAATTTTGAGATTGTTTGTCAGACAAAAACCTCTTTTTGTACTTATACTTATAAGTACAAATACTTATCTAGGAAGTGAATATAACTTTCACTTACATGTTTTTAGAGATAGATGCTAGTTTTAATTCTTGTTGCTGTGATATTCTAGTCGGGATTACTGCCCATAGTCGAAAGGTTTTTGAAAATATGTAACAATGTTTATTATGCATATATAACTAGTTTTAGTCACAACATGGCTGAAATATTGTCGATATGACTATAAACGTAAACTTTCAGTCACTCAATTAAGAAAAATATATGACCTTCTTCGTAAGAGGTCACCCTCATGTCACAAATACGTCTTGAGGGCATGTAGCTACTTGGAATCTTTAAGATATGTACATGAAGCACTCAGTGTGGCCTCACTGATAAAGGCTTTACAAACCTAGCAACTTATGTTTACCATCGATTTAAAGACGCTATTGACTGTCCTTTGTTTCATAACTACATGGTAAATTGTATGGAGTGTTTGGTGTACTTTGTCAACCACAGTGTAGTGATCGTAATAATGGACTTCTATCATGAATACTAGTATTCGCCGATGGTCTTTATTCTTGTTGAACAAAGACTTGCACACAAAACATTTGCTTTCAACGCTTCCGTCAATACGAGCCTCAGTATACACCCTCATAAACAGCATGTTGTTTTTCTTTATGTAGAGTTTTAAAACAGATTGTCACGAAATTCCTATCAAACGAATTCGGCTCTGCTCCCGTTGAAGTGTAGGCTGTGAACAAGACCGTGTCTTTTGGGGTTCGGGTAAATTTGGTGTATATTGTGTCTTCAGAGTATGTGATCTAAATGTAAACAAATACTTTCCTAAGTGTTTTAATATATATTTTATTAATTTCAGCCATTTTCCAAATTTATCTCATCATAGTGAGTGCAGGTTCTTTTTCTCAGTAAACATGGCAATTTATTGTAGTAGTTCTTTCAGCCGCCTTTAGCTTTTAAATTACATTGATATTGATACATACTTCAACAGATAAGGTGTCCTTAAAGATTTTCACAAAACGTTTGAAAGTTAATAGTTTTTCGGTACACTCAAATGTGTCATAATTTGCCAAATATACAAACAACTGGTGGAGCTGTATTCATATACTTCAAACAAAAATTATGATGCATATCAGCAACATACTATGTCAGCTTGTCATCATCTGTAGGTCACCTAGTTACAAGCTTTCAGGGCTTCTAATTTTACTCTTACTTAAGTATATCATTTGAAGTCGTGTAACAGATTTTCAAAAAAACTTAAATGAATGGTGTAAAAAAGTACAGTAAGCATATCCTGAAATATTGTTCACACAGGCCCAATGTATTTACTAGAACTCGGTCAACCATATCTTTGATCAAGACACAACATATTAATCCCCTGCTGAACATCTCAAGCCTCGTAAGGAATAGGATAACTATTAAATCAAATCATTTCTGTGTAAATAAAAAAATTATGGAAGTCATCAACACTGATAATTTCTGTAGCAGATCTGGTTTACCTAACCAGAGATGTAACCAAGCTACATAAATGATAGCACGAATTGCAATTTTAATCTAAGTAAGTTTCCTTTCGAAATCATAATTAGCCGATAAGAAACAGTCACGATCAAGCAATTACGTTATCAAGCATCTGAAGTGACACATACACAACTTCCTGACCTTCACCTTATCATGTCAAGGTCAAGGTTAATGGTGGACATCTCGTCTTGTTTGAGGCTTTCGTTTCCCATTTTAGTATTCTCTTTCAAGGGCGTAAATCCATTATAAACAAAGTTCGGGCTTACGCATATTTTGTGATATAACGGTTGGGCAAACCCTCAGTGTTGTCTGAATATAAACTTTTGCAACCCAAAGGACTTGTACGAAAAAAATAACTTGCTGTCTTGTGCCTGTCTTTTAGGTTCTCATCTGTAAGAATACGGTACGATGAAACGTAATTAGCCGATTCTATACTACAGAGTGAGTGAGTGAGTGAGTGAATGTGGAATACAGCTCCTTTGAATGTCTTTCAGTCATATCATCGTGCTAGATTAATACGGGGTCCAAAGTCCAAAGAGACACAGAACGATGGCCTATAACACTATGGTAAAACCCACGAATACGTAACGATGGTGATAGAATGGTAGTGAGAAAAATAAATAGCGCGTAGTACGATTTGAATCCCTTTTTTTAGAATGGGGGCAGATGTAACATAGGTTATATTTGGGGTTACACTTTCTCAGCAATCCCATACAAGATTCGAACTCTCACTCTCAAGCCTACCAGTTGTCCCACTCCCGTTCGAGTGAAAGTCTCGGAGTCTGCGTGGGTTAGATCGCTGGCTTGCTTTGCTCTCGATTTTATTCCTGACTCTGAGTGTGGGGGTTCGAATACCTGATGAGAATGAACCTAACAAGTGTACTTGAATCATTGAAAAATGTAATCCCAAACGTCCCACATGTTACGTCATTCTAGTATTTTGTAATAATATCATCCTGATGCCACTGTATGTATTAGTGATCTGACATATAATCACTACCATTTTAGCGAGTATCAGGATTTTGTTTACCATTAGAGTCTAATGCATAAAAAATGTATTCCTGGAAAGAAAATGTTCTTTACATACAATAAATTCGGCATGACTCGAGGTGACAGGATCCACGAAGATCCGAGTTAGAATTAATCACCAGCAACACCATGTTTGTAGTAAGAGGCAACTAATGGGATCTGGTGGTCAGGATCGTTTAATATGGATGACACGTCATCGTATTCCATTTCCGTATGTCGATGTTCATGCTGTTGACCACTGGATTGTCTGGTCCAGACTCGATTGTTTAGAGTTCTCCGCCATATAGCTGGAATATTTCTAAGTACGGCTTTAAAGAACAAACCATACTGTCAGATAGGTGATAGAGGAGGATACTCCAGTATCAGAACGAGAGAGAACCGCTCCTCTCTAAACGCTGCCATATTTTACGTCGGTGAGATACGATCATGGAATACATTTCCGTGAACTGAATCAGGATGCAGGAAAAATCAATTTTGCGCCTTCCTCCCGATGTGCTGATGTCCTGAGTTGAAAACACCTCTTATCCATATTGCAAAGAACATCTTCAAATATTTTGATAGTGATTTCTAAGCATGTGATCACGAATTGCCCTATCGATTATGCTTTTAGCCGAGATTTCTTACGAATATGGAAATTCAAGTTGTTTTTACGCATCTAGATACACATTGGGATGTGAATGCAAAGACAAAGCGTTCACGGTGTCTATGTCTATTATTTCGTCATTCCCCGGCCAATGTAGTTCAATAACGGCATTTCTCGTGAACATCAATTGTAAGGAGTGGGTGGGTGAATATTGTTTTATGCTACCGCTAGCACAATTACGCACCATGTACAGACTCTGACACTCCTTCATGCTTTATGCTTATATATGGGGATGGTTGGGATTATATTTTTCGGCTTTATTTCGTTTTTTTTCTTTAGCTTAGATGATTGTTTGTTTTCTTTCATTTACTCAGCAATATTCCAACTATATGGCGGCGGCCTGTAAATGATCGAGTTTGGACAATCCAGTGATTAACATGGCCATTTATCTACGCCATTAGGATACGATGACCAGTGTCAACCAAGTCAACAAGTCTGACCATCCTTTCCCGCTAAGTCGACAAGCATGGGAATTGCTGAAGATCCATTCTAACCCGGATCTTCGCGGATTTGTCTTAGATGGTGTCTTTAGGTCTATGATGCATGGTGTGGGTCGATCAATCTTCACATTACACTAAACTAGCATATCTTAGACATTATCAACATCTATTGCAGACGAACAGAAATAACAAACAGAAAACCAAACAAACAAAAAGATAAAGCTACAAAAATTGTATGTTCTACTGAACGATCATTTTGAAATCACAGTATACAAGCTTTCATTACGACGAGGTGTCAAACAGAGAAATTGGTTCTACTAAGCTTATATGTTCTTTCAGTGTATAATGCTTGAGTTTGTTCAAATAGTCGATCCGGGAAATCATGCTCGTTGGGGCTTCTAACCAAGCCTCGTTTCCTCCTAACCTGCATAATTAAACCATATGTAAAAAAAGAAAGTTAAGTGCAAAAGAGAGATTTCAGTGACAAAAAAGCATTGATGGGCTGACAATCCTTGGAAAGATAAAGAGGAAATGAAGGTCAAGGCAGTGATTCGTATTGGCCATGATGTAGGGATTGATCACTCAGAGTTGGTTCAGTCCTCAGCCAGCACCATTCACTCACATAAATATCACACCCTCCTTCACCAACTGCCTCGATCTAGACCGAGTGACCCCTCTTAGGTCACTCAGTACAGATATCAACTGGCAGACCGAGGCTATTGGTCTCGCTCAGTCACGTCTGTAAGACGAGATGTTGTACTCACCTCCCTCACATTGTAATAAAAACAATGAGTAGTCGAACCCCTGGGTGTGATCACAAGGGACAGCTAATCTCAGATCTGCCCTTCCCACGATTTACATATCAAACGTATTTCAAGAGCGTTTAAACCTTCTTTTTGTTAAGTTGCTTGTTGTACGATAGCATCGTGTGAATGGCAGATGTTGACGCGACCATTTTACCATTATCATGAAAGAAGTTGGCCAAGCAACATTAGTACAGCATAAAGACGCGTCTCTGATGAAATGTGTGACTCATTACAACACCATGTTTTATTACATCGGTTGAACAAGTGGGAGCTCATGGATGTTCTGATAGAAATGATATAAAGTTATTGCGTGCGTTCTTCTATGCTGCAAGTTACTATCATTTTCCCCTTGTGACTCCACGATGATGAAAAGAGCTAGAGATGGTATCTGGACACGCAGTGATGTCTGATATGACTGTCTTTTCTCGTATATTTTTGTGAGGAACTTCTGATTGAATACTTAATAGAATAACACGATCGTGATAAGTGATTTGATAACGATATTAATGAAAAAAGGAGATTTCTTTCATGTATTTGTGTACATGTACACTAAGCTAACAGTGCGTTCGGGCTGAACTGAAGAATATTTTATAGCTCCTCAGTACACTATGAATAGCTGTAATGAATTAACGACTTTGATATGCTATCACCATTTATGCCTCGTATTAGACTAACATCTCGTCTCTGAAATGAATATGTGTTGAACGAAAACAACAAGAACAGTTCCTAGACAGATTCACAAAATATAATGAAAAAGGATCCTGGTGACTTTCTTCATTTTCAGTAGCTCTTGGTTCTGCACTTGCATGGGCTCTATCTATTGCAGGTCTTTATTAAATTGTCAGTTTTACGTAATGTATCATTGGTGCATTCGGTGTGATACAGCATGTTTATGTTTGTTGGTCTATTTTGTGTGGATGAAATGAATCATGTCGTGATTGTTAAAGCTGAGAAATATTTGCATTTGTGTCTTGCGATAAAAGCCAAAGCTCTTAAAATGATGTTATGTGAGAAATTTAAAACGTTCTTTTAATGAAAGTGTTATATGCAAGCTGTCACTCGCGCAACAGGGTCAATGAAAACAAATTCAACTATATTTACCAGAAAGCACAAAAACCACGAGGTCCTGAGGCGAATGGTGAAATGTTGGATTGTAATGACTACCTTTAGAAATCAGGTGAGCTAAATATATGAATGGGAAATTGTTTAAAAGAGATGGTTTCGTGATACATGACGTGAACTGTTCATATGACACCTTTCAGCGTTACGTCTCGACATATGGTGTTATAGTGTCGTTAACCTATTACAACAGACTAACGCAACATTGCCACTTCTTGTTAAAAATTTACACTAAAGGCGTTTATGTCCTCACTAATTCTCCTCAGGATGTGTGCAGGTTATATGGTATCTCGTCACTTAACTGAATTAACGTGTGGAATTAGTGAGAACGTACGCATCTGTCTGCGTGTGATCCTGGTCGTATGACATTGTGGAAAGGTGTACATGAAGCGTTAATGTGAATATTCACATGTCCTCCTTCATCAAAAGCTATACCTCGCAGTCGTGATTATTCATTCTTTCACGCGGATTTACGGAATAGAACACAGACATTTTAACGAAACTGACTTGTAACTATTCAATAATTTTGTTTCGAAAAGATGAAGAAATTGAAAAAGTTGCATTCAATTTTCGTAATTTTAAAGCAGGGACATGCTCATATTAAGTATGCCAAAAACTGACCACCATACAACTGATGACGTTTCACTGATTCTCATATGACCATGATCTCAATAAATTAATACATAGCACCCCCCCCTCCCAATATAATCAAGTCAGTTATATGTACAATTTATAACACAACTTCATGACAAAGAATTGGATAGGATGTCTAGCTAACTTCTTTATGAAGATGAAGCCCAATAATTTCAGCCAAAAGGACTATTATTTTTTAAACGTTTCATGTGTCAACATCTTGCTTTGATGATTTGCGAATATTGTTTGTAAGTCTTGTTGAGGCAGGTGCCACAGGGGTGCTTGGTGAGATTTACCCATGGATTTACGTTAAAGTGGTAGCGTCGAAATCGCTGCAGAGTTGTATCCTAAGAGATCTCAATGAAATCGTCGGTGGTAAAATATTGTCAACCGATCACTGGGTGAGATAGTGGTGATGTCAGTAAGATCGCATCGTCAGCAAACAGTAACGATAAGATCTTCAAAATATCAGGGTATAGTTGTACATCATGTTTGCCTTTACAAATTATGTCAGTACTCAAATTCACTGGAAAAAAGGGAAGAAAGAATAGGGTATAGCAAACATCCTTGTTTAACTCCTAACATTTCTGGAAAAGAATGTTATACGTACTAGTAGGTGTTAGATGTAGTTTTTTTTCCCTAGAAGTGTCTATCAGGATATAACCACATAAAAGTTAGATCAAAGTGACTGCATACAAAACTGACCCAGTGCACTGAGAGTGCATGCGAGATATTGTCGATTTGGCATCAGTGCATGATTTTGTAGTTTCTCAACACACCAGATATAATGACGAAGATCTCTAAATATTCTAGCCTGGGTCAGAAAATCTAGAGACTGACACAGCGAGCATGCATCAATAAAGTCAGCAAGTCTGGCCACATGGTCCCATAATCGCCTGCTAAAAATGCATTACTAGATAAAGACAACGCCCAGAGGTGATCTTCAAGGGTCCTTCAGTTCTTGAGATTACGAAGGTTAACTAACAGGACGAATATTCATTGCTTATGACTCATTTTATCTGGGTTAGGTCACACACGTGATTATGACTGGGTGAACACGTTTCAGTAAAGACATTTAATTCCAGGTCACATACTACAGCCTACATACATGTATACGTTTACATACTTGAAACGGTTTACAAGCATAATGGCAGTGTCAAGGCTTGAAGATTGATAACTTACAATCTAATTTCAAACCTCTATCCAAAAGGTCAATCTTCAGTACGATACAAACACAAACATGCATCAGCCATGCACATGCGCGGAAACACATTGCATTTTGGGATGCTTGCTCAAAGTGAAACCTGCTGACAATATATCGGAATTAAGTGCATAAATTACACAATCTGCAGCTAAACACGTGGGTTCAAATCAAGAACGAGATACTACACGAAATGTCGCACTGACTTTGCAACAGCTAAGGCTTTAAACATAGTGGTCACAAGTGTAAATTGTTTTGGGTAAAAACATCAAAGCAACCGAAATGCTTCCTCTCCTCATGATGTCAACCGTTCTGGAATATACACTCCGGTGTTTATCCAAATGATCGATTTATTCCTAAGTTACATAAATAGACTTACAGGATCTTTAGTTTGGAATATTCCCAAACAGAGTGAACTATCCCGATGGGACTTGCCCTGAACCTGTGTCGATTATCCTTTTTCAGTTACAGCTTCAGCTGAATTGTATTGTACGGTATCTAGCTGTGTTGTAGTATTAAGTTATCATTGGACAAAATGGTTGTTTAATGAGCTGTTTAAGGTTGTTTCAGGATCTGCATCTTTTATTCGAACCTGTACACGTGATGCTGCCATTATGATACTATCGGTAACCTGGCTAGTTGGGGCCAGGTAAACATAACCAATGTAGGCCAAGGTCGTATTTGTATATCAACAGATGAGATATGTCTCGCTGTAAATTTAACCGTATTATGGAGATTATTTAACACTTTCTGTGTTATAAGAACTGGATTTGACTGGGTCATTTATCGAGTAGATATATTAACCCTTTATAGCAGTGAAGAGAAGAACGTTTACTCTCATAGAGCCGAACACGTAAGTATTGCTGTGCATAAGTAAAGAACGATTGAAAGTGTTGAACAGAGGTAGAAATGATACGATATGAGCTACTAATGAACGCGGGTCCTTTTCATTTAAGTTTATAGAAAAGTGAGGTTTTATTGAAATATATAAACACCAGTAATGCTTTTATGAAAAGGACAAAATTAGTTATGCTACGTTATGTCAACTATCGTTTAGGTTTGGTGCTTAATCTTGAGCCAATCTGATTCAACAAACAATTCTATCAGCTCAATAGTTAGCTTCTCATAATCCTGTCTCTGTTTCACATCATGGCATTCCAAAAGACATGCACACACATTTGGTTTAAGATTCTTGTGAAACAGCTTGTGCTCTACTGGCAGTCATGACATAAAGAGCATAATGAGGGTGTCATGCACTGGAAAGGAGCTTAGGGAAACAGCATTTAGACTAATGTGTTTGTTGATCATCACGGTTAAAACAGATCTCTTTCAGATAATTCCGATTGTGTATAATTACCGAGTCACGAACAACTTAAGAACACATCGCTACACAAAGCCATACATTCCACTGAACATTTGAGAAATGCTCACCCAAATAATATATGAGAACAGTGCATTTATCAATATGTAGACACCCAAAGGTCCGAGGTTTGACGTCCTTACAAAGGTACATGTACGATGCAGTATTCGTTTCTGGTGTTAGTAATCATGAACTGGCTTGAACATTGTTAAGGAAGGGTAAATCCATATTCCATCATTCAGGGCTCTTTCAGTCTCAGTGATTGATGGTTGTTTAACGCCGCATTCAACAATATCCCAGGTATGTGACGCCTTTCTGCACATAATCGACTTTGAGTCAGGCAATCCAGTGATCAACATCATGAGCATCGATCTTCACAACTGGGATACGATGACAGCAAAACCCGACCACTCTATTCCGTTAGTCGCCGCTTACGAAAAGTATGGGTCACTGAAGATCGATTCTGATTCATAATTATTGTTCATGGACACTCCATGAAAACAAAAGACATTAATTACGCCTATATGTTATCAACTGTCGAATGCATTGGGTCATCAGTTTGCAGATGGGTTAATACTTTGTATCTGTGGTGAAGATGGTCGATATTAATATATGTATATTCTGATTACGACAGGCTTGGTTTCTTTCCATTAATCTTCTCGGGACTTATGCTGAGTCTTTTTTAGATCTGTCTGCAGCATGTTTTTGTTGTGACCACTCTGTTGTCACTTGTTTATTGCTTTACTAGGGAGGTGACCCAAAGGTGACTGACTGCATCCATTTCAGTTGTGAAACATATCAGCACTGAAAATAGCTAAGACTTACGTAGTGATAATACACTGTGAAACGACATGATTGTTCAAATTGGGCATCCCGTTGTTTGTTCTATGTAACCCCAACCTTTCCGCTGTCAGTTTATTCTATCTTGAGTGGTTTCTCTTTGTGTGATAAGATATGATGTGAAGGTTGAGGAAGATGAACAATATGATATAAACTCCGGAAAGTGGAAGTTTTAGCATGTCTTATAACTGCTGTAACATGTATGTATGTATGTATGTATGTATGTATGTATGTATGTATGTATGTATGTATGTATGTATGTATGTATGTATGTATGTATGTATGTATGTATGTATGTATGTATGTATGTATGTATGTATGTATGTATATATATATATATATATAAACGTTTGTTAACGTTTTTCTGTTTCGTGTGTATAGTCAATAGGGAAAGTTCAAACTGACTGAAAGTGTCTCATTGATGCATTTTTAAATGTATATTTTATATATATATATATTCGGTGTCTTGTGCACACGTGTTAAAACCACCATACACCGAGAACAAAGACATAGGCAGAACTAGAAAAAACACCCACTGATTTCCCATTGCTATATCTTATCATTCCATGTTCAATAGTCAGGTGTTCTTTAACCTCTTTTGATGAGTGTATGTTATGCAGGGCCAGTATACTTGCTCTGATGGGGCAATAAGCTATCTCTTCCTATCTCATATCAGCGTGCTATGTCGGTGGCAACCTTGTCGTTAGACACTGGTCCTGAAAAGGGACACAACTCCCATAAAGCATATGGAATAAAACGACACAAAACCAAGCCCATACTTAGTCAACCTGCGTTTTCTCACGTCAGTAGTAAAGTGTTACCAACAACATGACCAAGTGGAGTCTTATGCCTTGTGATCATGTAACAGAAAAAAGACAATTTACTAATAAATGCATGTATTCCACAAGGTCCGTTTATATGAAGGTTGCAAAAATTAATTTTGTTATTTGAGAGGCATTTAGATTTTGGAGCAATAAGGAAGGATACCAATAAATGGATGACTAGCTTCTTTACCTTTCTGTGAGAGCGATGTTACGGTGAAGGTTCTAAGACCGTTATCAAGCAACTGACAAGTGAAAGTGCTTGATAACGATGTTAGAACCTACACCAAAACGTAACGTCTCTCTCACACCAATTAAAGAAGTTGTTCGTCCATATATTGGTCTACTTCTTAAGTCACTTTCGATGTGCTCAGGACTAGCGGCATCATTGGTTTACCTTTTCATTGCAGCTGACACACTTCAGTTGAAATGCTGTACACAGCGACGAGAAACCTGTATACTTCTCTCGTCTAAGTCTAACTCTACCACACATCATGTATTTTACTGCGTGTGCTTACAAAATACCTAAAAGGTAACGTTGTCAATCTGGGCAAAATAGTCTAGCCTACCTCATCCACTCCCAATGTACCTGTCTGTAAACGGTGGCGTTGTCATTCTGGGGAAAATTGTCTCGTCTGACCCATCCACACCACAAGTATTTTACTACAGGTGCGTGTCTGTCTTCCCAAAGTGACCTTGTCGATCTGGGGAAAATGGCCACAGTCTAACACGTCCACACCAACATATATGCGACAAATGACGTGCCTGTCTGTCTTTCCAAAGGTAACGCTGTCATTCTCAGGCATATAGTCTCGTCCAACAAATCCACACCTCCACACACCATATACATGCGCCTGCCCGTATTCCCAAAGGTAACGGTATCATTCTGGGGATCATGCAACAAACACATGTTAAGCTATAATGTTAGTATGTGTAGACATAACATTCCGTCTTAAAAGAATTATCCATCATGGTAATTTGTCAGAAGGCCCTGCATGTGCTGTGGTTATTATTAGACGGAGACCACGCGCAGAAAATGCAGTTTTATTACTTGGGGATTTGACATTTCCATTTCGGCTTGTCTGTGGCAAGTTAGCTATTAATCATATCAATAATTGTATGTTGTAGATAATGGTCTGCAATTAGTAATACTCATTTTCACATTAGCTGGCTCACAACACTTACTTTGTGTCCCAATACATTAGGACCTTTTGTCAATCACAAGCGGTGGTGGCGAGATCGATACAACGTACAGTTGAGATTGGTCTGCAAATTGCTATCAACAATCATTCTATTAAATCTTTATTTCCGCCAGTGATTTCAGACCGAATCCTAGTGATAGATTGCAGCTATTTTGAACCATTGTTTGGTCACTTTGGGCCATGATTATACCGGGTCAGTAGATGACATTCTGTCCTGAGAGGTCAGGATCTACCATCGGCTTCTCATGACACTTGTAGTCTATCTCGTTATTTACCAGAAGCCCACAGATCTGAATTAATGAGAAGCTGGTCTGCATATATATTTAGTTCGAGCATCCACCAGAGTCGCAGTTTGCCTGGACAGTGTTACCAAGGACTTATCATTAGACTGGATGTTGTTGCTATGGACATTTCATTAGTCTAGGCGACATGGTAACCAACGCACTTCAATAGACTTGGAAGTGCAACCAATGATATTTCACATCCACCGAACAGTATTGCCATGGTCATTTAATATTCTTGTCATTGTTACGATGGTCATTTACTATTCTTGTCAGTGTTACCATGGTCGTTTAATAGTCTTGTCAGTGTTACCATGGCCGTTTTCATATTCTTGTCATCGTTACTATGGTCATTTCATAGTCGTGTCAATTTTGCCATGGTCATTTAATAGTCTTGTCAATTTTGCCATGGTCATTTAATAGTCTTGTCAGTGTTACCATGGTCATTTAATAGTCTTGTCAATTTTGCCATGGTCATTTAATAGTCTTGTCATTGTTACCATTTGCATTTGAAAAATCGTGTCAATGTAACCATTTAAACTTGAATAATCTTGTCATTGTTACCATATACACGTCAATAATCTTGTCAATGCAATCATTTCTCTTCAATAATCGTGTCTGTGAAACCAATTCACATTTCAATTGTCTTTGCATTGTTACCAAGGATACCTCACCAATCTTGGCATTGCTGCCATGGTCATTTCAGTGATCTTGCCATTGTTACCATGGATATTTCATTGTGTGGGCAGTGTTACTAACGACATGTCAGTATTCCGAATTGTTTTACCAAAGACAGTTCTGAACACTGCAACTAGGAAATAGACTCCGTTAGACTCGGCACTGGTACCACAGACAATGCTGCAATCTGTGCAATGTAAACAACGTATTTCAAAAGTCTGGATACTTCATAAGTCTTGACATCTTATGACTGTACCGTGGTGACTGAAATGACCTCAATTGTCTGTTTCTGCATTCAACATTCACCAAAAAGATGAGCGTCTAAAAAGTCACTAATGGTAACTGAAATGACCTCAACTGTCTGTTTCTGCATTCAACATTCACCAATGAAGGATGAACGTCTAAAAAGTCACTTTTCTACGCATTGTTATGTACACACGGACACATTAGCATCTGTCATAGTTGATATTCTAAACATTCGTATACGTAGTGTTCTATAGATCACCCTGATCACGACATAAGGTTTGTGGAAATCACATGTCTACTATAAATGAAAATAGTTTTATCATGCCAAGAAATCTTTATTTACGGACGTCTTAACTATGACAGGCTCTTGTCAATTTGACCAAAAGTACGATCCTCTCTCAATTTCTTGAAATATTTTATTTGGCTGTGCGGCTCCCCCTCAAACATTTATCAAGACATGCTATTCTGGCCACCGCCTAAACCAGAATCGTTTTCAAAACACGCTTTTATATTTTGTTCAAACTTCAATACCCATGTGCTTTTCTATTTTATTAATGTTCTCAACGCTTGATTTGAATACTTAATTTACATGATGTGCCAAGGTTCCAATCATTTAAATTTAGTTATGTATAAAACTTGACATGTTGATATGTAATATGTATGGAGGCAGTTCTGCTTCTGTCCGCGGCCTTGTATACTTAGGTGTCGTTTATAATATACACACACATATAACATACAATTTTATAAACGCATCCATATACAAGCATATAATACACATCTTATTTAGCGGACTGACTATGGTATTCAATTTCGTTTGGACGCATTTGAGTACCGCGAACTGAGCACATATCTTGGCATAACGCCTACGGTTGTCTTGTGAAGTACATTTGAGTGTGTAGTCATTAGTATCTTGTGATATATAGATGCCAGTATCCTCTCTACGGAAAATGTCAGCTATCAGACCTTCAATGTGTATGCCACACATTCACAACCCTAGTGTAGAGGACGCTGTATGACGAGTATGCAATAGGACAGTTTGTTGATGCAATACACGAAAGCTCATTTAATACATACAAACGGATCCAATAATCCCTGCTGACTGGACATCACATTCACTCCACTAAATGGCTGTAGACAGGCAATAGACATGTATTGGACGGAGTAAAGCGAGACATTACTCACTGAACGCCACTCTCCTATCGCTGCTCGGGAGACGGCCGCTGTACGCTAGAGTACACACGCGGTACTCGCGCTGATTTCTATTGGTCACTTATTTCATTCATGCTTCGCTCGAGGAGGCGGGGCAGTGTGACGTCATCAAGATCGCCTATAAATCGCCGACCATTGGCGGTGAGAATCAATATAGAAAAGCGAAGCCGACGGAATCAGGAAAGGACCCATCGTGAGATACCGCAGTGCCTAAACAAAACATAGGTGACTTGTTCTCGGACTAAGATTGATAACTCTCAAGGTAAGTCGAACACGTGGTGATGGTGTTGCTGTTGCTGTTTGATCAAGACCAATATAAGCCAAGTAACGTATAGCGATCAATTCCAAACACTCGATTGTTGATATATTTTCTTATTTACATGCTTCCATTCGATATTTGTCAGCATTTCATCCTGTTTTGTACACATTTATTGTTACATTCTATAACACAAATACACATATTTATATACGACTTATTCCTTGTTTCAAACAATTCAGAACCAAATGGATCGTTTTTTATTTAGAAATGCGTTTTTGGTAAAATATTCAAAGGAATTTCATATATTACAGATTGGAAGTTATTAATAGAAAATGGCCAACTTAAAGCGGTTGTTGACGTTAGCAGTATCAGTGGCTTTGTTCTCTTGTGTGTCGTCCGCGTTTCTTAAGGTGAGTTTTAGAAATGTTTTAGTTTTATTGAAATATTGATTTGTCTTACTTTCACACATTCAGCCAACCTGCTTAGAAAATGGCTTCAGGTATATTGATGTAATCACATTTACAGTGACTTTTCCTTTTAAGACGCTGGAATAGGACTGGTATATATTTTCTCAGCACTGAACAAGAACATCATCTAATGTATTCAACATGCATGAAATCAATACACATTTCATATCAATACATATATATATATATATTTAAACGCGTGCTTCAAGATCATATGTATATATATAAAAATGCCATGAAATCGGTTTGCCTAATATTCAAAGTGTTTCAAAACATTACATTTTAAATCTCATCCCGGTGTCTCTGTAAATATTAGCATTCAAATAAAAACACCAGCATAGGCTTTGTGGTATGTATACAAGGAGACGGGGTCTACTGAGCAATGCCTAATTATAGCAATGACGCTAAAGGAAAAAAGGTCGAACAAAATTCCATTTTTTGCACCATTAAACCGACACTGGCAACATGTGATAAGGTATGGTGTAAAGGTTGAGGCGTGTGTAGATTTCATCATCCTTCTGACGTGGTTTAATGGCCTAAAGGAGGGACTTCCCCCTCCCCCCACCGAAAGACCACGTGACTGTACTTGACCCCGAAAGGTCACGTATCATGCGTCGAAACTACCGCCGACTGAAATATTCCAGTTGATTTAAAAAAAACCCCAAACAAACAAACTACGAAATCAGGTGTTCATTTAGAATTGTACTATACCTTTTGTAACATAAATATTAAATGGTTTGAGTAGATGCAATGGCGCTGTGATTACTACAGAGCAATATATTCAAATGCAGAGATTACAGTCTCATAATTGACAGTCATTGGAAGAATTTGCTCTCAGAATTGGTTTTCACAGAACACTATTCTGTTCACAGTCTCGGAGTGGGTGGTTTTTTTTATTATATTGATAATTCAGCAAGGTTTAAAGCACCTTTGTTGACAATTTTTTCATTAAATATTTAACTGCTCATGTATCATACATGACCAAATATGATCAATGTGATAAATAAATATTCCATGTCTCCATGATCACATGTTCTTCGTGAATTTTTTTGACGCATTTTTCAACAAAAAAACCCAGTAACAATCATGTAACAAGCCTCTAGACACATTGAACGGAATAGTACATATTAAGCCCATGAAGTAGCGAAAACGTTAAATTCATCATGTGGGAATCATATTCTGCAATATTAAGCCCATGTGGGTGCGAATTTATATCTGTCAAAAGAGCATTGTCATTGTCCCAGAGTATTTCAAATAGCCGTAGTTCGTGGAAACTCGTTTAAACGGACCTTTCACTATTGGTATGGCTCGTGGGACACTTGTATTTGAACGGGCGGGTATTAACTCCCCTTGCCTCTCACTCCCAGCAGCGCAATTCGTACAGGTGTGACTACATCCCGGCAAGCCGCCTAAACCTGCCCCACTGAACTCCCGTCCCACTGGCCCGATAGGCATGCGTCCAAGTTGATTATGACGTCATGTTATTAGGTGCGCACATATCATACCCTCCTCCTTGGATGTTGTCAATAACACAGGCGCTGCGGCAGTGGGGATACATGCATGCTATGTTGTAGCGTTGAATGTCAGCGAGGTGTTTGAACACAGCGCAGATATGGGGCTTGTATATAGAAGGCCCAGACGTGCGACTAACCGCATTCCGCTGCGTCTGGGGGTAACCTGCACTCGAGTGTAAGATTTCAAACAAGCCAGGAAGTTGTGTCCGGAGTTTAATCCATATCTATAACCTCAGATTTTAAAACAAAAAATTTAAACCGTTAAAGGACAAATATCGAATACAAAATACCATATTCATTAATAATATTGCTAGAAACAGCCTTACGTGAACAGAGACGTACTGACACTGTATGAAAAAAATCCCCACAAACCTAAAAACGAAGTACCATCAAATATGTTTCTTAAAACGTTAAAACCTTCAAATGTGTTTCGTAAAGAATGAACACTATATAATGCGTCTAGTGCAATAGTGGAGAGCTATATTAAAGGGTATAAACATATCATGCAATGGTAATAACATGTTTTTGTATGCTTTGTATGTAAACCGTAAAGAGTAAGATGCAAACTAGACATACAGCACATGATATTTGAACATAGTCGATCAGAAAAACACATGCAAAGACAGGCAATTTTTGGAGTAATAGAAAAAATCTAAAGTCAAAACAAAGTGATTTCACATGTAAATAACAATGAACTCAAATTAATTTCTATTATGTCTACATATTTTTTGTGTACCACACATAACTGAGCATAATTTTTATTAGATCTGAGGTCATATCAATATTAGATCCTGACTCCTAAATGTCGTCACATATTAGCATCTAATCGCCATTGTTGTCCCTGGTTCGACAATATCCTTCACTGACATCACACCCAAACGTTTCAATGTTCTCTCAAACCGGACTTAGAATTTAACTGCATTTACCAGAAATAGCTGTTTTACAAATTTAACTATACCTTCCAGAAATAGATGTGAAGTATATGTTCCTTTGAAGGAGGTATTGTGAACGATGGTGCTTTAGTCAAGCAGCTTAACTTTTCTATGTTTAAATTACCTCTTCAGCGTGATATGGTCCTTACTAACGTGCTTGAATGTCACTATCAGTATCTATTATAGGGACGTTCATACATAGATTTATTGTAAAGACTTCCCACACATTGATGTAGACGGGAAGTGTACACGACTTAAGACCGTCATTATGGCGATAGCTTAACACGATCTACGAGCGAATGAATGGCTGCTCAACCATAGATGAACTCAACCTTAACTCTTCTAACGCCCACGCTGTTTAAGAGATTTTGAAGATTAGTGTATGAACGTAAGCATACCCACAACGTGTACGAAGCTGTGTTAAATTGTAAGACTTATATTTGAATATGAGATATGTCAACGATTATGATGTCTTTATCTTGAATGATTTGAAAACAACTGTTTTGTCTTTGTTGCAGAGTTTAAAACACAAAAGCCTTTTGAATAGAAAACATAATTCAGCAGGTACGTCCATTTGTACATTGTGTTGTTTCATTTCCAATTTTCTTGTGTATTGAAAATGTACTGAAGTTAATGCTTCCACTCTACATTTATCATTACTTCAGTGGATTTTGGATTTGGTAAATTACATTTATAAATGTTTTTTGCTTTAAATATTATATCAATAATATATACCGAGCGACAAAAGAAACGCAAGTTTCCAAAATGAAATTTTGTAATTGGTATATTACATTTGTAAATGTCTCTTTGTTATAAATATCATATCAATAATATATACTGAGCGGCAAAGCAACACAAGTTTCGAAAAAATGAAATCTCAAAAAGTAAGCGGTCATGTTTATATGTTCTATTTAAAAACTTGACAAAAGTTAGAAGTCCCTTTCCTTTACTGTTCAGTATATTTATATAGATATATTAATTTGTTATTAATTAAATAAATATTAAAAAAAACAGAAACAAAAACAAGAAAAAAACCAACAAAAAGCCCAACGAATATGTTGCTGATTCACCTACAAATGGGTTCTATCTTATTGTCATGAACGACTTGGTCACCCGACCTGCGCTAAACACATTGTTACGCATATTATGATGTTTTACTTTATTGTATTTCAGTGTCCAAAAGGCACGAATCTGACGATTCAGGACCTAAGCTGTTTTTTAAGGGCCGTCCATTGAGACGCACAACGCTGGTGACAAGACGTCATGAAACTGTTCTGGAATGCGAAGCTGGAGGAAGTCCCGGACCCACTATCCACTGGCTCAAAGATGGGGAAAGGATAGACCAGGTGAGCTACAGTGCCATTCATAGGACGTCATGTCTACCTTGCATAGGGGTTGGCGGTACACTTGTGGTTAAAGCGTCATGCTGAAGACTCGGGTTCCACTGCCCACATTGGTACAGTCTGTGAAGCCCATTTCTGGTGTGCCCCGCCGCATTGCTGTAATTGCTAAAGCGGCTTAAAACTAAACTGGCTCACTAAATTCACTCACCAGGTTACAGAGTCAGCAGTACTGGATTTTGGATGTTTTCTGCTTTAAAAAAACGTCATGACAATAGGCACGTCTAGATAGCTGCACATATTAAAGCAGCAACAGAGCTAAATTAAAACAAGCAATAAAGTGTGTTTCAAAACTATAAGATAATGTCCACCTCACTATTATTTGCTTACTCTGTTTAATGTAGAAAGCAAGATTTGAGGTTGAATTTGTATAATTTGATACAATTGTAACGCATGTCATATGAAACTCTGAACCTGGAATGATGTATCTAAATGTACATTTATAGGTTTGAAAACTAAAGAGTTTGGATGCTATAGAGCACTCTTAATTCATTGATCAATATAATAACATATTTAATTTGACTTTAAAAGCTCAGCGCCAGAAAAAAAGACTCATTTGGTTCGTTGTGAAACTCGATAATCAGATTTGGTTACCGATGGCGATGTGTTTAACAAGATGATTTCACGTTGTGTAAGATGAAGGTGTAACCTGTTATTACATTATACGATCACATAGGCGACACGTGTTTGAATTAAATGTCTTCAGAGGTTTTGCGGCGAGTAAAACTGAAGACAGTACCACTTAATTGTCATTTTCGGACCTAAATCAGATAATTACTAGTTCAGGATAAAGTAGGCGAACCGTCAGAAGTGATGTATTGCAATGTTTCACATGAATATGAAAGGCTCTAATGACATGATTCACGGACTTCTGTTTAAAATCCGCGGGAGCCCCCTTCATATACAGGTACTAAAGAAGGATAACTAAGGTCTTAAGACATCGCGATGGGAAGGATTGACAAAATGGAAATGCCTTGCAGTCTAAGAGAAAGAGCCGAACTTCTATGCGGCTCCACATGCTCGTGACCTCGGGGGCATCCCGTGGTTTTCTGCCCTGTTACTGGATTAATTCTTCCAGTGAGCGTCCGCTGTGTTTTCTTTCTATATTAACGGCTGGGATTCAACTTTCGCAAAGTCTGTTTCAGTGACTTACAAAGGATTACTCGGAAATGTTCCTCGACGTACTAAGTGCCACTGTATCTAACCATCACGATTGATCTCCACATGACATTTGATGAAGGGGGATAACTCAAACTGAAAAACACCTGCTTACTAACGGGCATATCAACGATTGTTCCTCACTCTGGGGGGCTCTAAATGGCTGAAATATTACAATGTAACGTTACTTTTAAATTAATTCTTATCTTTTCAGGGGATGTACCAAAATTACCGAGACGATGAAGCGTCATTTGAAGATACGATAGGGAAGGATGGTCTCCCTTTGTTACGGCTGTCCACAACAAGGTCAAAGTTATTCATTGATTGTGTTAGCCCTGAAACTGAGGGGAAATACACATGCGTTGCCGAAACACCGTACGACAGAATAAGCCAGTCCACAACAATTAAAGTCAGTAAGTATATAATGGAGGAGTTCCTATTTGGTCAAGACAATTCCTTCGAGAAAAGGATAATTTTGACAAATATAAAACTATTTAAGAAAATAATGTAAATACGTGTACTAATTTCTTTTCTTAAAGCATCTCGCCTCCTGGTGTGCATTGTTCGCAAAGTGATGTTGATTTGTTAAGAGAGAAAAAGAAACATCAGCAAAAATAAATAGACAAACACAAGCCTGAAACGTTTCAGTGTACTTTACAACCAGTGCATATATTGTAGTTCGTCGACGTACATGTTGTGGCAATTACAACCTTTATCCTGTAATTTTTGGTCGGTTTGAACAGTATGCTTAACATGTTCCCCTTTGTTCCAGTTTCTCGTGATATTGGATCATTTAATGAATGCGTGTTAAAGAAATCTATAAAAGGTATGTTTGTCATGCTAACTTTGTAATACTAAAAGACATAAACTAATCGTAACAACAACTCTAAAGTACAAGTGATCAACATAAAATATTCGCTTTGGTAAACTGATGAACCGACCTTGATAACAACTACTGTAGATACTTTTAATATTGACTGTGTGATAATATCAACGATATCATTTTGCGAAACACAGGTGGAACATGTAAATAAAAAAATGGATGAATGAATATTTTCAGGTGAAAAAGCCCGGGTATACCTATGGACTGCAACACGTGTTGAGTTCCAGGACAACAGTGTCCAGTTATTCTGCAGAGCATCAGGATCTCCAACACCAAGACTGACGTGGTATGACGCTGAGGGAGAGCCCATCGAGCCAGGACACAAATACCAGGTAAGCACCCTCTCCTCACGCCATTAAGGAACCGTGTGATAGTCTAGTGAGTAAAACGTTCGCTCGGCATACTAAGAACCCGGTTCGATTCCCCACATAGGTGCAATTTGTAAAGCCCATTTCTGGCGTCTCCCACTGTGATATTGCTGGAATATGGCTAAAGCCAGCATAAAACCATACTCTCACACTCTACTAAACACGCGTCTACACTTTCATGATATGAAACAATTCTCGGCGATAGTAAAAAGACAATCGAATTGCAGTCGGGGAGACTGTTTAGTCTACTTGGTGCAAAAAGTCAAAACATGAGCCTGTAAGGTTGTCACACTTGCATATTCACGAACTTGTTTTGATCGCGGGACGATTGTTTTGTCCACGTTTATACCACTAGCCAAACCTGAATCATTACTGTCACTATCGTGAAACAAGTGAGTCTGGTTGTCATGGCGAGTTACTTTGGTATCGAGCCATTAGTCATTAACGTTTCGAGGACTTTCTTACACAACTGGTCCAAATAATGTTCCCGAATGGGACCAGAATAGTCATATTTTCATCTCTTAAAATACACAGTTTTGGCCCCGCTTTGTCACGCATATATATCTTCAGTGGCACGATTTGTCATCATCATCATCATCATCATTCCAGATTGCTGAAAATGGAGATCTTATCATAAAGAACATCAACTGGTTTGATATGGGCGTGTACACATGCATGGCATCAAACAAACATGGCGAGGATGCGATTGATACGTTCTTATATCCCGTAAGTATATATTTGTTGTTCACAACAAAAACACCCCCAAAACAGCCCCCCCCCCCCAAACACCCCAAAAACATCACTTAACGATGCCCTCTAACTTTATACTGAGATATGTTGATTCAACTTGTTTCCAAAGGAAGGTTAGCCAAATCGGAATAATGAAACCGATAATTCACCTGATATCAGTTCGCCTTGTCTAAACATATTCTTGAGGATTTGTTATTTGTTTTGGTGGGGTAGCCAAAAGGTGGTAACTTGACAGGAGGATGACTGGGATTTGTTTCCCAATTCCTGAACCGTATTTAAATGTTTTTGTGCCGAACCGACGCTGGTCCCAAACGATTCGTAACTGACCCCAATCACATTTAGTTATTGTGATCTGTCTTGGTTTCAGACGTTCCGGGACGATGAGGCAGAGATGCTACCACCAGTGTAAGCTACCTTTGAGGTGTCCCAGGTCTCAACCCAACAGCTTCAAGGTGTGCGATCGCTCACAGAGGAAGGAGGTGCTCTGCGCATGCGCAGCAAGGAAGGGAGAGTTTTTAGTTTCCGGTTCTTTATGAGGTCCATTTTGTTGACAACGCCCGCGGCGCCAAGTCGCAGTGTGGTACTGTATTCCATCACCGGTCTCAATGCAATCTTCAGATCCATGGTATCTGTAGTGACGCCATGTCCCATTCATTGTTACCTGCCTATCAGCCAGAAATGACTTTGTGTGGAGGTTTCATGCTAATTTATTTATTTATTTGATACTTGTGTTCACTGTTTTGGTTAACTGTCTCCTATGTTGAATATTTTCACAACAATAAGGTCTATTTATTTTTTGATGGATGAGGACGAGGAGAAAGAGAATAAATTTTATGCAAATTATGTATATACCTACTCTCTGTTGTTTTGTTTTGCCAAGTAGTTGGGAAGCAACCATTTAATTTTCAGAGGAGTGAATTGGGAGAAGGGAATGCAGGACGTTTGGTAAAGAATTATTTTTGGACACAAAAATATGCCAACATTTATGAAAAAGTGCCCTTTTCGTGTGAAATGTGCCAAGACGACAGTTCGTTATTTGTATGCATGTAGTCCAAATTATGTGTAGGCCCTGTTTATGTTAGAAACACCATCTTGATCCTCGATGTCTTAAACTACACCCTCCTCTTGAAAATCAAATGGTTGCTCTCGGAAAACTAATTATGGTTCAGATTACGGATTAAGTCTCCTTGAGCCACTGTTGACTATATATTGTTGTAAGTTGTCAATGTTGAGGAGAGTTCCATGATTAAGGTGAACAGAGGCATGGAATGTTGCAACAAGTTACAGGTTACAGAACTGTTTAAAGTGTTACAGATATCTGACAGATTCTAAGACAAATAAATGAACTTATCTTTGTATTTCCGAGTTGCGCTGAATTTGTCCTACTTGCTGGCCATGTGTTTGGCCTTATACCATAGCATATGCGGAGTAACGCTGAAGGTCGTCTATATGGGCTATCTTCTGATTGCCATTTTCAGTCTTGGTCTAGACAGTGTGATAAGTGATTGTTAGTGCCTGAAACATTGGTTCTGTGATATGATAACTTTGACTAATACTTACATACACAAGTCAACCTTTTTTTGTAGATACCGCAAGACAAATTTGTAAGGATATACTCATGATATATTCTGAGTTGAGTTGTGTTGAGTTTTACACCGCACGCAACAATATAAATGATATATTCTGAAAATCACATTTGTTTATCATAGAGAGATGTGCAAAGTGGAGTAGTGCAAATATAAATAATTATACCTATACATTCGCAAACACACACACACACACACACACACACACACACACACTCACACACGTACTGTTTGGAGATCTTAAATCCAATTTCCAAGGTCTATTTCCAGACCCTAACCTAGTATCTCCTGAACTCCATCGGACCTGAGACGGATGTAGGCTGATCTATGCTGACACTTGTCAGCATGGTAAAAGGAGCATCAGCACGGGGTATTAAGTACTAATGCCAAAACGCGTCATCTTCTGGTTTCTGGAGATCAGTCATAAGTATTTGAAACATGGCTGTACTATAACACAAGATTTATTTTTACCATTCTGCTGTTGGTGTAGGCATACAAGATAGTGACCTGTGTCTCGCTTCAGACACATGCGAGTAACATCACTATGCGTCGCGGTAATGCAAGTCACTGTCACGGATGCATAAACAGGGGAAGACATGCGTCTGCACCACCGAGGAACATACATGCGCTATCACAATACAACACTGGGGACATGTATGTACCATCACTGTGCGATACTGGGGGCATACATGTGCCATCACTATACAGCGCTAGGGACACACATGTACCATCACTATACATCACTAAGGACATACATGTATCATTACTGTATAGTCCTGGGGATATACATGTGCCATCACTATACAACACTAGGGATATACATGTACCACCACTATACAACACTAGGGACATACATGTACCATCAGTATGGAAAACTACGGGCATACTTGTACCATCACTATAAATCACTGGGAACATACATGCACCACCCCTATACAAAACTAGGGACATACATGTACAAATGCCATTCGTCACGTTTTAGATATATGTATCGTCACCATTCAGACTATGGGCCATCACAATGCATCACTCTGGACTTTATACCGTCACCATACATCACCCAGTACACATGTGCACAATCATTCGACTATGTACTGTACCTCAATAGAGACAAATGTGAATTTATTTATTGAAAGGCGACCAGTACTCTTTTTACAATTAAACAATTCTTATCAAGGGCAGATTTCACCGGACCTTTATTTTAACGATGTACCAGAGTCACCTCCAGGTTCGGTCCCTTTATTCCACGCCAATTGGAATTCTCGGCCAGAGGTTTTCAGTACCCACGTTGGTTACACAAGCCCACCATATTCATCAAATGCCCCTTACTCATATTATCCGTTCTCCCGCGTGACTGTTCCCATTACTACGTGACATAGGTATAACATGTCACTGACGGTGACGTGAATCAGCGTTCATTCTTTCGCCCACGTCAAAAGAAAAAACTCTCCGGATACCTTTTTCAAAGCAAGCGACTCATCGCTGATCCATACAGTACAACGTGAATGGTAAAGGTTTATAATTCCCATTTAACATGACTGTAATGGGCTCAGCCTTCTGGGCACTGCTGGCGACTGGTGTTGCCCTGTCGATGTCACGTAGTATTGACCGTGTAACATTGTAGCAATTACCTCGCGCCTCAGTGGCTCTGCAGTTATTACGTTACGTAAGTTCGTTGCCGTCCCTTAGTATTGGATTAATGGAGTTCCCACAGTTAACAGATGGGATAACGCCAACTGCATTGGTATGTGCGTAACGATTTATGCTACCAATATTAAAGCATCGTTCGGTAGCTGCTTGACAAAGGACGTAAGCATCTGTACACAGTCACTGTCAGCTGAATACGGAGTCATTGGCTCACACAGGAATACGTACATACATACGTAAAACTTGGAATATGTAATGGCCTATGTTTGTTTCGGAATATTAGGTGCAAATTTGACTAAGGGTTCATGTAATAACATACATTACAAGAACTGCAGCAATTACATGATTACAAGGTCAACTGTCGTTGTCAACGTCATTTGACCACGCTGTTGACTGCATCTGTTGCTTTGATTTACCGACTACATCACGTGACAATATCAGACTGACGCTTAGTCTCTGAATGTATGTAATGACGGCACCAAAGCAACCGATTGAACTGCAAGAAGTCCCAGTCAGGTGGGAAATTCAGAATATGTGGGAATCTAGAGTGTCTTCATTTCGGGGTCTAGTCTTGCAGGGTGGGCTTGGCGGAAGGGAGTAGGGAGTAGGGAGTAGGGAGTAGTGTGGTTTTCCTTGAAACAGACCAGACTACAACAACTGGATCCAGTGGCTGAAAAAAAACCCTTTTTGTTAATTGAATATTGACTAACTGCAAATGAGTGAGTGAGTGAGTGAATTTAGTTTTAAGCTGTCTTTGGCAGAATTCCAGCAATATCACGACTGGAGGACACCTGAAATAGACTTCACACCCTGTGTGCACGTAAACATTCGAACCCAGATCTTCGGCGTGACAAGCGAACGCTTTTAGCGCAAGGCTACCCTCCTGCCCTACGACGTATTGCTATGACCGAATATTACAACGGCTGAATATTAGCTGTAACTGCAAGGACTGACAACATTATAACCACTGGCTGTAATGACTGACTACAGTGATTGACTCAATCATTTGAACATCGGAGTCACTACAACGACTGATAACTACGATTAAAACACATATCATACTCCACTGACTACAATGTATGCAACGTAGCAGTGACTTATATTAGTAACATTCTAAATCGCATCCACTACACAGAGACGTACATTTTATAATTAAAATGTAAATGAAAAACATGTTTGAGTCTCGTGTTTCTATATACCTAAACCAAATCAAGAAAACAAAACTAAGAACGTTTCATTTTATGTATTAAGGGCTCGCCTAACAAGTAACAACATCTGCTAACCATAATGTCTTGTTGTGGGCAAGTCAATGTGTTTAGTGCGGTGACTTGAACCCTTTAATGTTACTTAAGATGTCACTCAGATCATATACGTCAGTAATTAGTTGGTGATTAGTTCCCGTGCACCAAAATGGCTTGCTCATCTTGAAAAAAATGATGTGTATTTATGTTTTACCACTTACCTAAAAACGGCATTTAAAGATAAACTTGAAACATTGAAAGCAATTGCCATGGACCTTTGCCAAACTGAGTTGATGGGTTGTTAGGATGTAGGTTTATCGGTCAGCTTTGTTGCCAGATAAACGTCTCGTGATTACCTCACGCTTTGCGCCCAGTCACGAACAGATTTGTTGGCAAGTAATCAAATTTGTTTATTTATACTGTGATATAAATATTCGACTATGGTATGTACGAACACAGTACACAGTACCAAAGACTCAGCGCCAGGAAGTTTAATCATGCCTACCGTCCAAGGAAGATCCACAGTCAATTTGTTCAATCACGCACCATCTATACAGCATTCTCGGCCATACAGTTGTCCCAACTACCGCCAAAGTGAGACTCAAAGCCACTTACTTGAATCATGCACTGCCTAAACCACATATTGAGTCATACAGTATCACCACCTACCGCCTATGTAAGAATCACATGCCAGTTGCTTCAATCATGCACCTCATAAACAACATATTCAATCACACAGTACCACCAGTCACCGCCGAAGTAAGACTGATAGACACTAAGAACCATTGGCAATTAGTTCAATTCATGCACCAAGGACATTCTCAACCATATAGTACTACCCTTCCGCCCAAGTAAGAACCACTACCAAAACAACATACTCAATCATACAGTATATTCACATACCGCCCAAGTAAGAACCACTACCAAAACAACATACTCAATCATACAGTATATTCACATACCGCCCAAGTAAGAACCACTACCAAAACAACATACTCAATCATACAGTATATTCACATACCGCCCAAGTAAGAACCACTACCAAAACAACATACTCAATCATACAGTATATTCACATACCGCCCAAGTAAGAACCACTACCAAAACAACATACTCAATCATACAGTATATTCACATACTTTTCATATCAATTTTTATCTGAAAGGATTTCGCTGTTCTTGTATACTCTTGTATTCCACACACATTAAGTATCAAAATAGACCCATTTTATCAAATTGTGCAACCATTTAATACGTAATCCCTTACACATATTCACGTACTTTCTGCCCCTTACGGGATTTGAACCACACTGGCAGAGTAAGATACATCACATCGCCAGCATGGAAAATCAGCGATCTAACCCATTCAGCCACCGCGGTGGAAAGAAAAGGGAACCAGACCACAAAGTCTGCTTGAGGAACCAGAAAGTGTAATAAATGTGTAATAAATAATATATCTAATATGTCTCTAAATCCTTTGAGTTTTCTGCTCAATAGGGAGGAGGGCTACAATCCCGGACCTCCTCAGCACAGATCCCTAACACCTCTCACTCATCTCCTCTACATGGATGACATCGATCTCCTTGCCAAAGGAGATACCAATTTGAAAGAACAGGTTCTCCTTGTCGAGTCCTTCTCTAATGGTATTGGCATGACTTTTGGGCTCGACAAATGTAATACTCTTCATCTGAAACGTGGCAAGGTAACTAAAGATGGATCAGTCAAGTTACAAGGGGGAGGAGTTATTGAGGATCTCGTGGAAGATCAGGCCTACACCTATCTTGGAATGCAAGTTCGAGACAAGCTCCAGAATGCCCAGATTCAAGATAAACTTCGGGCCGAGTATAAATCTCGTTTAAAGAAAATCTGGAGCTCCGAGTTAAATGCTCGAAACAAGATCAAAGCCACCAATACCTTTGCTGTACCAGTCCTCTCCTATTCCTTTGGAGTAGCTGATTGGACAAAACAACACATCCAGGATCTTGACCGCCTGACCAGAAGGATCATGTCAGATAACAGAGCACACCACCCTCGTTCCTCTCTTAATCTCTTAATCGTTTATACATGCCAATCAATTCTGGAGGTCGGGGTTTGATTAATGTGGAAGCTCTTCATGACAGAATTCTATTGTGCACTTTTGCACATATATATTTATCGGATGACCCTCTGGTGATACACGTCAAGACTCACGATGAAAGCAAGGAATTCCACAGCTACTTTAAGCGTGCCAAGGTTGTTGGACACACTTTGAAATTTGAAGTTGATTGTGTAAATGGCGATGTAGTGCTGGACGGTACAGTGATGAGAGTAAACCAAGTGAAGTCCTTCACCAAGTCTGTCCAGAGTCGGTCCTTTGTGGAGAAGCTGTCTGAGAAGCCATTGCATCGTGTGTACATGCAGTGTGTGGAACAGAACAGCAATCCAACGTAATCCTTCGCCTGGATGAAGTCGGCTGGTCTCAGATGTGAAACTGAGGGCTTCCTTTTTGCTGCTCAGGACCAGTCACTTCCCACTCGCAATCGCCAGAATGTGATTCTTAAAGAAAATATCAATATGAAATGTCGTCTTTGCAATGAATTTACAGAGACTTCCAACACCGTGTCAGTGCATGCCCTTCCTTGGCACAAACAGCTTATCTTAAAAGACATGATGGCATGGCTCGCTGCTTTTACTATCGTCTCTGCCATGCCTGTGGCTTTGACCCCGAGGTCCATCCATGGTACGACCCTGAACATGTCCAGGGCGTCCTGGAAAATGATGCTTTTAAACTTCTCTGGAATAGGCCAATATACAGCCGGAGACGAATTCCAGCCAACAAACCTGATCTTGTCCTTTTTGATAAAACTAATGAAATTATTTATATCATTGTATTTTCTGTCCCTTTTGACAGCAATGTGATTGGCAAGATTCAGGAAAAGC
The DNA here is from genome assembly GCF_037392515.1 of Haliotis asinina. Classification (NCBI taxonomy): domain Eukaryota; kingdom Metazoa; phylum Mollusca; class Gastropoda; order Lepetellida; family Haliotidae; genus Haliotis; species Haliotis asinina. The sequence goes on along the minus strand of NC_090294.1, from coordinate 20,824,224 downwards.
ATGATAAATATGCGGACCTCGCCTTTGAAATGTCTCGCCTGCATCCCAAGTACACAGTCGTCAGGCTCCCCATTGTTCTCGGTGCCATTGGTTTGGTACCTCCTGATCTCTTGACGCAGATCAAGAGAGTGCCCGGGTTCTCCACCAGGAGCACAGCCCTTCTGACAATCTGGGTAATGGAGAAGGCTGCAGTGTTGGGGAGCCTCCATATTCTCCGAAAAGTTCCTGGTGGGTTCGACTAGGCAGTGTTTCCAGGGAGAAGTCCCATTCGCTGTCTGGGCTGCGTGTAGAGGGGGCGAGGGCCCTGAGCTGATGATGAGCCTTACCGGCCTTACTGTGCCAGGATCACCTGAACCCTCTCTGCAGGCCTTTTATTTCTAATCTGTAAAAACTAATAATATTTATATCATTGAATTTTCTGTCCCTTTTGACAGCAATGTGATTGGCAAGATTCAGGAAAAGCATGATAAATATGCTGACCTCGCCTTTGAAATGTCTCGCTTGCATCCCAAGTACACAGTCGTCAGGCTTCCCATTGTTCTCGGTGCCCTTGGTTTGGTACCTCCTGATCTCTTAGTGGAGATCAAGAGAGTGCCCAGGTTCTCCACCAGGAGCACAGCCCTTCTGACAATCTGGGTAATAGAGAAGGCTGCAGTGTTGGGGAGCCTCCATATTCTCCGAAAAGTTCCTGGTGGGTTCGACTAGGCAGTGTTTCCTGGGAGAAGTCCCATTCGCTGTCCTAAGGCTGCGTGTAGAGGGGGCGAGGGCCCTGAGCTGATGATGAGCCTTACCGGCCTTACTGTGCCAGGATCACCTGAACCCTCTCTGCTGCATTTCTATCTCAATCTGTAAAACATAATAATAATAAATAATAATAAATATTTAATGAGTGCGTTAAATATGGTAGTGCATGTTGAGAACACCTCATCCCAGTATGACATCTTCGATCAGTGGTGGGCATGTGCATGTGTATTCCGCAAGGAAACCCTTTATTCTGAAATGCTCTCAAAGCCCACGATGTTCGTGATCAAAGTCAGTCCTGCCTTAAACAATTCATTATGGTCTGTGAATTCCCGGTGTGAAGTGGACATTTCTGAATAATTGCAGTCCCTTCGGACATTTATGTCCATGTTTCGCTGGTCAATAAGCAATTTGCTCAAACGCTATAGTAGATATTGTCTCTCTATGAGGACTATCTAAACAATGCAACGCGAGTATGATGCAAGAGTCGGTGGAATATTCCAAGAGTCAAAGACCGGAATGGTTTCTGTCAAACCTGACATGCTGATTGTACCCCTTTAGACAGTAAGGAGATACAGCGTCACATTGGAACCATTTACATTAACATTAGGGGGGATCGGTGGCTTTGCAATTGAAATGAACCTGTAAGTCAGACAATACGAGAGCCCCTAGATGATTGAAGCATATAGAGTTTACAGTGTCTTAATTGTGATGAACATGGATCATGTCTGCTGTAAAATGACAGCGTTGTCGAGATTTTATCAGTTGCTACCGTTTTGAGGCATGAAGCAAATATATTTTCATTATCATATTAGTAATTTTTCTGCTTATTAATATTCCATGTTCGTAAATAATATTGTCACTCCGTGCACAGAGGTATACATAGAGGGAATAATAATTATGGAACTATATACTTTGATACAGAAATGGATCGGAAAATAGTATCTTTAATTTCTTCTAGAATTTACACATAGGATATTACACCTGCTATAAATATATGGCTATCAATAGTAAAATGGTTCCTGGGGATAGTATAAATGGCTTGGCACCCTTTTACTGCGTAAGGTTATTGCAAGACAGAATACTTCACACCACTATGTGTCTATGTGTGTAAGCCAATAATGCTATTAGCATATTTAGTTCAACCTTTAGCAGGTTCTAGGTAAATCATACACGATCTCCTTATCGTTAATGTTTCCTAATCACAAACATTCTATTTTTACTCTTTAAACGATCCATGGGCTGTAAGGCATTGCATTTACCCTAACACTAGTCTGTAATTGAGACGGACATTTGCCATGAGGACTTATGGGATCGACAAATAATCCTATCCAATCATCCGCTGTGTGTGCATAAAACACGATCAGGGTCAAGTCATTTGATATCTGTAGCCTGATGGGTTGGAGTGGTGTTATGTTTCGTAATTGACTTTCCTTATTTCGTGTCACAGAGTCGGCGATATCGTAATCAATGCGTTTCATTGGCTGATTTGGTCGAACCATTGTTTCAGTCTCTGATCCCCTCGCGTGGAGCTTACATCCATGATTTGAATCAATATTAACTCTGCATAGATTCAGAGTATATTTAAACATGGCTATATTGTGTTAACTTGATGTTATTAGAGTACACTGTGGAGTCAGAGGTTAGATAAGTGATTTGACGTTCTCGATCTTGCATGGTATTTTGAAGGTTATTGAGAATTACAAACTTATCAAACTTCACGTTTCAGAGGTAGATTTGTACAGTTGATCTTAGTAAGTACATTAAGTACTTTCTCCTGAAAGAATCACGAACTAACTCACCGAATATGAACGTATGGAATGTATTTTAAGGATCTGTTCATTGTTAGATTGTACTGGACTCTTTTGGATCTACTGGTTAGCTCACGAGAAAAAATGGTATCATGCACAATCCAGCAAAACCAAAACCAACTGATTAACTAAAGGCAATACGCCACAAATAAACATAACATAAACCAAATTAATAACGTGTCGGCAATGAACGTAATGGCCTACCAGCCCCGATTGCAGTTAAGCCCCCAAACATGTCCTGAATTGTTATGTGGCATTGTCTACGCTTTACGATGATAAATGTTCCTCATTTGATGGCCGTTTATCATGACTTTTGTCATGACACTTGGTGTTTGATTGTGAATGTGTGGTACCGAAGATGGCATGAGATACTTGTCAGCATCTGCAGGATTGTTGTTGTTAAATAATGAAAATATTGTTTAAGGCTGTTGTGTGTGCATGAAGAGGCTGCTGCCATGTGTTCGTCGGGTGACTTTACTGCTATGTGTCTGTATGGTGAGATTACTGTTAAGTGTCTGCAGGATGAGGTTGCTGCTATGTGTCTGTAGGGTGCTGCTGCTTTTGTGTGTCTGCTTAAGAGGTTTCTGCCATGTGTTTGTTTGGTGATGTTGCTGCTATGTGTTTGTTGGGTGACTTTACTGCTATGTGTTTGTTGGGCGAGGTTGTGGCTGTGTATTTGTAAGGTGAGGTTTCTGCCATGTGTTTGTAAGGTGAGGTTGCTGCCATGTGTTTGTAAGGTGAGGTTTCTGCCATGTGTTTGTAAGGTGAGGTTGCTGCTACCTGTTTCTTGGGTGATGTTGCTGTTATGTGTTTGTTGGGTGAGGTGTCTGCTATGCATCTGTAGGGTGATGTTGCTGCTGTGTATTTGCAGGGTGAAGCAGCAGCTGTGTGTATGTAGGGTGAGTTTGCTGCTATGTGTTTGTTGGACGAGGGTGTGGCTGTGTATCTGTAAGGTGAGGTGTTTGTTGGGTGAGGTTACTATGTGTCTGCAGGGTGATGTCGCCCTTACGTTTTTGTAGGGTGATGTTGCTGCTATGTGTCACTAGCGAGCGTTTGCTGCCATGTATCTGTAGGGTGAGGTTGCGGCTGTGTGTTTGCATGAAGAGGTTGTTGCCATGTGCTTGTTTTGTGAGGTTGCTGTCATGTGTGTTTCTGCATGAAAATGTTGCTGCTCTATGTTTTTTGGGGTGAGCTTGTTGTTGTTATCTGTGTAGGGCGAGGTTGATGCCCCGTATCTGTTGGGTGAGGTTGACACTGCGTACTTTGAAATTACTGATATGTATTTGCAGGGTGAGGTTCCTTTCATGTATCTGTAGGGTGAGGTTCCTGCCATGTATCTGTAGAGTGATCTTCCTGTCATGTATTTTTAGGGTGAGGTTCCTGTCATGTATCTTTAGGTTGAGGTTCCTGTCATGTATCTGTAGGGTGATCTTCCTGCCATGTATGTTTAGGGTGAGGTTCCTGACATGTATCTTTAGGTTGAGGTTGCTGCTGTGCATTTGTAGGATGAGGCTACAGCTACACATCTGTACATCAGGTTACACGTTATTCGTGGTGGAAGGTAGGTAATGCGACAAGAAGACTGTGTTTCTCAGTCTGAGACATTACAAACATTATTAAAACAGATAATCAGCTGTGGGCGACCGGCTCAGTGTGGATCTTACTACAAGCGGTGGCGGATTACATTCAGAGTAACATGGCGGTCATCACTTCTTATCATGGCCGTTTCTTATGCATTTACCATCGAGTCGAAAATAACCAGTCGACAAATCGGTCACCGGTTCAATCGTAAAACTAAATCTTGTAATCCTCGCTACTGAGACAGTAGCCAGCCTGTTCATTTGATTACACATAGCGGATACCGAGGTAAGCATTGTTCGACACATATAGTCCACTAGGGACTTCCCTCATCAGTTAATAGTCCCACTTCTGTATTGGGCTATTGAACAAAGGGCTTGGTGGCCGCTGCGCCATGGTTTAACGAGTTAAGAAATGATTTAGCTTCGACAGCAAATGGCAGACGAGACCATTGGAACACGATCGCTGATTGCTGGTGCTGCACAGGGGCGTTTTTATTGCTTTTGGGATTGCTGTCAGGGAGGACTGCAATGCGAGTAATAACGATACCAACGTGCACTAAACAAGTAGATAATTATTTAAACTATATTGGAAACCTGATTTAACTTTGATTTTTTGCTTTTATTTTTAAGCCAACACTTCTTTATCCACCGCCTCATGGTAGTTCCAGTTCGCATGTACCCATTTTCTATATCTGTGCGCAATTTATCTGCACAACTTTGGTACCGTTTAGTCGTACATGTTTTCCTCATCTTCGCCACTGTTCCACTCATTACTGATTGTACAAATAATACTCACTACTTTTAGATAATTATACATTCTTGAGTATAGTTCATGCTCCTTTCATACCCATATTGTACTGTATTGTACATATTCTTATAAGGCCGCTGTGCCTAATTTTGAACGGTATATTAGTAGAATAAATCCTTTCAACCAGCCTGTCAGGTTTAATTGTGCGACGCTGAAGACTTCTCCGACACACATTTCTGAGATAAGACATGCTGAGTAATGGTCAACTCTAGTCTGTCTCACTGTTCCTTAACCACATTATTTCCCCTTTTGCCAAGCCTTTCCCTCAATGTTAAAACTCTACATGAAGCAAGTCTAGATTTCCTCAGGTTCAGGTTATGAATCTCCGGTCTCCCCGGGGCTCTTTTTCAGTTCAAAATGGACTTGTTTGTTCCTATCAAAATTTTATATATTCAGAGATTAAGCGGTAGTCTATGGACAGTTCTTACAGTGAATGGCAATCAGTGGTCACCCCGCTACTGCTTGTCTCCACCTGGTAACCTGATCTAGATGGTGGAAAATCGTTTTCTGTACGGCTGGCGAATGAATACATGAATGAATGAATGAATGAATGAATGAACGAACGAACGAACGAACGAAAAAATGAATATTGCTTACGTACACTCTTTAAGAAAAAAAGAAACGCAAAACCAAAATATCAATGAAAATGTGGTGTTATTCAAGGGCATGTAGATCAGCGGAAAACAAAGATACATGAATGAAAAGAGCAATTCGTTGCTATCTTGTCCATATTTCAAGAGAATATCAGTCATGACAGTCATTACTGCTGTCCACCAGATGGTGTTGAAGTCAGTAGCTCGTATGACCACCTCCAGTTGCTACCACAGTCCGACACCTGGGTACAGATCGAATCAATCGTTGGATGTCTTGTTGGGGAATCCTTCTCCATTCCTCCTGCAGCATGTGGAACAACTGTTGAAGATTCTGTGGTCGATTACGACGTCGACGTACCCGTCTATCGATCTGATCCCAAAGGTGTTCGATTGGGTTTAGATCCGGGGATCTAGAGGGCCAGGGGAGGGTATTGACGTTGTTACTGGCCATGTAGTCCATGGTGGCACGTGCTGTGTGGGCCTTGGCGTTTTCCTGTTGGAGTAGGTGCAATTGACGGTCAACAAGGTGAAGGACGTGCGGACGGAGAATCTGGTCCATGTATCAATTAGCCGTCAGATTGCCTTGGACATGCGAATTTCCGATATGCGGGTGTATGAGATCTCTCCCCACACCATAACACGCCCTTCAACGTACCTGTCCAAGGAACAAAACGTTAATGACGTCATCTATAGACATGGTCTCTACCATCACGTCGCCTGAGGGATAACAGGATTCATCGCTAAACCATATGCGCTTCCAGTTTGCCAGGTTCCATGGTAGAACCGCGTTACACCATCTCACTCGTCGACATTGATTTTTGGACGTTTGGCACGTATTCCTATTTCTCGGAGACGGTTCCTGATTGTCTGATCGGGCACTCTTCGAGCTCCAAACTGCTCTTGCGCTGTATCCCGAGCGATACGATGGCGGTCACATAGGTGGGTTGCCCGGATTTACAGATCTTGGGCAGGTGTGGTGACTCTAGGTCCTCTTGATCTTGGACGGTGATTTGCCGATCTTGTTTGACGAAATCGATCCCACAATCGAGTTATTGTGCTGGGGTGAAGATCCTTGCCATCTCGCTCTTTGATTCGCCGGCTTGCAATCGTCCAATTGCCGGATTTCGATCGGCAGCATTGAGACGTCCCATTTTCGTGTACAGTACTTGCAAAAGTAGTGAATGAAATTGTAAGATTCATTTGGGTCCTTTATAGTCAATGCTGTACTCATGCGAGAAACAATCACTGTGCCTGATATTCGTGCTGCATGACATCCACGCACATCATGACAATCTTGATTGATAAAACCGTTCAAAATCGTTTTTGGTTGCGTTTGGTCAAACATGATCTTCTAAAACATTTCAGAAGCAATGTGCAACCCTAAAAAATGTTTACATATGTGAACAAATTTGTAAGTGTCATGTTTTAATTTCATTTTGCGTTTCTCCGTTTGAAGAGTGTGTATCCCCTTGTCCGGGAAATGTGTCCTTATTTATTGACTAACGGGTAATTTCAGCCCAAGTTCCTGTGTATCTTTGCAACAGTCAGTCTTACATCTCATTGCTAACTCAACCTGTGACATTCAGCGTCCCTTAATTCTGCAAGCAATTATCGTATTATTAAATACGTTTGTACTCACCCTAGTAATGGTACCAAGTGCAATTGTACTCACCCAAGTAATAACAGTTTAACTGGTTATTAACATCATGTTCGATATGGGTTAATCCTGATTTTGCAAAACAGAAACACGTTGTTTCATCTTCGTCTTCATTGTGATGTCTTCCTGTTTCTATCAGACTTGTTTTGAAAATAGAATATGTTGTGAATTTAGGATTGGTGTATACGATAAATTATACAAGAAACCAGTGCTGCATGTATATACAATAAATTCAATAAAAAACATGAGATTTCAGTTACCTCGACAATCCAGTGACACGTGTTTGTATACCTTCTGCAGGGCGATAACTTTTTAGCGTTTTGGTAGTTGACCTGCTTTAGTGATATAATTATTTTGCCCTAATTGGTCCATCAAACATAGGTGTGTACTGAAGTGTTGGGGGCACTTTTGTTCTACTTGATTGCATATCTAAGTATAGCTTCGGAGGGTGTGTGTTCGAATCTCGAATGAGATTAATTATCACGAAAAGTACTAGCATCGGCACATGTAATACCAAACATAACATATGTTACGGATATTGTGTTGTTTCATAACAACAGACGTAACACATCCCTTTTGATTTGAATTTCTGGATATATTCCATTGTTTTCCGGCAGTTGTTACTGTGACGGAGACATCCGTCTGAAATGGAGAAAATCCGTGTTCGATGACCCGAATTTTAACCAAATTCTTGGTATAGTCTGAACTTTTCATCCTTTTACAAATATGTAAGCATGCTAGAGTGAATGAGTGAGTATTTTTGCGCCGTTTTTAGCAATATTATGGCGGAAACCAGAAATGAGCTTCACGCTTTGTACCCTTGCGGGGAATCGAACCCGGGGAAAGAAATCTTTATGGAAAGAAACATTCTACTTACACCTAGTGCAAAGCCATTTCAATACATTTTCCTTGGCCGGTTCATGGCAACTATCATATTGGTAACCATGGTACTTGTTGTTACCCTGCCTGATGCTCGAGAGTAATGTGATCCGCTACTCGTCTACTCAGTATACCTAGTATACTCGGAGTAGAGTGTGGTATACACGTACACCTTCGGCAAAACATAGCACGGGCCATCAGTGACACTTACTTATAGACATACCTACAGACACACATACTCACGCAGCTACTGTCAGTGTTATGTGCAACCTTGTGGCAAAAGACGAGGATAAATGCGTCCCCGAAAGGATTACTGGACATCGAAACAAACGCCTTTTGACAAGTTTTTACATAGAATTCATAAACCTGAACGCTTACTTTTATGAGATTACATTTTTTTCGAAATTGCGTTTCTTTTGCTGTTCAGTATACGTGGTTGATTATTTGTAATCGTACCCGACGACATGGCTACTCTTGATCAGCTGTCCGCCCGCGAAAGCCACATTTGAAACATACTAATTGCCGCTAATGCTATGTTTCAAATAAAGCCACAGTAAGTAACGGAATCAATGCCGTTTTTTTTAAAAAAAAAGCGTCACCCAGTGGATTAAAATTGTTTTGGTTACTTGACCTTTGCGTTTTAGGTAACATATGATAGTTCGTTTATATTCTCGTTGAAATGTTTGGTCAACATATAACAACATGTTTTGAGATAAATGATACGTGCTGTTTTACTGTTAAGAAAATTACATTTGTATGCTTTATATGTTTTTTTTGGTCTTCGTGTAAACTACTTTGGTAGGATTGGTATACTGGTCGGATATGATTCCATGTACTCATATACATGTATGCAATTTCAATGAATACGACGGTTTGCAGTTTAATGTCACAGTCACAAACAAAATAAAGTCTCATGACATTTTCAGTGACATTACAACAAAGAGGGATAATGCACAGGTTAGCCCATATTAATTAGTGACGCAGGAAGTCTATATATTTGCTAAGGTCATCACATTTCAACAATCTCTTGACAGATCTATTAAAAAAATATCTGAAAAATTAATGTAACTAAAATGCTAATTTTTCAAACAAAATGAACCCTTAAGAAATAAAAGATAGTTTTATAAAAAATATACTATGATCTTCTAAGCTGAAAAGCTGACACGTCTTTGGAAATCTAAATACGTTTCCAATCCTGGTCTCTTCTCTGCTTTTCCTAGAAATCCGGCATATCGGGCAATAATCCACCAGATCCGGTTAGCGGACGTATGTGTACAATCACACTGCGTCCTAGTACTAGTTCCCCGAATTAAGGATTCCAAAAGGCAAATCCTGTTCTAAATAACAAACTATTATCTAGCGGAATAAAACTACAGGAACGTATTTATGTCAGGTAGTTTTATTTGTGATGTTGTGAACCTATTCGGATGTAATTTTTTTCCAATTAAAGCTATATTTTAGTTACGGCGGTCAAGTTCTTTCAAGAGCAGGTCAAAAGCTTGTAGCCATTAAGCCGTACTTAAATCAGCAGTACTTCCCTTTCCTGATCCTGATAAAAATGGGGCTGTAGCGTATCCTTGAGGTTCGTTCGTCGAAGACCCGGGTTCGATTCCCCACATGGGCACAATGTGTGAAGCCCATTTCTGGTGTACCCCTTGGTGATATTGCACGGATATTGCGAAAAGCGGCGTAAAACCATACCCACCAACTCATTTCACATATATAGCGGAAGTCTGTAAATAACTGAATGTGGACCAGACAATCCAGTGATCAACACCATGTGCGTGTATCTACGAAAACCGGATACGATGACACATGCATGTCAACCACGTCAGCTAGCCTGACAGTCCGATCCCTTTAGCAGCCTCTTTGAGTTAAATAGCACCCGCTAAAGAGCGGCGTAAAAGTAAACTCACCCATTCACCCTCATGAGGAAATATGAATGAGTGAGTGTGATTTTATTCCTCTTGAATCACTATTCAAATACACGTCCGAGCTGACCACTGAGAGCTTGTGTTTCACGGGTGATGATTAGTATGATCAGAAAGGCATTCACTCCACAAACCGCCTTCATCATGTATCTGTGAGTTTTTAATCGTTACACTTATGCATGTCAAATATATGTTTAGCAATATAACACTCTAAAAACGTCTTTTGGTTTAATGGACTGAAATCTCTTGACCGTGATCTAGTTTATTTTACGCCGCTTTCAGGAATATTCCAGAAACATCACACCATAATGACACCAGAAGTGGACTTCGGACATTGGACCCATGTGGGGAATCAAACTCGTGTCTTCAGCGTGATGAGCAAATGCTTCAACCACTGGGCTACCCACCGTCCCGATTTCATAACACGTGATCTTACAACACGTGAGAGAAGAATGACATGACAAGAGAGGCTAATTTATCTGATTCTAATCTTGGTGATTCTTTATATACACTTGTAAGTGTAAGTAACATAAAGGTTATCATATATATCATGACAAAATAATTCAAGGTTAAAATTTGTCGGTGGGTTCACTCAGACACACGTTATCAATAGGGAATGCCGAATAAGAAATATGTCGTATCATTGCAGGCCGCTATATCTGACCCTATCTGATAGCAGTGCCAGATATATTACTCAAGACAAGGTACCATACTGATAACTTATCGCTCCTGATAAAACTACTAGCAGCGCTCATTCAAACAAAGGCAGTTTATCAACAATACCCTCCTTTCATGTTTCAACGTATGACTGATGTTTGTCACAACCACTGTAATAAGGATTGATTGACTGACTGATTGACTGAGTGAGTGAGTGAGTGAGTTGATTTTAACGCCGCTTTGAACAGTAGTTCAAATATATCATAGTGTGTCAGCTTGATATAGGTCGGTGTGATGCAGATGTCCGAGTTAGTAAGTTTAGTTTTACGCAGCTTTCAGAAATATTCCAGCTACGTGTTGGCGTTCTGTACATAATCGAGTCTGGTCCAGACAACCCAGTGATCAACAGCATGAGCATCGTTCTACGCAATTTCGATGCGATGATATGTGTCAAGCAAGTCAGCGAGCCTGACCACCCGATCCCGTTAGTCGCCGCTCACAACAAGCGATCAGTTCTAACCTGGATCTGCACGGCTTGCAGATGTCAGATGCTCAACGGCTTGGTGAAATCCCGCGAGTGTTCTCAAAAACGAGAAATATCGGAGTGAAACGGGACTTAAATCACAATCACCGGCTTCTGTCGTATGTAAAAGGCACAACTCTTCGCTGTATACTACTGTGTCTAAGGCGGATGTCTATAAGGACCCTGTTTGTTTGGTCACAGTTGAAACTACATCACATCAACGGGAACCTTACGACTATTTTGATGTCATTCATATTCATTTACGCCGATTCCAACCACAATGCTCACACAAAAATGTTCAATTCTTCCGAAATTGTTAAAATGAGAAAAACGGATTTGAATATGCCAGTGTTGAAGATGTTCTCTTCTAACCAATGTAGCACTAACTCATTTCACCTGGACTCTAGTAAATACGCCTAAACTGAGATAGCATGATCTTACTCCATTTTAAAAAAAAATCAAACCAGTACACGCCGGACACAACCAGATATTACACCCAGGCGCGTTATCAAATCTAACTGTTATGACTGTGTGACCAGAGGTATCACTTTAACTACCTCGTATGTCGAGTAGCTTCTGCCCTTTAATGGCCACATTTCAGACATTTTGAGAAACGATCGCGCATGCACTATTTCCGTAGTTTTTTTTTAAAAAAACTCGGAATGTTGTTTGATGAAGGACCTTACAGCGATCAATGTCACGTTTGAGAGAGGTTTTGAGGTAGATTTTAGGAATTTTAGGAATTGTCCAATTTTTATAGAAATGGTTTTGACTCTAATTATATTCTCGATGTCATACTCAAGAGATACTTACACCCACAACATGCCCACGTTGAAGACAGAGATATTACTGTTGCACAACGAATTCTTGTTTCATTTCTAGTTACCTATTAAAAGTTTTTTGTTTTTTGGGGGGGGCACAGATTATTGTTAGGCACCAATTGGTCGATCCGTCATCAGACCTCTGGATAGTATGATTGAAGACATACTACCTGGAAAAGATTAAAGGTGAATAAAAATGGAATAATTGAAACTGTGATAACATTCATCTGTCATCAGTGAATATTCTTCCTTGTGATAAGCGTTGGACAATTAGGGTAAAAGGCTCCCGATATACATAACCATAAATGTCAAAAGACTTGGTTTAAATCTGTATGGCATTATTTAGGTGTGTCACGTTTCATTATATGACAGTTTCCCAACAGGACAGAAAGAGGATGAAGATTTTCTATGTTCTTTGTTTCCTTCTCAGTTACACAGCTTTAATAATCCACTCTGGATCACTTCATCCAGTGATTGTCGGTGGACGCCAGGGTGTGTCTTTATGATGTCAAACAATAGACCATGTCATCTAGTCTGACTACACGATCATGGGACGACAATAAAATGGTCCTGATAACAACTGTAAGCACAAAATTCATCTACTTCAAATCGATGGGTCAATAAAACATGTTTTGACCAGCGTTACAGCATTACTTTAGGCAGAATGAAAAAAGTGAAAATTTTCCCGGGCATCGGCGTGTCACTATTATTTGTGCGCGTAACAATTTGTTTACTGCCATTTTAGAAAAATAATTTTGACTTTGCTGCGTCCTGATCATCCATTTGACCACTATAAGGAGTGTTTGTAAGAACGAGTGTGACTGAGTCTACAACTCATAAGCAAGTGCTAAACTTTCCAAGGTGTATTTCTGTGAGAAAAAAAAATGTGCTCCTCTCTCGTCATGTTTTTTTTATCAAAAATCAAAAAAGCCCTACCGCTCTCGTCACTTTTGAAAAGAATGTGTGTCCGAGAAACATTTATTTTTTTTTGCAGCGTTATTCATTATCCGTAATTCCCATAGGGCTGGCTTTATGAATCAGATCTTTGTGAGACTGGCATTAAAAGACTGATCTTCACCTGGTATCATAGTCAACATACTCAGACCTATTGACACCTGTTGGTTGATGTTCAAGTATGACAGCCTACAAACCTAGATACCTGTTAAATATTGACTCTGGGTAGATATATAGTGAGTCAGAGAAATCAACCTCACCCATTCAGAGGGTTACTGTCAGATGGATGACAGTCTACTTCATATTTGATAACATGACGTTATACAAACAAAGATAAGTACCAATGCAAACAATATTGCAAAACTGTGTTACAAAACAATAAAGAAAATATATAAACTAAGACGAAGGGAAAGTACAAAACACAAACATAAAGTAAACACACGAACAGAAGAAAAAAAAGAAAGAACAAACTCAAAGCAAAAATAAACTCGCAATTGAAAAAACGAAAATCTGCCCCCATTTTACCCCAGATATCCTTTAGGTCGTTTGATGTGAATACCCAGGACAAAATATGCCTTTGTAGAATTGAGTAGGTGAGAGCCGCATGTGCATTTCTTGTGTTTGTGACCTGCGATGCAAAGAGGGTGTAGAAAACGTTGCATTATATAATTATATAACAAATGACTTTTACTCAAATGCTCAAAATAGTGTTTGATCAGGATTATGACGTGACACGACGTCATAATTATCTACCGGTTATTGATGGGTTTCTTTTTGATTTTACCTCACAATTTAACAGTGTCCGTGGATTCCGAAGCAATAAAAGATGTTTGTGAAATTAATGAGAACTGACAAGTGTCAAATTCGTCGTGAAACCGGAATCTGAACAACGGTCACAGGATTCTGTGACGCCTAAGGGATGTAACTCTACCCATAAATGTGAAGGTGGTGAGGTAGTCAAATGGTTAAAGCGCTCGATCGTCGTGCTGAAGACCCAGGTTCCATTTCCATACGGGTACAATGTGTGAAATCCATTTCTGGTATGAGGTTGCTGGAAAATTGCTAAACACGGTGACTAACTCAACCATGAAAGTGAAAAGCAGTAGGCTTGGCCAGCCGCCATTATCACTGCACTTGAATATACCGGCAACGTTTAATCAATGCAACACGTGGTCAGCTGATCACTGGTACAGAACGAATGTATCAAGCAGATGCACCACTATATGTGATAACAGGAGGACAGTCGCCTTTATCTATGGGTCTACACACGTGAATATTATCCTATTAATACCTATAGCCTTTAAACGTTATCGGGATAACAACGGTGTTACGTACCCGTTATCAAACATTTTGACCTGGCATATGTCCAGTCATTTTGTTTCCAGTTCGAAATCATTAATGAAATTTTGAAATCATACATGGTTAGGTCCTAGTTAACTATAAACAATTGAATAAATAAGATATGTAATGCTTTGTCAAAATCATTTTCCATTTTAGGAGAATACAACTTGACTTTGCGTGTGTTTGTGATGGGTGTCGTCAGTAGGTAGGAGACGCTCATCTTTACTCGGTTATGTGCTGCCATGGGTAACCGATAGTGATGTAGAAACGCCTCATCATGAAAGCAACATCGAATACTAGACTATGATTTTTTATTTCAGGGTTTCTGTACATAAATAACTCATTTCTAAAGGGATATTTTTTCATAATTAACCAAGTCATATAATTTATGACCATATCATAAAAGAAAAACTCAAAAGGATATCTAATAATGATATATTCAATAACACAATCTGTACCTTTATCTTAACACTTGCACCCTCAGTCCCTCTTCAGAATTTTAGTGTACGCAACACAACGGCTAATGCATGGTTATGTCTGGAAATCTCCAGACATGAAAAGAAAGCATTCCTTTGTACCTGATAATATAAATAGAGAACGTAAATGCAAAGAATAGCTCTTAAAATATGCGCTTTGTCATGTGTACAGGTCTCGGGACACTGTTCAAATAATCCACAACTGTATGGTACTTAATATGTCCTCTTTGCGCTATAAATAAACCATTTTTTCAAATTCAAATATCCTTTATAATATAATGGTTGGACACGTCCATGCTCAAAGTAGACACGTCATTAACCCAACACTGTCGCCCCTTGGCCATATCTAACATGTTAATTGATACGGTCCATGTATGCGTAGATAGCATTTACATGTATCCACTTGCTCCATATCGACTCCAGTCTGATAAGAAATTGTTTGTATATACGATCAGATAACCCACTGTACATAAACATGCAAGCTTATTTACAAACCTCTTATGTTTACAAACACTAGTGTTAAGAGTCCGTTTATGAATAAATAAATGTCACAATTTGAAAAAAAAGGAAATGTCAATTTCAGGTATTGGTGGCCGTGTTAGGGAGATTGACGACAAAACGCTGCTGCGTGGGCGGCAAGACAGGCTCAATGTTTACTTTGAAGAATTGTGATTACAACTGAAGGTGAAATTTTGCTGATTAGATTTTTAACATCATTTCGGAAATATCACAACGACGAACAATGAAGAAAAAACATGAATGATAATCTACTGAATGTATGTGTTTTCACTGATATATTGATGAGACTGAATGTTTTTTTGGCGTAAATGCATGAATGAAGGTAATACAGTATCATAAATACTCATCACATTCCAGTATCAGGTTGAAAAATACATTTTGCCTGAAAGTCAATTTATCTCGAATCTCCGCTACAGTAAGAACGAGTGAGCGAGTATGGTTTTACACCGCTTTTAGCAATATTTCACCAATATCACGGCGGGGGACACCAGAAAGGGCGTCACACATTGTACCCCCTTGGACTATAATAAGACATTAAATACGGGGTATAATGATACCGCGTCTACTTTGTCTTCCGTCAACCTCTAAGAAATGCTTGTCAAACCCAGATGAACGAGACTCGTGGTTATTGTTCAGAAACAGAAAGTGGCACTTCATATGAAGTACAATCACATATTTTATAATTGTAGTTATATACGACTCAGTTTGTAATAGCTATCAAGCATGAAAAAACTGAAATATGATATTTTCATTTCATCGATTTTTTCGGTATATTTTCTGTTGAAAGTAATAATTAACAATACGGCATCTTATATAGCGCTGAACTGCATGGGCATATCTAAATGTGTACAACATGGCGGATGTTATTGCCAGGGGTAGTCTAAGTTGTCTGTAATAAGGAACAATGTGGTTTTGAACATATGAACGTATGAAGAGTTCTCGATATTTTTAGCCATCCAGAGCGGAGCAGTAGATCAGTGGGAACGCTGACGCAATGTAAACACTCCTAGAGGCGAACATTAATTTAAACTGTATAGAAACCAAGATCCCGACTGTTTACTACTACACACAACCTTGGCCCTAAAACATACATTACACAGGTGAGGCGGTTCTCGTTCACCTTGAGGAAAATGCGCATTTACTGCACATGAACTCGTTTTGGGTTCATTTCTAAGAAATGTGTAAAAAAAACAAGAAGGAAATGAGTTTGAACTTTTCATATATGTAGTTTAATTATCTGACTTTATGTCAGTATACAAACAGTACATATTTTGTAAACCATGAAAACACAGCCATCTCGAACGAATTTGTAAATGGTACTCTAAATTACATACTCACTTAAAATACACAAACTTTGATATCAAGATACATAACCAAAAATCTTATTATACAGTACAAAATAGGTTAGGGATATTGGTGTATTTATGCCTGATATGTTATCAGTATGTCAATGAATGAATACATCATTATTCATAATTTCAAAATTTACAAATGTCCCTAACTATTTGTGTCCACTATACAATAAAGGACTTGTATTCATAAGATGTATTTAAAGCTGAAAAAACGAAACGTGCAAAACGCTTGATAACGAAAGATAGGTAAATTGCGAAATTCGATATCTTCCTGAAAGTAAATGGCGAATGAAATTTGATCATGATTGATAGGTTATGGTACGTGAAATCGGTTTAACGTCATGTTCAAACGTATTGTACACACGTGTGTGTGTACTAGATTAATACCATTCTGAAAGTGCTAATGTATCGCGCCACAGTTGAACGTTGACGTCCCTCTCAGATACAGTGGCTCCGAACGGACTTGTCCTTGTTTCATACCTGTGAAGATACGTGTTAGAGTGTATCTTCAGTAACCCATACTTGTCGGAAGAGGATCGGGCCCTAGTGGTCAAACTCCCTGACTCTTTTTGAATTGCATATATCGATGCTCATGATATGATCACTGGATAGTTTGGTCTAGACTCTCGATTATATGCAACGCACCGCCATATAGATGGAATGTTGTGGATTGTATCGTTAAATAACGAAGCATACCAAAGAATCATATTCTGATACCAGACCAGATAAGATTTGATTAGATCAGTTCAGTTCAGAAAAGATAAGGTATGATTCGACCAGAGAACAAACCGCCAATCTTCCTCAACATCATTTAGTTTGTTTGTTGTTAAACACTACTCTCAGCAATATTCCACCATTTGGCGGCTGTAAAAAAATAACTGAACAGACAATCCATGGATCAACAGCATGAGCATCGATCTGTGAAAATGGGATACGATGGCATTCGTTAACCAAGTCAGCGGGCTTGACCATCCGACCCGGCCAGGCGCATCTTAAGACAAACATGGCTTACTGAAGATCTATACATTGTTTACAAAGTATTAACTATCGGTATTTTATAGTCCATGAACATCTGTGCATATATCCTTGCGTCATTCTAACCCGAATAAACGAATAAACGAATAATATAGTTACGACGGAAACACAAACAAATGATCCCTTCTTTGAGGATCCTTGGGGTAGCCTTGATGTTTTATTGCTTTTTCCTTCCTACACCGGAAACCAGGGTTCATTTCCGTACAACCATCCCTGACACATTCAGAGATTTCTTATGGACATGGAATTGTTCTTGTCGTTTCCATTAACATGGTTTAATGTTTAAAGCGTCCAAAAACGACCCATTCACGTGGAAAATGTAATCCTACATTGCTATATTAAGTAATATATTAACGGAAACGGCATCGACCCCCGTGGTGAACCGGAAGGAAACCACTCTGCCCTTAGGGCCAATAGGATATGTACATAACCTAATAAAGGAATACGAGAAATAAAAAGGATAAGAGTTCTTTTGTCGTGCCAAGGTGACAGTCAAGTTTATGAGCAAATGATTCTCGTCACATACATTATTTCGATAAATAGCTGTCTCCGCTATCGTCAAACCGGAAATTCCTAACACTTTCTGCTTTATCAATAGACACTAACCGACATATGGCTCGGAAGGTCAAATATGACGTCAAGTAATGTCAGAAGTGACGTAAGAATGGTCACGTTGTATATACCCTCGGGGAAGTTATGCATGTGGAGAGCTTTGCACCAGACACGGGAAAGCAATATCCTGCAATATTTGATCGATGCTTTGAGAGTATGTTTTTCGATTGTAAAGGTATTTCCTTAAGATAACTCCCAAGCCCAAAACTAGGTCACCTCATGATCAACAAAGACAGTTGACACAGTTTGGGACGTTATGCAACACATTACAGACTCAGTAATTTCAAGGTCACTATGGTCTGACTGGGTACAGGAAAACTTCAAGAAAAATTAAATTCTTGATCATGACTAAACATCACACTAAATGGTCATTACAGCTATACTTCTTATGCAATTATCCGTCATCGATTTAAAACATAACCAAGTGCATTTCCCTTAAACCTTTCTTAGTGTAATATTCCATAAAAAGGGTAATAAAATGTGTTTCAGGCATGTTATCAATATGTAAAATCACACCTGGATCGTACACAGTGAAAACACAATCCAAAGTGGAATGGATTTTCTTGCTTAAAATGGAACTGCCATTAAAGGGTGAAAATTCTCAATGGTCAAATTTAAGTTACGATCATGTGTTTTGTGTCGTACTTTTGATTGCAATATCTAGTCATTAGTCATCAGCTGAAGGCTTTGCAACCAACATTAAATCTAAGACAGATGAAGCAGTGATAGAATGGCTTAAATATAGCTTGCAATACAGCCAGATTTCAAGAGCAGCTGTCCCTTGAATGTCGTATTCACATATTTATTGTACGAATAACAATATGGCGTTTAGGTTTTAGCTGTGCATTTGTGTTTTTCAAAACCTTTGGGTGAAGCAAATTCCTGAGAAACATAAAATGCATTTGCTACCCAATGTTACCATTACTATTTCCCGTGTTCGATTCCCCTCATGGGTGCAATGTTTGAGGCCCATTTTGGGTGATCTTACTGAAACATTTATAAAAACGGCCTAGGACCATTAACCTTTATTTCTATTTGCGGCAGTACAAAAGGTTTTATTGTCTCGAATTATCTGGCTTTGATATAATCGTTCTTTTTCAGTCGCTCGCAAAGTGTGTGCGAACATACATTACATAGTTTTATATTCCTAATGGCCTTCCATAAAATGACTTCAGACACGGTAGTGAGGCTTTGTCTGTCTCTTCTCTAACGCTTCACGTTTATAAGGAGGTTAGAAATATGACGTTACAAAATTTGTTGAATACAGAGGTTGTTAATGACGGCGATAACTGTGTTGTTGGGTGTGTTGTCCTGGGAAAACAACACACCTTTAGTAGTTTTCCACAACGTTAAAGTTTAGTGTGGACATGCTCATGTAGCTGCCTAAGTACACAGAATACAGTATTCCCTTTCCTTTCATGGTCTTATCTTTCGAGAATGTGTCTGAGAGTAGAATTCCTGAAAAACTGAAATGTCACCTATTTGCCAGCTGGTGGAGTGGATTTGATCACGAAAACCAAGAATAACTGACCTGGGCCTAGATTTCCGAAGCTCTGTTAGCGCTAAGATAGTCGTAAGTACCATACATTAACATTAACATACGACTATCTTGAGGCTTAGAGAGCTTCGAAAATCTAGGCCCTGGTGAATTAATAGAACATGATAATGAAAGGCAAGATAACAATGTAGAAAGACTATCACAACATTATTCCATCTCTCTGTAAGTTTGGCCTGAACCGTTTTGATACCCAATCGTAATCGTTATAGCTCCATGAGTTTTCCATGTTATTTCCTATTTAAGGTGTTATCCAGGTTTTTTCCTTTGATGCCAACGTGTTGTCGAGGTGCTTGGCCATTATTTCCCATACATTTGTATGTTATGTTTATATCAACATGCTATTTACGGTCATTTCCCTTCCGCGATTTGTTGTCCAGGTTAAGATTCCATCTAAGTTGACCATGTCCATTTAGGTTTAACCGTTGTCTAGGATAGTTAATCTCCAAATTTTGTTTGGCCCTTTTCATGTCCATATGTCAATTGAGTGTCTGTTGGTTTGTTTTCATTTAGTATGTGTACCATTTACGTTAAAGACTCAATGCTCAAGATGGCGGTTTGCTTATGTCCATGTACTGCTCCGCTTCTTGATTTTAGTCCCCGCGTTTCGTAAATGATCTGGTCTTTTTCTGTAAAAATGTACCAAAATCTCTTTTTACAGGTACATATTTTGCGTGGGTATTTGTCCCTTTATGTATGTGGTTACACAAAGACCCTCGTCCATCTGTGTCTGTGTGTTGTTCGGATCCTGCTATGGAACCTGAGAATCCGGGTCCCGAGCCACAAATTATTCGTAGCTCTACGACTTTCGTAAGCTTATGGTAAACAACAGGTCGTAATTTTACGAACGCTTTGTGGGTGTTGACCTGGTCTTAAGGGTGAAAGCGATGCCTTGTTCGTTTTTCCTATGCAATGCTTAAGTAGCTTTCCGTTAGTGTTTTCTGTGTCCCGATGGAGCCATGTTTGGCGATATCTCCTTAGCCAAGTAAAAATGTTACCTACACTAAATGTAAAACATCATTGTTGCATCTTTGTTTCCACATTTTGCAGTGTTTTGGTCCTCATCTCAGCGTAAATAAGAAACTACTTAGACATGACTTAGATGACATTCCTGGGCAACGTCTGAGGAGGCTAGCGTTTGTCCCTTCAGGCCTCCTCTATGACCTTTCCGAGAGTCTTCAGTGCATCAGCGTACATGGATGGATATGACGTCTCTTCAGCTCCCATTACTGTATGTAGTGTAGTATGTGTTGAACTAAGAGTAATTTCTGAAACACAGCATTGTCATTAATAATTAAATTGTATGTATTACTAAATATGAAGGCTATTGCTAATACATGAAAGGAAATGAACGAAACCGACTACTCTCTTTTGAGCATTTGCTGTATTATATTCCAAAATACCTAGCTTTATCATCTGTTTATAGCTATAGCAGTAGTAGTAGTGCAACAAAAAGACACAAACCATTTTATTCTAGATAAACATACCTTAGGATAAGCGTCACAACTTAAGCAAACGTCAGATCACAGAAAAAATATAACTATCCTTTAATGCGAATGGTAATATAGTTGTGATTTCTGGTAACACCGATTCATCATGTACTACATACTAAAACGATGCTTTATTATTATCGAATATCGAGTTTCTATCGCTTTTGTTTCTTTTCGAGTGATTCTAGGCTCATTTCTTTTCGAGTGATTCTAGGCTCATTTCCCCCACCGTAACAGCACAAGTAGTTCAGCCAGATTGAGGTGGGGTAGAGGCTTGGGGTGACGTGGGGTGGGTGAACGCTGTTTATATTTAACTTTGGGGCACCATTTATAACTGTCATGCTTTTGAACAAATTAACTTCTGTTTCAAACAAATTTAACCACAGTGACTGATCCTCTTGTCTGTCATATAGATCCTGAAAGAAACATATCCAAGAAAGTCCACGCAAGTTGAAAATGAGGCAAATATAGATTTCCACAGCTTCAGGAAAGTGAAGAAAGTCTCTGGGTTTCTTTTTATTGTATACTGTATATTTATGATTTAAATTAAAACACATTTTCTGTAAAATATGTTCATTTGAGAGACTAGCTGTTCGTCTACTGATTTCCTGTCCTGTATTTAATAGTATTATCAGTTTATGTGACACATGCAATAGGATTAGGATTGTATGCTTACAAGTGCTACTTCGGACTAGTTATACTGATGTTTAGTTGTGTTGCTTGCGTTGTTAAGGGTGACCCTTACAGAGTATACACAAAGTAAATAATCGAAGAGAGATTAAGATAATAACGTGCCCCGGGACTCACTGACCTGATTACAAATACAGTTGACCAGTAGAACAGTGGAACAGTGGGTGATATGAACACATACCAGAAACACGTGTGCATAGATACGTGACAAGGGCGTATTAATAGGACTCAGTTGTTTATATTGAATCATATGTATCCACTCAAATGAAACAATTCCAAAGGAAAGGAATAAATTGTCTCATTTTCCCTGATTCTGTTTCCTCCATGGCTTAATCACATGCATTTTATCAATCTTGTAAATTCTTTATTCCCTACTTTTTATAGTTGTCATGCGTATATTTGTATATATTCGATCAAATATATTATGAGGATGTCGTATCTGATGGAACGCTAGTATCGTTGTTTAACATTATTACGGCGTATTAGAGAATCACTTTGGCACAGGAAATTGTTTCATTTGATTGTGTTGAAGTGTTAACTTGACATCATTTGTGAGGGGAGAGCTTATGGGGACATTGAGATTTAATGTGAAAAATGAATTCAGGCATGGCTGGAGTGGGATGGGCTGGCCTTGGATGAGTTCGCATGCGCAGAAAAGATAATCGGATTTGGGTCTCCTGCATACCATTCCTAATAAGGAGGCACCCGCCAAACATGTTATCTAACACCTGCAATCACGATGAGACACCCTGGAGTTGACGAAATAATGCACCTGAAGCCTGGAAGCTACTGAAGTTAACAAAAACTTGACATATCTTGGTGAGATCATTTTCTAATCATACCCATTCACGTGCATTCATGCAAATGGCTGCACACAGTTAAACTTCCGCCAGCTTTGCCTCCCCTCCTGTGTTTATCACCGAAGCTCGACAATAGACAAGTTGGAGGGTGCGGATAACCTGCATCCTAGAAATGATGCAATGTTCTAAAATTAGATAAGATCTCGGTGGAGTGACAATAAACATAACTGAAAACGAATGAAATAGAGAAGAAACTACGTTTGCAATTTATGTTACTAATGAACTACTACTACTACGACTACTACTACTACGACGACTACAACTACTACTACTACTACTACTACTACCATGATTACGAAAACAACTACTGTTGACGTTATTAGGTCTATTTCTTTTTCACAGTTACAACAACTACTGCGTTGTATAAAACTGTCACTACCACTGCTGTTGCTACATTTTTCACTTGTACCACAACGACAACACAACAAAGGTAACTTTACATTTCTCCAATTCAACACCGATAAAGACGACGATACTGTATTCAACCGGGACAAGAGAAAATACTAATTCTTCACTACTTCATCTGCAACCACAACGAAACCTTTGTTAATCACTTCAGTCAATGTCCACACAAAGATTACGCCGCTTGAATGTGCAACGGTTAGACAGGCACCCAGTCCTGTGTCAGTAGGTCAGTGGTTATCCAGAACAGTCCGGTACACTGGGTCACCGAGTCTCCCGCGGGTAGTGTGACAGATGACACATTATCCTATTGAAATTGACAGCTTTTCAGAACATCTTCCTGTCTATACACATACTGTGCTGCCATGAAACCCTAGTATGCATTTAGACGATGTCATGTGATTGAACCTGGATATTGGTTTAGACATGTTGTAAGGTGCTGACGTATCTTGTCAACGAGATGGCACGCTGACACAAGACAGGAGACATGCACATACAATGTTTTGGCCCATTGTGATGGCTACTGTCGTGTGAACAGAGATATTTACCTTAGCCCACCCCATCCCTCTACCCGTCCTCTCCTTTCTTTCTTTCTTTCTTTCTTTCATTCTTTCTCTCTCTCATAGGTATCTGTCAAATAGCATCATGAACGAATTTCTATAGAATAATGAATTGTTTCAAAGGCATTTAGAAGTTGGTGGAATCAAACTAAATATGTTTTATGGTTCAACTTCTTTATTATACAAGGTCACAACGTTTCCTAGTCTCTTCTTCGGGTTAAGTGATGGTAAAACTAAAGGGATGTAGTATATATACACATAACAGTAGACAGATAACAATGGGTAACAAGATATACAGGTTTATATTAATCGATGAACAGGCTTTGATTGATTGATGCACAGGCTTCAACTGATGTACAGGCTTCTACTGGTTGGCGTGCAGGTTTGTGTTGATTAGGTTAACGAGTTACAGGTAAAGATGTTTGGATGAAGGTTAGTCACTGAGGATAAGGTGATTCCATGCATTGGGTAGGTAAACACCACCGTCTCTGTTGATTGAGGGTTTGTTCCGCTTGATTGCAATGGCTTCTAGGAGCTTTCGTCTTTTGAAGTCATTGGCGTTCCTAATTAACGTCCAACCATCACCCCCAGATCAAGAAAGGCATAGATTTATAAATAGGGATTATAAACTCCCTTCAAAGACACTTATATTACTGGTGAAATAGTTTACTGGCGTAGGTGTCTGCTCGTCACGCCGAAGGCCTAGGTTCGATGCTACAAATGAGCGCATTTAGTGAACCCATCGCACGTAGACTGCTTGAATTTGGCTCGGAATAGTCATTCGCGACCGTTCTAATATCCCAAGCCCTACGCTTATAACGAAGTAAGGGTTGTTTGTGCCAGCCACATGTTGTATATACGATATACTTGCTTATAACAGACCACGGTTATAGGGAACCAAGTTTGGTGGCCTCTTTGGGTTCGTTCAACAGTAGAATACTGTAGTTGTTGCACTAAGAATCTGTGTGATACAGTGGAATATGAGGCGATGCCTGTATACACCTGCTAGAGGTAAATGATAGACATTGCTTAATACTGGAAGTAAATTGTTTTAGTTCATAGGGCTGATCCTATCTGTTAGTGTCAACTACAAATCCTCGGTGTCACGTGAATCAGCTGTGCACAGGTAATAAAACCAATTGCTTTCAGAGACAGAGATAACAGTCTCGTGACACCTGTCTCTACAAACGATGTCACTTGACAATAGCACTGACATGGGTAATGTGATACTAATGGTACTACAATTAGTTCATTGCTACAGGAGGTACACACGCACTCAACGCTGGCGTATACTTTTGAGTTTGAAGCGGGCATGTACATTGAGGAGAAGAACGTATTGATTGCTTTGCTGATTTTATCATGTACGTATGTTCATTTTGCTCTGAACTTTCGTTTTTATTTTAGACTGTAAATGTCATGTACATTTGTCGATTTTATGATATAGGTTATTTAGTTTGTCATGTACATTTGTTGATTGAATCATGTAGGCTATCAATTTTGTCAAGTACGTTTGTTGAATTTATCATATAGGGTATTTACTTTGGTATGTACATTTGTTGATTGAATCATGTAGGCTATCAATTTTGTTGATTTCAACATGTACGTTTGTTGAGTGTACCGTGAAGCTTGCTGATCTTATCATGTATATGTTTGACAGTGGTCAGTAAGTTAGAAGCATTGTGTAAAAAGGCCACGAAAGCTTCTATGTGGTTTCGTTAGTGGAAGTATAATTAGATTAAAACTGAATTAAATAGCAGTTGCTCTGCTGATTGGTACTCTCTCTCTCTCTCTCTCTCTCTCTCTCTCTCACACACACACACACACAAACAAAACAAAACAACAACAACAAAACAAACAAAAAACAAAAAAAACCCCAAAACAAGACACACACACACACACCTAAAGAAGTCTTTTAAGTCCGCGTCATCATTAATCATAAATATATTTAATATCATGTTTTTTCCACCCGTGACTATGTGTGATGTTATCAAATGACTCAGCAGTGTGTTGAGAATGTGCACACTGACTTTAGCCTGAAATATTTCAAATGATAACGTCTATGTGGGGTACGGCAAAATGTCTTTTTACATCAGTACCCAGACATGCATATTCATTACTTTCTTAGACAGACACTCTCCACACAGATGACTTTATTTAAATGAAATGCACCTTCAAACACCAAAATGTTACCCAAGTAGCATTCTGAAGTATCAGTAAACTTTATCTTTCTTTCGGTTCGGTCATACCCTTTAGGGGTACGTCGTTGGGTAAATTTTACGCCGCTTCACGTAGCTGCGTAAGAAGTGTACCAGAGGATTGCATTCTCCATCTTGTCTCCAGGTTGGACCGTCTGGAATCTAGATATACGTGCTGTACTCTCCTACATTTGTAGTTTTTTCAGTCCCCGTGGGTACAACAGACTGTCAGCACAATTTACATGTCATAATAATGCGTGTTTCGGTTCATTGCTCTTTGGTCATTGCGCATGGCATCAACCAATGGTTATTAGATGCTTGCAAATCCCAGCCTTTCTTACCCATGCAAGGTAATTAGGTATCCCGGTATTGCACATGTAAACGGATGTTCGATCACCAACAGTCACTAATAAATAACATCGATATTATTTATGTACATGGCGCTTATTATCGAGAGATTCCCTGATCAAGAGGGCCCAGTAATAGGCTGAAGAGGTGGCCAGAAGTTGCAGTCGCCAGATCTCCTGACATCAAGTTGAAGTTATTTCCGTAGACTGGTGCCATTGAGCTGACTGTCCTGATTCCTTAGGTTGTTATTCAGGCTGGTGGTACCACCATCTGTTGTTGGCATGTCCGTTCAGCTTTGGAAAACATTTATATGTTCTTGTAGGTACACCGGCACCAGATGCATGGATTGATTTTAAAAAAGTGTGCATCTCTATTCCCCCAGTAACCAACGCGATGTTTTCAGGTCCGGTTAAACAGTTGGTCATGAATTATGGCCCGATTTTCACAGGATGACAGTCGATAAGCAAATATATTCTTTAACATTTAATATGAATTTAATTACAGATCACACATTGCAACCGCCATTCCACTCATTTACCTATTTGCAAAAGGTTAGTCTAGTCCAGCCAGTACAACTACTTGGTATCCTCTTTTGATTACGGCAACCGTGAAGGTCTGAGTTAGAACTGGTCTTCATGAGCCTGAGCATGTTGTGTCAGACCAACAGGATCAGGTGGTAACGTTCGCTGACTTGATTTGATGCATGTCACCGTGTATCGGATATTAGATCGATGTTCATAATGTCAATCACAAGATTGACCACACTTGATTATATAGCTGAATTTAAGTAAAAGCGACTTTAAGCCATAACCAAACACAAATGTCTGAGGCGTATGATCCTATGATAACATTAGGTTCGAATCCCTGTTAATCGTGATTGAGTTGAATATTTGCCCACCACACGTCATGATATCTATCATCCAGATTAGCACTTCCGGCCTGCATCACTTCCGGCGACCTTCCCACATCATACTGACACGATGTGATAGAACAGAATTACTCTTCATGTTCCTTAAACCCGTCTCATTCACTCATATCGTTACCTTCATAAGAAATATAATTCCGAAACTCTCTTATATCCAGCGTGCCAATTATATTTCCAATCCTAAACTTTTTTGTGGACTATTTATAAATGACATCCACGTAAACGACTCTTCTGCCAATTTGGTTCAAAGTGCTAGTAGCATAATCTTCCAAACATTTTTTAGAGTCAAGCACTTCCTGATTTAGATGCTCCTCTCTGCGAGCGATGTCTTTCAAGTACCAATCGTATTACTGACTGTAGGCCAAGGTGATTATATAAATTTGATGCATCACTTTCCCCATCGCCCATGCTTCACGGGAATGTATACATACTATAATAGTTACTCGTGTATAATTGATGTTCTGTAACCCATGCTTATCCTAAGAGGCGACTAAGGGGATCAGGTGGTCAGTCTCGCTGACGTGGTTGACACGTCATCGGTTCCCAATTGCTCAGTTCTATACCTCATACTGATGGTCACTGGATTGTCTGGCCCAACCTTGAATATTTCCAGACCGTCACCATACAACGGGAATATTATTGACTAAAGCGTAAAACTAAACTCACTCACTCACTTCAATAATATCTATGCAAGGTAGGTGTGCGGTGTAGTCAATAACAGCGTTCAGATATTTGAGTCACTGTTGATGCCAACGGTTTGCGAAAAGATTATCCTAGCCTGCCAAAAAACTGGTACCTGGCGCAAGCACAGCCAACGACAAGTCAGATATTTTAGATATTGCATCATACATGACTGCTATATCTGATTTGGAAAAGTCATCCACGTGTCGTAGAGAGTATTGTAAGACTAACAGAGGCCTTGAATGTTGTATCTTGGACAGCCAACATTGGACGTCTTTGAAACCCTTCTTGAAAGATCATGTTAAGTTGTGAAAAATGTGGACACCAACTTCAGGAGCTGTTGGAAAGTAAGTATTGAAAGCATAACCGGGGCATAGTTACCTGAGCCCACCTTTTTATGCTCTCTGGGTGTGTGTACAACCTGAATGATGTGAAACATTCTGCACTAGAAATGTTGCCGTAACATCTGATTGGTGTGTGTACCCGCTGCCTTATCTCCCCGTGGACCCAGACTTTTCCTTGATTAGCTGGTGCTGGTGCTGGTGCTGGTGCTGGTGCTGGTGCTGGTGCTGGTGCTGGTGCTGGTGCTGATGCTGGTGTTGTTGTTGTTAGTGTTGGTGTTGTTGGTGTTGGTGTTGGTGTTGCTGTTGTGTGGTGCTGTTGGTGTTGCCCTGAATGAAGCAAGTCTAGACTTCCTCGGGTTTTGATTAGCCATTCTCACTGAGGCTACCTTCCAATATAAAAGGGTCCATTTGTTGCTATGAACGTTACATATAATCAGAGACTAAGCATTAGTCTTTTACTGTGTCGCACTCCTCAAAAGAAAGCTCCATGCAGAGGCCTGTCGGTAATCCACTGTGGATCAGATAATCAAACGATTTCCATAATGAGTATAGGGAAACCAGACTTAGACTTAGGATACAATGATATGCGTCAACCAGAGAGCAATTGTCGATCCAATTAGTTGCCGTGCACGAACAGCTTGGGTTGCTGAACACACAAATGTATCATTCATCTTCATTCATCTTGATTTGTGGGCAGGTGTAGAAACGTCGCTTCCATATTTTATGTCTTTTTATCTGTTTGTCACAAGCAAATAAATAACATTGATTATCCCATTTGCAAGTTGTTGAAGGTATGCATTTACTTCAAGAACACGTTGGATGTTTGTGATTGTTTGTGATTAATTGCGCTAGTAACATATTTATCTTCATTGATATTTGTTAACTCCGTTTTCTTCTTCACTCAGTCCTCCATAGCTCAGAGCGACTTTCCTCTTTTCAGACGCATAGAGTGTCGATGAAATATTACAATAGTTAGATGATGTTGAGTGACGGGGGAAGATTGATGTCGTTTTGGTATAACTGTGTCAATATTGTGATACTTTAGGGGAGGAGAAACAGAAAAATATCTTCAGACAAACCTGATCATGATTAATACCTCTGAATAGCAATATTGCACATAAGTTAAACTAACGTTTTTATCCTATATTGAATAAGATTATTTGTCATAAGTATACAAAAGGCTCATGAATTCACAACCAAAATGTAAATTTATCGTTGTTTTATACACCTGTCATCAAATGATAACTTAATGCTTTGCAAGCCAATATTTTCTCTCTTGGGATTTTTAATCGTCGCAGTGTTAATGTCGCTTTCTGGATCAGGGCTGGAGGTTGCCAAGGTTGTCAGTCGATGAGGACAAAGCCGTTTAAGAGGTGGGTAGAAATGTGACGACATTAATATCTGATCGCTTTATAAAGCAACGTTCAGCCAGGGATGAGAAGATTAAAACGGCACGCAGTCAGTCACTGATGTCTAATTGTTGTCATGGTAGGTGGATTTGTCAGTCATGTCGATTAGGATTTACTTCGTCAGCATTTGTGAGTGTGGGTGAGATCTGATAGGAGTCTGTGCAGAACATGACTATATCCAGTAGATTTTCCGAGTATAATTTATGTTTGAGGATATACATATACACGTATAGACATCTTCACAGTCTGATCTCGCCCCCTTATGGATAATTATTAATCTGAATGCTATTTGGCGAAATGGAGAGAGAGAGAGCCATCCCATCCCCACTATTGTTAATGATCTTCACTGGTAATATAAGTAGTATATCGTGAACTTTTTTTCTTATTGGTATACTTTTTTATGCATGACGTTTGTCTTTGGAAGAACAGCCCAGAAAAAAGGGGTCACTGTGGGTTATCTTGAAATATGGAGTCTTAGAGATTCCTAGGTCAGCTAAAACTTTTAACGTGGGTGTCATTGGGGTAATCAGCAAACTTTTTACATAATTCCTCATTTTCATAATCCTTAGTATTAAACTGTTTTCTATAAACAGATATGTTAATGACAACATGTTTTGCTACAAAAATAGTTCTAAAAAAACTATAGGTCCGCTATGACACAACGTGTAACACCATATACTGAGTCGAAAAAGATGGTTAAATTGTTATTATTTCATTGCTGAGATCTGTGTGATGTACTCGATACACTGACAGTGCCACAATCAGTTCCATTAGGCTACACTGCCGTTCCAAAACATGGGTATACCGAATGTCAAGTGACAATATGGACGTCGAGAATGGAGACTGGCAGCCCGCAACAGATTTCGAATGGTCTGTTAGGCCGTTCGACTTCTAAAGATCTCAGCCCTGATTCTTGTAGCCGGCAGAAATCTGTCACGTAGGTGACGTAGGACGATTTGACGGTCTTCTGCTCGTGGCGTCATACGTGGACGACCCGACCTTGGGCGATCAGAAGTGGTGCCAGTTTGTTGTAGACGACCTCGCAAGTCATACACAGTGCGACGGCTGCACCCCATTGCTCTTGCTACTTCAATAACTGATCTTCCCGGTCGCAACATGCCAACGCTGCACATTTGACAATCGGGACATTTAAAGTACCGTTAGAACTGTGGTTTAAAAGTGTTTGTTTTTTTCAATTCTTGAGGCCAATGCAAACACGTGCAAATGAAGAAAAACTTCGATGCGAAGTTCACGTGATCGACTGCACGTGCAAAACCTGATTTGGCACTAACGTCATTTGCACGACGAATGGATGGGTTTGAGTGGGTTTTGCTAACGTTTTCCCAGAGTCAGAAGATAGGGATCCCATTTCGGATACATAGATGTATCATCAAAGAAAATGTATTCATTATTTTTAAAAATTATATTTTTTGAAGTTTTTTAAATATTATATATTTACACCAAATTTATGTAATTTGTATGGAGGATTAGTGTGGCTTAAATAGTTGCTCCTCTTATAATTGAATGACTTACGGCACTGACAATTAAAATATCTCAGTTTAAGTTCATCCACATTAACATTTTAACTTAAGTTATATGATATTTTAAGCAAAAATGGTAAAGAAATTGGACACACTGGGGATTATTCACCGTTGATTGAAATGGTTATATCATTCTAGACAATCTTTACGATGGAGCGATAGTTCAATAATATTATTTTGAAATGACAAAACACAATCTTAAAACTGAAATGTTACATTTAATTATTTTGGATTTTTTCATTTCTGTATTTCATATTATACATAGATGTACCTTTGATTTTAAGTTATGCACAACATTTTGTGTATATAATGTTTCCATAACAATCACTTGATGCAACATGTACAGCTATCTGTGCTATAAATGAAAGAAGTATAAACAAGTCCAGGTAATATATCCAATACGCCATTATAGATAAAGCATCAGTGAGCTATATTTAAAGTCGCACTCAGCAATATTCCAGCTATATTGGCTAGGTCTGTAAATAATCGATTCTTGCTCAGACAACGTCAGCGATCAAAAACATGTGTATTGATCTACGCAACTGAGATACGATGACATGCGTCAACCAAGCCAACGAACCTGACCATCGTATCTCTTCAGTCGTCTCTATATCAAGCATGGTTTGGTGTAGAACAATTCTGACCCGGAACAATAAAAACATCAGTCTTGATAAATAATATTTCTATATCACATATGAGTGTGAATAATGAACCAGTTTTCATGGAAACCTACCGTAAACTATAAACATGGAAACCAGCTGGATCCCGCTTGGAGGAGTGGGTAATGAAACGAAAAGGAAACCATCCTGAAATGGTGCAGTTTCAGTTTCATGGAAACCACAATGAAACTACAGGAAACCCCCTGGACACCAACTGGAAATGTTGGTTTCTGTGACGTTTCTTCTCAGTTTCAGTGTTCCGGAAACCGGCTTATTTCTGTAGTATTATTATATATACGTGTTTCGACTATGTTGGGTGTGCATTTGAAAGCTATGACCTTGTTTTTTTCGTTTGTATGTTTTTTTTAAAAAAAATATTCCCTTTGATGCCACTTTGTCTTTGGATGATGTCAGAGGAATGCCCTTCTCATAACTGACATCCACCCACGTTAGCAAATATAGCTGACAAGTGCATAAGACCGGTATACCCTCACGCTCGCCTACTATCAAGTAGAGCACTCAGCGCTGACGTGTGTCACTTCTGCAATTGCCAACTTGGACTCACAAGATAACATTACAGGGAGATTAAAGAAAAAATAGTATTCTGTCAAATTAGGGCTTTGAGAAACCATTGAAGCGACAATTAATCTCTACCAAGCAATCTTATTCAACATGTTTTAACACATAAATGACAATCGTATCCTCAGGCTATGGGATGAGGATCATACTCCTGGTGCATTTTGTTAATCAAAGTATTACACTAGATGTTGTTTTGTTCTTAATTGGACGTGTTTCGTTCTGATCAGGGATTTCAAAGATGTTAAAGTTGTAAAACAAAGTCAAGGATGGTCTGTAAGGAATGTTTCCATAATGTGTTGCCATATGCTGATAATTGCAGACAATGATGAACATCAAGAGCTGACACGACAACACCTAACATCACCTAACAACGGGCTTGATAATCACCTGTTGTCAAGCAATTTTGGGGAATTATCAGATTACAGTTGTCCGCTCATTTTTGGTATCTTGCGGGCGTTTCAGTCACAACTCCAATCACTTTAGCCATAATTGTTGTTACCGCGGCACTCAGCAATGCACCAGCCTTATGGCGGCAGTCTGTACATCATCGTGTCTGGACCAGACAATCCAGTGATCAACATCAAGAGCATCGATCTACGCAACTGTAATACGGTGACATGTGTGTACGAAAATCAGAGAGCCTGACCACACTGTCCCTTAGTCGCTTTTTACGATCAAGTCTTAACCTGATTCTACTGCACAACGCATCGATCGCGTGAGGAGAACTAAAGAATAGCTGAAGTGTGCGGTCTTAATCACATGTTACACTTAGGTCGGTGTGACAAACTTCGAGACGCGGTCGCGATCTATAAGCATGTGCTTGATGTGAGCATATATATTATCCTTTGAATCACCATCCAAAACCTCTGAGAACAATGACTGCAAAAACGTTTTCCTTCAGTGTTTCAGTCATTTTATTTTACAATCTAACTCCATCTAAACAGATCGTGGTTCAACTCTGTGGATAAAAAGGAACAAATTTTGCAAGTAAGTCAATGATTGGATAACGGTGTTAGCAACACCGAACCATCGCTTCGACTGCAATAAACAGTTTTAAACCATCATACAAGCATCTAATGTCTGAACGAAGAAACTCCATGGATAGCTCCGTTTCTTGTGCTTCCGACTTACGAAGAACCCTGCGAAACCCTTGGTGTTTATCAGTTACCTTATATCTCGGATCCACGGTCCAGAATTTCAATATTTTAAAAGGTGACATGGACAAATGGATTCAGTGCGAAAATCAAGGTGAAGGCTTGTGGCCCATACATGGGACCACGTTTTAAGTTACATACATTTTCTAAATGTTATCGATGACCAACTATTTTACGGGCACACACATTACGGTTGCAGACTTCTTAAACCAAATCATGAAAGACTTTTCTTATCACACGTCATCCGTCACTTACGTTACTTTTGCTGTTGTTGCTGCGTTTTGGCAGTGCATCAGTTGGTCTCTCTGAGCCCGTTTTCCTTTAGGACGCTTTACTATTTGTTTGTTCTGTTATTAAAACAACAAATATAAAACACGTGCTTGGAAATGGTTGGGTTTTGAGGGGTTTCGCATCCCAGTGACGTTATTTCTTGTGGGCGGAATACCTAGTACAGATCTGGAAGCCTTAGTTAGAAGGTCACTTGTAATTCACTTTGTCAAATTCATCATGCAGATTGCAGAACGTTCACGTGACTTTCTGAATTCAGAAATCTTGAAATATATGATTATATTTCTCAGCATTAAAGTTCACATTTTGACCAACCACTCTGGGACATGTTTTCCTTTATATGCGACCATATAATTATGGACTTTACTGAA
Source organism: Haliotis asinina (assembly GCF_037392515.1). Classification (NCBI taxonomy): domain Eukaryota; kingdom Metazoa; phylum Mollusca; class Gastropoda; order Lepetellida; family Haliotidae; genus Haliotis; species Haliotis asinina. The sequence continues at coordinate 20,789,883 of NC_090294.1, read as the reverse complement.
AATCAGTCACGATACCGATAATCCACATCCTCTGTCTCAAGAACGGCGGAGTAACCTGGTGATTAAATCGTTCGTTCGTTACACGGAAGGCAGGGGTTGAATTCCACACATAAAGTGGTAAACATTTTTTTCTGGAGTCTCTCGACGTGACATTACCGAGCTATTTCTGAAAAGCTAATTCACTCTCATTAATTACCTTTTTAGCAAGGATAACAGTAAGATGAGGTAGTTGCCTAAAACACGTGCAACCGATTTCTTTCTTTCTTGTCACATCACAGCTAATCATAATAATGATCAACCACGATTGAAAACACTTTTAACGGATGTACGAGAGGATGTCAATACGTTTTGAGCCTTGCATAGAAAAACAAACACAAAACATTGTTATGAACCACATGTATTTTTCAGCATCGTCCCCTTGTGAGTCAAGACACTTGTTCCATCTTTTCTGCCAGGCGCTGATGCCATCTCTGTAGAAGGTGCCATTTTGGCCCTCAAACCAAGCCTCAGTAGCAGCAATAAGCTCATTACCATCCTGAAATCTACGACCACGCAAGTGTTTCTTGAGATTTGGGAACAGATGGTAATCACTTGGTGCCAGGTCTGGAGAGTAGGGGGGATGCGGCAAGATTTCGTAACCGCATTCCTGGACAGCAGCGGCTGCAACGCGAGAGGTATGTACTGGAGCATTGTATTGATGTAGAAGAATACCACGTCTGATCTTGCCCCGGCGCTTCTCCTTGATTGACTGTCGCACTTGCCTCAACAAGTTAGCGTAATATTCCTCATTCATTGCTCTTCCTTTTGGTAAGTAATCTAAGTGGATGACGCCTTTGCTATCCCAGAAGACTGTCGCCATTACCTTATGCACTGATCTGGAGGCTTTGAACTTTTTGGTCTTGGGAGAAGTGACATGTTTCCATTCCATGGATTCTTGTTTGCTCTCAGGATGATAGTGGTGGATCCAGGTTTCATCACAGGTTACTAGCCTAAAGTGAAAATCTTCTGGATTCTTGTTGTATCTGGTTAGCATGGAGTTGCTTATGGTGACCCTTGTTTGCTTCATTTCATCTGTAAGCATTCTTGGCACCCATCTTCCGCACACCTTAGACATGACGAGATGTTCATGAAGAATTGTCTCGATGGTCCCGTGTGAAATGCCTGTGGTCTCCTCTAACTCGTGGAGTGTGATTCGACGATTTTCCAGCACAAGTCTATGCACTCTGGCAATGTTTTCCTGACTAGTGCTTGTTGTTGGGCGACCTGGACAGGGGCCATCGTCAAGACTCTCTCTACCATGCTTAAATTCATTGAACCATCGTTTGATGGTAGCAGATGAAGGGGAAGACTTCCCATAAACTGCGGAAAGCCTTTGTTCAATGTTCTTCGCCGAGTTTCCTTCAAGAAGTAAAAACTTAATTACTGCTCAATTTTATTCATTTTCACTGCCGCGAGGGGGGTCTCTTTCTGTCAATGTGAGTTGTTCAATAACTTCTGAGAGTAGGATACCAAAACGTATATACCACATCAGCTACACCCGAAGGTTCAATGTCGTACCATAGGCTGTGACACCTGGGTATGAAAAAAGCTCACAACTCAAAACGTATTGACATCCCCTCGTACACATTCTTTCTTGCAGTGAATGCGACGCTTCGATATAGATCCTAACACCGCTAATAAACACCGGTACGTCGCATCCACTGCATAAAAGAAGTTGTATAGCCACAAAAAGTGTTCCACCTCTTCATACCAGGTTTTAAATGTCACTAAAGGAAACTGATTAAATTATTGTTACATTACAATAAACTTGGTCTGTTGGGCCCTCATCTTTTGTAGGAGAACTGAGAACTATACATGGTTTATTGGTTACCTACGTTCACTTCTACTAACAAAGAAGTGAAATCCTAGATCTGTGGATCCGAAAATCAAAATAATGGGAAAACAACAAGGGGTTCATTGTACGTCATTAGCACAAGAAACTGAACATCCTGGATGTGACGTACAGATAGGGTCAGATGACAAAATGTAATGATTGAGACAGTGGAGGAAAACAAACTCATTTGCAATCATTTATTCTTTTCTCGGACCCCTGACTAAACATGTTTATTATCAAAACTAAATATTCAGCTGGACGCCATGTTGGTTAAATGGCTACTGATTTTGTAATCTCGTACTCATGTTCATATTTCTACAAGAACCATTGTTAATTCATTTAATTCATTCAGTGCATTTTCATTCATCAAAACCATATTATACTTAAGTTTACCCAGTATGTATTTACTTTTGCCAGATGTATGCATCATGCGCCTCAGGCCTAATTTATGGAATAAACCCGCCTGTCTGTCCGTCGGTCTGTCATTTCAATCGTCATCTTATTTCTGCTCGAACAAGTTTCTGTGATCGAACTGATCATGGTCGTACTAGTCCCTTTGTACCCTTTTTATATGTTGCTTCTAATCATGCCGTTTTCATTGACCTAAGGATTCTGACAGGCTTCCCAGGGATATTCATGGTGATGCACAAGGTCGTAAACGTATGAATATAGTTTTACCCCTCCTTTTGGAATTCGAACTTTTGAGTTTCGAACCCGGGTCTTCAGCATGACGTGCGGACGTTTTGAAAACGGCTACGCCAACCGCCCTAAACAAGAACCTGACACCACTGCAATTAGCTGTGCATAGCATTGTCCCTTAGATGTGACAGGATATTATGATCGTTGGCTTGAAGTTCAGATAAGGACTTTCACTCACCGTTGGAATTCACTACAGTGGGAAAGTTCAACACCCACGTTACTTAAGGTTCCCACGCACTGATGCGTTATAAAACAACTAAAGTACTCTTCACAGCTAAAACCTCAAACACGACATGATGCCCATGACCAGTCAATTGCCAATTGATCATTTAGCTGCCACTTGACTTTAGATCTGTCAATTCCACTTAACAGTAACTGACATTGATTGTATGTTCCTCTTTATTGCGCCCTTCACACAGACTAAGGGGTATTATTTATCAATGGTTGATTGGTACACTAGTTCGAAACCTCATTTTGCCGAAAAATGATAACGACCAGACAAATGGCCCTGACAATTTGAATTTAAATTAAATTTGCAGTACCAGAGTAAAAATCGCATATTTAGGTAGCGTGCAAATTAGATTGCGGCCTTTGTCGAAGACAATTTAAGCATAACCTTATAGCGCTGACGTGGATTATGACATGACATGGATGTGTCAGAAGTTTAATGTAATATCAATGACGTTTATATATGTTTATGAGGACCCAGTTCTACATGAGGTACATTTATACCGTTGTACGTAAATAATTGTCAGTGGTTTACGTGCGTGGGGCGGCTGTGTGATTAACGAAAAGGTTAGGTTTCAGTTAGATATATAGATTTATAACATGTATATTATTTAATTGGACTTCAACATTTTCAGTACAATGAAACGGCTGTAGCCTGGTGGTTAAAGCGTTCGCTCGTCAAACTGAAGACCTGGTTCGATTCCCCAAATTGGTATAATGTACGAACGGCATTTTTGGTATCCCCAAATCCAGCAACATCACTACTGGGGACACCTGAAATGGGCTTCTCACATTGTACGCGTATGGGTAAACACTAGGCTACTTTTACTGTATAAAAATCATACTCACGATATACATTTTGCAGATTCTGTGCATGAATCATCATAACTATCAATATTACTTGTTCTGATCTTAAATTACTGATAGCCAATGCAAATGTAGAATAATCAATGATATGAATATGATGTGAATAACGTCTACATAATGTTCAGTCGTTACGATATTACGATATGAATGACTTTGGTCATTTGTTACATTGACAGACATACGGTCACACAGTTGATCTTTGAAACAGAACACGTAGTATAATTCTGTCTCCCTGCCATGAACCATGTCGATCATTCTGACGTGAACTTTAAGTCAGTGGATTTTTACACGACTTTTGGAACTTACTTACGTGTTAGTTATCAATGGTCTGTCACAGATCCAGTTAATGGACCTATGTACTTTGTAATCCAATCAAAATCTTGAATGAGTAAACTGAAATGTGATGTGCAAATGCAGCAAAACAGCACTCGTACCCGTGATGGTGATTATCTGATACTGTCGCGATTACCATCCAATAAAACTAATTCCTCGGGTTCTTGAGAGACACTTTGAAGTTGGTAGTCTAGTATAAGACAAAATGTTATGGATGTCAACTTCTTTTTATTGTATGCAAAACGTTTCTGACGGAGGGGCAACAGAAACAGCCCAGACAACGTCATGTATATGGAGGATGCTAAACGAACTTTCGTGTAATTCCATTTTTCTTAATCGAGTTAATGATTGGGTAACAAACGAGCAAAAGCGAGTTTGATACTAAATCTTTCAAGAGTTTAATAGAAATGGTATTCTGTTTATTACTCTCCAACACAAAGTGGTACAAACTGCGGCTACACTGTCTGCATTGTGAGGACACCCAGCTTTCCACCAGTCAAGCAAGATCTAGTAACATTACGACAGAAGCATTCGCATTGTGACGCCATGACTGTGAATCATTACGTGATGCGTCTAGCGGTATTAGACTAATATAATATTGCCGTACAAATATTGCACTGAAGGAATATGATTCATTTATATAGCGCCTAGTATCCATCACACTAGTTGCTCAGTGGACGCTGTTATCAGAATCTGATTATTATTACCCAAGGTGCATGTTAGGAGCTAGAAGGTTACAGTCACATGACTTATCCCACTGGGTACCCATTATCTGCTGCGTGAACAAGGGCGGTAACAATAACAGTTACCAAAGATGAGACCACATGCAGTCAGTCACATGTGATTATGTTGCAGGACTGAAGTCTTAGAAACTGTTAGGAGTCAATCTGTCAAACACGGTCACCCGTCCAAGGACTATCCGAGCTCGAGCTTGCTTAAGTTCAACTGATTTGTGACCTGAGCTCTACGCACAGGACCACTGACCACGGTGTCTTCCATCGGCGAGTAATAAACAATATAGAGGAGTTGACATTAATAATCTTTGTCGTATACAACTTACTCCTTCCCGTAATCACAAGGGATATCTGTCCTAATGTCCACTATTCAATTCCGATAACGTCATGGACATGTGATTATGAATAACCATCAAAAAGTAATAACAAGTCTTCGCGGACAGACGAGGAATTTAAGCAAGGTTAAGAATGGATGTGGACAAAATCGTTTCCATAATTGAAAGAAAGCACTGACGACGTCTTCGTTTGTTTTGTGTAGACAAAGGCAACACAATTAGACGTTACGGCGTTGGTGACGTTTGTTACACGGGGTGACTGATCTTGACCGGTCGGTTCTGAGTCTCACATAACTAGAAGAGACAAATGCGTGCATGAGATGTTCTTAATGTAGAGTCAATTGTACGATGGATATGACACACTATGAAACAACGATAATAATAATTGTTCGCGAAGGTGTAACCGTTAGTGGCGTAACCCATTAGTGGCACCTTTAGTGGCTTAGCACGCTGAAGATCCGGGTTCGATTCCCCACATGGGCACAATATGTTAAGACCCTTTCTGGTGTCCTCCGCCATACTATTGATTCAATATTGTCAAAAGACGCGTTAAACTAAACGCACTCGCTCACTGACTCTCACATAAGCACATCTGACGTTGGTACGACCAACACTGAACCCCTGAACCTGAAATGGAAGATGTCATAATTACTTCTCTCATATAGCAGTTCACTCTTTACCTAATGGGCTTATCGTTGTGGTCATACGGTGTTATGAGCATCGAAGGACCATGTTTCTTTTAAGCATGAAGCTATAAAGCGAACGTTGCTTTTTTCAAAGATTGCAGTCCTGTGTGTTATCACGTAATAGAGACAGAACCAATTTCATTGATCGTTCTGGAAAAAATATTTGGTGGAGAATCAATGTGTCGCTTTCGTGCTGTTATTATGTATCGTTCAACAACCCTAGTCTTGTGATGTACGCTGGCAACTACACGGGGGCGTTATTGACGCATGCAGGATGATGTAGATACATGTTTGCACGTCTTTCAGTATAATACACATTCTGGACGTTTTGTATTAACAGGGCGAAGCTTGTCTTGTCATTGCTTAGTCAATTTTCCAAAATAGAAGCGACAAAACCCTTTTCACATTCATAAGAAATCACTGCCCAAAGATGAGTCGATTGTACAGTTGGGGCTTTTTCATGCGTATATATACCAAGAATAAAGTGAAGCCAGCCGTTTTGAAAACTGAGATGTGTTGCTGTGGAAATGGCAGGCTAAATTAATTGGGACGACCTGTCTGTATTTGGAGAAGGTTCATCTCGTGACCAACCTTGTCCTGCTTATATAACACTGTTACAGTTTGGTTTCACTCGTCTGACCACATAACAGTTATTTCTGATATTCACATTTCAAAAGACGGTAACTTGTTTAAGGAAAACAAAATGTCTGTTTTGCATGCATCCTGTTTAAAGTAGAAGATACTTTTAATGATGGGTTGGTTTTTAACCTGAAAAGTACTACACCAAAATATGATAGTTGTTTTTTTCGGATATATTTCCTATAATACAACAATAATTGGTAAATATACTGGGTGGAGCTGAATGTTTCTCAGTGTATATGTTTCAGTAGTATCACAGCTGCATGATGCTGTTTGTAAACAAATCTGTTATGAACAAGACAATTCTGTCATTCAGCATGTGTTTATGAATCATAATGAAATAGTGCTGATACAAGGTGTTTGCAAAAACGCATCCTTCCCCACCGGTGGCACCCATTATAATAATATGCAATGTCTAGTCATGATTTGTTCACCTGAAATAATTCCAGAACGTAGAGTAGAAGTCAAAATAGGGAATTGCATCGGACATAATTTTTGTTACTGATGCATCAGATCTGAAAATTTCATCCACACGTCTACAATAAATCTTCTTGAAGGCTTTGATCAAACTTCTGATCAGGAGTGGCATGACGCGTTCTGACATCCTGATAAAAAGAACACCCTCCATCATGTTGTAATTCAAAAGTTGTGAAATGTAAACATCAAAGGCTGAAGCTCTTGGACATGAAAAGGAAGCTGACTGCTGGAAAGTTGAAATCATCCCTTTTGTCATATAGCTTTGTTGAAAATTCTTTTTCACTCTGAATCTTTAAGCATAGATCTATATATATGAAACAGTAGAGGCGGTCTCATTAATTTTAAGGTCAGGTATTTGAATCAGTGAAGGTCAGTTGACTATTTCATTGCAACTGTCTTGGCCTTGTTCTGATTTTGTTAGTCATTCTGATCCATATGATTAGAAGGAAGTTTGAATATGAAAGTTCATCATTTCACATACTGTTTTCTTGATAAACATCAAAGGTCATTTGCTTTAATTTTTGACGAACTGTCCTCAACCTCTGACGATAAATATGTAGGTTCATCTTTGTTTACTTTTGTTTACAAGAAGCCCATGAGTCAACGAATGAAGTTTTCCCTTAAGTGTATATTTAGACAGAGTGGTATAGTTTCGGTGAGGTACTGAGTGAACTTTTTTTGAACGACTTTTATCAAATATTCCAACAATGTTATTGTGGGAGGCACTAAAAATGGGATTAATCATAGTACCAATATAAGGAATCGAGCCTAGACGTTCATCGAACGGTTCAACTGCTGTGCTACCCCGGCGCTCCTTATACAGTCCGAACCAGTATATGGTCTGTCATAGTTGTTCAATTTAAGGTTTTATCTGCCATACTGGACACGTTGGTTCAGTCTGTGTATTTACGTGCACGACAGAGCGTGGGTGAGTTAATGTCATTGTGTCAGGGCTGTTCTAGATGTATCACTGCGGCCTGTGAATGTTCGAGATCGAAGCTGTCGGCAGTCATTAGGCTGGGGGTTCATTCAAGAAAGCGATTACAGCAAGAGAGTCATCATGATACGTTTCCAAAGGTTAATGACTGTGATAGGCTATTAACGCTTTGAGGGACGGATCCAGGTTCAGTTTTCCACCACACCATCTTTACTGGTGTCTCTTCCATAAATTGGGTTTGGGGTCAACCATTTTGTCCCGTTTTTGATTGTGTTCATGTTTTAAGCATGCGATGTTGAGTAGATACGGTATGTGTTAAAATAGAATAAGTTAAATATTAGAATTGAATTGAATTCTTTAAATTGATAAAAAATCAGTCTTGGTAATGAGAAGAAATGAGAAAATGAGAAAATGAGAGAAACATGAGAGACCCAACATACATTTTCTGCAAGCAGAAGTCCTCGCATTTCAGGCACCAGACTTCGCTGTTAAGAGCTATGTTCCTTAGTTGTGCCAGGAGGCTATAATTGTGGGTTTGTGACTTCTACGTCAAAGAATTCAGTGTGAAAACCAACAAACAACAAGGAAATGTCATTTACAATTAACAATTGTATTATAGAATTAATTTGGGCTGTAAATTAATTCACAATCATCGCAAAGTAGTTACAATGGCAATAGACAAATTCATAGGCTGTACAATTATGAGGTGATATAAGGTACAATTGAATCAACAATGGTCATTACATGACTCTCGCAGCAGAAGTGGTCAAGCGTCCAAATATCCAGACTTAGGCTGGATATCTATGTGATCAATATTCTTATACCTACCTCTTTTATTAATGTATATTTCTTTCTAGCAACTTCCTGATTCGTGTTTATTGTTAGTCTGAATATTGTAACTCGCAACCACTATCCTGTACGGAACAGTACCACACAAGATGTAATAGAGTTATAACATTGTCTCACAATGAATAATACCACCATGTTACAACAATCTGTTTAATTGACATTTTAATTGTGTGCTGTAAGTTTCACCGAGAGAGTTCTGAAAATAGCTGTTATGTTATATATAGCCTTCGGTGTTAGTTGGCACCCACCACCAATCAAAATACGTGACTCGGACTGGAAATGGTACATCATTTGTGTACGGTTGTATACAGACAACTTCTACACGTCCATGTGTACATAAACATATATCAGCTTTGTCATGAGCCCCGAATACCAAACTTTGGCGATTCAGGTTAGAATTGGCCTTTAACAATCCATATTTGTCGTTAGAGGCGACTAACAGAATCGGGTGCGACTGAAAAAATGGAACTTCTGGTTCCATGATCAGAAGCTTACTTTTAAAACGACAAAGCCACCCGTCTCCAAACATTTCCAGTGACAGTAATTCAAACAAACCAAAGAACCATACAAATGAAAATCACCCTTCCTTATAAAAAACCCAACAATCGTAAATTATCTCGGGAAAAACCCAAAACATTTAATTCTGGATGCCTTGGAAGCGTCGCGCGGCATGCTGCAAGCTCATCCGCCTGATTATTAGAAACTTTTGAAAAAGAATAATTCGACCTCATAAGAAGAGTAATATCACTGTGATCTTCACTCGTGTAGTGAACTAGCGCATCTAATCCACAGTATAGAACTCGCCCGTAATGGCCAAGGTTGTACTCACGTCACATCATTCAGCCAAAATCTCAGGATCTTTGGCAAATCATTCTAGCAGCTTGGCATTCAGCCAGTCTACATATAGCTCAATGGGTTGAAGCATCAATGCCTTTTTGTGCCATCAAATTCAAGAAAAGGGTACAGTGAAAACATGACCTACATTTTCCAATGAGAAAGAAATATGGAACAGTGAGCCAAATTATAGGCTCTTGAAAATGTTCAAAGACTTCCACTGAGATTGCGCTAGTTTATGCTACTTCAAAGTCAGCGGCCTTGTCCAGAAATAAAGGACTGCCGGGATGGAGATTCTTCAATACAGCTGACATTAAACTCATTATTGGAGCCGTAACAAGAAATACATCATGTTTTAGTTGCTCAGTCTTTGAGGTGAGAAATATCATGATTTCAAATTATGTTGCGCATAGTAATGTTGGGAACAATTTATGGAAGTCATCTCCTGTATAGTCCGTTTGGCTCAAAAGCGGACCGATGAATTGCCATCTAACTCGAAAACTAATAAACCAACCCTCTTTGAAGAAACACGTACACATTGTGTTGTCAGCCACTCTGTTCCACCTTGTCACTTTCATTAATTATGGTATATGGCATTTATGGCCTCAATATGTCATCCCCCTTGGCTGTGTCTGTCATAACATCAACGGTACAAGGAAGTGCCAATGTTTCTCTATCTGTCCATTGCAGAGTCTTTGCCTGTCCATTGTTGTGAAAAAATGTTTTTGACGTGTTCTGACTGTGTAGGGAAACCGCACGAGGGATTATGCTGCTCGCAGGAAACGCCCTGGGTTTGAGCTAGAACTCCGTTCACCTCGTTCGTGTATGCTTGTTTGCCATGTCTTGTGTAACCAACTAAAATGTTTGACCTCAGCTATGCCTTCGTCTTCGTCTTCGTCAAAGTATTTTTAGGTAATTCCCGACGACCACATATGAACGAGTCGCCATTAACCCTGACTCGTGGTACAGATGACATGGAAGCAGGATGGATGGTGGCCAAGAAAGTTACAATATCATTAAGTCCTTAGCTTAAACGTTCTGTGCCACTGTCTGTTTTCCACGTATTATGAAAGCTGAGCTAAGATAAGTTTCCCGCTGTGAGTGTAACACATCGTATAGTAGTTGATAGCTTCCTCAAATATATTAAAAATAATTCATAATCAGTGCCACGCATATCGTAAGGGATCGTTCATAATTTATGGCCAATCGGGATGATGATTTTGATGGACAAGCATGTACAATGTGAGTAAACGCAATCTCAGTCTCTGAGATCGCGACGTCGTTAAATGTGAGTTACTGTTTTCTCATTTATCTCCAAAATTCCTTCCATAATCATAAGAGTAGGTGAGTGAGTTTAGTTTTACGCCGCACTAATCAATGTTCCAGCCATATGGCGGAGGTCTGTATATAATCGAGTCTGGACCAGACAGTCCAGTGATCAACAATAAGCATCGATCATGAGCATCGATCTGCACAACTGGGAACAGATGACATGTGTCAACCAAGAAAAGCGAGCCTGACCACCCGATCTCGTTACTCGCCTCTTACGACAAGCATAGTCGCCTTTTAATAATCATAAGAAATGCCTGACGATGTCTCAGCTCGATATATAAGAAAGGGTGAAAGGAGCATTGGTATACATGACCGCATTGGATTTTTCAGGATAGTTCAGGATAGAAGCCTTCAGTTTAGTTATACGACAGTTGACGGATAATTACCGGGTTTCACAGATCCACCATAACCCTTTCGTAATTATATTGGATGTCGGCTAGAAGCACAGTCTGTTGCACGGATGACTTATATCGCGGGTATTGCTTATGAATCACAATCAGTAGGAGGGATAATTGGTTTTCGGTGAGCCTAATTCACGAGCTCAAAAGACGGAAAACAGTTCGCTGGAAATCCAGTGTGACTATTAATACACACTTTGGACATTTTGTATAAAAATAAATGTTCACACTATTAAGCAAAACATAGTACTCTCTAAGTAGCCCTTTCCTTGAGATAATGAGGTCACCATGTGACGTCATACCGGCGAGACCAAACCAGGTACACTTGGGGAGCATGTGTCAGGATCGAGGAATCACACATCCACAATTCACACAAACAGACACACACACAAACAGACACACAGACACACACACACACACACATTAAAGAAAGGAAAAGGAAGAAGATTATATCCCACTATTGATGTTGCTCTAGACAATATCTACAACCATTTCAGTCTAAATTCCCAGATGACAGCGGGGAATAAAGGGACGATAACGATTCGACTGAATCAGCTGGATGTCGATGAGCTGGTGGAAATAAAAATGGTGTGCATTTCTTACATGTCCAGTATATTTATAAATATGCAAATATCTCAGCATCACGACACGACTCTTTGCAAACTAGAATACACAAGCGGGAAATTTCCAGAATAGGTTTTCTGCTTTTGCGACATATGAATCAATGGGTATTCTCTTTACGGCACTGGGGAGATGCAAACACAATTACACACTCCTGCCAACGATAACGTCCGTCTTCAGAGCATGTGCCATGTGCTTGTTGGACTTCCATAGAGTTCTTTACAACATTCGTTCATTAAAACAATTTAGCGTACAATGCAATGTTCTTAATTTATGATTATTTGCAAATATGCCAATACTGAGGGCAACTGTGAGAGAAACAGAAATATTGTTGTCAATGTGAGTGTGTAGAACACGTTTGTGTCAACAGATTTATCTTAAAATCAGTCGTTTCTTCAAAAGAATACGTATACATCAACTCTGAGATACGTTATACTGCAATGATTTTGTTCGGATATTACACAATCCTTACCAATCAAACACATCTTCCTGCTTCCTTTTCTCCGGATACTTGAGTTACTTGCACAGACAACTTGGCTCTGATTCCTTCGTGGCTCGTAAACATTATTTTCCTTTTTGCTAAACATATTCTATATGCACTCAAGCATCTTCTAAACTGACAACCTAAAGAAACTTTGCCTGTTTAAATCGGAATTTAAACCACACAAAAATGCTCTGTGCAATGAAAATGATAGCGATAGCAAAAAAGCGGGAAACAGCCTCGAACATGATGCAGTCAATCCAGGTATACAGATAATGGGGCGGCATGTTATTAATCTTTGTGTTCAACTGTGACTATATTCTCAAAATAACCATCAAGAACTGTTTCACTGATCAACACAACACGGCCCGTTAGTATGTCACAGCACTCCGCGAGACTGGTGACACTTGGTACGGTCTAGTAAAGTCGCGCAGTCTGGAACCAGAACTTGGTCTTGAGTTCTCAAGGTAGTCAAGTGTGTCAACACTAAATTGTGAAAGTTTTCAACTCCGAAGACCTGAGGGATGAAAGAGACTCAACAGTAAATTGTCAAAGTTTTCAACTCCTAAGACCTGAGAGATAAAATGAGACTCAGCAGTAAATTGTCAAAGTTTTCAAACCCTAAGACCTAAGGAATGAAATGAGACTCAACAGTAAATTGTCAAAGATTTAAACTGCAAACAAAACATTCACACATCCATTGAGATCCTAACAAAACAAGTGTGTAATGGAACACTACGAAAATCAATAATTTCATGAAATCCCTTGAAATTATAGAGTTTCACACATTTTCTGTAGCAAATATACTATTGTCTCCGGAAATCTGGCATCAGAAGTAAGCTGGACCCCGTGTTCCATATCGCAAGTTGGCGCGCGCAAAGGGAACCGGTAACCAGCTTAGTACCGGAAGTAACGCCCTTACAGTCTCCTTGGCGACGAATTCAAGATGACCTCGCCAAGTCAATGACGTTTTCTGTGCACCCTGCGTGTCTTGTGGTGGGGCGTGTGTATATACTACTGGAGTGACATGTCATTGTACATGATTGATTTGAGACGTTCGTGGCCATTGTACTTTACGTTGAAAGCTTGGTTTGCCTGTCAACCAATTAGGGCGATTGTCATGTCAATATTGGTTGCTGGAAGCTGTCATTTCCTATGATTTCGTTCAGATTTTGTTCTTTCAAACCATTGCACCTCATGCATCTGTCTTTTATGGTCTTTAATCTGGACTGATTTATAACTACGGCAACCATTTATGGACAGTTAACATGCCAGTTGTGAAAAGCGTTGCAACAGAACATAAAAAACAAGGGTATTATTCCCAGTTGGATTAGTCATTTTCATCAGCCATGTCTTCCATTCCTGACTTTTCGGGCGTAGCTCATTTTCAGTGCATACGGGCAAACCACTAAATCAACCATGGACACTTTGTTTGTTCAGAAAGCAATTACATACCGCATTATTAAATACCTGCCACGAAGGATGGACGATATACAAGACTTTGGTCTGTTTTACCCTCAGTTGAGTGCAACATGTGTGGTCACATGTGACAAGTGCTTTATCCGAGTCAATTTCTATTGCAGATATTTTTATCCTGTGACTAGAGAATGAGCGTTTCATAATGTCCCCTTTACGAAAATATCACATGGCATCGCTTGCGCGGCAATGTAAACGACAAAGCAAGGCCATAAATTCAGCATACGATACAACGAGCATTTGGATTGCTTGTCGATATTTCCAGTTGGATCACAAGACGAACAATATTAACAATATCAATATCACTGTAATGTCGACCATATTTAATGTCTGGGAAATGACATATTTATTTTCTGGTATTTACCCTCTGGCGGTCCTCGGGAAGAATAAATCAGCTGCACCCAATGATCACTTTATACACCGTCTACACCGAGTAACCTGGGTCCCATTCAACTAAGAAATCGTTGAGCTAAACTGATGGTAACTCCAACTCTTTCTCATAGACTGACGACAGTCGTAGCGCTACGATCGCAGTGTGGAGCAGGGCCCCGTTCCTGAAAGCGACCGTAGCGCTACGATAGTCGTAAGTCTATGTTAAAGTATGGGATCGGAGTTACGATCATCTTAAAGCTACGACAGTCGCAAGTCTGTGTTAAAGTATGGGAGTTACGATCATCTCAAAGCTACGACAGTCGTAAGTGTATGTAAAAGTATGGGAGTTACGATCATCTTAAAGCTACGGCAGTCGCAAGTCTGTGTTAAAGTATGGGAGTTACGATCATCTTAAAGCTGCGACAGTCGCAAGTCTATGTTAATGTATGGGAGTTACGATCATCTTAAAGCTACGACAGTCGCAAGTCTGTGTTAAAGTATGGGAGTTACGATCATCTTAAAGCTACGACAGTCGGAAGTGTATGTAAAAGTATGGGAGTTACGATCATCTTAAAGCTACGACAGTCGTAAGTGTATGTAAAAGTATGGGAGTTACGATCATCTTAAAGCTACGACAGTCGCAAGTCTGTGTTAAAGTATGGGAGTTACGATCATCTTAAAGCTACGACAGTCGCAAGTGTATGTAAAAGTATGGGAGTTACGATCATCTTAAAGCTACGGCAGTCGCAAGTCTGTGTTAAAGTATGGGAGTTACGATCATCTTAAAGCTACGACAGTCGCAAGTATATGTTAATGTATGGGAGTTACGATCATCTTAAAGCTACGACAGTCGCAAGTCTGTGTTAAAGTATGGGAGTTACGATCATCTTAAAGCTACGACAGTCGCAAGTCTATGTTAATGTATGGGAGTTACGATCATCTTAAAACTACGACAGTCGCAAGTCTCTGTTAAAGTATGGGAGTTACGATCATCTTAAAGCTACGACAGTCGCAAGTCTGTGTTAAAGTATGGGAGTTACGATCATCTTAAAGCTACGACAGTCGCAAGTCTATGTTAAAGTATGGGAGTTACGATCATCTTAAAGCTACGACAGTCGCAAGTCTGTGTTAAAGTATGGGAGTTACGATCATCTTAAAGCTACGACAGTCGCAAGTCTGTGTTAAAGTATGGGAGTTACGATCATCTTAAAGCTACGACAGTCGCAAGTCTATGTTAATGTATGGGAGTTACGATCATCTTAAAGCTACGACAGTCGCAAGTCTGTGTTAAAGTATGGGAGTTACGATCATCTTAAAGCTACGACAGTCGGAAGTGTATGTTAAAGTATGGGAGTTACGATCATCTTAAAGCTACGACAGTCGCAAGTCTGTGTTAAAGTATGGGAGTTACGATCATCTTAAAGCTACGACAGTCGCAAGTCTGTGTTAAAGTATGGGAGTTACGATCATCTTAAAGCTACGACAGTCGCAAGTCTGTGTTAAAGTATGGGAGTTACGATCATCTTAAAGCTACGACAGTCGTAAGTGTATGTAAAAGTATGGGAGTTTACGATCATCTTAAAGCTTCGACAGTCGGAAGTGTATGTAAAAGTATGGGAGTTACGATCATCTTAAAGCTACGACAGTCGTAAGTGTATGTAAAAGTATGGGAGTTACGATCATCTTAAAGCTACGACAGTCGCAAGTCTGTGTTAAAGTATGGGAGTTACGATCATCTTAAAGCTACGACAGTCGCAAGTCTGTGTTAAAGTATGGGAGTTACGATCATCTTAAAGCTACGACAGTCGCAAGTCTATGTTAATGTATGGGAGTTACGATCATCTTAAAACTACGACAGTCGCAAGTCTCTGTTAAAGTATGGGAGTTACGATCATCTTAAAGCTACGACAGTCGCAAGTCTGTGTTAAAGTATGGGAGTTACGATCATCTTAAAGCTACGACAGTCGCAAGTCTATGTTAAAGTATGGGAGTTACGATCATCTTAAAGCTACGACAGTCGCAAGTCTGTGTTAAAGTATGGGAGTTACGATCATCTTAAAGCTACGACAGTCGCAAGTCTATGTTAATGTATGGGAGTTACGACTCTCGCAGCGTTACGATCGCTTCCAGGAACGGGGCCCAGGTCCCTGGCTTGTTGTTTGAGCTATGTATGTTTAATCATATCTGGTGATTCTAGCATGTATTAGATTCCTTGCTCAGTGACAAATCTGATGTCTTACCTGCTTGACAACGATACAAGAATCTCTATCGAAACGCCGCATCACCTGGATAAAGAGGTTGTTCATCCATAAACGTTTTTCCCTGTCCAAATACATATTTGATGTCTCGTCTTTGTGAGGGATACTACCAGGTTCAGAGTAAACTTAGCTTTTCGCCCAGACCCCCCCCCCCCCCCCCCCCCCGCCCCCCAAATAAAATAAAATAAAATAAAATAAGAAAAATGAATAAAAAAAAATAATTAAAAAATATAACACAAACAAAAACAAAAACAAACTAAAAGACAGCAAACCAAAGCAAAACAAACTAAAAAAAACACCCAAAACACACACACACAGACATACAGACACACACACACACACAAAACAACCCATAAAAGATAAAGAAACAAATGAACAAATAAAAATAAAAACAGATCCCCAAGTCACTATTAATCGGAATGTAATGCAATATGTAATCGGAATCTCATATTAGCCTCAGCTATTACGTCGATTTCTAATGGTGCTGAAAAGGCTATTGTTAAAAGGCTATATTTATGCGCCGATAATAGTTAAGTCCACAGTTGTAATAAAGACATGGGGTCCATAATCGTTAGGATGCAGAGGACTGAGTGAGTTGGGTTTTAAGCCGCTTTTAGCAATACTTCAGCAATGTCACTGCGAAATAGCAGAAATGGACTTCACACTAAGTGTCCATGTGGGGAATCGAACCCGGGTCTTTTGCGTGACGAGCGAGCGCTATAGCTACCCCACCGCCCCAGTCTGCAGGGGAGATGCAGCTGGTAGAGTTGCTTCCAGCTAGGCATACCAAAATCCCGTGATCGTAAGTTCGAATATCCAGTTTGAATGACTTAGTTATGACTCTTGACACTAGAACTTATGCCTAATGTGAAATAACCATTACTGATTATGTTGATATTATCACCAATTTCTACTGCAAATCTTTGTTGTACTACACAGAGGCGGATATAACTCACCCCTCCATTCCCGTTCTCTATCCGCTTAGGCTACCATTGTACTTAGGTTCAGGTACTTTTCATTGATTTTGAAGTAAGTCAAGTTTACAATACAGCTGTTAATTGTGACATGTCATTGTTGTTTGTTAAGTTCACAAAGAACAATTGTAGTGTGGGCTACACTTCACGTAGTACAGGAAATGCCTATCTTTTTCTCAAACACTAGTGTCCGCACTGCTTTTCAGTCAATTCATATCATTTTCACAAATAGGTTTGATACTTACACCATTTGATAGTGATGATAATCGCCCCCCCCCCCCCTCCCCCGCTCCCCCTTATCATGCACACACGCACGATGCATGTCGGATAACCCTAGGTAACCAAGGTTCATAGTTACATGATTCTATCCCAACGGGTACCCATATTCTGCTGGGTGTAATGAGCAGAAACAAACTCGCATCATGTATCACACGTGTTTCGTTGTGGGGCAGGACTGAAGAACAAGAAACTCTAAAGAGTCAAGCTGGCACGGTCACCAATCCAACGTTGCATGTGTTCAGGTGATTTGTGACCTGAGTTCAGTGCACAGGACCACACACCATCACATATAGATTTTCTTTCTTAGTATTCTCAAGACTCTGTATTCATTTGAACTGACGTCGACACACAACGACTATATCGCTTAATGATCATGTATCTACTTCATCACTTTATGTGAAGTTACGTATTTAATTACAAGTTAATCAGGTCTCCTCATCTGAACAAACAGGACCCGTGAAGGTCCGGGGTAGAATAGGCTTTCAGCAACCCGTTCGCCATAAAATGCGACAATGATTGTCGTAAGAGGCGACTAAGGGGATCGGGTGGTCAGCCTCGCTGACTTGGTTGACACATGTCATCGGTTCCCAGTTGATGCTCATGCTGTTTATCAGTGGATTGTCTGGTCCAGAATCGATTATTCACAGACTGCCGCCATAAAACTGGGAAATTGCTGAGTGCGGCGTACAACTAAACTCACTCACTCATTCTGAACAAATAGCCGATTCAAAAAGATCGAAGAACGCTCTGCCCAATATCAATATCAATGTCTTCAAGTATATACGTTCAGCCGTCAATAAAACCTGATGCCGCCGGATAGTGAAATTTCCTGTGTCACCTCCATTCTACAAGACGATCTGTAGATGTGAGTCAAAAAGCATATCTCGAGGGCACAACGCGAAGCAGAACATTCAGTTTGATGGATAGGCAATCTGAAAAGACAATACGACCATTACAGTAAAATACCCACTTTCACCACTGATGGTCGCAAGGCAGTAAATTATCGAACAAGACAATGTCGGAGTCAAAAACAAACATTTTATATTTGCCACTCAACCTGTTTACATGGGTGAATTTTCACAATATTCAAGGCAATGATCAAGGCGAGGAAGAACTAAAGTACTTTAGAGCGGGGTTTCGAACATTGCTCGTAAAGATAAGCGGCGATCTGTGCATGAAGTGGGTCCATCGGTGTGTCAATGTGAGTTGGTGAATATACCATTTACATCACGGTGAGTCAAGTGTTGATGGCTAGAGTAATGTTCCAGCTATATGGCAGCAGTCTGTAAAATGGAGTCTGGAGCAGCCAGTTCAGTGGTCAACAGCATGAGAATACATCTACCCATTTGGGATACGACATGTGTCAACCAAGTCAGTGAACCTGACCACCCGATCCCGTTAGTTGCCTCTTAAGATACATATGGGTTGCTGACGTAGAAATTCTAACCCGGATCTTCAAGGGCCAAATGCAAAAGGACAAGCGACATGCACCAGTTCGATGAAACTCATGACTGTTACAAAGTCAGGTTTAATCGCAGCCATGATGACAGGTCTCTTGTGAACGTGGGAGGCTGAAATGTCTTTGATGAAGGGGTCACTGGTGTGAATAGTTTAAGGTATGCTCACGTTTCTTTTCTTCTTTAAGTGGCAGTTTAGAATTTGGTATGATGAGGATGAGGACTTTTAAGGATAAACAACTTCTTTCTTGCAATGGATGCGACGTTTCGACTAACACAGTTATCTTTTGTTATCACCGAAACGTAGCATCAATTGCAAGAAAGAAGTTGTCTATACATAAAAGTCTTTATCCTCATCTTCACTTTCTTATATATAGCCTAAGTATATGTGCTTAAATACACATGATCTTACGACACAAAAACAGAACAAGGGCAGCAATGTGTATGAACAAATAGCTGAAATGCTTCCCCAGTGACATTAAAAATTTAACTGCGATGACATTCTAACCGTCGTTATACATCTAATTTTAGATCCTTTCAGATGAGACTTGACGTACACTTGAATGACGACAATGACTGTGTAAAAGTAGAAAGGTTAAAGAGTGTACGAAGCAATCCGTCATTCTTACAGAGGACGCGTGGAAAGGGATTCAATGTAGAAATTAATTTTATTGTGCTCAACAAGCAATTGCAATACCAATATCATATCTATATATCAGATATAACCCCTGCACAATAAGCATCTATGGAAAGATGTGTTCTTATCAACTGTCTAAATATAGTGACGTCATTTCCAATATGACAAGTGGTTTAGACGTACAATGTGATGTCAGTAATCATGTGATTAAAAAAGATGGACTTCATCAAGGGGAACCATTACTTCTGTGTTTTCATGAGATCACGATTTTCTGAAGAAACGACACAAAATACGAAGATTTATTTAATGTGTGTGGGGACTAATCTCTATCAAATCGGACGGGTGTTAGGTACAGTCCGTTTGATTCCATTTGAGACCGATGAATTGCTCGCTAACACAAAATCTAATAAAACCAAATTTTGCACAGCCACATGAAATCGACAGACCAACTCTGATGATGTGTCTCATAATTTGGGACACCCGAATAAAAAAGTTGTTTAACAAACGATCATCATTTTCTTGTCACCTCTCTATAGTTAGCACCGTGTACTTCGGGGGAATGTGAAAATTTTCACTTTGTATGTTAATCCAGTATGTTTTTACACGCTTGTTGCTATTACTTATTGAACAGCCCTCGTACGTGTGTATGTGTGCAAGCGCGCCCGTGAGGCCACAGGTTCCTTTATCCCCTCTACACCGACCCACAACAAGTGTATGTTTCCGTATGGTATGACGCTGCCGTGGTTCGAACAACGGACCTTTTGCTTCCTGGGCTATCCACTATTCACTCCACCCAGGAACTGGTTTTAAAATTACAACAGAACTGCAATGAACTATGTCTCACTGATCACCAGGTTCAGATTAGAATGTCAAGCATAAAGATTCTTAGATTTAGTGATAAGAATGACATTCTAACGCAAACCTAAAGAGGCGAAGCCACCATAATTATATACACGGGCTTACATACGATTGCTACTAGAAAGGCTGATGAAGCCATCAATACTATCTAGATATGAAGCTTTGAAACCTATTGAGCTTACGCGAAAAAAATGGCTTGGTACGCGCCTGACTTACATTTTAAAAGTGCTTATATGATAATGGGCTGATTGATTGAGTGACTGGGTCAGTGATCAGGAGAGCGATTCTATGCCTATTTAAACAATATCTAAGTTACATAATACCTTGCCAGCTTCATGTCTGAGGAATACTCAAATTGATGAAGGTCGTTTAAAACTTGCCAAAAACATAAGTGCGGAGTTGGTCCGATCAAAGAAACTTCGTATAGCGCGGTGGTAAAAGAGTATTTCCCTTACACTGAAAATGTGTGAAACCTTTTACTGTGAAAGCGACAGCCGTATCAATGCCAAACTGCCTTAACGAGGCTTACACCTCATGGAACAAACATTAAAAGGGTTGAAGATTTTTTCTGTGGCAGTTGTTCGTGGTTAAATCACCTCAACCCACGTTGAAATAAATTGGGGAACCTAAGTGAGCGTGATTATCGCTGACATGATCGTTTTGTGTACCCATTTGCTGCCCATGGAATACACATCGATAATCAAACGTATGGAAAATACTATTAATGTATCCCACACCATTCCTTCGAAGGCTTCTGAATTGCTGAGGCTGTGGGTAGCCTCGTGGTTAAAGCCTCCGCTCGTCACACTGAAGACAAGTTCGAAGACGAAGACGATTCGAGTCCTTCATGTGTGAAACCAATTCCTTGTGTTCCCTGTCTTGATGTTGCTGGAATATTGTTAAAAGAGGCGTAAAACCGTACTAACACACTCTGAATTGCAACGGTTGACATGATGAACACATTATTGTCGGTGGAAACACATTTGCTAACGTCCTAAGGATGTTAAACATGTAGTAAGCGGGTTTGTGGTCACATCGGTAATATTATTGATAAATATAATTAGTAGTTAAAGTCTATTGACGATGGACAGTAAAACTACTAGTGTATCACAAATATGAAAATGACCATGGCATGTTGTAATTAAACGATATTATCAAAGAGAACAATGCAATATAAGATCTAATCTCTTAGACTAGATAGCTAACGGCAGATCACCAAACACAGTGTGGACTTTCAGTACACTTGCTTCCTGCATGGACCTTACTTGGATTTACACCATCCCTTCAGCCGTTAGCATTTCAGAAAATATCTAGCCTTACAGTATAATGACACGTATTCAACGATTAAAAATAGGAGAGATTAAATTTGCTTTGAAGGATACAGTCATTACCTATCGCAGTTGCTAAAATCTACCAATTTCAAAATGCCATTGATCGATTTACAAAACATATTGTGTAATGCTTACTCTACAATTCTATTTCTTTTGAAACCCAAATATTTAAATGATAATTAAAATTGTAAACAGATCCTTTCTTGTTTTGACTCTGTAATATTCATGACGTTGATTCGCTCATCTTAAGGGCAAAGGATATATGTGCTAGTTAAAACTTTAATAGTTATGTAATATTTGCTTAAACGGGATCGGAGTTTCTATCGGGTCTATGGTCAATCGAGTTGTGTTAAAACTGCACCATTGGCTGTTTTACTTATACGAGAAGACCCTCAATACCTGTCGCGACAGTAAGTTTCATTTGGTCTCACGTTCCTCAGCTAAAATTACCCGGTACAGACGAGTGAAGGTCAAATAACGGTAACAGTTACACAATATCGATTCCTTCGGAAAAATTGCTAGCATCAGTTCTCTAAAATCATTTGTGTTTGCGAATGTATGAAAGGTGCATAATATTGATATGCTCAGCTATCAGTGGTTGCACGTAGTCACTGAAGGTCGAGTAGAGCAACTGATGGAGGTGCGTGCATGTGCGTGTGCGTGTTGGGGGTGGTGTTTGGGTGTTATTGATTGCACTTGATTGTCTGTTACAGACTTGACTCGACATTAGCAATCTTCGTCAGCTATTCAAATATCAACTAAACTCCCACGGCCTCCCACCAATTTGGCCTCCTAACTGTGAAATTAGTATGGATGCAGTTTAAGCATGTGCAAAGAAATTGGCCAAAGGAAAAGTGCAACCTGTAGAATGTGTGTGTGCGCGTGTGTGTGCGCGTGCGTGCAATAATATCACCACAGATAAGGTCGGAATATTAACACAGGAAGAAATCTCCTGAAGCCATTCATCAGTGCTGTCAACTTTCGGCTTAAATTTACAACCTGAAGACTTGTTACTTCGTCTTAGTACTGGACTCCAAAGCTACATACATCCGTGCAAAGAAAGAGTCCGGCAAATATTCCGCGAAATCAATGTCTCAAAGGTTTACGATAACCCTTAATACAGAGGACGTTATATTTGTTTTGCGGAGGCAATATTATCTAAGGATTTGCTGGACAGCAAACTAAGAAGGTCTGTTCGGTACTGTCAAACGCTGTGCACCAGTATTCCACATGACAAACGTTAGGAAACTTCATTCCTTGATCAATTACAAATTGTCATTTTTAGACAAACATGGTGAACAAAGATTACTCAGAGGTTTAAAATGAAAGCAAATGCCGTGTAAAGTCCACTGAGAACAGTATGTGAAATGGTTGATAACATATATGCAAAATATATACTTTGACAAAAAGTAGACATTCCCATGGGCTCCATTTGTACTAACCTCATGCCGGTCTTTTTCTTTATGCATATTAATCGGAATTTCCGTCGTGTTGACAAAATCAAAATACGGCGCTTAGCTTCAAATATATCGTTGATCTGCTTTAGTTCAATAACCATCAAGTAGCCGATTCCCTTGCACTAACATACCCACCTAAACTTGAAATTAAGAAGATAAGTCAGACCACCTCAAATGTGTAAAATGTAGATCTACGCTCAAAGATTCTGAGTGACAATAATCTCTTAACAAACATGACTAATGGGAGGATTTCAGTTTTCCAATGGTCATATTTATCTTCATGGCGAACAATACTCCATATATATTTTTAGGTATAATCGACACGATTTTAAAGAGCGTCATAACACTCAGAAGTTGTTCGATCACGGTTACGACATTCAAGGCCTCAGTGAAGCTTTCATCGTTTTATGGCAGACAAGTGGATGATATTTCAAAATGTGATGCACACCTATATAGCAGCATGCATGTGAGAAAACCTTGACTTATACTTTGAAGTGTGGACAACTGCCTTTTAAAATGACGACAGTTCCTGTTCGACCTTACTTCTCAGGCCAATGCTTAGACTCGGTTATTTTCAGTTCAAGGACAAATCTCACCTGCGGCTCTCGACATTCCACACATGATAATATCTCATATGTCACTGATTGTCAGTGATCCGTTCTAATCGTCTTCTTTTATCCTATCAGCTAGTTTTTATGACGCGATAATCACTGTGGGATGTATACGTATGTCTCTTACAGGGATTTAGGAATCACTTTGGTGTTTGACTTATTGTTACTGAAAGGCATTGCTGGATCACGATAAAAAAGCTATTATGTGATAGCAGCATGTCAGAGGAGCAATAAAATTGTCCTTGTCTGTAAATTTTGTTTCAGACAGACCATGTCGGATTGTCATTATCCGTATAGAATAACATTTATTGACTGACAACGTTGACACGAACCTAGTCTATCAGTTTTTCGTTAATTGTTTTTTATACTGAAATCCCCATTATTGTGGACATATATGCGTCCTAATGGACAATCCGGTACGAAATGTACAGTCTGTGTCCAAGCCGGATTTGCTTAATAAGGATCTGTCTTTCAAACCTGTAGTGTGATGGCTATTTTCTAAAAGCATATATCTAGATGATCATCATATTTCTATTGATGGATGTGTCAAGTTCACCTGGAGTGAAATCTAACAACGATATGCTGGATAGATAATGCCACAGTTGTTTCTTTGACTGTGACATTTAAAGTAATGGCGTATTAATTGAATAGTTTTCTTTTCCATTTTCTGTCTCTGTAAACTGAGAAAAATTTATGAATAACCATTTAAATATTATCCAAGAATTAACAGAGGTAACTGATACATTGTTTCACGAGGTCAGTGCGCAGTATTTTATTGTAACTTATGGACTGGTATGATGATTTAAACATACATGTTTATTGTACAATGGCAACGAGAGGACTTAACAAAGAAAACTTGATTGTTTCCAGTTCTAATCCAAGAATATGTATAATTGTTTATCAAAGTGACATTAAAATCACGCTACAAATATGTCAGCAATATTGTGTGACCCCACCAAGATTCGGTCGAGATGTCATTGTCAAGAAAGAATGAACCTTGCAATTATGATGTGTCCTATTTTTGCAGCCAGTTCATCCTGCATGTCTCGGAGTTACCTTCCGATGACGTGCCACGTGTACAAATAGAGTCTCGATCTGGTTTGGGGTGATCTGTTGTAGCTGCAGATACGGGTTTACCATGTCCCACATATTGTAACCCATACTTATTTGTAGGTGGCAGCTCTTGGTGATACATTCCGATGATGTCTGACATGTCCAGAATTGTCTTTGCTCGGCGACGGTTTCTGGTAATATTCCGCTGCTATAAGTTTGCCCCACGTCGTGATGCCCATGGTCAAAGCCATCCAGCTTGGAACTCCAAGGTATGTGATGGTTTGCTGTGGCAGGTACGTCATTTCTGCCCATCATTCTGATCCTACCATATCATCAAAGACATGCCACCACAGTCTGTTGTATTGCTAAAATAAATACAAAGAATGGCAATGTATTAGGAGGTGAATCGGGATTCGTCATGGAGCATATGTATGTGGTCACTATCTATATCTTACAATGTCGGTGCTACTGGCCACAATCAAGCAAATGTGGGTCTATACATTGTCTTCGAGAACAAAGGATATTATTATAAATTTTGCAAAGAAGGTTCTGGTGATCCTGGCACAGTAAGGCTGGTTCGGCTCATCGTCAGTTTAAGGTCCATTCTCTCAGAAAGTGAATGAAACTTCTCGCAAGAAGCTTCGCCAAGTCAAATCCATCAAACACTTTCCGAAGAAAATGAAGACTTTTTCTTTACCCACAGTGTTCGACCCGTGAAGTTCCCGGGGTAGAATAGGCCTTCAGCAACCCATGCCTTAAAAGGCGACTAACGGGATCGGGTGGTCAGGCTCGCTGACTTGGTTGAAACATGTCATCGGTTTCCAGTTGCGCAGATCGATGCTCATGTTGTTGATCACTGGATTATCTGGTCCAGACTCGATTATTTATAGACCGCGGGCATACAGCTGGAATATTGCTGAGTGCGGCGTAAAACTAAACTCACTCACTCACTCAGTTACAATGTTCCTGGCAGCAAATCCGGGTACTTCCCCAATTTCATTCAAGACACTGAAAGGGACTTAAGCCACCGAGAACAATTTGGTACCGGGCATACAAGGAATACATTTTGTAATAAGATGATTTTGTAATAACTGACAAGTATTTGAAAGTCTCATGACATTCATTACAGTCTGTATATCACATTTGCATGCATAAAATCACACTTATATGGTTTTGACTGGGAAGAGACTAGTCTTCACATCCAACTATACAACTCGAATCAGTGGTTGTTAGAAAGACTTCAATTGCTCCGAATTGATTTCCGTACTGTCCAACAGAAGAGATCTATAAAAAAATCAACACTGACGTTGTGATAATGTCCAAAATCTATGGATCGTTTATTTCAAGGTAGAATGCCTTATTTTCACCATGAGTTGGGAAATACTTCACAAGAGCATCATCAAAGCAATATATATATATACAGAAGTGCACAATGAAAAATCCGTCAGAAAGAGCTTCAACGTTAGTCAACCCACGCCCTCCCATTACAATAGTGTTCAAATGTCCCTCAAAGTGACTGATCCTCCCTCATGTTGGAACGTTTCTGATGATGAACGTTGAATTGTCGAGCATGTAGGAAATGCCACTATCGTTCGAAAATTACTCCATGTGGGTAACAGAGATTCTCCCTTGCATCTTCCGGTACAAAGCAGCTAGTAAGAGGTGTTGTGGGTGTGTTGATGAGGTCCACGTGAGTAACCCCCCTCTTTGTCAGAACAAAGTACCCAAAGAATTGCCCTGAAAATTGCTCTTATTATAAACATTGATTCTGAAACCAGCAACTCAGCGAAAATATAATAAAATATAAAGTTTACCGGATCTTCTTTTCATTGAGAGCTTCGGGTGGTTGCACATGTTTGGTTAAACGAGTCTCCATCCGTTTTGAACAGCTCATATTGTCTTGCGAAAGTATATTTTTCATTGACTGGCATTTACTATTTCATTTTGAATCTGTTTAGTCCTCTATTCGGCGAGGTAGTCAAGGGTTCGATGCTGAACATGGATGTGTATTTGAAACTGATCTATGGTGAACACCGCAGCCATGTTTGTAGGAGAGGTGCTGCAGACGTTTTATGTTATATTTTGATTCAAACTCTAACAGGGGCGGTGGTAGCCTGATGGTTAAAGCTTTCTCTTGTCATGACGGAGACCTGGGTTCGATTCTCTACATGGGTACAATGTTTGAAGCCAATATCTGGATAACGCCGCGATACTGGTGTGTGACAACTGCTGAAGGGCGTAAAACTATACTCACTCACCCCTTCTGTTTCTGACTAATAAATTCCATCCTTTTGTATAAAGATATAAATCACATTCTACTGGTAACACAACATGAACAGAGTATTCAAGGACTGTTGCATAAAACTCACGAGACAAATACATGCATTTATCACCTGGTCTGTGCTCTGTGTCTTTATAATGCAGAGGTACTGCAAGCACACCCGAAACAACGTGCAGTAGAAGCTGTCCAAACCGGCATCTGTCCTTTCCGGTAAGCTGTTATCACCGGCATAAAATCTCAGTCCCATTTGTGGCTTTTACATTTATCATCAGCTCACCAATCGGGCACGTTGTATAAAGTGGATTATTTCTTCAGTCCCGATGAGTGCCGGTTTAGAGAGCTTCCACTGTACATCTATTCCGGATTGTCAAATAACAGACTTTTCTTCTGCTTCTCATCTGTAATGTTTCATCACTTATTCATCTGCCTAGAGATGCATTATACCAAAGTGAACAACAATTTCAGTAATTCCACCATAAAAATACATGTTTACCTTCTTACTTATCGTTGCGACAATAATTACTACCTTAGTATAGTATGTACTGAGACAGAAAGAGGAAACAGCATGTCCATCATCAGCCATGTACATGTATATCACGGACAATATGTTGTCATGAGATTTACCTCCATACAGTATCGTTTTGTTAAAAAATATAATGCTGGTGGATGTGGGTTTGGGTATTGACTGAGAGCATGGCCGTGTTCAAAACAGAATGGAACCATCTTTGTGCTTTGCTAGATTAGAATATGTTTCTGTCAAATGTATAAAAGTCTCGAGAAGAACAGTCTTTTTGTTGCAGAATCTGATAAAGTGTATTTTCTTATCCTTATCCAATTCAACCAATAACTATTTGTGGGTTTTAGTAAACAATGCTCTTAATGTAAATGAGTATCCAGCGAGTACTACAGAAGTTGTTTTAAATTCTGTAATCGAATCCAATCCAAACAAAGATGCTTGTCCAACCTAAAGAATGGTTATCCAAACCTACCTCTCTGCAGATACGAGTTTCAAGGAACTGAAAGAGACCGGTAGCTGCAATTTGGTGTCCCATTCCTCATACGCATTTTCTGGTGTCCTTTAAGTGATATTGATGGAATATTGCTAAAGGCGGCGTCAAACTAACCTCACTCATACGCATTTCGAGCCATCGGTTGGACAACCAGAAATCGTTAGTTACGTATTTGTTGTAAAGATAGTGTATTGCAGAAAATAGTGTTTGCAATGAAAGGATTGAGAATCGATCTGAGAAGGTTTCAATATCTCCAGAAAAATAACAATGAAAAACAAATCGACGTAGTCACAGTTTCCCACGACGAAGTTCCGCAGCGATGCTATTATTGGCGTCACTTCAGTCAAGCTTCTTCAGATCATTTCATTATACCAACTACTAGTAACCATTGAGTCTGCTCTAAATAACCCGCTCCCACGCAGCTGACGGGGTCGAGACTGACGTCCACGCAAGAGCAGGTGTGACCATGCATCAAGCTCTCCTCCTACCTCACGCACATCAAAGACCCCCAACACGACAGTTGCTGAGCGAGGATTTTAAGGCTTTGCTTGTTTGCCTCCCCGACCACGCTCAGACGAGGCCTGTTAATCTGTTCAGATCTCCGTGCTGGACACCTCTCGGTATGCAAGGTACATTACCATAAGCCCGTCTTGATTGTCAGATCAGAAATGATATGAAACGGACAGTGTGGGTGTTTTGTTTTTCTGTCTCCCATTTTAACAGATTAGAAATCAATATCGACATCATTGTACAAAGATATGACTGACAAAATAATGTGAACTATTTATCGTTTACATTTATGAGAATGATACCAGGGGGTTTAGATCTGTAAATCAATCATGTTTTACACCGATCAGCAGAAGTCTTTCCTGCTATTACGAAAACTTCACGAGGAAATAATTGAATATTTCGGTGGTAAGCAACGTCAAAATCATTGAGTAACAGCCTGGTTCAACGGTGCAGTGAATATTTCGGTGGTAAGCAACGTCAAAATCATTGAGTGACAGCCTGGTTCAACGGTACATTGAATATTTCGGTGGTAAGCAGCGTCAAAATCATTGAGTGACAGCCTGGTTCAACGGTGCAGTGAATATTTCGGTGGTAAGCAACGTCAAAATCATTGAGTGACAGCCTGGTTCAACGGTGCAGTGAATATTTCGGTGGTAAGCAGCGTCAAAATCATTGAGTGACAGCCTGGTTCAACGGTGCAGTGAATATTTCGGTGGTAAGCAACGTCAAAATCATTGAGTGACAGCCTGGTTCAACGGTGCAGTGAATATTTCGGTGGTAAGCAACGTCAAAATCATTGAGTGACAGCCTGGTTCAACGGTGCAGTGAATATTTCGGTGGTAAGCAACGTCAAAATCATTGAGTGACAGCCTGGTTCAACGGTGCAGTGAATATTTCGGTGGTAAGCAACGTCAAAATCATTGAGTGACAGCCTGGTTCAACGGTACATTGAATATTTCGGTGGTAAGCAGCGTCAAAATCATTGAGTGACAGCCTGGTTCAACGGTGCAGTGAATCGCATTTTGTTTGTCTTTACAAGCTTTATGGATGACAACTTCTTTAGTTTCGGTAATACCACGTTTGTAAGCGGTTTTTGAACCGGTGCCCAGCAGGAATGTAATGTCAAGCGGATAAGTTGTGTATATATTGAATATAACTAGGAAATCAACATAATCACTAGCATTGGCTAAGTAGTGCATTGATAAACTGAATTCGATTGAGAAATTGACGTATGGATTTGATTTCCTGAGTTCGAATTCCTTTTCGCCACGATTATTTTTCAGTGAAAATTAGCACCGTATCCTTTTGATGAGATTGTCCTTAGTGGTTAAGGTCTGAAACCTGCATCTTTTCAACCTCCAATACACCTGTGAAAATCCGGATCAGAATTGGCGTTCAGTAACGACAAGTAAAAACAAGCAGGATTGCTTGACGTATGCCATGGTTGCATGGATCGATGCTCATACTGTTGATCACTGGATTGGCCAGTTCAGATTGGACTATGTGTAGACCGTCGCATATCCCGCTCCATATTAATATTGACAATAATGATAATAGGTCGTCTATTATAGCGCACAGTCTCCAAACACCAAATGATTGCTCGCGGCGCTTTTGAAAAGACAGTTTAGGCATCAGGGTGATATTTTCGGAAGAGGAAAGTTTTCAGCTTTGAGTGGAATGTAGACAGTGTTGCGGTGTTTTTAATGAAGAAGGATACATCATTCTAGAGAGAGGCGGATGTGAAAGAGAAGCGTCTGTGTCCAAAGGTATTCAAGTTGGCTGTGGGAATTGTGCGCAGTGAGTCGTTGGCTGATCTGAGACAGCGAGGAGGAGCATACGCTTTCGCCAAGTTTGTCAGGTAGAATGGAAGTGAGCCATTGATGCAGCGGTATGTAATGCACAAGACCTTGTATTCGATCCTTGCTTTGATCACAAGCCAGCGGAGTTTAACAAGGACTGGTGTGATGCGTGACCGCTTCCTGCTTCTGGTGATGGTCCGTGCAGGTGCATTCAGTAATTTTGAGCAATGTCATATTAGCCAAACAATGGCGTTAGTGATGCTTGTGCTGTTGATAGTCAAGCTATACTGAACAGCAAAACTAAAAATTGAAATCTGCTAAAAGCAAGCTTTCATGTTTATGTCCTCTATATAAAAACTTGACAAAAGCCAGAGTTGCGTTTCTTTTTCTGTTCAGTATAATAATTCTCAGTGCAATTATTAAGTGAGTTTTTTCGTAACATGCTTCATTTCCATATCTACTCGTGAATACTAGCTTGGAGACTCTAGTCAATCGGTAGTTTAACAATGGACTAAAACGGGCTAGAGAGCCTGTCCCACACAGAAATAACTCATGGCCCCCAATGGTGTGCAGTAGTTTCTTCACGTTTGTTACTTCCAATCCATTTCAAAGTCAGGTAAGGTTCATAATTCTGACAAAATGATAGTATATTTCTAAACGCAGTGTTCTGGCAGTAATCTTCGTCAGAGAAAATTACAGGTAGTGTTAGTTTCGAAAGTATGTCTATCTTCTGACAAGTGAAGGTTCCGGGGTAGAACAGGCATTCAGCAACCCATGCGTGCCATAAAAGGCGACTAACGGGATTGGGTGCTCAGGCTCGCTGACTTGGTTGTCATATGTCATCGGTTCCCAATTGCGCAAATCGATGCTCATGCTGTTGATCACTGAACCGTCTGGTTCAGACTCGATTATTTACAGGCTGCCCCCATAAAGATGGAATATTGCTGAGTGCGTCGTAAAACTAATTTCACTCAATCGCTATCATCTCCCTTGGATTTGGCAAGCAGCAATAACTCACTGGTGGCACTGCGATGGTTCATGCCCGTCGGTATTGATGTGGGAATAGTGAAATATAATATCCAGGATTTACAACGTGATTGCATGACCGTTGGGTCTAATAAAAGCAAATACATCTGATGTAGTAAGTGTGAAATATGATAGATTACTTAGCCGTTGGCTCTTGTGATCAAGAAACATGAACTGTCGTGGAACAGTTTCCATGTTGTTGCTAAACCAACTGTTGCATGCTGGACACATCTGAATGTTCTTAATGAAGAATTTTTAGTATGGTTTCAGAGGTTAGAGAAACTTTTGCAAATAGATTCCAGATATGACGTACACAAATCAATGATGACACCGCGTGTTCTCGTGCCGACACCCGGTGATAAGACCCGTGACTATCCGGCTTAGAATTGATCTTCAGGAACCCATGGTGGTCACCCTCGCTGATTTGGTTGACACGTCATCGTATCCCAAATGGGTAGATCGATGCTTATTTTTTAACAGTTGATGACAAGAATCTTTTTCAGACTCGATTATTTACAAACAACGCCATCTAGCTGGAATTTTGCTGAGTGTGTCGTGAAACAACAAACCAATCAACCTCGTATTGATGTGATGTGTCACGACGACCAACACGTCCTCTTCACGCCAAACATTCATGAAAACAGTATGACAAACAGCATGAGAGTGATCCTGAGTCAGGCTGATTAGTGACTGACATTGTGGACTTAAATCTTCTGAACTGGGATGCGATGTTATCCATCAAGAACATCAGAGTGATTGACCTGTTACTCGACTCTTACGACCCTACCGGATCTTCAGGGAGAAACTACTGGTCCTCAAAGCAATCTCGACGTCACGTTGACCTTCTCATACGTAGTTGTGTCATATAGAATTATCGCTTATGATATGTGGTCTACGGTTTCTGATCCACCGAAGTGACTGGGATGATTTCACGTACTCTGAAAGCAGTTGTTAATTCGGGAAATTCTCTGGATAACGGGGGCAGTGTTACTTCGATTCGATTGTGCAAACTACGTTTTAAAGCAATGGTTCTGTCGCAAAAATCACGCGACAGCTAGACGCGTGGGTTTTCATTCCATTCATTGTTCCCTCACAACAACAATGGTGTAGTCCCGCTAGTAATGATCGTCGGATTTCATTTAGAATCCATCGGGAAATGGCAATCCACAGTTTCATCGATGTGATTGTCACGCATTGATCAGAGACTGGATGTTTGTCGAATGGGCAGAATCGTCGTGTTTCCCAGCTCTATACTTGGTTATCATGTGCTTGAGAAGTCGTTGTATATGGCATTTTACTGATTTACACGAACAACTTCAGTCCTTGATTTAACATTAAAACAGATCCGTTCCCGTAAGCGTCCGTACATCATTTTGAAACATGCCTTCGAAGCGCGCTGTTCACAGTGTGGAAGGGTAATGAGGGCGACCATTTCTGTTCTCGGGACTTCCAATCACTCTCATATAATACAAGTGTGACTGAATATCGACTTGACTTTTGAGGAAAAAAAACCCATTCAGGTTGGTTTGGCTGTTGTTTAACGCCGCACTCAGCAATATTCCATCTATATGGAGGCGGTCTGTAAATAATCGAGCTTGGACCAAAACATCCAGTGATCAACACCATGAACATCGATCTACGTAACTGAGATACCATTACATGTGTCAAACAAGTCATCGAGTCTGACCACCCGATCCCGTTAGTCGCCTCTTTAGACAAGCATGATTTACTGATGACAAATTCTAGCCATGATTTTCACGGATCCCAAATACATTTACCCATATCTCAAAATTGTTAATACCGTCAGGACAAATTATTTAAGGAAAAATGTGCCTGTTTGTGTATTTTGTCTTTGTTCACAGAGTGTCTTTGACAAAGTTAACCCAGTCACAATGAGTCTGTTATGCTCATCTTTGTCCCCAGTTTCTCTGGTCAGTCGGTCACTCGACAATTCATTACCAGTTGGGAGAGTCACTGGACGTTCTATTCTCGTTCACATCACGAGACAGCCATTCATCCTGTGTAACAATGTCCTTAGAAACGTCCCTGGAAACAAAATCGCTAAGACAAAATTAAGAAGGCTGTATAAAGGCAGCGGATTACTCCTAGACTCTCTACCGGTTGACCAATGTGTTTAGCGCTGATGGACTGATCTCGAAGTATCCTTTTTCACAATGTGGAGCTGTAGCTGCATGATATGAATCGCAATCAAGTAATCTCAGGTAACCTTTGATTTTAGGATGTTATTAATTTGAATTGCAGTTTGATTTAAAAAATCGGAAATTATTTTTCCGGTTTCGGCTATTAAAGATTAATGAGGTGATTCTGTGCGATTGTTGACATTTATACTCTGTCATTTCCATTAAATATTGAGAGTTAAATACGTGAACAGATTACTCTACATGTAACGGATACGTCAATGATATCGCCCAATATGGCTTGCAAAAAAGGTATACATTCATCAATTTACTACTGTAAAATCGTTGATGCAATTCCAGTACAATATTCATTCCATTATTTGTATTCTCAGACTGGAGAAACAATCTGTGTTGACAACATTTACACTTGTTTGCATGTATGCCTGTTATACTTGTGACCTTATAAGATGTTATTGTTACAGTGTTAAATCGTATACTTTGCAGACATCTCTTAACACGATTCCAGATTTGAAGATTCCATAATTTATAGAATTCTTTTGAAAAACATGTGAACGGATCACTGAAAACCGGCGACGATACCACGTCGAGCGAGAGGGTTTAGTTTTACGCCGTTTTTATTCAATAACCCAGCAATATCACTGCGGTGGATATCAGAAATGGACTTCACACTTTGTGGCCATATGTGGAATCGAACGCAGGTCTTCGGCGTGACAAACAACGCCTTAACCACTAGGCTACCACTGTTCTCCTGTTGCTATATTGTGGTATCCGTCAACCTAAAAAAATGCTTCTGGATGTATCACATTTACAAGTTGTCGGGTCATAGTTAGTAAATTCCTCTGAGAAGCTTCCATGTAATTTTACAAATGATTAATACCGGGTCGTGTGATAATGAAACCATAGTTTAATAGCTTACTTGTAAGCATAACGTATCTTTCCCTGAAATTTGAATAACATGCTATAATCTTTAAAGTAGCTTTGCGGTTAAGTGAGTGAGTGAGTGAGTTTGGTTTTACGCCGCTTTTAGCAATATTCCAGCTATATCACGGCGGGGGACACCAGAAAATGGGCCTCACACATTGTACCCATGTGGGGAATCGAACCCGGGTCCTCGGCGTGACGAGCGAACGCTTTAACCACTAGGCTAGCCACCGCCCCTTTGCGGTTAAGAAAAAAGAACCCCAAACTGGAGTTAATGGTATTGGGCCCCACCTGAAGGAAAATCCCTATTTGGTAAATCGGTATAAGCTATTTTGTCATTTACCATTTAGCTTGGTACATAATGTTTATTTTCAAAACATAAATTATTAAATATAACTAATATTCATATCTGTTATCACTGTTGGGATACATTTCCAGAAATATGTTGACCGTAATTCATTGAGAGTTCTGAGAGGCGATGAGTAACCTTGTCTCCAAGAATGTCTTCACAAGAGGTATTTCAATAACAAGTCAGTAACGAGGTCAACTGTACACCCTAATATTGTGAATATACCTGCGGTGTAATGACAATGTTCCTATTTGGACTATATGAGAAGCTTAGCTGGAACCAAATAAAGATATTTAATATTGTCAAAGCGAATCCGTACTTGTGTTCAGTTTCTATGGGCAACTAATGATTTTATTAATCTACACTGATGTCAATGATTCCCATTAAGGATATGCCTGTAGGGTCAGGGAATATGATGGGTATACCTGTGATTAATAAACAGCTGAGAGCTTTTGTTACTTTTCAACCGAAGCTCTGGCGGTAATAGCATATGCACATACCATTAGAAATAGAAAAGATAACAACATGTGTCTCGACAATAATCTCGTGAAGGATTGTTCGACTGAAGTTGTCTAACATATTAACTACAAAGCCATTTCCACCATCATATAATGTCTCTGCTAAACGCGCTATGCATATATACCATATTTCTCTATAAAGGACACACGTCGAAGTACAGAATACATATACTGAACAGCAAAAGAAACGCAAGTGTAAAAAAAATGAACTTTCATCAAAGGAAGCGTTCAAGTTTATGTTTTCTATAAAACCTTGACAAAAAAAGTATACATATGCCATGTACAAAGTGTTCGTACAGTAAAAAGAAGGAGAAAGTGTTGTTGAAGAGCAATAGTAAGCATAAAGAGATTAAATCAATTGGTTTATTGATGTGCCGTTGAAATTGACATTGACGGACAAAATACCAGCGTCTTGAGCAAGCACTAGCTGCGTGGGCATGTGCACTATATAAATATCCTATGATATAATAATAATAAATCCTGAAATTGTTAGAACTGCTGTGCATACTGATTTGGCGGCTGTCACAAACACAAGCGGCCCATGAAGATCCGGGTTAGAACTGATCTTCAGTAACCCGTGATTGGCGTAAGAGGTGACTAATATGATCGGATGGTCAGACTCACTGACTTGCTTCATTCATAACCCGTGAAGATCAGAGTTTGAACTGATCTTCTGCAACCCGTAAGTCAGGTTGATAAATGTTATCGTATCCCATTGGTGCTCACGGTGTTGACCACTTGGTTGTATGGTTGTGCCTCGATTACTTACAGACCGCCTCCACATAAATGGAAAATCGCTTAGTACGATTTATAAAGGAAGGGGACGTCGAAAATATGCAGAAAAATCAGATTCAACTTCGTTTAAACGGTGAGTGATTCACCTGCAGAGCCCTCGGTGAATCCCTATGGCATCGAAGAAGCATTATTGCAAATCACAGGAACTGACTTAAATGACCTCCGGTCGAGTAAATCACCTCTGATCGAGTTTCAAAAGATAATCCACTTGATATCAATACGATGACAGCAATGGCAGAGCATTTGTATAAAACGGCGAGGCGAAGAGAGGAAGGGCTATACCTTGGTGATGATATTGATTTTGCCGGACATGTTATGTTGGTCTGTAGACATAGAATATCTAGTGCCAAAATTTATAGAATAACCGAAAACACACCTTCTGATCAATATGACATTAGCAAATGAAAATGGTAATTCTTTGATGGGTGTAGGCGATCATATCAAATCAAACGCACTTGCGTTAGAGATGTCGGTATACACAATGTACAATGTGATTGATATCGGATGGGGCATGGCATCACACGTGACTTTCTGATGAGTCGAACAAAGCCATTTGAATCGAACAAAGCCATTTTGACTGACATACTTGCTGTCTTGTGGTTTGGAGCTGTGTAACTTTGAAAGTGTTTCCAAAACGGTCGTTCACGTTCGAGGCCAGACGCTAGGGTACATTCCTGTATTGACACAAAACAATATCACCTATTTTGTGTACATAACATATATTGCAATATCATTTCCATAAAATACCATGATGTGTTCGGACGAAGGTGAACACTCAACACTAGGTCAAACCAGTACATATATCGTTGATCCGAGAAAACCAGTGTGATGGCATTTATTTGCTTAGTTAGTTCTGTGCTCCATTCTTCCAGTCAGTAACTTTGTAAAGCTTAGTAGCGTTGTTAACCTAAAGGAGATGAACTCTTTCATTTGACCGAGTCATTTTTACAGAAGAAATGTTTCTTTTGCGCCTAATGGTCTCTTTTCTGAGAGACACTCGAGACTGATTATTTTCCATATTAATAAGAAAAACATTACTTTCAACGTAACGTAATTGCTTTAATTAAATACATCTTAGGAAACGCATGTCTTCATTGAGACAATTCCTGAAATATCCGTCCTTTTAACTTTGCTAATGTCAGCAGAAACTGAAGCACGACAACACCTGACATTTAACGATTCACCTACACAATCCCCTATAATGTTTAGAAAGGGCATGTTAAATGTACTAGTGACAGCGAAATATGATCGCTGAAGAAGTTGACTGTACGAAAATCAGAGTCTTTAACCAAGTGATGAATGTTTGAGTAATACGCCAAAGCAAATTATCAGAAGTCACATTCGTACTTTTTCTTTCAACTTAACTTTTTGCCGTTGTTATATCGACAATAATGGCTGTTACTGGAAGGAATTACACTTTGCGTCCTTTCACTGTTTTACTTATTCACACCTGTCGTAAGAGCGACTAACGGGATCGGCCGGTCAGGTTCGCTGACTTGCTTGATACATGCATCGGTTTCCAGATTGATGCTCATGTTGTTGATCACTGGATTGTCTTGCCTAGACTCCATTACCCACCAAATGGCTGGAATATTGCTGAGATCGGCATAAAACCATACCCATTCACTCACTCACTCACTAATTCACTTATTCACATATCCATCCTCCATGTCAGGAAGTCATGACAGGGTCATGGGGAATGTGTCAATGAAAATGTTATCGTTACGGATGACGCGTGGTCGTTGTATCCATAGCTGTGAGTGAGTGAGTTTTGTTTGATTCCAGGTTGTGCTGCATTTCAGCTATGTTGTTTAATGAAGGTTTCTCTTTCATGGTGAACCCATGGAAATGACTATGGTGCTGACAAACCGAGAAACTGGGATTCGAACCAAGGATCAAAGCTATCTAGTACGCACGGGTAATTCAACCTCATGTTGTCAGCACATCCACACTAAGAGTGAGTGAGTTTAGGTTTACTCCACCTTTAGCAATATGCCAGCAATATCACGGCTGGGGACACTGAAAATGGGCTTCACACCTTATACCAATGTATCGGGCGAATGTTTTAACCACTGGGCTTTGTCACACTCACAACATGATATTTTGGGGCATTATACATGGAAGATGAAATAATCTCGCCTTTCTTTATCATTTTAGTAGTTTCATTTATACGATACAGTTCCAGTAGCTTTATAAACATTCGAAATATATCAGATAATGCATAGCTTCTTTTGTTGACGTATGTGTGTGGGTGATGTATTCGGATTTCTCGCAGTGGATGAGAAAATTTAAAATATTCTTTTCGCTTGCAATATGGAAATATAATGCTTTGGAATACTGTTGCATACTTTCTACTAACATGCATTAAGATACACTAAATGTTTAAATGTGATTTGGTTAATGAGAGGGTTTGTTGTGCCACCATGTCGAAGTAAGCTAGTAGGCAATTAAGGGGATAATGTTCGTAGAAGTGTATAATACTGGCGAGGAGCAAGTTATCAAGAGAGTAATCACTTTATTGGGTCTAATCCTGGAAGGTGTAACTGTCTCGCTACTGTGTGAGGGGCTACTGATGACAAGTGGTTACAGCCACCGCGAGTCGCCTTTATTGGTCGGATCAACACATTCGCCAGTAATTGTCCTTGTCATTGGGTTTCATGGTGGTGATAAACGTCATTGACCTTTCTTCATCAGGATCGGGCATTTGCAACTGATAATCATTGGCTGAATGAGTGAGTTTAGTTTTACGCCGCTTTTAGCTACATTTCAAGGACATCACTGCATGCGACACCAGAAATGGGCTTCAAACATTGTAACCATTCGGGAAATCGAACCAGGGTCTTCGGCGTGATGAGCGAAAGTTTCAACCACTAGACTACCCCACCGCACCACATCTGAATATGTGTATCGTGTAGGGTCTGGTGCCGTGGTGGTGTGGTGTGAAGATTGGCATTAACTGGCATTCTTAAGAACCGTTAAGAAATATAAATCGTGTTCATTTGTCAAGGTGGGGGGTATGTGGATGGGTTGCGAGGCAAATCTTTTCGTAGATTTTGCAGATGGCACAAGATAAACAGATTTATCAGATTATTTTCCTTCAATCGGTTTGCATTCGCAAGACAACTATAATTTCCGTGCATCATGGGTGATTCAACGCTACTTGAGATAAAGAAGTACTACAAAGAAGTATCGAATGAGTTGCCATTGGCAGAGGAATACACCGAAAAGCACCTCGCTTGCAAGAGGGGTACATTGAAAATGATAGAAGAGCGCTTAGCCAATCTGAAAACGACGTGTAGGTGTGAGGTACGATATATATAATCCAATGTACTTTAGGTGTTGCATTTTCAGTCAATTATACAAACAGTGTGCAAACTCGCAGGAGAACTTACCATTGTTGGACTTCGACGTGCCGAGCGAACGTTGTAACGACTGGGTAATCACATCCCCTGATATCAGCGTTAAAGAGCGTTGACGTCAAATCAACTTACTCTAGACGCGACGTCGACGGTTAGCTGTGCGAAGGGCACACACCTATCAATGAGTGTTACGCAGTCGGCTTGTGTCATGGCCATTTTCGTCACCGTTCCTTTTGGACCTCTGTTCATTTCAGTACTCGGCCATCCCTCATTGGTATCAACGTTGGATCAATGGTATTGTCGATGACTGCTAGATTAATGGCGACAGGAGGGGTTTCTAGGTTATATTGCTGTTGCTCCGAAATCGGTATCCACAAATAATTTTAGATACATAAATTCTAGCAGACTTTGGTGGGATAATCGTTTGTCAGTCTACCCGAGTGAGTCGGGTTTAATTCATTTTGGGCAGAACTTCAGGTATATCACGAAGTAGAAGGTTCCAGTGATGATGTTCTAATGACTTTTGGCCACCTTGGCTAAGAGCATAAGAGTCGTTGAACGTCGATAAGCATATAAACATAATTACATGCAAAGCAGTTCCAATTTCCTAGACAACTGGACGATCCCGTTCTCGGAATACCTGTTAGGCATTGTGAACCATATGGTTTTTACACGACAAGAGTTGAGGGTGAGGTTTGTGTCTATTTGATAAACGAACAATTTATGTCATCATTGATTCTTTCCCTCGCGTATCTTTTTCTTGCGTCGGCATGCCCGAGTAGCCCTGTGGATATACCGTTTGTTCTTCCCGGGTTCGGTATCTCGCAAAATTACACTAGCCTAGTGGTTAAACCGTTCCCTCATCACGCCGAATACGCAGGTTCGATTCCCCGCATGGGTACAATGTGTGAACCTACTGTTGTCTCCCGCGTTAATATTGCTGGAATATTGCTAAATGCGGCGTAAAAAGTCACTCACTCAGTCACGTCGTGTCATTACTGTAACCTTGCGTTACTTAATGCTGCAATGTTAACGACTACAATGACTTATATATAACAAACCCTTTTCATGAGGGCCGCACACACACACACACACACACACACACACACACACACACACACGCACACACACAAACG
This sequence comes from Haliotis asinina, assembly GCF_037392515.1. Lineage (NCBI taxonomy): Eukaryota > Metazoa > Mollusca > Gastropoda > Lepetellida > Haliotidae > Haliotis > Haliotis asinina. Next base: position 20,748,934 of record NC_090294.1, on the reverse strand, counting down.
TAGAACATGGCAAAGCGTAAATTTTTCGGATATAAAAATAAAAGAAAAGAGAATGTAAAAGAGGGTATGGTTTCGCGATCTTTTTCAACATTCTCAAAGATTGGGACATTGGGAATAGATCACGGGACTGGAATGGAACAGGGATCTTTGGCATGGTGGGTGAACGCTGTAACCATTGGGTTACCTAACATGTTAGAGAATTGGACGAAGTTGTTACAGAAAAATATAACCTTCAATTATTTATTCCGATGAGGTTGTCTAATGTAGATTTTCCTTACATTCAGACAATTTATGTATCTGAATGCAAGCGAAATTTGGTGTGAAAGTAAAAGATCATCTAGATGTTGATACTGACGCGCCCAATGCTAAATCTCTAAATGAAGCAAGTCTAGATAAAACTCACTGGGGCTCCTTGCCAATTTAACGTAGAAAACATCGTGAAATGTTCAACAGCGAAATATATAGAGTTGGTCTTTTCAAATTTACACGGACCCCTGCTAAAGGTTGAGAGTAGTTATTGTTGTATTTTTTTCAGTTATATGAGCATCAGCATGAGCTATCCCTGTTTTAACACTCGTTTTAATCCGTGGATTTCAGGAAACAATAACAAATACTTGTTTTTTCCTGTTTAAAATAAAGTAATGGGGGAAAGCTCAGACCAGCCTTCGGTGGACGCGAAGAGTCCGTTGCACGTTATGGAGTGAATCCCTGGCAATCTGACCACAAATCTACAGGCAACAAATCAGTGTAATTGGTCAAGCGCGCAAAACAATTTATCAACTAAACATTACGATTATGACTCGTTAAGGCGTCCCACGTGATAGCATATCGTTCCACGAAGCGTACGGATCTCCACTTCAAAACCCATTATTCTCCGTAATCCAATTTCTCCATTCCGTCCATACATCTTTCATTAATCATAAACCGTGTGTAATTTGAGGCGCTTCTTGTTAGTTACACCGCGGTAATTGCTACTGTCTGCCATATACCTTCAGGAATACATCCATAATAACATCTTGCGTGAGAGGGTCACATGCGTGGAAATAAGGAAATTCGTACAATTGATTACAATAGACTGCATAACAAACGTTGCCTCTTTCTAGTCATGGAGGCAGGATAGAAGGTAAACCGATTTATCTTTCAATCAAACTTCTATTCCATCTGTCTCTTCAATGGAGACGCATTTTCTGTTAGCCAGTTAAGTGGTTAACATAAGGCATATGTTGGGAACAGAGGCGATGCAATTTCGAGAAAAAAACATTTGGGTTGTCTGTGATGCTGAAGATCTCGAGCAAGAGCAGGATCTCTCGAGAGATTCCGGTCACGAATACCGGTTAAGAGTCGGTCTCTTGGTTTAGGAGGTTGGCATATTAGAGCTGGATCTGAAGGTACTAATGCGCAGACTGATGTGCGATTATAGGCTTTAAAGGATAAGGTAATCAGGCAACAGAGCAACTTCCTATTTGGCCGGAAGTGGATCCGTAACTGGAGTAACTGACTTAACACGACTGCGCTTTTTCCGTTGCCTTTGTGTTCATTTTAGATAATCAGATTCCAGTCAGGAAATTATAGAATTTAGTTTTTGTTAGAACGTACAATGAGGCATGAATGAATTAGCATTTGTCTGATTTTTTTATTGAACAGCGGTACATATTAGGATGTAGAAGTCTCTCACTCAACTCCCGATGAGTCGAATCGCTGGGGACCAAGCAATAAAGTCGACATATCGATATACTCGAGGCATAGGTATGACTATGATGGTAGAAAAAAATAGTCAAGACCGACAGGTACTTCGAGTTATGCATAATATTCGATACTCCGGCATTCGACTCATCGGGATTTTTCATTCTTGACACACGTCTTCCTGCAAGTGTATCAAAGGTGTGTTATTTTGAATCTCATGTTTGTCAGTTATGTTAATAATGGTCACATGTATACTTAATTAAAACGGATAACACACGGCAACTGTTTACATCTGTACCATGTTGGCGTCAAACTGTATTAATGTTCTGCTTTGATAATGTAGACTGGTTATTCTTTGTTTATTGACTTGTTAGTTGGCTGTTTACGACGAAACACCCTCAGATACACAGACAGACAGACACACAAAACACACAAAACAAAACAACAAAGCGGGGAATGCTGAAAGGGTCACCGTTTGAGTCTGACCTTGAGCAGGGCCGTTTATTTATTATGAATTGTCCGAAAGCTTAACATATTTTGCCAAAAATATGTATTTACAAATTACTATCTCTGATGTAAAACCAAGGTTTGAAATGACACTAACATTAATCCTAGCATATTAAGTCAGCCGTTCTTGCCGTAAGAGGCGACAATCGGGACTTGGCTGACATGTGTCATCGGTTCCCAGTTGCGCAGATTGATGCTCATGACGTTGATCTCTGGATTGTCTGGTCCTGACTCCGAGTGACTCGGTTATTTACAGACCGCCGCCATATAGCTGCAATATTGCTATGTGTGGCGTAAAACTAAACTCACTCACTGTGTTCGTTAACCATTGAGAACTTCATGAGACCAATAAATCCTGGAAAATCCGGGTTAAAAGTGGTCACCAGGAAACCATGCTTGTCGTAAGAGGCGAATAACGGGATTGGGTGGTCAGGCTTGGTTGTCGCAATCCCATGCTGTTCATCACTGGAGTTCCAGATTCGTTTATTTAGAGCTCCATATAGTTGAAATATTGTTTGGTGCGGTGTTGAACGACAAACAACTGGAATTTACATGACGTTTAAACAATATGAAATATAACAAGGGATAAAAAGATCACTGCTGGCTATACCAAAAACATATATAGATAGATATCAATGATATATAACCTTTCTATTTTTCCCTTCGGTATCACAATATATAGCAGCCTGATATTCTGTTGTATATGATCACTGCGCTCGTATTTCCTATAGCGATACTTTTGGAGAAACAGATCAGAAAGTAATTCGTAAGTGTTCGGTACACTTGTGTACATGAATAGAACAAATGCACTGTGAAACTGGCATTATTTCTGCACGACTTCTCTCCTGACAGCCAATCTATTCTGAGCACAGCCCCGTGATAAACGGCAGACACAAGGAGTCCTTGCAGGTATCAGAGTTGGATTTGCAGAGAGCCTGCAGACAACAAAGGTCAGTGGGACACAAAGAAAAACGATTACATTCTTAAAATACGTGATGAATCTCTGATGCAACATTTGAAATGGATCCTACAGCTAGAAGATTGGAAAATGTTTCGAAAGACAATCAGTCTTTGTGAAATCACCATCGCCATCCTGGTGAAATGATTGTACATTGTACAGCCGTCATCGGTGCCCGGTGCAGTAGGTCAGTAGTACCAACTACGACTGCCGCAGGTCCAGAGACTAATCTGTTATAATAAAGAATCGACCAGAATCTGCTGGAATGGCTGTTTTGAATACGATAGTCGCTTCGGAAATTGCAATGATTAACTGAGACTACAAAGTAGAACTGCAGTGCGCACTGCACATACTTGATGGAAAACAAAACTTAAAAGGGGCGTAGATACCCCTTTTTTAAGAACAAAACAAAACAAAACAAAACCCCGGGCTTACACGTGATTGCTGATATAAAATTGGAGAAGCTCTCAATACTATCGAAAGATATAACTTTTCAACCTATTGGGCTTACACGACCAAACTAGCATGCCTCGGGCCTTCTTAAGTGTTCCCATTGAACAAATGTTGTAAAGTAGATTTGATGCTTGGGTTTATTGGCTCACGACAAAAATACAGCGTTAAAAATTTAACGATACCTTGAAATTTTATCAACTTGAATTTAAAAGAGTGAGTGAGTGAGTTTAGTTTCACACCACATTCAGCAATATTCCCGCTATATGTCGGTGGTCTGTAAATAACCGAGTCTGGACCAGACACTCCAGTGATCAACAACACGAGCATCGATCTGCACAATTGGGAACCGATGACAAGTGCCAACCAAGTCAGCGAGCCTGACCACCCGATCCCGTTAGTCGCCTCTTACGACAAGCATAGTCGCCTTTTATGCCAAGATGGGTTGCCAGAGGCCTATTCTACCCCGGGACCATCACGAGTCGCATTTAAAAGAATATAATTTTAACGTTATCATATTGAATAATCATCCCTGATTCACCAGAATTAATCCGCAGTAATGACCAGGTTGGCGGTTAAGTACGTTAATGTCCAGGTCGGCTTTTTAGAGGAGTACTCAAACTAATGAATAAGGACAATGAGTTATAAAGGGAATTAACTGGTGGGTGTTGGAAGTGTGGCGGAGGTAAATAATGAGTGAGGTTGATGATGATTTGGAAAAGGAACGAATTGGTGGGTGTTTGAATGGACGAGTGGGTGAGGTTAGAAATGAATGATGTTGACGATTAAGTGAGAGCATAAATAAATCAGAGTTTGAAAGGATCTGTTTGTGAAATTATTGTTGACTGAGGTTATAGTTAAGTGAATGTGAATGGATGTTTAGTCATCTTAATGACCGTACAACTTGGGTAAATGTGTGTTTGAAATGTGTGTGAGTAATGATTGAGAGTTATTGACTTAGTGCTGAACGAAGTGGTGAGTTTTATGGGTTTGCTGTTTAACGCAATGTTCTGTATATAGATAAGAGAGTCTAGACAAGACAACCCTGTGATAAACATCATTAACACCTCAGCAGTTGGTACTCGATGACATGCATGGATCAAGTTAGCTAGCCTGACCACCCGATCTCGTTAGTTGCGTCTTATGGCAAGCAATGATTCCTGGAGATCTGCTCTTGCCCGGACCTTCACTGACGGGTCACTATACGTACGTGGGTGACGGACCAAGTTTGGTTTTACGCCGAGTTTAGCAATATTCCAGCAGCCTCACGGCGGGAGACATCAGAAATGGGCTTCACACATTGTAACCATGTGGAGATTCAAACCTGGGTCTTCGGCGTGATGAGCCAACGCTTTAACCACTAGGCCACCCCACCGCCCGATACGTGGGTGAGACCGTTAATGATTTTTGTGGATGTATAATGAAGTGGGTGCTTTGAATGGTTACGTAAGTCGTTGATGTATACCTGTGACCTATATCATCAAAGTTTGAGTGATAATTCCATTTCATGTCCACGTTATTTTCCGTTTATTCCCAGTGCGTGTTGTCTGGCGTCGACTACTTTTAGATGCAAAGATGCATTGATGCACGTATACGTTCTGTAAGAACGAAAATGAGTGAATGAGTTACTTTTTAGCAATATTCCAGCAATTAAATTCTGTGGACACCGGAAATGTGTTTTATACATTGTATTCATGTGGAGAATCGAACCTGGTGACGAGCGAACGCTTTAACCACTAGACTACCCCACCGTCCACTGGCATATCCCATACCGAACAACTGAGCTGAAATACAGTGACACTGGAAACAAGCTGAAAGTATTCGTGGTTTAAATTTTGAGATTAAGACAAAAATGTTCTGAAACATCGGTTAACAAAATTTGTAATTGCTTCACTATGAATTCTTGTTTGATTTTCTGATTTCAAAATATCGTGAGTATTTACTGAAGATGTGCAAATAGTTCGGCGTCAGTACGGCTTCTCATTGGATTTGGATTCCTTTTCGAGTTGAGGGTAAGGACGGTAGTTCATTCACATGGGACTTGCCTGTCAGTAGTGTCTTGGTAGTATTCATTCAAACAGATTAACCTTTAAATTCAGCCTGTGCTAATCGTCCTTGCGTAAATTATTTATGTGCTTCGTGCTGTTAGTTTCTGGAGAGTCAATTACAGAATGCTATAGGAGCAAATAGCACCTGTCTTTAATGTAGTGAGTGAGTAAGTGAGTGAATGAGTGAGTGAGTAGGTGGGTGGGTGAGTGAGTGAGTGAGCGGGTGAGTGAGTGGGTGAGTGAGTGGTTGAGTGAGTGGGTGAGTGATTAGGGAGATCCCACGATGTGGGTCGTTGTTCATGGTACAAATCACTGGACTGTTTGGTCCTGACAAGTCTGGGTTGATGAATGAGTATGGTTTTAGCAATGAATTCATGAATCCACAAGAAATGCGTGAGTGAGTAAGTTCAGTAAGTTTACGCCGCAGTCAGCAATATTCCAGATATATGGGGATGGTCTGTAAATAATTGACTCTGGACCAGAAAATCCAGTGATCAGCAGAGAGTGCATCGATCTCCACAAATAGGAACCGATGACGTGTCAACCAAGTCAGCGAGCATGATCACCCGATCCAGTTAGTCGCATCTTGCGACATGTATAGTTGTCTTTCATGGCAAGTATGGTTTGCTGAAGGCCTATTCTACCCCGGACCTTCACGAGTACTCAAGAAAAGATATTTACGCATTGTATACGTGTGGAGAAAGGAACACTCTCACTCGACGTAACTATCGAACGCTTAAACTCTTGGCTACCCAGTATCAGTGTATCATTAGCTAGAACTTGATGTCAGGTAGGGACAGTAGGGAAACCAAGTGGTTAAACCGTTCGCTCGTCAGACCGAAACCCTGGTTCGATTCTCCACATGGTTACAATGTGCGAAGAACATTTCTGGTGTCCGCGTCGTATTATTGCTGGAATATATTTCTAAAAGCGCCATAAAACTAAACCCACTCACTCACTCATATCAACAAACTGACACGTAGAGTACAACCACATACTTATGTACCCAAACATATTCATAAGAAGTTTCGAAATATGAGTACGGACAAAGATACCATACTCCAACTTGCCATTCCATTTCGGAATTGAAGCTAATGTGCAAGATATTATTTGGGATATAAATATGTTTCTCCGAGATCCGGTAAACAGACTAATTATGGGTCGTTGATGAGTATCTCGGTGGGGATAACACGCCCACACAATGATACCACACAGTAAGGACATTTCAGCCATTGTACAAACCCGTTCTGTTTTTGGTCAAGACGTCCAAAAATGGCAGTCTTATCCAGATATTCCTAAAAAGGAGATTGCGATAAATAGATTATAACCAGGACTTAATATGACATCCGATGAAATAAATGTCAGCTGTACTCGGTATGCAGTGATGCAATTTATCGCTGATTAACTCTTCATAGGCGAGGGGGGATTTGTTTGCTGTTACCGATCATATGATACGATGAAACAGCGAGAGTTGAGTTATCTGCTTCTATAATCAGGAGGATCAATTTTGGAACTTAGCACGGATATTAGAAAATGATACGGGCTTGTTGGAACACGTCCTGCGTGTTCTTGTACTTCTCATTTCGTGTGGTTAGAAGCCCGATTTCTGTGAATTACTACAAGAGTGAGTGAGTATGGTTTGGGGCCTCTTTTAGAAATATATTCCTACAATGTCACGGCGGAGGACACCAGATATGGGCTTCCTTGTGGCGAATGGAACCTGGGTCTTCGGCGTGGCGAGCCGACTCTTTAATCATTAGGCTACCCCACGATTGGAGCTGTTCAAAATTATCTACGCGTCGATATTATTTGATAGATTGTGGGTGCAACAATGATTTAACCAGGCTAGGATTTTATGTCACGTAAAAAACAAAACAAACAACAACAGAGAAAACAAACAGACAACAACAACAACAAAAAAGAAAACAAAAACAACCACTATTTGATGTAATGTTGATATCTATCTTGCAAAACTGCCACTGACACGTCAAAAACCCTTTCTTTCACTCTCTCTCTTTTTCCCTCACCCGAAATAGCAATCAAATAAAATAGAACGAAATGCAATCGATAAAGAATTCTATCTACGCCTATACATTTTCCTCAAACGCTCAACCATTGTAGTAATTACCCAAACCCCATTCCTGTCAAGTTGATTATCTTTTGAAACCCGATCGGAAATGATACACGACCGGTGGTAACTTCGGTCTCTTTCCTGTGATTTAAAATAATGCTTCTTCTACTCCAGCGCGCGATTCACCTGCGGATGAACTACTTCAATACAGTGTTATTTTCTGTGCATGGCAAAATATTAACAATCACAAATATCTTTGTCATCGCTTTTTATATCTAGTGTGAAAACTTCTCGAAACAGTTGAAATAATATTAACTGTCTAACAGTTTTATTTTAATGTACTTTCTTTATACGTATCACTTTTCTCTTTTTGGTCTCGAGTCGACAATACCTCTATAGCCCTTAACATTGAAGTAATTCCGAAAGCCGAGACAGACAAACTGACTGTAGCATAAGCCTAGCAACTATAGAACAGTGGCTAAGGGTGTAAGTATATACTTGGCCGAGTAAAGCATGCATGGAAGTGCTGGGGATATCATTATTTGACATCCTTTGGGGGGTGCCCGATTTGTTGGGCCTACTTACCGAAAATTCCAAGATGGCGTCCTAAATGGCCGCTAAAGTCAAGGATTCCCAATGCTAAAACTACGTGACTTTCCCCGCTGTATTAAAGCAGAAAACCTTACAAGTTTTAGGAAACACCATAATAAAACAAGTTTTGGTTGTGAAGGAAATTTTGTCACAGTACAGTCATACAGGGGAATCATTTTCATAGATGAGTACGTTTAATACGGATGGGCAAAATCTGGAATAACCATTGCTTAAAAAGCAATATAAATAGATGGGCAGATGTAAAAAATGAAGTGAGTCTTAGTGTGTTAATGCTTAAATGAATATCCTCCAAGTAAAAGTAAACGGTTCAACAAACCTACGTTGAGTAATCCCTTCGAATCCAAAAAAGTATAATTCTCTTTCGTTACGGTCTCAAGTACCTATATTGCAAGTGCAAAGGGCAGGTGTCTGGTTGCATCGAAATTAAGTGTATCAATCTATCTTAGTTATACTCATGATTTTAGTTGATGCCAGTTGGTTTTGTTATGACAAGGGAAATGAGATGGTTTACACTTCGACAGAAACACGGTAGTAGCTGTGGTATAGTCACGGACTGCCTAGGGGAAGAAGCAACGTATTGTAGTACGATGTGTCTGTCTGTCAATGGAGGCACTATATACTGATATGTTTACCCCAAACATATACTCTACATACTCCTGGCTCCTTTCCACCTGTATCACAGAAGCTTGCTTCCAACTTTTGCGTTATACCCGAGCAAAAATGGAAACAGCATTTGACACCATTCAAATAGCAGCTGTGTGTTGTGCAGATGGCATATCTAGGTCCCACAAAGTCCCATTTACCCTGTATGGAGATTAATGGTATTTATAACCCGCATCAATGCAAGTGACACAATGGGGTCGAATGGTGCCGAGAAGCTAACTAGATGTTATATAAGAACCAAACTCGTTTCTCAAAGTCAACATGTCCGTGCCAGAAATCGTGTAGTGGACATCCGGACGTTCAATGTCTGTTTCCGGCAGAACTGGAACATGAATTGAAATGGTGGCCACGTCCTGTAATGAGATACTGTCTCTGAAAGGGTAATTGTTTCGTATTGGTTTCGATGGGGTTGAGAATAAGGTCCAGATGGTGTTTGGATTTTGTCTGGATCTTGCAACAATGAGAGTAAATGAATGAGTGTAGTTGCTGCTTTTACCAAATTGAATATTCCAGCATGGACTTAAAACATTGTATCCCTGTAGGGAATAGAACCCGGGCCTTCAGCGTAACGAGCGGACGCTTCATCTGCTTAGCTCTCCAGCGTCTGTTATTGAAAATGGTTCAAGAAGGATCATCTCAGCCCCTCTCTTATCATACAGGTAAGATTATTGTTGCAAAACGGATGTGTGTGTGCGTGTTTTCATGGTAGTGATTGTGTGTGTGTGTGTGTGTGCGTGCGTGTGTGTGTGTGTGTGTGTGTGTGTGTGTGTGTGTGTGTGTGTGTGTGTGTGTGTGTGTGTGTGTATGTGTGTATGTTGTACGTATAGCGTGCACACTAGAAAGAAGCAGTCGAGCCAAAAACACTTAGCCCCAAACGGGCAGTATCGTGCCAAGTCATGTCTGAGAATTAACATCTCCATGGAATCAACGCCTGATGCTAGGAGTCAATGTCTTGGTAGCACCAAGAAGCACTAACGAAAATTATTCTGCTAGTTTGATACCAGTGTTATCTTCCCACTCACGGCCATTAATAGATACTAAACAACGCCTTATCATTACATTTCCTCAAATCTTTATTTGATATTACTTCTCTAGGACGAGGCATATATGCAATGCCTCGAGACAGTCTGCAGGATGACAACCTTGGATGAAGAGTTGCCGGAGGCCAAAGATATCATAATAGCATTCCACTAACTTTCCTGACTAATCGGATTATGTAAATCGCGTTATATTTTAATTACTTGATTTGGCCCGCCGCGAAGGGATACCTTTCAGTGTTTGATCAGTGTTCTCTGTTGATAATTTCTAAAGATAAAACTGAATCGGAACAAGAAGTAATGTTGTTAAGCGGTGGTTCCCATGGTGAAACTTACAGTCCGTAAAAGAATTTAGCGTGAAAGCAAGAAATGTGATATAATTAACAACTGTTTTGTAAAATTAACCTTCCATTTTCAGAACAGACGCTGAAACCACTGGTTCATACAACACATATCTGTATTGCATTTTCATGCCTGTTGAAATGACTCACTGGACAACAAACCCTTCGGTTCCAGAACAGACACTTCACAACATGAAAAAGGAGCAAGCAAACACCCGAAACGTCGTGTTATTCACAATAAAGCAGTTGACATCCATTCTCTTGCTTTTCTCATGAAGACACTGGTCCATACAATACATATCAGGAATATCAGGAACAAGTCATATTTACAAGATCTTCGTAATTGCGCCTTCGGTTGTGGTTGTATCCCGCATATCGGCGTAGGTTCAATGCACATTTGTGTACCAAGGCAAAACGTACACAACCGTACTAGATAGCAAGACACCAATTCGCTTTCATATCTTTGCGGGGTTTGCACAATTGAATTATTTATCAATTGATGAAAACCGAGACTTTTATTATATCGTTAACCATAGGGGCTCCGAGCAACTTCCATTAAGAATACATGGAGGTGGTTTGCTTTGAGTAAGTGAAACCCCAGCACACAAAGTTAAATGTGCAAAGTACCGGGAATGTTAGAGGTAATGAGCGAGCGTATGAAATCACGCAATTAAGCGCGTGTGTGATGGGCCTAGGACACGTGAAGCAGTGATTTATATGACCACACGAGAACAGCCATTACTGCCCAGTGTGGTCGCAGATGGTCAAGCCCATTCCCAAGGGGTCATCATACATTGTAATTGTACCACTGGCCCTCCACGTTTGTTGTTATGACACGGTCTTGGTGACCGGTGGGTAGGCAGCGTCATTCATACTACCACGCAGTATTTGCGATGTTCTCTACGATGGCTTTGACGGACTGTCAGCCAAAGATCACAAGATCTTGAAATACATTTACGCACACATTCCGAACAAGCTATTGGCAGCACAGTCAAATCTGACTGGGCCTCTCATATAGATCATTGGTTTTACAGATTATTATACAGATAATGTATTAAAGATGGTTCTTGTAATCCAGAATCAGACTGGTTATGGTCTTCGTTAACTCTGGATGCTTGCCCATAGAGAGCGGATGGGGCTTCTCCCAGGAAGCGCTGCCTTGTGGAGCCAATCAACGCCATCATATGTTTACCCATCTTGAGTTTGTCTCTGGCTTGCACCATGTCAGCTGCTCTCTAAGGTGACATTTATAACAGGTGTTCTGTATGCCCAGTACAATCTTCTGAAGACATATTGGTGGAAGGCAGAAGGTGCGTCGTCATTATGTTATCAAAATGTCAGTCTTTGAAAGACTGGTCTTAGTTTACAGACACCGTCACTAACCCATAAGGAATAAGCCCAGGTTCTATTCTCCGAATGGGTACAATCTGTGAAGCCCGTTTCCAATGTCCAACATGCCACCAACTCACAATGACTAAATTAAGAATATTGTGATTAATATCTTCAATTCCAAGCAACACTATCGCTTTTTTCATTAATAATGAAATTGACTATTAAGTACACTGTTTCAACAGACATGTACATGATCGCGCATTAACAAGTAATGCAGATACTATATGCGTGTGATGTGTGATGAATGTAACGGTTTTCTGTGGTCACATGTGATATTATGTTCGTTCTTTCCTGGCTGGTCTATATATTCATTAACACATAAATAGTGCAGACTGAATGTGTATTTACACTGTACATAAACGTCTCATGTCATATATATCCTGACAAATCTGATAAATCTAGAATTAGTTCCATTAATGCTGTCCCTTACAGACAGGCTGCGTAGAATGGAAAATGATCTGGTTTAGGGACTGTGAGACAAACTTTGGCGAATGGGTTAAATACATAATCTGAAAATCTGATATTTGAAAAGTTGGGACTGTGTGTACTGAAGATCGACGATCAGAGCCTTCTGTAACTGCCCTTACCACGTCTCTAAATCACTCCGGGGCTTCTTCAATTGTTCCAGTCCTTGACGTGTGCAATTAAAACTGGCTAAAAGTCCCAGCAGAGGAATCGGAAGTACACAGACCAATATGAGAATGATAGAACAACTGACAATTCCTTGTAAATATATTGCAAATGTGATTGATAAAAATAGAGCAAAATAAAGCTCCAGAAATGTGTTAATCCAATCAATTTTTAGGAAAACTGAAGATTACAGATATAGAATAGAAAGTGCCATTTGAAATTGAAAATCTAGAGAGGAAACTTATATAGGTACCTTAAACATGACGAGGAAAAGTGTTGTTTTTCAAAGGCTTGGAAAAGTCCATCTTAAAGGGCCTGTAAATAACATAAACTCAAGCAGCCCACTCATTCCTCAGATCCGAGCCAACTCCTATCGCTACAGTACATGGTGCTAAGCCAAACAGATGTCTTAATTGTCTGGAATCAAACAGTACACAATTGATTGTCGCATATAGGTGACTGTGTTAGGAGTAGGGTAAGCGGTCTCAGTGAGCACGACTCGAAGAAGAAAGCATCTTTCTTCAGTTTTAAGCTTACGCTTTTCCGCACATTTTATGGATGCTCACCGTTCGTTCTTTTCTCATTGATTTTACGTCGTTTTTCGTGCATTGCCCAATATACGGAAAAAAGATGCTTTCCTCAAACTGATCTCGGATGGAAAGTCTAGATATGTTCAAGATATGTTCTTAATGTTGACATAATTCTCGCTGGGCGTTCTTCCAACATCAAGTTTTTTACGCTGTGTTATAACCATAAATTAAAACATACGGTCACTACGGCTTCAGACCATCTTGCAGTCAATGGTTACTGCTACTAACCGAATCTATCTATTGCGTCCACGATCCTTCATTGTTTATTACCATTATCGTCTCTGACACCACCATAAATATTGAGCAAACGATTAAGTTTTGACACGACTCTCTCCTAACCCTCTCATGAAAATTATGTCTTGCTTCAGGCTTTCATATTCTCTCAGTTCCGTGGTCTTCAGGGCCTACAAGCAGTAAATCTTCCCTAAGCATCACGAACTGGGGCCATTGTTCTAACCTATATGATTCCCTTGATCTCGCATTTGTGCATGTTGTCCATCTTCAATTACCTATTCTGTATACGAAAGAAGAACTTATTTCAAATTTTATTCTACTTCCTATCTTCAAATAGACTTTGAACAATTCTTTTTGTCAAACACGCATTTTTTAGTAGACAAATCAATCCAGCCTTTCTTGTCCGCGTTTAATTTTCTAAAGTAAGGTGAATTGTTCTTCTCAAACCCCGTAATGCAAGCCCGATTGAAATGGAACTATTTGGAATGTTTTCTAATGTTTAATTGTATAGGAAAGCATAATGTGAAATCAATGTTATCTTAATCTCATGTAGTAGGGCATTAATGTAAGCTTAAGATGTTGTTCGCTATTGAAACTTAAGTCCCGGAATTATCATGGTGTGACTCCCAGGATACATAATGATAACTGTCTACATCTTGTAGTTTAATTCCGTCAGCACTATACATTCCCACTATTTGCGGCAATACTTCACGACTAAGGTGCCATTAAGGCAAGTTAATTCCATCCCAATTCATTCATGACCAATTCATCTGGGAAACAGCACCCCACAAGTTCCCAAGTGGCAAAATCTGAAGAAGGACAGACGTATTTCTAATGAAAAGGATACATCATTTACAGTTTGATGTCTTGCAAAGATACCATCGTAAATAGACTGGCATCTCAAGCTCAAACCCGCTTTGGTCTTACACGCTGCTGTGCGAAAAGCTTCTTACTAGAAACATAGTCCGTCATCTCCATGGGGGTAATGCTTATTCACACCACTGTGCAAGTGACAGCATGATCGCTATCTGCAGCTGGTTGGTAAAGGAACAGGAAACAGTTGTTTCAATCACGACCAACTGGTTGCCATTCTGCCTCTGCGCAATTATACTCCCTATTGATGTTCATGTCGCAGCAGAGTGGTATCGCCAGTCAATGACTGTTAATGGTGGGAAAAATTTTAAGTCCATTTAGATGCGAATGGGGTCACACAGTCCTGAACGTATCGCTAGAGTGGAACCATTGTCAAATCATTGACCCAAGTCTCATAACACCGATCTGGACCGTTCAAGGGGGAATCATGCTCAGTGCGGCTTACTTCCATAACAAACTGAATCAACGATTGATCGAACAATAAACTGTCAATATTAGGTAGAGTAGTTTTGACTAACAAACTGAAATAAATATTCTGATTTGAAATGCATTTTCAGTTACACCACGAAATTTGTTTTAAACGCAATGTCCATATGAACAGAATGCGCGGGTATTATGCTGAAAAACAGAAAAATATTTTTTACAGATGCAGAAAAGAATGTTCGGGTGCTCATGGCAGAGTCAGGCTGTTAAAGCTCATGTTCAGCTCAGGGCCCTTGCGTCCCCTTCACGCAGCCCAGACGGAGAATGGGACCTCTCCCAGAAATCACTGCCGAACCCCAGAAATTTCCAGAGAATATGAAGACTTCCCAACACTGCATTAGCCAGTGCGTCAGAAGAGTTGTGCTCCCAATGGCGAAGCCGGGCATTCTCCTTATGGGCACGCGAAAGCGGGCACTCTCCTTATGGGCACGCGGAAGCGGGCACTCTCCTTATGGGCACGCGGAAGCGGGCACTCTCCTTATCTGCGCGAAAAGATCAGGAGATATCAAACCACTGAGAACAAAGGCGAGTCAGACGATTGTGTACTTGGGATTCAAACGAAATATGTCCAATGCTAACAGCTAGAAAATTATTACGTGAAATTTGAACGGTCCTGGTTAGCTGTTCCTAGCCCGTCTATGGGACGTAACGCGTATACCTAACACCACCTGTCCCTTCTAATACGAAGCATCGGAACTTTCATTAATGTAGTTTCTGCGCGGACTGCAACCATAATATCAGCGCGACAATTAATGCAGGATTGGATTTCTGGATGCGAGCGAACTTATGTGTCTGACAATATGAGCTTGGGTCCTCTCGACGCTGGATCGGTAGGTTGAACTGGTTATTAATCCATGATTATGGAAAAGCTGAGCGGGACTGATAAAACATAGCCAAGGCTCTCAAATGACAAGAAGAATCCGATTGTTGATTTAAATGTTGATACATGTGTTTTTTTCTGACTTTCGTGAAATCTTATGAAGTAGTGAGAATTTACTCCTTGCATCAACCCAACAACCAGCTGGCACGTTATTTCTGACATACTTTTCGCATCACTGCAAAGCCCAGTGATTTGAGGTTCGCGTCTTGAAATACGCTTTTTGTTTTCAAAAATAATGTTTTCAATATTTGAGTGTAAATTAAGTGTAAATTACGGCCAATCTTGGGACGTTAAAGTTAAATGTAACCAGAGTAAATAGCGAAATATATAAAATTGTTAGTGTCAACCACTTGGAGATACTGAAATTGTTGAGAACCAGTTTACTCTGCTAAGTTCTTCCTTCGAATGAAAAATCCGATATATCTACATTTTTAGAATCTTTTAGTTTCCATAAAAGAAATGAATGGGCGTGTTACGACTCTTTAAACTAATCTAATCAGATTATGTTGGGATAATATTTTGAGCTCAGCTTCAGTAAGGACGTTGTCAAGATCTAAATACTATTCTTGAACAAAAGATACCATTTTAAAGCAGTAATGTATTTGGCTCCTTATTCAAAGAATATATTGTTATTATAGTTATTATAACAGTTAGGGCAACAGTTATTATAGTGTCTAAGTTTTAACGGGAGACACCTCCATGCGTGGCTGGTTGCTATTGGTACTTGTACTCACAACAACAGATACAGTAGGACCAGTTTCCAGAACATAGATATGCACTAAATCATAAAAATACATGATTATTTCACTTCAATACCTTACACATATTTAAAAAAAATAACGCCACAATTCTCTTTCCAGTGAATATGCAATTACAAGTTTCCGTTTTTACATCACAATATTAATTTATCATACAGCTCGCAATTCCAGGTCCGTTTTTTGATTGAGAACCGGAAGTTAGTTGAGTTGAGGTGGTTGCCGGGATAGAAGCATGAATTCCTCGGTTACCTAATTCCGGTCGGTTTTGGAATGTGAGCTGTCTAACACAAACTATTCATTTCCCGCGTGGTTCACCTAATTCTGTCAGCTGGTTCAGTCAACAGCTTGGCCATGTGACTTTGAGGAATGCATCATTAACAATAGAGCTGGGCGAGGGTGTTGAGATTGTGACCTCAATTATCAGCTGCACTTCCTGCACATGGTTTCATAATATATCCCATTAAACAGAAGCAAAAACGTCATGCATCTATGTATCTGTTATCTTAATTTTGAGGATTCACTTATTTTTTGTCGTTGCCATGGTGAGAGTCGGCGTCTTTATTAAAACCTGGTGTATTTTCGGAGATTCTTTATATTGCTCTTGCTCTTTTGTCATCCTTTTCTTTATCATGTTAAACATTAGGCTTCGTGCTCGTAAATCAAGGCACTGGAGTGATGAATACTACTGGTTTTGTGTACAGAACGTCATCATTTGTGAACAAAGTAGTCACGCCAGTCCTATGTCACTGATATTAGTGATATTAGTAAATATTGTTTTCAAGTATGGCGCTGAGAAACCAAGGATCTCGCTCTGGATGATACTTTGATTCATGGCACTTGGGCTCACTATGGATATTGACCATAGTGATCGATGATCGTTAAATGATAACTAGATTATAGATGGATTTCAAAAAAGGAGCCTTGAGCAACGTGCCTAAAAAGTTTAGAAGAAAAGTTATTTCATACCACTGGCAAGTGGTGACATGTTTATGCATGGATTACTAACAGTGTCCTGAACATGACTTAGACGTAAAAACAAGGGTTTCAAGACAATATCAGTCAGGCCCCCCTAAGTAATTGAAGGAATTACAGCAAATTTGAAGGAATTGCATCTCAAATGTAAACAAACGCAGCCCACTCGCGAAACAATTGCAGCGATATCGGTTATTTAGCGGTAATAACAGAAACACATCGGCCCTATCGGAAGCAATGTCGGTAATACTGGAAACACGCTCGGCCATCTTCGAGATTTTTCGGTCGCGAGCGGAAACTCACGCAGCAAAACATGGCGTCGTTGGAAGAAGCACCCATCTCGGTGAGTTTTGTTTTTAGTTCCTACTATTACATTTTTATACTTATCCATCTTTGACCACCCGTGTTGAATGCATTAAGGTATGAGGTGTTGTCGGGGCAATATATAGCTTATGTTTTTAGGAAAAGATTGTCACTGCATAAGAGTGTCACAAGTCATGCCCCTGGAGATTGTTTACATCTGAATATCGAAGTCGTGCTGATGATTACGAACATCATGAACGTGCGCCATGAAGAAGTTTATGAGCCATAAGTTTTCTTGCTATTAAGTGCAATTGACAAATTTAAACATATTTTACAAAAGACATGATGTTATATCTAGCGCACGTTCGTAATCATCGGCACGACTTCGATGTTCAGATGTAAACTATCTCCAGGGGCATGACTTGTGACACTCTCCTAGAGTGACTATCCTTTCCTAAAAACATAAGCTATTGCCCCGACAACACATCATACCTAAACGCATTCAACACGGGTGGTCAAAGATGGATAAGTATAAAAATGTAATAGTAGGAACTAAAAACAAAACTCACCGAGATGGGTGCTTCTTCCAACGACGCCATGTTTTGCTCGCGACCGAAAAATCTCGAAGATGGCCGAGCGTGTTTCCAGTATTACCGACATTGCTTCCGATAGGGCCGATGTGTTTCTGTTATTACCGCTAAATAACCGATATCGCTGCAATTGTTTCGCGAGTGGGCTGCGTTTGTTTACATTTGAGATGCAATTCCTTCAAATTTGCTGTAATTCCTTCAATTACTTAGGGGGGCCTGTCAGTGGTACTCCGCTTTAAGCCAAGATAACATACAGACAGACGCTCAACGGCACAGTGCCATCGACCGTTGACAAGGATGGGCATCGCAGCATGAAGAGGCAAGGCACTTCAGCGTTTCCACACAGGCCATCTAAAACCTATGGACCCGATTCAGCAATACTGAAAGTGTTAATGACAGACCCAGGTCAAGTCGACCTGGAGGTTCCACCTCCGCCCCGGATCGCGTCATTAATTTGAGACGTCTTCGTTCAAGCACCACTCACGCATCATCCACCTCAACCAACACCCCTAGACTTCGCCGAATCTCCGGCTTTACAGTTCACAATTGGTTATGGGAAGTCAGCCCTTTTGCCAGCAGACCGGTTCAACGCCATGTTGTTCCCGTTGTCAACGTCAATGGGAGATCTTTGGAGCATGACAATGCTCCACCCCACGTGTTTGATAAGACTTTTTCCTGCAAAACAGTGTTCAGGTGTTACCTTGACCTTCGCCATTACCCCATTTGTATCCCATTAAACATCTATGGGATGCCTTTGATCGACGCTTGCACCAGCGTAATCCGTCCCCTCAGACACTACAAGAACTACACACAGCACTTCAGACAATGCATCAAAACATTCCTGAAGACAGCATTCGGCATCTCCTTCCTTCTGTGCGTCACCGCTGCCAAGCTGTTATCGACGCCCAAATACCGACATTTTACTCTGACCAAGTAGCTTTAATAGCCACTCTATGGTTTTACCAACCACTTTCTTGATAATCATGTTTTGGAAATTTGGAAAGCGACTGTTTTAATGTAAATGAGCAATGCTGTCGCTTTTGAATAAGTTATATGCACTCAGTGCAGAAGTCCAGAACAACATGTCAAGGTTAATTTTTTGCAGAGTATGTTTTCAAGCAGATGACATTTTAGACTCAACTGGGGCTGGTCTGTTCAGCTTCCTGCATTCGTAAAAGGAACAGCCTGAGGTGTCCATATTTTGTATTTTTATTTGCTTCTGTAAGGCCAGACTATACACACATGTACATGTAATAGGTGTTGATATTTTAGTTAATTTATAAAAATAACGTTACTGGAGAAGCCAGTGTGAAAATATATGGTTTTGTGTCACCTACACCAAAATGCGGCTCCCGAGACCCACTCAACCCCTTGCTATCGCGCCTGTATCGCATTCTGGTCACATTTCCCTCCAGTAGTCATGCAGTAGCTTCTACACTGGCACGGTGAGAATCCTGGTTTTGCAGGGAAACAATACAGTTAGAAACGAGGACTGTTTGTCTACCAATACGCAATATCACCTTCACCACCGAAACCCTGTCGTTCCAATCAATCTGCAAGTAATTAATCCCTTATGTGTGACACAATGTCATGTAATTACTTTATGTCCTACATCAAAAGTTTCACTGGATATTGGTATTCTCTAAAGACACATAAATCTGATCATCTGCCGCGTATGTCGGCGTCCATTCGTATCTGCCCCAGTCTTGATTACTGACGGGGACGAGGGCCATTGCTGCGTCCCTGTGGAATCATGGCACACATTCGGCTAATACCGTCCAGCCGACTGCAAAGAATGATCATAATAACCCTGTCTGTACTGTGGAGCAGTATGACTTGTTCATACAGTAAATCTTGTTTCTGTCACTCGATTGTGGGATCATAGTCCTTCTACTTCTACTCAATGCATACATCTATAAACGCTATTGATCATAGTTATTCGTCGTCATCGTCACTGTCCTCATCAACTCATCACCAACATTACAATCACCACCACCACCATCATCATCAACATTACAATCATCATCATCATCATCATCATCATCATCATCATCATCATTACAATCATCACCGCCACCACCATCATCAACATTACAATCACCATCATCATCATCATCATCATCACCAACATTACAATCATCACCACCACCATCATCATCAACATTACAATCATCATCATCATCATCATCAACATTACAATCATCATCATCATCATCACCATCATCATCATCACCACCATCATCATCATCATCACCAACATTACAATCATCACCACCACGACCATCATCATCAACATTACAATCACCATCATCATCAACACTAGAGTCTTTATCATCATCATCATCATCATCATCATCACCAACATTACAATCACCACTACCACCACCATCATCAACATTACAATCACCATCATCAACACTAGAGTCGTTATCATCATCATCATCATCATCATCACTACCAACATTACAATCATCACCACCTCCACCATCATCAACATTACAATCACCATCATCAACACTAGAGTCGTTATCATCATCATCATCATCATCATCATCATCATCACCACCAACATTACAATCACCACCATCATCATCATCATCAACATTACAATCACCATCATCATCAACACTAGAGTCGTTATCATAATCATCATCATCATCATCATCATCATTATCATCATCACCAACACTACAATAATCATCATCATCATTCACACTACAGTCGTCATCGTCACCATCAGCAGCAGCACTACTATTCTCGTCATCGTCACTATCAGTCGTTAACATCATTGCCACCATCATCAACACTACAGTGATAATCTTCCACCAATACCATCATCACCATCACCACAATCATCGTCCTCCTCCTCCTCCTCATTATCATCATCATCTTCGTGGACAGAATCATTAACAGCATCAATAATCGTTATCTGGAGAACACTCCACTCCCACAACCACCATTCTCATTGTCAACCTCATCATCTTCACAGACAGTTGGTCTGACCCAGGTCATTTATCAGCTGACACAGCTCGAATATATCGGAGTTTGTCACGAGATTCACTTACCCTTTTATCAGACCTATCCGCTATCACCTCTACTGTAGAACTACACCAGTCCTCCCCAAATATCGCTGTCGTGTCCAATGTTCCGCAGTCAATTCACAACTAATGGTGACGATCGTTTCCGGTTTCTCAGAGAAACAAATTCTGCCAAAAGCGACATACTAAACCCAAATTCACGTACTAAATCGGATATACAGTATGGTTCAAAATTATTGAGAATAGCTAAAGCATTTCATATTATTAAACGAGAACAAATCAGATGAAATTGAATGTATTGTGAAAGTGAACTGACCTTTTCATGTTGTGTAGGTAACAATTTAATATTTTATCAAGTCTCCTTGAGCTTCACGGCACAGTCTAAGACGGGTAGGCATACTTCCTATCAGAGAGGTTAGTGTCTCGTGAGTTATGCTGTCCCAGTATCGGACCACTTCTCTCTTCATGTCTTCAATTTTTGTCAACCCCTTTTGATTCACACATTCCTTCATCATCCCCCAAATGTTCTCAATGGGATTTAAGTCAGGACTATATGCAGGAAATGGTAATGCAGTCACATTTTTCTCCTGAAACCACTGCTTGGCATGTTTTGCGGTGTGTTTAGGATCATTATCTTGCTGCAAAATCCAGTCATTTCCATAAAACACATGTGCACTTGGAAGGAGAACATTATCTAATATGTTAGTGTAGCGTTGACTTGTCAGATTTCCCTCAAACACACACAGCGGGGTCGTTCCTAATAAGGATATCCCTCCCCATACATGAAACTTTGGGCTGTATTTAGGTCATCGATACAACGGTGCTGACGCAGACTTTGTCCATATTTTCACATTATTGGGATATACCCATATTGAGCTTTCATCAGAAAAAATCACATTTTCCCAGTCAAAGTTTTCATGTGCCAAACACCACTCAACACGCCTGTCTTTATGTTCTTGTTTCATGAGAGGAGAAGGAGTTCCAGTCTTTTTCTCCCATCCAAGATCAATCAAATTTCTTCTAACTGTAGATTTTGATACAACTGTTGATCCCCTTTCTATCATTTCATACCTGATGTTGGAGATGCTTGCCCTTTGCTTTTTAGACGCTAAAATTCCCAGCCGGACGCGATCTGAGACATCCAATTTTCTGGGTCTCCCTGCTCCTTTCTGGTGCCCCAAATCCTTTCCCTCTTTAAAATTCTTCCTAATCCTATACACAGTAGAAAGAGGAGTTCCTGTTCTCTCTGCCAATGTATTTACATCATCAATTCCTTGATCACACAACTCAAAAATCAACCTTCTTTTATCTTCAGCAGACATTGTTGACAGTGCTGAGGAAAATGACGTCTGCTACAAATTCAAGGGAGGTAACTCTAATTGTACTATACTCAGTAGGCCAAGATGAGTTACCTCCCTTATACCATTACTTAGTTTTAAGTATCAGTGAATCGGTTGAGGTGTTAGGATAGCTCAAAGTAAGAAGAAAAATTCTCAATAATTATGAACCAGACTATACCACTGTTAGTTTGGCTTCAATGTGTAAGAGTGAGTGAGTTTAATTTTACGACGCACTCAGCAATATTCTAGCTATATGGCGGATGAGTAAGAGAAATGGGTTACATTTACATACGCATACTTTGAAGCCCTTGCATTTTAACTCAAATTTACTCAAAAAATCCCCTCAAAATATATAATTATAATACAGTTTCTAATGGTTTGCGTGCGAATCAGTACACCGACGTTAACAGTAAACATACTCCCTTTACTTCGTGTATTTAGCGTTATTGCAACGACTGAATGTGAATCCTGTATATATGTTACACTACGTGTGAAACACTACCAGCGTCTCAAACTCCTTTTGAAAATACTAGGACAGGTTCAACATGCCATTTGTCGTCAGTTCCATTACAATATTATCATCACAATATTGTGAAATTAGAAGAAGCATTCGTATATCGCCGTGTTGATTCACACATTGCGATGTACTCGTCCATTAAGATACAAAGAGTTGTCTCCCTTACACTCATTTGTCTGATTCCCATGAACGATCACGTATGAATTAGATCAGATCAGAAAGATCAGAAAATTATGTCTTTAGTGAATTTAGTACTGAGTTAGCGTTTCATTTTACTCGGAGAGAAACTGTACATTTCTTTACAGCTGCAACACATATGATAATATGATTACAAAGCCGTACAGTAATTTTAAAGACACGCTCATATTAGCGAATGTATGTCTGTCTGCCTGTTCATCCGCCGATGTATCATATTGTTCAATAACCTTCACTTCAAGGAAATCATTAATATGAATTGTTGTGATGACTGTGTTGGATGATAACCACCAATTGGAGGCGGGTGCAGATGAGTTCTATGGCATAAGGACGTTGGCAACATAGAAAACTAGTTTGATTATGGTACACGATGTTCCACATCTGGAAATTGTTTTTGTGTGACGATGACATGTACAGAAACGCGGACTGCCGAGTTCTTTATGTTAAAAATAAATATATATAACCGTTGTTTGGATTCTATATTGTATATCCATTTTTCAACATTATTCTTCTCGGGATTCTCACTGGATGGGGACGGTGGCTTAGTCTAGTGGTTAAGGCGGTCGCTCCTAACGCCGAAGACCCGGATTCCATTCACCACCAGTTTTGGTGACCCCAGTGTCTGGTGGTATTGATAGAGTATTGCTGAAAACGGCGTAAATCCCAACTCACTCAGTCACTCTCTCTTGCCATGCGCTCCTGTTCATCAAACACGTCACTGGATACAAAAATTTGAAAGAACGAACATGCCCTTCACGACCACCATTAGCGACTGACTAATACATTCCACAACAAACGGGACGGTGGGGTAGCCCAGTGGTTAAAGCGTCCGATTGTCACGCTGAAGACCTGGGTTCGAATCCCAACATGGATGCAATGTTTGAAGCCCATTTCTAGTGTGCCCTGCCGTGATATTGCCAACCTATTGCTAAAACGGCGTAAAACCCGACAATAGTCCATCCATATTATACGAATATGGACCTAAGAGCACAATTATTACTAGATCCACAAGCAATAACACGGACATACAAGTCGATTCTACGTTATGTCCTCTCTGAAACTACCACCACAATTGGTTATTAGAATCTTTCAGTCTCTGGTATACAACTGGATTAAATGGTATAATGGCACAGGGTTAAAAACAATGTGTGCGTAATGCTATAAATGAAAAACAGAACAGACCCATGGACCCCAAAGTGTTTTACTCCCTCTTGGTCAACAACGGAGGTCAAAACAGAACATGGCATACACAGTGTTCATTTTAATATTTAGTCATGTCATGCTATCAAAATTACCCACCACCTTCCCAAGTGCAGAAATTCCTTAGTGATCGATGTCAGGAGCCGAGTTCCAGTGTTATTTTGAATATGGTTATTTGTTCGTCAGCATATTACGTGGTTTCATTTCATGAAAATTATAGGACACAATGCACTTTCCTTATTTAATGTGCCTTATGATTTCATCCATGCACTTCACTGTAACCCCGAAGCACTTGTATTTGGAGTAACTGTCCAGAGATATGATTGCATAGGTGATTCTAAATTGGATCTTCAGAATTACACTCACAGGAAAATGTTTCAGAATTTTATTTCTTAAATTATACCAAATATGGATATTGTTACATATCACAATAAATTATATCACGGCCCATGTCTTCATGTTCATAAATAGAAACAGCTGATTTTATGATGATGATGGTGTTGATGTCAATGATGTTGACACTCCTGAAAACAATACAATACAATGTGCTACAATACAATGTCATAAGTGTCGTACAGTAATACGCTGGTGCAACAGACTGCAAAAATATGGATTTCCGAACCTATTTAAACAAAGGTATCCTTGATCATTAAGCATGTTTTTGTTTAATTTGATAAAAAATGGAAAACGGATATGCTTTTGAATATGTATGCGCACTCATACACTCTTCCAAAGTATATGCTTACAAGAAGAGATGTGAACAATCTATACATTATGCTCAAACACCCCTTTCAATATGGCGAAGACATGCATTAAGTATTCAAATACTTGCAACACGATAAGTAACTACTGATGTCAAATATATATTAGAATTACTTGACAGGTGTATTTTCTCTGAGATATATCAGTTTTCTCTTACCATTAAATCAAGTCGTATGCCTCCATTCTTGCGAGTCTGGCCCAGGTGTTGTATCTGGTGTTGGTTCGTTGTCCACCATGTCGTGCATACCTTCCATACATGTACATGGGGTACTCGAAGTCGGGCAACTCGGGAGTGTCGATTTCGTACTCATATCCATATCTGCCGTACTTGTTGTAGAAGTTGGATAACCGGTAGGCGTTGGTGACAGCGACAGTGGCCACAAGGAGAACGAGGATGTGCTTTAGCTGCATCGTGACGGAACAAGATACTGAAATGGCAAACAAAATTTCATGATTTTTCCAATGCTATAATGATAAAAACAATAAATCTTTGTAGAAACGAACATGGACTAAAACAGTTGAGTAAGATACCTTTTTACTTGGCATAAAACTACCTAGAATCAACGTCACACACAAATGTATTCTAGCTATTGTCTAGACCAGACGCTCTGTTGATCAATTGCATGAACATAGGATACGATGACATGTGTAAAACAAGCCAGGGGACCTGACCACCCGATCCCGTTCGTTGTCGAAAGGTGATCTACATTCAGTTGTTGGCCCATTTTTCTTGTCCTTATTTGAAATCCAATTTCAGAGAGAAGCTAGTTGTCTTGATACTGTGATATTCTGCTTGGATGCACTGCGTTTCGTTGACTGTTTCTTATCATTTACATGTATTTATAGTGAAATTAAACTTGTTCTACTCACGATATCGCTGAAATACTACTGATATGATTGTAATGTTAACATACTCACTACTCGTCTATATCACACGGCCTCATTAACTCCACAACTCTGACATAAATACAGCTACAGTGGAGACTATGCCATACCCGTACCTATTCTCTACCTACAATCTAAAAAGAACAACCCTAAAAACAAACAAAAAAACAAAAAAAAAACAAAAAAAAACAAAACAAAACAAACCAAAACAAAACAAAACACCCCCCCCCAAAAAAAACCCACAAAGAACAAAAAAACAAAACAACCCCCCCCCCCAAAAAAAAACCCAACTGTTTGCGTCACCACAATTTCAAGAAAGCTACACGAATCTCATCCCCGCTATCCCGATCTTAATACTGCTGGCGAAACCATTCTCACTCACTGAGACAGTAATACACCCACCACACTGAAAATACATCATTCTGAATTTCATTTTACCAAAAGAGGCAAACTTTATGCATTTCCTTGTAAAAGTTCAACAAGTTAGAAGGCGTAAATGTGTTAATTATTAAAAAATTATTATTATTTCACTGTAGCTATTTGTTCCAAAGAGTACTTTTACAAAACTAAGCATTGACTGTTACTGTTCGTTAAGACGATAAACATACTCACTTTGTTGGGATGAGGTGGAGTGAAGAAGATCAATAGATGCTGACACAATGATTAACCTTGGCTGATCCCACTTTTATACCCGTGACTTACGTTCCGTTTACGTCACACTATACATGTCCGGATTATGTAATTGTTACATTGTCATCAATCGTGACAAGGCCACTCCACGTCCAGTTACCATTACTGCCCCCGGGAGTATTATCTATTTCAGAACGCCGAAGCTGTCATTTTGCTCACCCGTTACTCACATTACATTCGACATGATCGTGCTATATGTAAGACGCTTAGTTAGGTCCATTTAACTCATTTTTAAAAATAAGTGATTTTTTCTGTTTTTCTATTAACATTTACGTTTTAAGATATCGTGACAAACGTATTTTTTAAGTTTGATGTACACAGGGACAACCCGTTATGAGAGATGGTAATTTCACGAAATATAACAAATCTGGCAAGGGCATGCTTTTGTACAGTCATTATACTTGGAATAGAAATGGCAGTCATCTAATGTAAGAATGAAACAATGATTGGCTACTGTAGTGTGTAAGGCTTTCTGTATTTTTGAGCGTGTGCCACCGTTCCGAAATTTATGAATTCTATGTAAATAATAGTGACGATTTTCAAGAGGACTGAACAACACATTTTGTTGGTATTACTCAATAATGTGAATACTAAAAGTCCGTTTCAGTGAATGATTATATACAAGAAAACTGACTATTACGGAAAATTAAACAAATGAATTTAAAAAAGTAACAAACATGAAACATAACAGGAGTTATGTAACACTAACACAAACGGTCACATGTATTGAAGTGTATTGATGAATGGACATGGTCAGGAGACAGATGATTGCCAAAAGGCATCTTTTACAACAACATGATGACATGCTTTGTGTAACTTAGAAGATGAATTAGTGAAGCCGTGATGGGGTAATCATGTACGTGTTAGCATTACACATCAAGGGTATATATACACATGGGTCTTCATACTACAGGATCACTGTGATCATTATCACACACTGAGCAAGCTTGAGTTCTCTAAGGTAAGGACTTATAGAAGTATATCTACGCATTCTGACATGTACGAGTGTATTGAAGGTGAGGGTGCATAGAGCATTCCAGAAACACAAGGTCGAAATCTAGGTTCTCCTTGATCACATTTTGTCAGAACCATATATGTGATTTTCAGGATACTGTAGGTATCTCCCTTGATCCCTCTCTCTCGATCTCTTGATCTCTTGATGTATTTCCAAGATATTATGAACATACATCGAACAACCAATTACGTTTGTTTGCTGTCGGCGGTCTGTCAGAAGTCAGTTAGAGGCTACATTAAACTCAACTAAAGTACTTTCAACACGGAATCACCAAGAGGCTGCGCAAACCTGAAGAACAAATAGGGTTCAAGTCTAGCGAAGGTCGAATGATTTCAGTGTCTCTGGTGAAGGACTACTTATTCCTTTCTGGCATCACTATATTTGAATTTTTTGCAGCACTTCGTCAAGAGCCATGCTTATGAAACACGTCTTCATCCTCCTTGTCGTCACTGTTGCCGTCTCTAACGGGTACAGACTTCCCAACTTCTGGAGGGACTATGCTCAGTATGACTACATGAGTGACATGGACACTCCTGACTTCATGGACGACGACTACAACTCCATGTACATGTATGGAAGAGGATGGAACTACTACAATACTGGACGTGGCTACAACAACTTCTTCGGGACATACAACAAATATAAGTCTTATGAGAGTCTTTTCTGAGGTAAGAAGACAAGATACTTTTTCCAGCGTTTCATCAGTTCTGTTCTCATATTTATCTAAACTCATATTTCAAAACCATTTCTGGCATTCCTTTACGTTGACATACCCTCATGTAAATGGTATTATAATAGTTATATGATGTTATTTTTCATCAAGGTGTCTGCGAAAATCTTTATCGTATCTCTTGAGACAGAAAGTTGAAGGTCTCATATGTAATGACCCTGCTTCAAAATAATGTGTTTAAGTTCTGCACTAATTCCAATCACAAGGTCGTAAGGTCTCATATGTAATGACCCTGCTTCAAAATAATGTGTTTAAGTTCTGCACTAATTCCAATCACAAGGTCGTAAGGTCTCATATGTAATGACCCTGCTTCAAAATAATGTGTTTAAGTTCTGCACTAATTCCAATCACAAGGTCGTAAGGTCTCATATGTAATGACCCTGCTTCAAAATAATGTGTTTAAGTTCTGCACTAATTCCAATCACAAGGTCGTAAGGTCTCATATGTAATGACCCTGCTTCAAAATAATGTGTTTAAGTTCTGCACTAATTCCAATCACAAGGTCGTAAGGTCTCATATGTAATGACCCTGCTTCAAAATAATGTGTTTAAGTTCTGCACTAATTCCAATCACAAGGTCGTAAGGTCTCATATGTAATGACCCTGCTTCAAAATAATGTGTTTAAGTTCTGCACTAATTCCAATCACAAGGTCGTAAGGTCTCATATGTAATGACCCTGCTTCAAAATAATGTGTTTAAGTTCTGCACTAATTCCAATCACAAGGTCGTAAGGAGTACGTATCATGTCATTCATGATGTCTTCTTTTTTCAGGCCATTCACAGATAAAACAACTTCATCGGACTGGGAAACATAGGTGCATACCACTTTACAATACTGAATAAAGTATATTAAATATTTCTCCTAGCGTTGTTTGTCACTATCTCACAACTGAAATCAAAGACCAGAGAGTAGCCTTGTTCATGAAAGGTGAGTTGGGTGAAAAGGTGAAAATTTGATTTTAACGTGAGAGGCGACTAACGGGATCGAGTGGTCAAGGCTCTCAGATACATGCTGTCCCAACTGCGTATCGATGCGTACTGTGGATTGTCTGACTGAGATTCGATTATTTACAGACCTCTGTTACATAAATGGAATATTACTAAGTACGGCGTTCAACAAATGAAATATGTCCATGCACCTACCTGTCCCCCTTGACTACTTAGTGTATTCCTGGAGATGGTAAGGCCAGTGAGCCGATCCTATAGCTATGTCGGAGCTAAAACCTCGAAACCTTTTTGTTACCCTGCCTGGGTCTCTGCGTTAGAGAATAAAGCACGGACCAGCCATCTGTAACACAGTTCACGTATGGCAGTAACAGAGCATTTCCATCATCACAGATAACTAATAGTATGCATATGTCATTCGTAACGAGCAATACCTGTAAAGTTACGGGTTAGAATTCGTACACCTGGTATCATCTCCATACTCGCACATACACATACTCTGTCCTTGTATCGCATGGTGACACTGTCTAATTCAGACCCGATTTGTTTACAAACAGCATATACAGCTGTGAAACTGCTGAAACAAATACGCGCTCATGGTATAGTCACAAGTGTTCAACCGACTCTGCTTTTGGCAGAGATTTCTTATGAATGTAGAAAGGGTTGGGGTTTTGTCGCTTCTATTCAGCAATCATGCTGACAGGCGACTAACGGGATCGGTTGGTCACGCCAGTTGCCTTGGTTGACATATGCCGTTATATTCTAATTGGGTGGATCGATGCTCATGCTGTTGATCTCTGGGTTGTCTGGTACAGATCTATACCTTGAATATCGTTGAGTGAAACGTTAAACTACAGCCAACGACACAAGACAAAGACTTCTTACTAAGTTTAATCAATATTGCAAAATTAACCAGTACAACGAGTCTCTTGTACCTTACAGTGGGTGAGCGAATGATTACGCTTTACGCCACTCTTAACACAATTCCAGTAGTATCACGGCGGGGGCACCAGAAATGGGCTTCACATATTGTACATATGTGGGGAATCGAATCGGGGACTTCAGCGTGAAGTACTGCTACTAAGCTATTCCACCGACACCTTCGTATATTAGGGACTGGACCAATCAATCACTTTACGCGCTGGAGACTCAACGAAGGTCTAGCGCACGTGCCTCTCTGTACAAAAAGACAATATAGGTCCTGATTATGTGCCTACATTCGATGATAAATAACTATCACAAAAAGTTATGTATCCCGTGAATTTGAAGGTCATTAAGGGTAACGATAAAATGTTGGTGACGTAAAGCAGCCTAGCGATGCGTAGCTGATATTCTGTATGATGAATAGTTTTTGTAGTACATACTGACAATGAGGATTTGTCTCATTTGTGCTTTCTAATAACAGTCCCGGTTAACCAGATTTAATGTTCTGCTGATTATGTACTCGCAGAGGTATTTATAAAGAAACGATTAACAATATGATTAGTATATGATTAACAATATGATATCAATACATGCACAAAATGCTGTGATGATTAAACCACAAACGCACTTTTACAATTGTGGACTATGTACTTACATGCATCTGCATCCGTTTCAGAATACTGATCATACATACATTCGTCATTAAGTTCATGGCTCACGAACAATAATCGCACTTCTCACTAGAGATCCTGAAATCAAATGTCTGATATGGATGACCCTACCGATTCTACCCAAGACGCAATACAAATATATGTTTCACAACTGGCCAGCTTCAAGGTTCAAAGGCTTATGCCATACACCGTTTATCAAGCTAAATGGATCACATTTAACATCACCATGATTTATACACGTTACCAATTAATACTGTGAAGTGTGGATCTATTGTCCAGGGATGAAGTGGTCATGCACTATGAATGATATCGCAATACCCGAGTAAATAAATTGAATTTCCAAGTGAATCCTTGTTCATGGTGTAATGGTTATTTATTGTTTGAATGTAGGTATATAATCAGGAAGCATCGTCTGGAAGGACAGAGAAGCAGCATCCCCTCAGCTCATCAAACCTCGTCGACAGCTGCCAGTGAGTATTTTACTTAAATATTTTCATATACTTGTAAAGGGAATTTGGTGAATATTTCAGAGATACTGATCTATCAATTACATTTATTTATATTGCAAAATGTTTCAGATGAAATATTTCAATGGTTCAGTTTCTGTAATTACATGAACAGTTGCTAATACTGACACTTTTTTTATCAACTTTATATTACTTCCTGCCCTTGCCCAGTTTGTTTCCTTGCTTGATGTGTTTCCTGTTCCTTTCAGCCTTCACAATGGCCATGCGGAACCAAGTCATCATCTTTTTACTCGTCAACGTTGCTGTACTGATGGCGTTCCCGTCGTTTCAGAATAGATTCAGTGGACGTTCAACAGGACTGTCTCACCAGTTTAGCCTTTTCAGTCCTTACAATCAGCGCAATGTTTACAACCCACGACAGGGAACATACGGAAGAGGTTTCTTCAGCCGCTACAACCCTTTCAACCCCTTCTCCACATTCATGTACAACGTTATGGATATTGATCACCCATTCGACTTCTAAAGGAGCTCGTAGGTATTCGTCCAAATTATTGGTCCATAGCCATGATCGTCATGCATAGTAGAATAGCCACAACCAAGAGGACCTAATTGGATGTTATAGAACCTATATTCAGGTTATAGAACCTGTTTTCATCACTCAGCATTGTCATCATACAACAATGGTATGGTTATTGTGAACCGTTTAAATGAACAATTACTATCTTAGTTTTTCATTATTATATACTTTCTGTTTCAGATAATTGCCTACATTTGTCTGATCTCTTCTCTGACAGAAACGATGAAGCAGCTATAAACACCTATTTCCTGTACATATCTTGACAAACCTTGTTTCTCATATGAATAAATGTTGAAAACATTGACCTTCTTTTGTGCTGATTGTATCGGTGCGATATATTTTGATCATGGACAATATCAATAATTGAAGAATTACTGGCGCATTAAAGCCCACACTGTGAATGGAGATCTGAAATAACAATGACTAAGAACTGACAGCTAAAACAGGCGCTTCTGTTGGTGAGGACGTCATATTTCATGTTGAAATGATCATCTCCCGCGATCTTCTTTCGACACTCATTAGGGTGCCGTCGCTTAACGCACAATTGCAATAAATATAGAGGGTGTCAAGCTATTACAGAAAGATCCGTAGATTTTTAGATTCCTCTGCCAAATGGCAAAGCCTGATATACTTGCAAAATAATGAAATTGTGAGGGAAAACTTACGTTTACTCTCGTGTCACTTGCTCTTCTTTCACTGTCCATCGAGGAAATGGAGTTGCTTTGGGGGCAACTCCACATTTCATGTGGACAGCGCTTCCACACTGTGAAATAGGTAGATAATCGACTATGGTGAAAGCTATGTTATTTTTACAAATGCAATTAATGCACATGCGTATATTCCATCCAGTTGTGCATCATAAGGGATAGCGAACATTCTTAAATTTTAGAAAATGTAGAATTATCTGTGTGAGATAGCAATCTGACAGTGGTCGAGTTCTCCTTTGACGAAATAATTAAGGTTAATATATATTTAAATGACACCCTTTGTCATCTTGTAGTGTTTATACTATGATATATAGTTCAAAGTATGGCAAAACGATCCGCCTCCAGTGTAGCGGGATATAGGCATTAAGGTCACTGTCAGTCATGTATGTGTACATGTACATGGCATTGTGCAACTCTTTCCCTTTTCCAATTTATTAGTAACATTTGCAACAAAGGCTCGACAGGACGGGTTTCAGTTAATATCCCATAAGTTATGTTCACTACATACAACTGTACAGTGACTCAGACGTATAATGGTGGTAAAGTATTAATACTAACTTCTCATTCAAATTAAGTGACAATTGTGATTTTCCACGTGTATATGAATACTTTGAATTTGCTGAAAGATGTAAATTCGGATCACACTTTCTCAGTGACAGTTATAAATACACAATGAATTTCAGAACGTGGTTAAGTGCAACAAATGGAAATATACTCTTCAAAAAAAGTAGGGCTATCTGAACTTTGAAGTCTGGTACAAAAAAAAACCAATGAGGAACGTTACAATGACATTAATCTTGTGTATGCAGCATCATTTCACGTTATCACCACACGCAAACACAATGCATGAGAAAGCACGTGCACATCGTGGGAGCCTCCTACACGTGCATGGGGTGTCATTATGAATCATGAAGTTTTTCAGGCAGGTCGAAAAATCACTGTAGACCATTTATTTGCGATAATTGTCTTGTGCATGGTCTGGGTTTTCAGGGTCAAATCACACAATCACTGACTGAAAATTACAAACCTGAAATTTCAAGTCATACTCCAGTCACCTCACAAAGGGGATAACCGAACGCACAGCTTGGATTGAAATCTATATGATGATGCATTCTCAAAACATCCATTATTATTGTATCAACATTGATTAAATCCCATATATCTCCCAGTTTCGACAATCGTACATTGAAAGTACAGTTCCCCTACTTTTTTGAAGAATCTATAATCCGATTCATGTATATAAGAAATGTTTGACCACTTTGTTAAAGTCATTGTGTGCACGTAGTTTCAGCTGTATCTTCTCTTTACACTAGGTACCTAACCTGACCTACCAGTTGTCAAACTTCCATTGTTCGTGGACGACGTTTAGCAGGATGACTTATGTGCGGTCGATGAGGTACCTCACTGTCAGACGTTTGGTTCGATTTATCAAAGTACTGGGGTCTGCTCCTTACTGAAACATGTAATCTACATGTTTTATTTAACCCCTTTCTAAACGGAATTGTGTTGTCATTGAAATTGCTAAGGTTTAGAGAATGATTTAGTACTCTTCTACTATCATCAAACCATTTCATGAATATATGTATTCCCTTATCAGTTGCACATCGTTATGTGAAGTAATAAACCATTCAAGTATCTTCCCTATATTTAATGTGTATTACTGCCTGGTCCAGCCTCTTTCAGAATTATTACGATCTCGTGATTTTAATTCTACTTAACTCACCAGTCCAGTAAATAGATGAACAGGTTCAATCTACAATAAGTGTCACATGTATTACATAATCTTATACAGACGTTATACTGACGTCAACGATTTACACCTACAACCTACCGATGATATCCAGTGCTGTGTTTGGTGCGATGGCAATGTCTCCTGTTGAAAATATTTTAAAATTCTCGTTGTTCAATTAAGAATCGTTCAAATGGGTACATTCAGTACCTGGTCCTCATGATTTCTAATTAAAACCGTATTGAATAAAGTCTCCGAAAATGCTATTACGAGTGTACGCCAGGTACAAATGTATGAATAGATTAAAACTGTGTTGTTGTTTATTCTGAAAATATTTATGATCGCCCATTCTACTGTGAGCGATATTAATACATGTAGTATAATATTAATAGGTATTTTCAACACAACACAAGGGTGGGATGTATAACGCAAGTTTCTTATACCTTAACAAATGAGCCATGTTCTTCAAACATATTATGAAAAAATGAATGACAAAACCGTAATGGTCTTTAAAAAGGTAGAACGATGGTGACATGAAATGTATATAGCATATTCCTTTTAAATAACACAATAAATGTCATTTCAATTATAATTTTAAATCCTTGTTAAAAGCAAACTTTTACGGGTCTGACTATCGCAACGTGGGGATAAGCAACGTGTGAATTCCGAATCCCCCGAACGTCGGTCGCGAACCATCTTGGACGGTTCACTAAGCTTTAAAAGAAATTTATGTTTCCATAAAATTGAATAATCATGCTTAAATCCTCAAGTAAATGAATGAGTATTCTCATGTGCGTGCAGTAACCCGACAGAAAATTCAAAATGAAATTGTTGATATGGATGGTCCTCATTGATGAAAGACACATGTATTGCACAACTTCACTTTTCTCAACTGTAGAATATAGAACACATCCCTATTAAGACGGTACAATGCAAATAAATTATTTAAACATTAGGGAAAAAAATCAAAGCCTTCAACGTTCAAATGCTTATACCATACACCATATATCTAGCTCAGCTGATCACCGGTAAACATTCCTAGGATGGCTATGTACATCACCAAATTAATACTGTGAGGCGTAAATCTATTATCCAGAGGTGATCTAAGTGGTAATCCCAATTCGTAAGGTATTGTTCATGATATTTTATCTGTTCGAATTCCCTGAAATCTTGATTATTTTGGCACAGCTGGGGAAACTGATTTTTGACGCAAAAAGTAGGTTATATATCATCTGTGCATGGTCATGGTTTTCAGGGTCAAATCACACATTAATGACTGAAAATTGTAAACCTGAAATTTTCATGTCATACTCCAGTCACCTAACAAGGGCGATAACTGAATGAACAGCCTACAAATGACTGTAACTACTCGTGGGGCTATATGAGAATGGTTATCTCCTTTGGGCTCATGCTATATAAACACAAACGTCTGTACAGACTGATATAGTATGTCTCAGGTTATTTTTTTTTATCTGAACATACACTTCAGGCCCATATGCTTCTAGCCGTGAAGTACGATAATTTATAAGTCAACATTTATTGAATAGTAAGCAATATTACCAAAGATGACAATGTCATTTTCGCTACATCTGTACCTGGTTTTCAGAGTCTTAAGTTGAGTCTGCAAATCATCCACTTCATGTACTTTAGTCTGCCTGTGGCGTGAAGTTGGATAACAGAAATGTCATTCTTGACCTTCATGGTCTTGATGACACTGATGAAGGTGTACAAATTAGAACAGGGTGTCTTGATGGCGTTGTTGAGTTTATGATGCCACCCTTCAAGATGGGGGCCCTGGGTGTCAAGGTGTCTCCATGCCTGGCGACCTTCTTCTGAACCCCCTGGTTAGTCACATCAGGGATAATCTACAACATGTTTCCTATATAGTCTCCCTGGTTACATAGTCTGCAAACATATCTATGTCAGTGAGCTCTAAACGTGAACAAACACATCGTCTAGTCTGTCTAGTGGCACTAATGGTAAATCTGCTGCATGTTTGATGAATTTGCACGTCAGAAGTGAAAAGAAAACCCGGACACCTGTGTCCTTATGCATATTCTTAACAGTGAACTGAAAGTCATTGTGGACTAAGAATGTCCACCTCTATCACCATCAATATATACACAGCTTGTACCTGTACGTTTGCCAGTTTGACTGTTTCTTATTATGACAGTGATTGAACACAATAGTGAGTGAACCATCACTCAAGGTATCAGCGAAAGAGACTAAGTCTCAGAGCTTTAATCCATTGTAACAATACCACAGGTTTGGCTTTGGGCTTGGCGGGTATAGGGGTAATTCAGTTTTGGGCTAGGCGGGAGGACACCCTTTGCTTTGAATGAAATGTGGTGATGGACCCAATTTCGACAATCGTACATGTACATTGAAAGTACAGTTCCCCTTCTTGTTTTGAAGAGTATATTCAAGACATGAATCCTGTCGTTCGCGAGATGTCACATATACAACGATCGTATATCTAACTAAATGAGGCAAGCTGAACGCGCTCAGGATTTATGTACGCTAGACTTGAGACGTAACTCCGAAGTAAATGGAGATCAAGTGGTCATACTCTGCATGAGTAATTGCTGAATATCATACTGCGGGGTGTAAATATATTATGAAAAGTTTGAAGTGGCCATGTTCTGTATGATTAATATTGCAATGCCTCAGTAGATTGAATAAACTGAAACTCACGGAATCCTTGTTCGTGTTGTAATAGTTATTTATCATTTGAATGTAGGTATTTAAACAGGGAGTATGGTCATGGTGGACAGAGAAGCAGCCTCTCCACGGCTTTTCAGACCTTCGCTGGTATTGTTCCTCCACAACTGCCGGTGACTATAACTATTTCCTTCAAATATTTTTAAGGGGAATTTGGTTTCTAAAGTTCTGATCTATCAATGGCAGTTTTTTCTTTCTGTAAGCCAGTATTGAAATACAATTTCAGCAACTGGATGAACAACTGCTACTACTGTCACAGTTTTATTATTCTTTTTCATTCAGGCCTTGTCCATTGTTCCTTCCCTCACGTCTTTCATTTTCTTTCCAGCCTTCACTATGACCATGCTGACACAAGTCGTCGTCTTTTTACTCATCAACGTTGCTGTGCTGGCGGCGTTTCCGTCGTTTCAGAATAGCTTCAGTGGACGTTCAACAGGACTGTCTCACCAGTTTAGCCTTTTCAGTCCTTACAATCAGCGCAATGTTTACAACCCACGACAGGGAACATACGGACGAGGTTTCTTCAGCCACTTCAACCCTTTCAACCCCTTCTCCACATTCATGTACAACGTTATGGATATTGATCACCCATTCGACTTCTAAAGGAGCTCGTAGGTATTCGTCCGTTCTTCGACCATGATAAGGATCGTCTTAAGCAGCGGTATAATCACAAAGAGACATAACTGCACTGGGACTTGAACAAAATATGGGCTGTTTTTGCTCACTTGTTACACAAGAATGGCATGGTTATTGTGAACCGTTTATATCATTATTACTTTAGTTTTTGATTGTGATAATATACGTTCTGTTTCAGATAATAGCCTGCAACGTTTCTGTCTAAACTTTTCTCTCACGGAAATTATCAACCAATCATAAACACCTAATTCTTGTACATGTCTTGACAAAACTTGATTTATGTGAAAATAAATATTCAAAACGTTTGGCACTTTTTGCGCTAATTTTATCGGTAATATATTTCTTGAGCAATGGTGATTTGACATCGACTTGGACTTTCGAGATTGCAAGATCTCGGGGCTGTCCTCATCAGTATTCGAGAGTAATCGCAAAGGGCTGTTCATAAAAGACCAGCGCATTCGTTGACTGAGGTCAAAGAGGTGGAATGCTGACTGCAGTTAAGAACTGTCGCTCACTACACTAATTTGCAGGAAGGCATCTACCAATACTGCGAATATGGTTTATATCAAAGACATTTGAAGAGAGTGCCATTCATCCCATTGTTCAGACCTACCATCGCTCGTTATATATGACGCTTTTAATGCTCTGTTTCAAAATCGGACAATTTGCATGAGTGGATTCTTTTTGCCACTTCGTTCATATTTGCACCTGAGTATGCAGCAAACATCAACGATATATGTATAAATGCGAATGTAGTGAATGATGTTTCATAGCAAACATACAAACAGAGAACATGCTGTCACAGGAGAGTGTTAGCAATGCCTCTGCAACGTATTGATTGATGAGCATGACATGTGTCATGAACAACTATTCACACCAAACAACCCGAAGAACTTGTCCTTCCAACGAGAATTATTTTGGGGGCAATGCACTGTGTCGCAAACAAAATCCATTTGAAAGACAGACCTAAGCAATATACACATAACACAAATACTTTGGGTGGTGGAATAAGATTCATGCACTCTTATTCCAATTTCACTTCTGTTTTTTTCGTAAGCATGGGTTGGTTCTGTCAAAATACAAATTAATCCTTTTCTACCAAATGAAACGTATGCCAGGACATGACAGTTTTAAAGTGATCATCACTAGGGCAAACTAATTGGTTCCCTACGTGTTTGATGAAGTACATAACTGTATTTTAAAGATGTCTTCTCTTCGTTCCTCTAAACAGGTTCTCATGTGCCTTATTTTAGTTGTATCTCCCAAAGACGTTGTTGTAGCTACGCGCAGTATTGTGGTAGGTCCATCCTCTTCCATACATGTACATGGAGTTGTAGTCGCTGCCCGTGAAGTCAGGAGTATCCGTGCCACTCATGCAGTCATACCGAACACGGTTCCTCCAGAAGTTAAGAATTCTGTACCCGCATGAGGCAGCAATGGTGACGACAAGGAGGATTAAGACGTATTTTATATGCATGTTTATTAACTGTCTGCTGGTAAAGAAATATTTTCATGTGTTTATGAAATACCTTCCTGTTAATACTGAAATAAGCAGATCGTCGTGAATGTTGAAAGCTATGTTTAGTTCACAAGTAAATCTACTATATTTTGTTCTAAACTAAAAGGGATAGCAAATATTTTTCAGTTTTAGATTGTGTACATGTATATTTTTGTGATATTATCGTTCAAAGTTCAGTGCTTTGACAGTGATCGAAGTTTCTTTAGACGAAATTGGGTTGATATGCATTTGTACTCACTATGTTGACGTGTAATGTACACACATGGAATATGTCAGCTGATCACCCTGTGTCATATACCAGTGTTTCAGGTACACAGGCCGTGTCACTGTTACCATTATGCCATCAGTATTTGTCATTTGATGATCATGGGCCGTTAACATGCTCTTCAATCAATGCGTTGTAGAGGCATTGTTTACATTGTGAAGTGGGCACGTTAAAGAAGAGTATGTCAGGTGTTTTTGCACCCTCATCAGAATTTATCATTTGTATTCAGTGGATAAGAAATATTTAGATAGTTGTACGAATTGCTGTGTTTGCATACTGGGGATATAATTTGCTGAAGTATTATGTTAGAGCCTATACATTAACAGTTAGTTGCCGTCCTGTGGAATGTTAACAGTTCAAATAGTCTCTTGGTAACTCCTTTGAGAAAAGAACGCCAAGTATGTCTATATTTCATTCAAGTATTCTTATGATTTTGTTCACGAATAGTGTATTATTTATACACGATTTTCCTAAGGACTATATTCAATTGATTTTCACAAAAAAGAACAAATGAACAGTCAGTATTCGTACATTTCATATTAGCAATATTCCAACTGGTATTGGCTGCTAAATATATACTGATGGTATAAAATAGATACACATTAGGAATATAAACGTTTCTCCTACTTGTCATGTTTGTCAATTACACCCAACATTACTTTCCCGGTTTGGTAGCAAAATATGCAATGTTTGGTAACACATTCACTCAATAACTTGTTTCTCACTTAGGTTTGTACGAGTCACACGTTTGGACACGTCTCAATCGCAAAACATCGGTAATTTCGCGCGTGATTCAATTGTATTCGAGAAAGAGAAGTACTACCGTGAAGCACCAGAAGAGTTCGGAATTCACAGCGGTGTACATTGAAAATAATACATCGCCTGTAAGAGGGGTACAATGAAAATAATACATCGCCTGTAAGAGGGGTACAATGAAAATAATACATCGCCTGTAAGAGGGGTACAATGAAAATAATACATCGCCTGTAAGAGGGATACATTGAAAATAATACATCGCCTGTAAGAGGGCTACAATGAAAATAATACATCGCCTGTAAGAGGGGTACAATGAAAATAATACATCGCCTGTAAGAGGGGTACAATGAAAATAATACATCGCCTGTAAGAGGGGTACAATGAAAATAATACATCGCCTGTAAGAGGGGTACAATGAAAATAATACATCGCCTGTAAGAGGGGTACAATGAAAATAATACATCGCCTGTAAGAGGGGTACAATGAAAATAATACATCGCCTGTAAGAGGGGTACAATGAAAATAATACATCGCCTGTAAGAGGGGTACATTGAAAATAATACATCGCCTGTAAGAGGGGTACAATGAAAATAATACATCGCCTGTAAGAGGGGTACAATGAAAATAATACATCGCCTGTAAGAGGGGTACAATGAAAATAATACATCGCCTGTAAGAGGGGTACAATGAAAATAATACATCGCCTGTAATGGTTTATTGCAAAAGTAGCTAAAGATGAATCCTGTTCTAAGGGGGAAAGCATGTTGCAAACATATAATGAAAATTATCAAATGCATGACAAGCTAAAAATCGTAAAGATCTTACAAAGGTAGACCGATGGTGAACGCTAGAACAATTTACCATAGAATAACAAATATAGGCACGAAACAAAAAAAAATCCATGATAATTTTAAATAGTAATGTTAGAAGCAATACTGTATAAATATGACTATCATCAGAATTACCTCACGCACTCACCCATCCACTCACTCACCCAATTATGTTTAACTTATGGTTTAGTTTGGTGCCCAGTGAGTAACGTATTTATTCTCAAACATCTATTGATACATTTATTAAATTTTGACAAATCTGAAACATTTTTAGCTTTCTTTGAACAAAAATGTCAGGGCTAACGTCATCCGTTTTGACGTGTTCCGGACAAATTAGAATACCATTCATGTAATAGCTGTGAATGAAGCGTCAGTTGCTTTGTGATAAAATACCAGGAATGGCTTTAATGGGTCTTTGATGGTCGAACCATGGCGGAATACATGAAAAAATGTAATGATTGAATACGTCTGCTGAAGTTCTTACACAGGTGAATGAGAACTCATATGTATTAACCTGCTAGAACACACACACACACACACACACACACACACACACACACGCACGCACGCACGCACGCACGCACACACACAGAGGGAGAGAGAGAGAGAGAGAGAGAGAGAGAGAGAGAGAGAGATATTAATGGGATTTCATCAAAAACGGTTGTTTACACGTTCCCGAAAATAACTTATTTTCTTCATCTGCAAAATATATCCACCCTGTTAAGGCGGTAAAAAGCAAACAGATACTTTAAACATTTTGGGGGAAGTAGACAATTTTAAAGTTTAAGGGCGTCAAACGTCATATATCCAACTAAATGGATCTAAGTAAACATCACCAGGATTTATGTATGTCACCATATTAATACTGCCAGGTGTAAATCAAGTGTCAAGGGATTAAGTGGCCATATTCTATATAAATAATGACTGTAGTAATATCTAAATCAAATGATTATACTAGTGGGTAATAAAACTGATAACGTGGTGAATCCTTGTTCGTGGTGCTGTAGTTATTTATCGTTTGAATATTATTTATCGTTTGAATATAGGTACATAACCAGGAAGTATCATCTTGATAGACAGAAAAACTGCCTCTCCTCAGCTCACACCTTAACTGGTATTTTCCCCCTTTAATCAACGATGTTATAGCCGTGTAGGAGTGCTTGTTTTTGCCATATACTGCCATACACTGCTAAACACTACCAACACAGCAACACATCTCACTTTTGTTGCAATATCGTAACCATTTAGAAATCAAATTCTTATACAGGGCGGTATATTGTCTTTACAGAATACAGAAATTGGACATCCATAAAGGGTCTTCATCCTTATTCTACCC
Organism: Haliotis asinina; assembly: GCF_037392515.1. Taxonomy (NCBI): domain Eukaryota; kingdom Metazoa; phylum Mollusca; class Gastropoda; order Lepetellida; family Haliotidae; genus Haliotis; species Haliotis asinina. Next base: position 20,706,404 of record NC_090294.1, on the reverse strand, counting down.
AACTTCTAGAATGCGAATTACAGACCTCAGGTGGAAGAACGTAAAATGTATACTGCAGCTAACTTTAAAATGTTCATTCAGTTAAAATACTGACTCAGTAGTGTATTACATCTTACTGACTAATACGCGATAACGCGACATTTTGTTGAAATACTGATTTTAGTTTGCATTAAGACCACAGCAGTTTGATGTTGTGAGTAACCTATTAACCTTTCAAATTTGAACGAGATCGGATAAGAAAAGAATTTTTAAGAAATTTCTACCGCTACACTCATTTCATAAAATAAATGTATTTGTCGACTGCGTAGAGCACAAATGCGGAGAGCATGTATTTACAAAAGTGACATCTCTATTTATAGACAACAGCTTCTTCTATTGAATATGATGCGACGTCCTAGTACCGGTATCACTCTTGCTTGAAAATGGTATATGAACCCATACCGAAACGTCGCTCCATATACAATAGACGAAGTTGTATACCATACTTCTAAAGTGCCAATCAAACAGATCATCTCTATTTACACACAATGAGCCCTGTGTGTATTGGTAATGAACTAGCCAGAGACCGGTGTCCTCCCATTAAGAACAAAGGCTTTTCATAAACGTCGTAAAAACATTTACAGTTCAGTGAACAAATTAGCTTCTACCTGTTACCTACACATTAGATGGAATAGTCCAAATAAAACTCAAGAAGAAAACTGAATCTACATTATTTACTTAGACAGACGAAAAGACAATAATTTGGATTGCTGGAATGTAGAAATTGATTTTCATAACTGCTTTGGTTTAATCTTCTCGTCTAACGGGAGCTGACATGGTCATACTGAAAACATCGTTAACTGACATCTAATGATTAGAACAAGCAACCGGACAAGCTATTCCATTCATATTTAAAATATGGAATATTTTCTCAGGTATAAGGAACTACGACTCTGTTTGATCATTTAAATTTCACATCCACGTGAAAGAAAAATGTGCACCTAAATATAATTTATATGGAATAAGAAATTAAATGTTTTGCACACCAGCATGGGATATATGATGGTTACACTTAATTATGATATATTTAGAATATATATAAAAGCTGACGCATCATGTCAAAGTCGCCACAGATGTGAAAATGTCTTTCATTACTTCCAATCTTTAAAAAGTCTTGGTAAAATTAGAATATTGACTAGTATTAATCTTATATGCCAATGCAGGTCCCTCAGTTACTGAAAAACAGAATGTTTTCAAATATATATAAGATTACGCAATGCCAGCTATGTATATCTCTAAAACAAAACGTTTTTAATCACAAGGTGTTATTTACACATAATTAAAACGTCTTGGTTTGGGATCCGATGTCCTTCCTTGTGCAGGGCAGCTGCCAAAGCGTTCCTCGTCAATGGCCGATTTTGGCGTTTCGGTATAATATTCCCAAGGTGCTCAGCTGGGGACAAATCTTGAAGAGCTTGAACTTGCTTTCGTCACTAAATTTCAATCTCCGTCAGTTTCGCTGTTGTCAGTGTGGCACAGTCCTGGTTCATCTCAATCTGGCACGTCGGTGTTGGCACGTCAACGTCATGAACTTGGAAGGTCGACCGGCACAGAGATCATGAATGCGGAGTCGTGTGGTCACACTCTGCCTGCTGACTGGATGCCAAATGCTGCTGGCACTTGATGACGTTACAGTGACGTATCAGTTCGTCAAGTGAAACAACCGTAAATGCTGCTCTTCATGCTGGGTAGAGACCTTCAGTCTAGCCCTCTTTGGCCAGTCTCCAGTACTGCCAGTCTGTCGTTGACGAGTGACAAGCCTTCCGATGGTCTTAACCACGAGCTCTTGTGTCTGTTCCATCTGTAATATACCGATTGCTCTCTCCCTCTGCTCTGCTGTTAAACGAGGCACGTTACTGGTTTTCACCCGATTAACACGGTGTAGGAGAATAAACCTGTTTAGCTTTTATACCCTAATTTGATACTGCACAGTTTCCATTTTATCGTGTAAATTCGAGGCACTTTCTAGTTTTAATACCATACAATTTTATTTTTGAAAAAGTATCAATAGTGCACAGGCCAACAAACAGTCATTCTCAAAACTTCAAAGTGAAATCACTAATTATCTGTTGTACTGTTTGTATGCACAGCCCTAAAGTATGATAAATAATGCAAAAAGACTCCAATGCAGCATTTAATCAAACTTATTAACTGCTGAATAATTGCTGATATCAAATTATATGATTATTAACAATCAGATCTATTGTAATATTACCAGGGTTATCATGCTCAAACTGATCAACATAAATGTGTAGCAAATGTGTACCCTGATACTGACATGCCGATCATACTGTGTAGTTTTATATGCATATATTTATTTTAGTAAAAGAGTGTGTCAAATTCATTGTGTGCAGCAATATGATTGTGCTCAGACCGTCTGGTTCCCAGCATTTACTATAATCATAAATATTTCTGAATAGTATTGGTTTTCACGATGTTTTGCAAACCGATTCAGACAATATTCTTCGAAAAAAGGAGTGTACATTGATGGATCTATTAGATTTTATTACAAATTTTTGTAACAAAGTAACTCAAGATGAGGAATATATTTTTCTGTATTGTGTTACTGAAAGCCGACAGTTTTACAAGTATTCCCCCAGGTCAAAAAAACTCTATTAGTTATTTCCTCATAATACACTAAAAAAGAATGAGATAATATATGGCTTCTTCGGTGTAGAAGCGTAAGCGCAGCAGACCATGGGAACCAGACTGAGCTGCTTTCTGTTTCCGAGTCATTAAAAAAATCCACGGAAACTCTCGGTGTTTATCGAAAAGAGGCCAAACAATGATTTGTACCCCTGTGGATATAATACACCACTGTAATCTATATTTTAACAAACCGCGACGCGCGACAATGCGACAAGGCGACATTTCATCAAAATGTCGCGTTGTCGAATTGTCGCGTGTCGTGCTTTATTAGTTACGGCGGAATGTAAAAACTATCACACTGATTATTTTTAGATGCTTTCATTTTGATGAAATGTCGCGTTGTCGCATCGTGTCTCGTTTTAGTGACGTTTTACACACCTTAGATGTCGCGACATCGCGACATCGCGACATATTTTGACCTTGAAAATTGTCGGTATGTCGCAGTTTGGGGGAAACGAAAAATATTATTCGAAATGTCGCTTTGTCGCACTGTCGCGCGTTGGTTAATTTTTCCTCATATTTGAGAGGGTTACAACATGACAGTGCGACAATTCTACAATGTCCCTTCTCGGATTCCATAGGTTACGGTCACATGATTTCTTCTTACTTTCCGGTCCTAATAACTGTCGTAGCTTGCCTAATATACTTAACGTTTTTAAATCTTTACCATAGCTGCGCTGAGGCAAGTCATCGTGTTTCTTCTAGCCAACGTTTGCAGTACGTATGGCGTTCTCGTCTTTGCAGAATAGATTCAGTGAAAGGTCAACTGGCCTCTCTCACCAGTTTAACATTTTCAGACCTTATAGTGGTCGCAATGTTTACAACTCACGGAAAGGGACACACCTGACCGGTTTCCTTAACCCCTACAGTCCTTTCAACCCCTAGCCCACATTCATGTACAACGCTCTAGACATTGATCAACGATTTGAATTCTGAAACAGTTACTAAGTATTCGATCCAATATACATTATGTAAAGTAACATGTGGTGGGACAGGTAGGGTATAAACATCCCAAGAGGACGATATTGAAGTTGAACTGGCAAAAGAACGGTTTTTTGTTCCTGCTGATGGAAACACTAACAGCATATGAGTAATTACCAACCGTTCACGACATATAAACATAAAACTACTAACTGTTCTCAAGGTTCTTGTATTATATTTTAAAGAGAGCAGATTGTTTGTGTGGCGAACCTACTGAATGACCTACTTATGACTGAAAATGCTATTAGTTTACAACCAGCATGATCCTAATCTTCACGCCATGGTCCGACATGGTCCGTTGCACACCAAACTGTAGAATTAACAAGAATATCGCTTATAGAGTTCTGGAGACTGGTCCCCTCCATGGTCGAAAGCTAGTTAGTAAATATCTAAAGCAATAATCAATTCAGAGTTCATGTCTTTTATTGGCACATAACGTAGAAATGCACAACGTTGATCATTATAATATCAAACACATATATAAATCTTAAGAATAACTTCATTTACTCACATGGGTCACATTCACACGCTTCCGCTTCCGCATGATGGAATCCGTATGATACACTATTTTCTTTTTCTGACTTTCAGCCTTGCTCGTTATTTTTTTCACAGTCTGATGGATTTTATCAAGTGCATCGAGATCAGCCACGCTGAACATGCCCCGATGATGCTCAACAAAGTTAGCAATTTCGGTCAAATAAGTCTTGACGGTAGAGGCCTTGGGAACTAATCCCAATCCCTTGTTGTCACCAATCCCGACCTCACTTAGTTCGCTGTTTTCGGCCATGGACACCATACCTCTGCTCGATTCGTCAGATATTGATTCTCCACATAGGCGGTCTGTATTGTTGAGATGTTCAGTTGTTGACATGTTTGGTCCATACACCTTATTCACAGATGTTGAACTTTCGGCAGTCGTCTCCTCAGGGTCGATGACAAGACCAGTGGTCACTGGTTCAGTTGACGGCAAAGAAGCAGATTCACCATGAGCTTTGTAATTTTGAATCCCACGCCTCTGTTTAAAACGATTCAACCAACCTCTACTGTACGCAAAATCAACCACACCTAACCGATCGCCCAACAATTTGGCTTGTGTTTTCAACAGTTCATCAGTCAGTATCATATTTCTTGATCTTGCATCCGTAAACCACAGAAACAAATCATTCTCCAGGTCCTCGTGTTTTGGTTTTCTGTTTCTTGATGTGGACCTATCGTTCGACGGAACAGCCAACCATTTTGTGGAATCTTTCAGGATATCTGATACCGTTGATCTGCCGATCTTCATCCCGAACTTCTCAACTGCATAAGTGATAATTTTACTTTGTGTCACTTTAGGGTTACTTTGTTTGAAGAGGCAAATGTCCTTTTTGATCTGCGGCGTTAACTCTACTCTCGCACGCTTGCTTGGTGGTGAACACGACATCTTGCCGACTGTGTGAGGTAAATCATCTCATTATTTTTATACTAAACCTTGTAAATTGTGTAACTCATTCGATATCTTGAGTGACACGTGTCAGTGTAATAACGGCTAATTGATCACACGAGCTGCTCAGCTCTGTGTCGGATTAACGGGATTAATTACTGTGTGATTACGACAGTCGGTTTTTAATTGGAACTGTCGGAGTCAGAACATGGGTCTGGCGGATTAACGAAACTGAATAGCCAATAGCGTTGACTCAGTTTATTAATCAATCAATCAAGTTTCTTCCAAAGACCAATCACCTTGGTAAATGGATGTGCATATGTTTACAAATATAATGTTGCTGTACACATTTACAGTGTCTTGTGGGGACAACATGAATATTTCTAGATGAAGGTGGAAAGTATGCATTTTATAAACTTGGCTAATTTGCCGATATATGACATGCGGCGGTTTGACAGTTGCTGTAGTACTACAAGTAACACTTCAAGCTTATGACATGCTGAGCATAATAGAAACGTTGCATATACAACTCTCTTTCTTTCTTAAAATATTAACATTGAAAAAGGTAATGAAATTCATATCCGACGTGTGGTGTATCACACAGTTCACACAATCTGTTTTCAGGAATATTTGCCCATCTATCAGTTTCCACAGGCAAATGATCAAGACACTACAAACAACATCATGCAGCTGGAATACTGCTGAAACAAATATGTGCTCGTGATATAGTCGCACTTGGACAATCGAAAGAGACTTCTCACGAATGTTGAAGGGGGTTTGTCGTTTCTATTTACTTGAGATACTTCTAACCAGATTTCAAAAGTCATGGAGCATTGGCGGTCATTGGCATTTCATTGGCATTGACAGAATCGATTCTACTCGGTTTGACGAGTTCTGGTTTGCTATTCTCAAAACGTCAGCAGCCCCACGAACGTCTTACGCCCGAGATAAATTCATTGGCTGCGAACAAAGTTAAGAATTCTTATAGCTATGGACCTTTTCAGAATAAGGGCCCTGGACAGGTGAGGATCACATTCATGTAATAATTTGCGAATGACGTGTTAATTGCTATGCCAGGAGGCCACAACCTATCTGGAATGGCCTTAGTGGGCTTTGAGTGGTGGCTTTGAGTGGTGGCGGTAAAGATAGCAGTAAAAAAAGTGTGTCTTTCCATGATCATTGAAAACGTATACCCTAGTCCCTACACACATAAATGAGGCTTCATGTGTATTAATTATAACCTGCTAAAACACACAATACGACTTTGATGAGATTTAATTATAAACATATATTAAACGTCCCCCCAAATAACTTATTTTCTTAAACTGTAAGATATATCGATCCTTATAAGAAGGCCCGATGCAAAGGAATGCTTTAAATATTCATCGAAAAATGAATGAACTTGAGAGTTCATATATCTAGCTAAGTGGGTGAAAGTTAAACATCTCCAGGATTTATGTATGCCAGCAAACTAATACTCTCAGGTGTAAATCAATTGTCAAGAGATCAAGCGGTCGTATTCTGTATGAATAATATAGCAATATCTCAGTCAAATGAATATACTGAAATCTACATGGTGTAATGGTTATTTATCATTCGAATATAGGTATATAATCAGGAAGTATTGTCTTGGTGGACAGACACACAGCATCTGCTCAGCTCATAAGGCCACCACTGGTATTGTTCCTCGAAAACCTCCAGTGAGTATTTCCTTCAAATATTTTCAAATATCTTTATAGGGTATTTGGTCAAAGTGTCTAAGGAACTGATCTTTCACTAACGTTTATGATATTGCAAATCGTTCCCACTTTACAAACAGGGTAAGATATAACACAACTATTGATATAGAACTGAAATGTCTTGAACTGTGGAAATATTTACTTTCGGCCTTGGAAGTGTCTGTTCCTTGCCTATTCCTTGCCTTCCTATTCATTTTAGCCGTAAAGCTGTACTACTCTTTATGTCTGGATTGTCCAGTATGTGTTCCTTGCCTGACATGTTTCCTGTTCTTTTCAGCCTTCACTATGGCCATACTGAACCAAGTCATCATCCTTTTCTTCGTCAACGTTGCTGTGCTGATGGCGTTTCCGTCGTTTCAGAATACATTTAGAGAAGGTTTAACTGGCCTGTCTCATCAATTTAACATTTTCAGTCCTTACAATCCTCGCAATGTTAACGTTTACAACCCACAACAGGGAACATACGAAAGAGGTTTCTTCAGCCACTACAACCCTTTCAACCCCTACTCAACATTCATGTACAACGCTATGGACATTGATCACCCGTTCGAGTTCTAAAGCCGCTAGTTCCTCCAAATATTCAACAACAGGGAAATGCAACAAAAACAAACCACAAGTCGCCTTTCATCAAGCGGACAATATGTTCCCAGGAACCGGAAGAAGAAATGTGCTGCATTCGGGCATGTCATTCCACGCCATTACTATCATGCAAGAATACATGGTTCTGGTGAAAACCTCTACATCAATAATTCTGTATAATGAGAATGTTGTTATTTTGATATTCTGTTTTGTTTTCGTCTAAGTAAGTCTAAACTCTTCTCTGAACGAAATGGTGAACCGATAATGACCATACATTTGCTGTACATGTAAACAATAAATCCTAGACACTGATGTTCCTTTGTTCTGAGTTATTCTTGAGCATAAGGATGGATGACAATATAGAGATAAACAACTTCTTTATTAGAGTTAGAACAACGTTTTGATGTCAGTTCTAACTCCATTATCAAGCAAGTGATGAACAGGATGAGGATAGAGAAACATATATACAAGTATGATGAGATGTTTGTACACTACTGGCCAACATGGGTAACAAATAAACATCTAGCCAATGATTTGTCTGATGCCTGCTGTCGTATGAGACAGCTAGTATCCTAGAATGAAATGGGTCTGTATCCATGTTTCCAAGTATCTATGTAATGAAATCCAACACGCGTTTGTTATTGCACTAAAGGCCAAAACATGAAATACTGTCCATCCAATGAATTGTTTGTTACGTTTCTTTCAGGGAATACAGTGTGTGACAAACAGATCTCATTTGTCAAGGAAACCATCTGACAATATTTTCTTTGATAAAGGGATCGATGAAGCATTTGAATAAAAGATGTCGTGAATTCTCCTCAAATCTCAGAGCATGTTCTCAAAAGCCTTATATCTGTTGTATCTCCCGAAGAAGTTGTTGTAGCCATGTCCAGTATTGTAGTAGTTCCATCCTCTTCCATACATGTACATGGAGTTGTAGTCGTCGTCCATGAAGTCAGGAGTGTCCATGTCACTCATGTAGTCATACTGAGCATAGTCCCTCCAGACGTTGGGAAGTCTGTACCCGTTAGAGGCGACAACAGTGACGACAAGGAGGATGAAGACGTGTTTCGTATGCATGTTCATTGTCAATGAGCTGGAAAAGAAATATGTGTGTGTCTGAAGCCTATGTTACTCTCACAAATGCAAAATATGTATACACATTATATGTTGTTGTATATTTAGACGATAGTTCAATATTCGTGAATGTTAAAAAATTCGTACAACTCAAATGCTTGAACAGTTGTCGAATCCTGTTGTGGATGTGGAAAGGGTTTGTCGCTTCTATGTTTACGAAATACGGTGGGGGTTTACATACTCACAATGTTAATTACTATCGATGCACACACATGGATTATGCCAATTGATCATCCTGTGTCACCTTGTCGTATTCCAGGTACACAAAGCGTGTCGCTGTCATGATTGTGTCATTTATCAAAGAAATAGCCATTTGGCAATCATTGGTCAGTAATATGCGCATCAATCAATGCGTTGTAGAACAATTGTTCACATCGCGAAATCGGTCTATTGCTATTCTATACAAGAATTGATCTTGTGGATTCAATGTGAAATAGTGCAAGAGATATTTATATGTTTCTACGAGTATCTTTGTTCATAACGAAGGTTACCAGTTTGAATTCAAATGTACGCTGTAGTCGCTAAAGGGATACAGTGTTAAATCTATTGATTTTCAAACGGATATGTTACGATCCTGAAATTAGTACAACAATATGTCACGTTCTATATTACATGTCATAGACACAGGACATTTTTGTTGTGTCGAGCAATTTTCCATCATTTATGGGTTGTACACCATTGAAGTATAAACATATTTTGAATGATACGCTGTGATAGTGTAAACGGAAGGACTTGGCAGACATATCAAACAGATCTTGAAGTGTTGCTTTTTGCGGTTTGTAGAATATTGGTATTTATATTTTACATGATTTCAATGGAAGCAATTTTGACACAGTCACTTTAAGTGGCCGACTTATCATTTGTTCTTTCAAAGACCATATCATAAATCTTTTCTGTCAGAAATTTCTGCAGAAAACATTCTGCTAGAAATGTATGCTGGAAAAATATTCTGCCATAAATTTCTCCAGGTATTTTCTGAGCCAATTTGTGAGCTTATGAACAGACTTGGACATTATATTTTTGTATTTTTCTCCTCGACATCTTTTCAATGATGCAAAAGTGTTTTGTAGCGTGCTTCCTTCTGTATGTGAAGTTAGGACTGGCTGGCCATTCCTAAGTTGTCCCGTCCGACCTTGGATATTTAAACGAATATACTTTGTCTTCTCTTATGATTAAATATCGTATGTGATACAAAAGAATGCTCTGTATACTAACCCTGTCCAAGGGTTAAGTACTAATAAGCGCTAAGGTCACATACAATCAAGTAAGCACAAGCACTGCCATATCACTGTTTAAGCCTGTAGTGTGATGTGGTAGTGAAAACTGTTTTGTTTGAACTAAATGCATTTCTCAGATTGCAAAATTCACAGGGCATCGTTTCTTTTGAACTTTCGATATTCCACATATTGTTAATTCGGCTTGTATCAGATACTTTCTGTGAAAACAGAGAAAGCCATTCATTGATATTATTAAGGAATATGACATGTATTTAATAATGCTTATATCATTTGAGGCTCTGTCCATGAGAACAAACTTCAGTCATTTATTTGAGGACAAACTTGGATGAGAGTTGGCTGGGACGGAATGGCTTTATTTCAATTCTGTACTAAGGCACCAGTTCTCTCATTCGCATATTCCAAATTCAGGAACACGCAGTCACATTGTGGTTTAGCGGCATACAGGGTCATCGTATGATTTAGTAGCAGTACGCTAACGAAAGGTCACTCACCATACACCATATATTCTGCTATGTGAATCTCAGCATCCCGAGGATTTATGTACGCGAGCAAATTGATATCGTGAGACTATCAAAACTCCGAGGAGATTAAGCGGGCATATGCTGTATGAATAATATCGCAGTCTCTCAGTCAACTTAATTATCTGTAATTTATTGAGCCTGTTTGTGGTATTACTTGCAACATTTATGCATTATTTGAATGCTGCTATAAAACAAGGAAGTATTTTACTGAGGAACAGAGAAGCAGTATTTTCTTAGCGCATCAGACCTCCATTGATATTGTCCCTCAACAGCGTCATTCACCTTCTCCTTCAATCTTGTTCTTATTTTGAAAATGATGTGTTTATAAAATTTCTTTTGATTGCAAAATGTTTCGAGTTGCTCATGCCAAACAGCTGGACATAACAGTACTGTAGAAATACATCTTCTATTACTTCTATAACAGCTGCAACGGTCACATTTTTACTTTCCGGCGTAGAAAATAGTTGTTCCTTGTCTGATATGTTTCATGGTGTTTTTCAGTGTTCACCATGATCGTGTCATCATGTTTCTTCTCGCCAACGTTGATGTGGAAATGGCACTCCCGTCGCTTCAGATTCAGTGAAAGTTCAACTAGCATTTCTCATCAGTTTAACATTTTCAGTCCTTACAATCAACGGAATGTTTACAACCTACGACTGGGATCATACGGATGAGGTTTCTTCAAACGCTACACCCATTCAGCTCCTACCCCGTGTTGATACACAACGCTCTAGACACTGATCACCTATTTCAGTTCTGAATAAGCTAGTAAGTATTCCTTCAAATATTCACCTAGTAAGATAACATGTGGCGGAGAAGCCAGAATATACACCCCCTATGAGTGAGTGAGTGAGTTTAGTTTTACGCCACACTCAGCAATAGTCCAGCCATATGGCGGCGGTCTGTAAATAATCGAGTCTGGACCAGACAATCCAGTGATCAACAGCATGAGCATCGATCTGCACAATTGGGAACCGATCACATGTGTCAACCAAGTCAGCGAGTCTGACCACTCGATCCCGTTAGTCGCCTCTTACGACAAGCATAGTCACCTTCTGTGGACACCCCCTATGAGAACGATAGTGAAGTTGAACTGACAGAAGAGCACATGTTTGTATATTTATGCTCACGAGACACTGGAGACGCTAACACTATATGAGTTATAATTATCAACCGTTCTAAAACATATAAACGTAAAATTCAAATGACAGGTCAGCATGAATGACCATTAACTACGATGCCAATTGTATTTTACTACGAAATAAAGGATGGACTTGTTACAATTATCTTGCAGTTATTTCTTGAACATTGTGATATCACAAGCGGAATAATGTCCGCACTTCATTATTGTGTCAATGGCAAAGGGAGTGGTCATGTGGCCAAAATCTGTTTCCTGGCTGATTGTGTGTCATTTGTGTCTGCAGAGCATGGCAATTAGACAGGTAACAAAACCGATGATGTCAATTTTCTGGGGACAGTCATTTCATTGACAAAAATAACATATAAACGTCCAGCTACTAGCTTGTGTATTTATTTAATCGTCATGTACAGGAACAGAATTGTCTCCAAAGAGTATGGATTCAAATCACACCAATACCTCATAAACATTTGATCTGAATCCCGTGAGTGAAAGAGTTTAATTGTACGCCGTACACATCAATATTCTGTGATCTGTAAATGATCGATTCTGGACCAGACAATCCAGTGATCAACATCATGAGCATTAATTGGTATACGATGACGTGTCAACCAAGTAAGCGAGCCTGGCCCGTCGATCCTGAAGGTACTGAAGATAGATTCAAACCGGGTCTCCGCGGGTTTATATTTTGTTACAGGGTTAACAAACACAACTAAAGGTGGCTTGTATTATTGAAACATCCCTTACAACGGAAAGACTGACTCCAAAGGACATGGATTAGTATCCTGCCGATACATCAGATGCCAGATATTGGTTACGTTCAGTCTGACGGTGTTGACAGGACGTAAAATGGTCTCCGTGCTTATGTGAAAATACTGATAAATGTAACTGTATGTGCGCCAAGAGTGAAATGAATGTTCAAAAGCAAACATCCTCGGAATGCGAACACGTGCTTGCTGTATTGCAGCTGCAAACTAAAACTTGAGTCATTGTCCCTTCAATGCGATGTTTATTTAGTCTCTCTGAAACAAATCACCGTGTATACCTCACTGATTTCAGATCACCCGGAACACAACTGAAAGAGCGAAACATATTTCTGTAAACATACATGAAATGTACACATTTGAGTTGGTGAAATGTTATTTATTGAGACATTTCTGTGAGTCAGTTGAACTCCAGGAGGCCACAACCTATCTGGAATGGCCTTAGTGGGCTTTGAGTGGTGGCTTTGAGTGGTGGCGGTAAAGATAGCAGTAAAAAAAGTGTGTCTTCCATGATCATTGAAAACGTATACCCTAGTCCCTACACACATAAATGAGGCTTCATGTGTATTAATTATAACCTGCTAAAACACACAATACGACTTTGATGAGATTTAATTATAAACATATATTAAACGTCCCCCCAAATAACTTATTTTCTTAAACTGTAAGATATATCGATCCTTATAAGAAGGCCCGATGCAAAGGAATGCTTTAAATATTCATCGAAAAATGAATGAACTTGAGAGTTCATATATCTAGCTAAGTGGGTGAAAGTTAAACATCTCCAGGATTTATGTATGCCAGCAAACTAATACTCTCAGGTGTAAATCAATTGTCAAGAGATCAAGCGGTCGTATTCTGTATGAATAATATAGCAATATCTCAGTCAAATGAATATACTGAAATCTACATGGTGTAATGGTTATTTATCATTCGAATATAGGTATATAATCAGGAAGTATTGTCTTGGTGGACAGACACACAGCATCTGCTCAGCTCATAAGGCCACCACTGGTATTGTTCCTCGAAAACCTCCAGTGAGTATTTCCTTCAAATATTTTCAAATATCTTTATAGGGTATTTGGTCAAAGTGTCTAAGGAACTGATCTTTCACTAACGTTTATGATATTGCAAATCGTTCCCACTTTACAAACAGGGTAAGATATAACACAACTATTGATATAGAACTGAAATGTCTTGAACTGTGGAAATATTTACTTTCGGCCTTGGAAGTGTCTGTTCCTTGCCTATTCCTTGCCTTCCTATTCATTTTAGCCGTAAAGCTGTACTACTCTTTATGTCTGGATTGTCCAGTATGTGTTCCTTGCCTGACATGTTTCCTGTTCTTTTCAGCCTTCACTATGGCCATACTGAACCAAGTCATCATCCTTTTCTTCGTCAACGTTGCTGTGCTGATGGCGTTTCCGTCGTTTCAGAATACATTTAGAGAAGGTTTAACTGGCCTGTCTCATCAATTTAACATTTTCAGTCCTTACAATCCTCGCAATGTTAACGTTTACAACCCACAACAGGGAACATACGGAAGAGGTTTCTTCAGCCACTACAACCCTTTCAACCCCTACTCAACATTCATGTACAACGCTATGGACATTGATCACCCGTTCGAGTTCTAAAGCCGCTAGTTCCTCCAAATATTCAACAACAGGGAAATGCAACAAAAACAAACCACAAGTCGCCTTTCATCAAGCGGACAATATGTTCCCAGGAACCGGAAGAAGAAATGTGCTGCATTCGGGCATGTCATTCCACGCCATTACTATCATGCAAGAATACATGGTTCTGGTGAAAACCTCTACATCAATAATTCTGTATAATGAGAATGTTGTTATGGTGATATTCTGTTTTGTTTTCGTCTAAGTAAGTCTAAACTCTTCTCTGAACGAAATGGTGAACCGATAATGACCATACATTTGCTGTACATGTAAACAATAAATCCTAGACACTGATGTTCCTTTGTTCTGAGTTATTCTTGAGCATAAGGATGGATGACAATATAGAGATAAACAACTTCTTTATTAGAGTTAGAACAACGTTTTGATGTCAGTTCTAACTCCATTATCAAGCAAGTGATGAACAGGATGAGGATAGAGAAACATATATACAAGTATGATGAGATGTTTGTACACTACTGGCCAACATGGGTAACAAATAAACATCTAGCCAATGATTTGTCTGATGCCTGCTGTCGTATGAGACAGCTAGTATCCTAGAATGAAATGGGTCTGTATCCATGTTTCCAAGTATCTATGTAATGAAATCCAACACGCGTTTGTTATTGCACTAAAGGCCAAAACATGAAATACTGTCCATCCAATGAATTGTTTGTTACGTTTCTTTCAGGGAATACAGTGTGTGACAAACAGATCTCATTTGTCAAGGAAACCATCTGACAATATTTTCTTTGATAAAGGGATCGATGAAGCATTTGAATAAAAGATGCCGTAAATTCTCCTCAAATCTCAGAACATGTTCTCAAAAGCCTTATATCTGTTGTATCTCCCGAAGAAGTTGTTGTAGCCATGTCCAGTATTGTAGTAGTTCCATCCTCTTCCATACATGTACATGGAGTTGTAGTCGTCGTCCATGAAGTCAGGAGTGTCCATGTCACTCATGTAGTCATACTGAGCATAGTCCCTCCAGACGTTGGGAAGTCTGTACCCGTTAGAGACGGCAACAGTGACGACAAGGAGGATGAAGACGTGTTTCGTATGCATGTTCATTGTCAATGAGCTGGTAAAGAAATATGTGTGTGTCTGAAGCCTATGTTACTCTCACAAATGCAAAATATGTATACACATTATATGTTGTTGTATATTTAGACGATAGTTCAATATTCGTGAATGTTAAAAAATTCGTACATCCATTTGGATAACATTACCTTTTCAAACTCAAATGCTTGAACAGTTGTCGAATCCTGTTGTGGATGTGGAAAGGGTTTGTCGCTTCTATGTTTACGAAATACGGTGGGGGTTTATATACTCACAATGTTAATTACTATCGATGCACACACATGGATTATGCCAATTGATCATCCTGTGTCACCTTGTCGTATTCCAGGTACACAAAGCGTGTCACTGTCATGATTGTGTCATTTATCAAAGAAATAGCCATTTGGCAATCATTGGTCAGTAATATGCTCATCAATCAATGCGTTGTAGAACAATTGTTCACATCGCGAAATCGGTCTATTGCTATTCTATACAAGAATTGATCTTGTGGATTCAATGTGAAATAGTGCAAGAGATATTTATATGTTTCTACGAGTGTCTTTGTTCATAACGAAGGTTACCAGTTTGAATTCAAATGTACGCTGTAGTCGCTAAAGGGATACAATGTTAAATCTATTGATTTTCAAACGGATATGTTACGATCCTGAAATTAGTACAACAATATGTCACGTTCCATATTACATGTCATAGACTCAGGACATTTTTGTTGTGTCGAGCAATTTTCCATCATTTATGGGTTGTACACCATTGAAGTATAAACATATATTTAATGATACACTGTGATAGTGTAAACGGAAGGGGTGGGTTTCGATTCCGGTGCACAACTTGAAAACCTTTCAATATCTTTCTACGAGACTTGGCAGACATATCAAATAGATCTTGAAGTGTTGCTTTTTACGGTTTGTAGAATATTGGTATTTTTATTTTACATGATTTCCATGGAAGCAATTTTGACACAGTCACTTTAAGTGGCCGACTTATCACTTGTTCTTTCAAAAATGTGGGGGCCGGGCAGATGATGACCCTGGTGACCATTGAAACTGTTGTTTAGTCTGATATTGATTATTCTCCTTGTTAATCTCCCTGTCTAGGT
Organism: Haliotis asinina; assembly: GCF_037392515.1. Lineage (NCBI taxonomy): Eukaryota > Metazoa > Mollusca > Gastropoda > Lepetellida > Haliotidae > Haliotis > Haliotis asinina. Next base: position 20,690,353 of record NC_090294.1, on the reverse strand, counting down.
AAAAGTACGTAAAACATAAAGAAATTGCCATCTTTACTTGGAATTGCCATGTGTTTTGATGTACTTATAGACCCTACGTATTGATTCAATTGTGTTTGAGTTTATACCTTTTATACCTTTATGCCATTGATGTACTGGTTTGAATGCAACTTTTAAAAAAGAACCCCAATTATTAGAAAAGGTATATAGTTTTAAGATATGAACACCTCATATATCTGTCTTGTAACAGCATTGTTATAAATTGTCACATGATACACTTCTACTTTTATACATGTTACTTCCAATGGCACTGAACATTTGCTATGATCGTTTCTTTGGATATTCAGATCTAAAATAAAATAAATGATGAAATAACTGAGACGTTTGGGGTGGTTGAAACGCATTTTGAAGATGTTACAAAAGTACCGACATCTGCACAAGAAGTCTTTGTACATGTAGTTTTTATGTATGTCTCTCACTTACGATATATACTTTTCATTATTTACTTGTTTATATTCTTGTATTATTTGTCACGTGTATGGCTTTCTTTTGTTTGGAATATATATACATGCATAACATATGTGACTTGGGTGGCCTATGGCTTTTATGAAGCATTACATGTAACTATGTTCTGTTATTTTCCCCATGGCTGAGTTTAAATCTGCGTTCAGTGATAGTATATCTGATCTTGATTGAATTATCGCCATGGATTTCACCTAGTGATCTTATGAAAAGGCTGGTACATTTTTTAAAGTGAAAGTGCGGTTTCAGGTATTATGCACCTGCCATATACAATTAAGTATTCCATTGCCCTGACAGAGTGATTACAGAGGCAACAGAAGCACATGGACTATATCATAAATCTTTTCTGTCAGAAATGTCTGCAGAAAACATTCTGCTAGAAATGCATGCTGGAAAAATATTCTGCCATAAATTTCTCCAGGTATTTTGTGAGCTTATGAACAGACTTGGACATTATATTTTTGTATTTATCTCCTCGAGATCTTTTCAATGATGCAAAAGTGTTTTGTAGCGTGCTTCCTTCTGTATGTGAAGTTAGGACTGGCCGGCCATTCCTAAGTTGTCCCGTCCGACCTTGGATATTTAAACGAATATACTTTGTCTTCTCTTATGATTAAATATCGTATGTGATACAAAAGAATGCTCTGTATACTAACCCTGTCCAAGGGTTAAGTACTAATAAGCGCTAAGGTCACATACAATCAAGTAAGCACAAGCACTGCCATATCACTGTTTAAGCCTGTAGTGTGATGTGGTAGTGAAAACTGTTTTGTTTGAACTAAATGCATTTCTCAGATTGCAAAAATCACAGGGCATCGTTTCTTTTGAACTTTCGATATTCCACATATTGTTAATTCGGCTTGTATCAGATACTTTCTGTGAAAACAGAGAAAGCCATTCATCGATATTATTAAGGAATATGACATGTATTTAATAATGCTTATATCATTTGAGGCTCTGTCCATGAGAACAACTTCAGTCATTTATTTGAGGACAAACTTGGATGAGAGTTGGCTGGGACGGAATGGCTTTATTTCAATTCTGTACCTATATATAAGGCACCAGTTCTCTCATTCGCATATTCCAAATTCAGGAACACGCAGTCATATTGTGGTTTAGCGGCATACAGGGTCATCGTATGATTTAGTAGCAGTACGCTAACGAAAGGTCACTCACCATACACCATATATTCTGCTATGTGAATCTCAGCTAAACATCCCAAGGATTTATGTACGCGAGCAAATTGATATCGTGAGACTATCAAAACTCCGAGGAGATTAAGCGGGCATATGCTGTATGAATGATATCGCAGTCTCTCAGTCAACTTAATAATCTATAATTTATTGAGCCTGTTTGTGGTGTTACTTGTAACATTTATGTATTATTTGAATGCTGGTATAAAACAAGGAAGTATCTTATTGAGGAACAGAGAAGGAGTATTTTCTTAGCGCATCAGACCTCCATTGATATTGTCCCTCAACAGCGTCATTCACCTTCTCCTTCAATCTTTTATTTTGGAAATGTTGTGCTTATACATTTTTCTTTTGATTGCAAAATGTTTCTAGTTGCTCATGTCACACAGCTTGAGGTAACAGTACTGTAGAAATACATCTTCTATTACTTCTATAACAGTTCCTGCAACGGTCACATTTTTACTTTCCGGCCTAGAAAATAGTTGTTCCTTGTCTGATATGTTTTATGGTGTTTTTAAGTGTTCACCGTGATCTTGTCATCATGTTTCTTCTCGCCAACGTTGATGTGGAAATGGCACTCCCGTCGCTTCAGATTCAGTGAAAGTTCAACTAGCATTTCTCATCAGTTTAACATTTTCAGTCCTTACAATCAACGGAATGTTTACAACCTACGACTGGGATCATACGGATGAGGTTTCTTCAAACGCTACACCCATTCAGCTCCTACCCCGTGTTGATACACAACGCTCTAGACACTGATCACCTATTTCAGTTCTGAATAAGCTAGTAAGTATTCCTTCAAATATTCACCTAGTAAGATAACATGTGGCGGAGAAGCCAGAATATACACCCCCTATGAGTGAGTGAGTCAGTTTAGTTTTACGCCACACTCAGCAATAGTCCAGCTATATGGCGGCGGTCTGTAAATAATCGAGTCTGGACCAGACAATCCAGTGATCAACAGCATGAGCATCGATCTGCACAATTGGGAACCGATCACATGTGTCAACCAAGTCAGCGAGTCTGACCACTTAGTCGCCTCTTACGACAAGCATAGTCACCTTTTGTGGACACCCCCTATGAGAACGATAGTGAAGTTGAACTGACAGAAGAGCACATGTTTGTATATTTATGCTCACGAGACACTGGAGACGCTAACACTATATGAGTTATAATTATCAACCGTTCTAAAACATATAAACGTAAAATTCAAATGACAGGTCAGCATGAATGACCATTAACTACGGTGCCAATTGTATTTTACTACGAAATAAAGGATGGACTTGCTACAATTATCTTGCAGTTATTTCTTGAACATTGTGATATCACAAGCGGAATAATGTCCGCACTTCATTATTGTGTCAATGGCAAAGGGAGTGGTCATGTGGCCAAAATCTGTTTCCTGGCTGATTGTGTGTCATTTGTGTCTGCAGAGCATGGCAATTAGACAGGTAACAAAACCGATGATGTCAATTTTCTGGGGACAGTCATTTCATTGACAAAAATAACATATAAACGTCCAGCTACTAGCTTGTGTATTTATTTAATCGTCATGTACAGGAACAGAATTGTCTCCAAAGAGTATGGTTTCAAATCACACCAATACCTCATAAACATTTGATCTGAATCCCGTGAGTGAAAGAGTTTAATTGTACGCCGTACACATCAATATTCTGTGATCTGTAAATGATCGATTCTGGACCAGACAATCCAGTGATCAACATCATGAGCATTAATTGGTATACGATGACGTGTCAACCAAGTAAGCGAGCCTGGCCAGTCGATCCTGAAGTTACTGAAGATAGATTCAAACCGGGTCTCCGCGGGTTTATATTTTGTTACAGGGTTAACAAACACAACTAAAGGTGGCTTGTATTATTGAAACATCCCTTACAACGATACGACTGACTCCAAAGGTCATGGCTTAGTATCCTGCCGATACATCAGATGCCAGATATTGGTTACGTTCAGTCTGACGGTGTTGACAGGACGTAAAATGGTCTCCGTGCTTATGTGAAAATACTGATAAATGTAACTGTATGTGCGCCAAGAGTGAAATGAATGTTCAAAAGCAAACATCCTCGGAATGCGAACACGTGCTTGCTGTATTGCAGCTGCAAACTAAAACTTGAGCATTGTCCCTTCAATGCGATGTTTATTTAGTCTCTCTGAAACAAACTACCGTGTATACCTCACTGATTTCAGATCACCCGGAACACAACTGAAAGAGCGAAACATATTTCTGTAAACATACATGAAATGTACACATTTGAGTTGGTGAAATGTCATTTATTGAGACATTTCTGTGAGTCAGTTGAACTCAGACTGTTTAACATGTTTGTTAATTTTTTTCTCCCAGTTGTTTAACAAGTTTAAAAGCCATATTAATTTGAGTTTTACAGCATGTTTAAAAAGTATTGTTGTTATGATCACTTGTGTTGCCTTAAGCAGATGGATCGATAAAGACACATTGTTATTCTTTCTGAATCAGTACCTGTACCTGTATCTGTTATAACAAACGATACGTATTGTCAGGATATATCTAGGCTAAAGTATTCAACAGTGTTGATGAAGCATTTGAATAGAATGTCTTAAGGTCTCTGCTTACCTCAAAATAGGTTCTCAATCGCCTTATATCTGTTGTATCTCCCGAAGAAGTTGTTGTAGCCACGTCCAGTATTGTAGTAGTTCCATCCTCTTCCATACATGTACATGGAGTTGTAGTCGTCGTCCATGAAGTCAGGAGTGTCCATGTCACTCATGTAGTCATACTGAGCATAGTCCCTCCAGAAGTTGGGAAGTCTGTACCCGTTAGAGACGGCAACAGTGACGATAAGGAGGATGAAGACGTGTTTCATCTGCATACTTACTGACAGTCTGCTGGAAAAGAGACATCATTGCATGTGACGGACACAACTAACTGTTGATACTGATACACGCCATTGTTTGCAGGTAATTTGTGCTCTGCTCTAATCAAAGCAAGATACACAGAGGTCTTAAACATTCGAATCCTTTTGAATGACATTACCTTCAAGACTGAGGTCCTCGTGCTGTGGTCGAGTTCTTGTGTGAGAGAAATAGGGTTTTGTTTATATACACACCGTGTTGATATGGCATGTACTTTCATGGAAAATGTCAATTCATCACAAATGTGTGACGCTGCAACTACACAGGACATGCCAGTGTTATGATAAGTGATGCGCCTTGGGCAATTAGGCGTCATAAGTCTGCTCATTAGTCAATGTGTTGCAGAGACATTGTTCTAATCGTGAAACTGTAGTTTTTAAGTAGGATAGAACATGTGAACATATATCTTCCTAATTACATCTATCAGCGATTTTAATATGCGTATCTAATGTTAAATTGTTCTAGGATGTGCAATGGTTATTGGTGTTACAAATCTCTGTGTTTATGCAGGGATGGCTCACACATATACACACAGTAAAGATGCTCTTACGTTTGCTTTTGTGGATGCTTTGTGGAATATTGCCAATAAGGTTTTAAAACTCTTTTTGGAAACTTGAATGTTTAGTAATGAATGCCTATACAAATATGATACATATTTAAATCATGCATGGGGTCTTATTTCTTAACAATTACTGGATTGCTGCAAAATGTGTAATTTATAATCAATCATGTCACCAACCATTGTAGCCACATGTCCAGCACTCACATTCCAGTAATAACAACAGTAATACTCTCTAGACATTAGGTTCTAGGTTCTAGACATTTTTAAACAATCTGTCAAATGTTGTGTTTTTTCTGTGATAAACGTAGTGTGCAGTATGAAAAAAGACTCTTGGACAGGACTCATTGCTTTTCCTTGATATGAAGCAAAATGCCAACAGTTGTACGTTGTCAATATGTTCAGGTAGCTTATAGCGCATGGGAAATATAATGTTACAAATCATGTCAATTTGGCAAATCCTTTGAAAGCAATAATATGTTTCCTAAAAACTGCTTTTCACAAAACACGTGATTTCACGAAGAAACACATTTCGTGGTATGTGATCCTATGCAAAGAGATGTGGTTACATTTCAGCTGAAGTTAAGTCATGCTGGGCGCAGTGACCTTGAATGGGTGACCGTGTTTGGCAGCTTGACGGTTTAGAGTTTCTGTGACTTCAGTCCTCTACCACAAGCAGTCACATGTGAAACACTTACTTGGGTTGTCAGTGCAGATTTGAAGAGGTCATTATGCGACGATGTCACATTGGCAACACTAGACATACTCAAGAATGATTATTAAAAGACGACAGAAAAGCCGATGTTTTTACGTTTATGCTCACGAGACGCTGGAAACACCAAAACTATATGAGTTATAATTATCCCTTTGCACCCTTGTGAAGAAAGAATCACGGTCAAGCATCTCCTGCTTGACTGTGTTGAATATTCCATCGCAAATGATACCTATTTCAAATCACGAACTATGAATGATCCTTTTCAGTAATATAAGTTCTCATTCTATCATTGCATTTAAAGGAATTAGATTTGATACATGAAGGGGGTTAAAGATCTGTAAAGTTATTGTCCCCCTGAGAGAGTACATAAGTCCACGAACATTACAAAGTAAATTAAAACCTTCCACGCTTTTAAACCGAGAATACATGTCTTTTAATGTATGGCTAGATTTCCTCAGTTGCTAACATCTGAAGGGATGAAGTAAATCTAGCTAGGATCCATGCAGGAAGCAAATGTAAAAGTCCCCATGGTCCCTAGTATGGTGATGTACCTTCAGTTTTTTTGCCAATATAGAGCCTGTTTTATATCTTGTTACATCATCTATAGTTAAACTGTTTTAGATCTAATTTCTAGATCCCTGATTACCTTGTCGTTTCACTTTCCTTCTTTGACAGGTTTTTACAATTTACCGGTAATTATTATACATAAAATAAATTGTTCTCGTCACGATATGGCTGAAATATTGCCGTTGTGATGCTAAATTGTAACTTATTCACTCACTCGCTTGGGTTTTCCGGGGTCATAATGTACACATGTGTGGAAACAAAGGCTTTAATAATGGCTATTATTGTTTCTTAAAAAAGATAAAGACAGCGTCAATCTTTGTTCTCAGATCTGAACTGAGAGCAAGGAAATTGAATCAGGACAAGTATCACTGTACTTACATTAACACAGTTGCAACAATGACATGAGTTTATCTGTAAGAAAGGCAGTCACGGATATATCCCTACAGCATCTTAGGCATTGTTATGTTGACAAGACCATCATGCGTACGTTTCTAAGTACACATTTTCAAATATTTAAGTTTTACATGTGGTACAGGACCTGCTAAAAAAACAAGCAATCCAAAACTGTAAACAGAACATGTAAACGCACTGGCATCCCATTTATCATGTATTGATAAATCATTCGAAATTTCATTTATAAAACACGTAAAATAATACGTGACAGCGCCCGTGTCTTTTCCTCTGAGAACACGCTTGTACACAATTCCCTGCACATGCCAATATCAAGCATACACAGAGACCGGTATTCTTTTATACCAGCCAGCACCTGTGCTCGTAATTGAAACACTACTTGAATTTTCACTTTGAATGTTCTCAAACTTCACTGTCTGAATTTGTTGCTGATATATAGCGTGTGCTTGCAGAGTGTTAAGTGTAATGTTATCTATAAATGTACTCATTTTAGCGTTGTCTGTATTCCGCGTTACCCTTTACAGACAAGAACATGTCATCATGTATGAGACATTTTCGCATCTATCTTAAACATCGAATATGTCTTTAATTCTAATTACATCTGATAAGTATTAAAACCTCAAGTGTATGTCCCTTCCACTTCCATGCATTAAAGCCCTGATGGGTAGAAAATGAATAAGATCTCTTGAACATTACTCAATTCCGTCAGTGTATCATCGTACATAAAGTTCAAATAGAACACATTACGTGTAAGATGAAAGGTCCCCGTCTCATTCTCACGTGACAGTAGGTCATGTGCAATCGACATGCGAAATACGTGATGGTACAGCAGTGTTCCTTATCCAATTAAATAGAAAACGTTATATCTACATGACAACAGGGCGACTTACAGTTAATATCTCATGGACAATGTTCAATTGTCTTGTGAAAGGCAACACTGGTGTTAAAGGGTTAACAATTGCATCTCACGGAACCTAATTAGTCTTGTTTACAGTTTGGACATGTGTAAAAACTGTATACAATCTGAATTTGCTGACGTTCGGAGATTCACTTCAACTCAACTTTTACTGCCTTATAGTGAGTATATATATCTTTCTGCTACAGTGGTACTTGATTCTTCTTTAGTATTCAGTCGTTAACATCTTCAAATAGATTTTATTCTACTTTTGCGTATGAATCTGATATTTACATGTGAAATCTAGTAAACTCATTTCTCCAAATATTAAATGATTCAATGATATAATCATAAAAAAGGGTATACTGTGGTGAACTGTTTCTGCTTGCAAAACAATGTAGATCGAGCGATTGCCCTTCAATATCAGAACAAATCGGCAGTGTCGCCAAGTATAGGATTCATTATAAAAGGTTTATAGTTTGTTAAACTTGGTATGATGCAGTGCAGCCACTCAAGAAAGTCACGTGACAGTGCTATTCATTCTACCACGATCTACATAATACAAGCAAACAGTCACTGAGCTCCATGAAATGGTAGTCTCAGCTGTTGTCAACAACGCCTTTCTGATAGTGTTTAACACGTTATCATAATCACATCTCAGAGTATTCAAGTAAGTATGTTCCGCTTAAATGCTTCACCTTAAAGGGTATTTATAAACTGAACATGCGGGGCTATGACTTCTGCTCCTATTTCTATAATCATTTGATATTTTTTTCAGCCATCACCATGACCATGTTCATCATTGTGCTCGTCAACGTCAACGTTGCTGTACGTATGGCGTTTCCAGAGCCAAGGAAGTTCAACTGGCCTCTCTCGTCAGTTTAATATGTTCACTCCTCACAATCAGCGAAACTTTTACAAGTCACGAAAAACGTCATACAGGAAAAGTTTCTTCAACCCTTTCAACCCCTATACCACATTCATTTATGTACAAAGCTCTAGACATTATCCACTCGTTCGAGTTCGAAGGCGGCTAGTACGTAATCATCCAAATATTTCACATCCATCAAGTGGACGTTATGTAACTACTACTGGAAAAAAATGAGGTTTTGATTTTAATCGCAAGTTTCAACGTCGTTAATACATGCACAATGCAATATACATTGTATTCGATATACATCTTCTCTGTTTCATTTTGGCTTTCTTTGTCGAATCTCTATTCTGAACGAAATGATGATCAAAACGTTGATCATCCATCAACTTTAGAGTCAATTATATTTATGTGAAAATAAATATATATGATACATCACATTCTGATTTTTTTTATTTATTCAAGAAAAGAATTGGACACAAGTTATCCATGACATTCTGTTCTGCACTAGAATTATTTGTCACTTATTTCTTGCTTGTTGGAGATATCGCAGTTGAATCAGTGTTTTCTTTCACAATTTTGTAACAAGGATATAAATAGGCGCTTGTGTGTCATCCTTGGGATACATTAAGTGTGTTTCTCGGATGTCGTAGATTTCAAATAGGCGGTTATGGATAAACAGTCAACAAAAATCCCAAAATACACAACAAATAAGAAACATGTACTTTGGCTCCACAGGAAGCAATTAAAAGGCCACATGCGTCTAATTATGTTACTACGCATTTGCACTGAAAAAACATCAGACACCTCAGACAGAGGAATACTGACTGAGTCACAGCAGCGTCTGTAGATGGTGAAATATGATCATGCAGACTAGTGACTGAAAGCATGAGCAATGATGCTCTAGAAAGAATCCGATGACACACAATCCACAAATATGAAAAAAATATCCACTTACGTTACTGCTCGTGAGATTTCTGACAGTTCATGTTATATGAGTACAATGAAACACTAGTTAACATTTTGCTGAATTATTGGAATATCTCCTGCAACAATAACACAACTTCCAAAGTTCATGGATTAGTATTACGCGGTTACCACAAAGGTCAATACGTAGTGTATCAGTAGATAACAATATACTACCCATCAAAGGTTTAGCCTCACTTAAAGCACCCGCTACATGTCATGTACATATATATGGTCAAATGGAAAGTGAATTTCTCAACTAGGGTGGGGAAACCATCTACAAACGTTGTTGCACGAGGATCATGCATCAGATTGCTAAAAAGCATGCGCAAATGTCGTGCCAGTGAACAGCTGCGTTTTGGTGTAAAGTAGTGTTAAGAATTTACCAATTTCCATTGACTTGCATCATTTACAGAACTTATGACAATAATATCTTCAATGGTTCGGAACATCAGTTCATGTGTAAACAATACCTTTAAACAGCATGGGATATTTTACCGAATCTAGTCAAAAACAACTGCCTGAAATAAGTGGCCATATTTACACGTGTGAGTCTAAGCATGGGTAGCATATGATTATGTGTGAAAGTTAAAGGTCACATGCAACCAAAAAATCAAACATTGATTGAAGCACAATTATCACTCATTCATGACATACAATATACATTGCTGTTTGTACGAAAACAAATAAACAAAATTATAAGCCTATAATCGCGATTCAAAAGTGCAATATTTTGTACTTGGGCTTACTTCCTTCGAAACGATGCCCTCAGGAGACCGAACCCAGTCACAGCGGGTGGGTGTGCACTCAAGTGTAACAACGGCCTCCTATTGGCTGGTTCATTTGCTGATACGCTGACGGCTCATTGTGTGTACAAAAAGATGATCTGTTTGATGAGCATTTTTGAAGTATGGCGAGTCACAAGAAAGTAAGGTTCTTTATAGATAACAACTTCTTTTATTGTACTTGATGCGTCGTCTCAGTATGGATTGATATACCGTTGTCAAACAAAATCATAAACACTAGAAGTTGTTATCCATAAAGAATGTATATAGAGATGTTTTGTAAAATACATGTTCTCTGAATTTGCGTTTGATCCAATCAAAAATCATCTCAGTAGAGATGCTGAACTACTGCGTGGCTGGAAACTGTCATTCGTCCAAGTACAAAGCAGGATTTGAAACTGACAAGAGTTTCCACCAGTTTCCAGTCATCCGAGAAATATGGATGTAGTTTGATTGCACCCCACTGACGTAAAAACATGTCATGTGTACAAGTATGACACCTGCCTAATTACATAATGTGGCAGAGACAGGACTCGGGCGCACAGGTCATTATTTTTTCTTGTTTACGGCGTATAGCCTGATATGTGTTAAGCTCAAGTTTCACGTGGTTAATGACTGAAGCTGTGTATTGCACATTGTTTTTAACAGACAGGCAGGCAGACACATAGGTGTCCATAAATCAGACATTGAGCTTTCTCTCTTACAGAGGCTGCTTACCACAATCAACACGCACAAAGGTTTTTTTTCATGTAACGAGTAGATTATTTACTTGTTTGTGTACACAACCAAGACTAGACTACTGCTCACGACTTCACATTCCGGGCATTCATACTGTTTCCAGCTCCGCGAACCTATTTACTGCGCATGCGTTATGGGTAGCTGTTGAAATCATTTTCCCCCCAGCGCTGGGGGAAATTTAGTGAATCGTTTGAACTCTGATTTCGCAGGCTTTTTTTTTCATCGTGTTTTTTCAACTTTGTAGGTTAACTGGCATTTGTGATGATTTGTTTCGGTAAGTACAAACCGAAAGGTATCAGAATCTGCAAAGTTGTGTTTTACGTTGCATGTGTCCTTTAATTTATAGAACTTTTTTTGTGCGAAGCATGAAATGAATGTTTATCGGGAATTATCCACACACAGGAAAAACGCGCTCCAGATATTGCACTAGACAACTAAAGCATGACACATTCTCCCTTCAATACCATGTTTATTTAGGTTATCTGGGGTAATACAATTTGTATATCAAACATTTCTCAGTTCGTCCGGAAACCTCTGAAAGATAAAACAAACTTTTGTACACTTCCATGTCCTGAGCAGATTGATCTATTTAAATGTAGAAAGGCCATTCATTCTTTATAAGTACCTGTACAAATGAAATACTGAGACAAGACATATCGTGGCAGAACGGATCAATAAAGCTTCCAATAGGATTGACGAAAAGTTGAGAAAAATATCCTCTGTTCTCACCTTAGAACTGGTTACCGAAACCATTATATCTGTTGTATGTTCCGAAGAAGTTATTGTAGCCACGTCCGGTATTGTAGTAGTTCCATCCTCTTCCATACATGTACATGGAGTTGTAGTCGTCGTCCATGAAGTCAGGAGTGTCCATGTCACTCATGTAGTTGTACTGAGCATAGTTCCTCCAGCTCTGTGGTAGCCTGAACCCGTCAGAGGCCACGACGACGATGAGGAGGACGATGACGTGTTTCATGTGTATGTTCATTGACAGTCAGCTGGACAAGAAGATAAATGCACATTAAAGAAATACTTATTCACTAATGCTTAAATACACACGACATCTCGCATGTGAATAAAACCATAATCATCACAACACCATGTGAGTGTATTACATACTTAGTTGCATGTGATGGTAACACGACTGAACCTGTTGATATGACATTACCTTTCAAAGATTACGTGCTTGGGGCAGGTCGAGTTCTCATTTGAAAGCAGCGAGATTGGGGCTTATATACATTATGTTGAAGTGTGATGAGCAATTAGGGAACATGTCAATTCATCACAAATGTGTCATCTGGTAGTGTTGCAGCCATACAAAACATGCCGCTGTTACGATTGTCATTTTCAGGAGTACTGGTGAGTGCAGTCATGAGTCATTAATATGCTGATCAGTCAGAATGCGTTGTCGAGTCACTGTGTGCTTTTCTTGAAACTGTCACTTTCAAGCATTATGTAACATATGTGTTAGTGCTTCCTTAATCATACCCGTATAATGGTACAAATATGTGCAGACAGTTGTAATAATACTTATGTTTTTTTCGGAGAAACAGCATACGCTTAACATGTTATCCAAGTGATTGCAACGAATTTCTTCATCAGACGTTAAATTGTCAACCAGATAAATACTACCAAGTCTCATTGGGAGTCGGCATCAGCTCTGCCGGGTTTGAACTCGGCCTGTTAACACTAATCGTAGATTTCGGTTTTGAATCTGCTTCAGAAGAGTATGTGCTTCGTTGAATACGCAGCTATACTTTTCTTTTACTTCACTAGTACTAGACCGCCATAAAGCTGGAATATCGCTGAGTGCGACGTAAAAGTACATTCAGACACTAGTACTAGAACGGTTTTGCATATTAGGAAGGCTTTCAAAGTGAGGATCAAAGAATGTTGATAACGCCGCGTCACACGTGTATTTGTATACGGTTGTATTGTGAAGTCAAGACAAAAATGACGTCATAACAGTCCGATTGAAACATGTAGGAGAAGATCCGTGTTGTGTTATTACTTCGGAAACTACTTCTTACACACACACACACACACACACACACACACACACACACACACACACACACACATATATATATATATATATATATATATATATATATATATATATATATATATATATATATATATATATACACACACACACACACATATATATATATACACACACACACATACATGTGGTATATGAATTGGCAGGAATGGCAAGTTTAAGGGGATACGGGCGGAAGTTTTGGTTAATCTGTATGGTACGTATACTAAGAACAGTAAAACTCAGTAACACAACCTTGTCAGACGAGCAAGGACTTTTATCACAAAACGTACCCAAGACTCTGCCACATCTCCCATAACGTCCGAGTTATATGATCAACGAGGAGCAGTGATTTCAAACTGAATTGCTAGATAACAAAGCAGCAAGGGTGTGTTAAAATACAGGTCCTCTTGCAAATCATCAGACATATGCCCTGCCATACTTCGGTTTGCACTGACTTATCCATATTTCTCCATAAGTACACAGCAGCAGCTAGTATTTTGAGCAGCATACATTATGATGCATTAACACAGCAAAAATAACTTAGTTTCCTTTTTATGCGGAAACCCAATGGATACTGGGTAATGTAGGTTTCCGCTGGGATTCAGTATATGGAAACACGCAATGAGAGTTTCTGTATAGTTCACAAAACTGAAACTAACAAGTCTTAGTTTCCATCATATTTCTGCGACTGAACTGTCTTTAGAAGTTTCCACTTGGTTTCAGTTCGTTGAAACATTCATAGTAAGAAGAACTTGGTTTCCGCTATTGCGGAAACCTAGTAGATACTGGATAATGTAGGTTTCCGCTAGGTTTCTGTATCCGGAAACTGAGAAAAAAAAAACATTTCCGCGAATCTGAACCGACAAACTTAGTTTGGTGCTGGTCCACTGGGGACTATATTTACGTACTGTTGCATTTGCAAAATTGTTTCGAAAGACAATAAGAAAGCAAAAATAATAAGATTTCGAGATTTCCGGAAACCTACATGAAAAATGTCAGATAGGTATGTCAAATCATATAAGTTCATGGAAACTATTGTTGTTGGTTTACGGCAGTTTCCTGTGGCTGAAAGTATTAAGCTTACTTTCAGCGTCTGGAAACTGTCGGTAACCAACAAGGTTAGTTTCCAGAAATGGAAACTGATAGGAAAGTATCACTGTTAGTTTCCACTGCATAAAACAACTGGAAAAGATCATCGATGGTTTCCATTAGTGAGATCTTGAATGAAACGATTGTAGAAAAAATAAATATGACTCGATATGCATATATCCAGAAACCTACATTAAACTGCTATAACAACTGAACAACTGAACCGAGATACTTTTCAACTGGACATCATCACACGAACTATCATTCTGGCATGTTGATACCTTTTGTTGGAAGTTGCTACTATTACCTGTATAAAATGTCTAAAAATGGCACCGTGATGTTGGCAAATGAGAAGTACCTATGTGAGGTAGAAGTACTATTTATGAAGAACAGATGTGCACACTATATTTGAAATGTCCATCTTATAATCTACATTTGCACTTACATCTTTAAATGATTTTCAGCGGCATCAGGTCCATGGGCCTGGCAAATTGTTTTACAGGCAGACATGCATGGGCATGAATATAGTTTACAGAATAAAAACTGTTCCTAAACCACCTGAAGGTACGGATAATGAGGTGATCTAGACTTGTATATTGACTATACTGGATATATGTATTCAATTGTCTGTATGAAGGATCAATTGAGAGGTATTGGCCTCTATTTGTTGCAAAACCTAAGCTTCCTGAAGCTCAGGATGACGCATTCTCATCCATGAGAGTAAACCATGGCAACATATTTCTAATTATTTAGCGAAATTCACAGTGTGGGGATAATTTACTGTGTTTATCTATCAGACCAATCGTGTCAGTTACCAATATGAATATTACTAACATTATGCTGCCATTGTCACTTTATGACAACCTCTAGAAGTTCAAGGACCCTGCTGTCAGTGTTTCATAGGTCACTGTGGAATGACCGCCGGCTGATACCATCCATCCATTCAGGGACCTTGAACTCGTCTGACTGTAAAACTTTGCTCACCTTAGACGACCTTGTATTAGTGCACCTGTCAACAGCTTCGATAAAACGGAGCGGCATTACTCGCTATATCTCTCATTATTATTATAAAAAAAGGATTAATAAAAACAAAATATACATACATTAAGGCAGTTGTCCTTATAAAGCTCTTTTGTATATGTTCCTGCACGATCGAAATATTATTCTGTGTTTAAACCAAAGTTTTTACCATGTATCATCAGAGCATCAAGATAATGCTTACACTACCTTTGTCTTCTTTTACCGCCATTGTTCCTTTGACAGGCTGCATTCTGCACAAAGATTTATCATGTCCTCACTATTTTCATAAGTACTGTTTTATGGTTCAGGTATAGGTATATAGGCTCATCAACGTGGTGGTTCACAAAGCGAGATTTGTGCAGTTTACATTCCTGATATCTCAGAAGTAAGTACAGGCGACGTTCTTAATGCCATGCCCATTTCATCTGTATTGTGATAGTTATGCATGTGTATCATTATCATATCTCTTTAAAAAGTAGGGGAACTGTACTTTCAATGTACGATTGTCGAAATTGGGAGATATATGGGACTGAATCAATGTTGATACAATAATAATGGATGTTTTGAGAATGCATCACCACACTGATATCATTCAAAGCAAATCTGTTCGTTCAGTTATCCCCCTGGTATGGTGACTGGAGTATGACATAAAAAATTCAGTTTTCAACCAGAAGTGTGTGATTTGACCCTGAAGATGTGTGTGATACACAGATGCAAAAACATTATCGAAAAAATGGTCTACAGTGATTTATCGACCTGTCAGAAAAACGTCAAGATTGATACTGATACCCCATGCACGTGTAGGAGTCCCCGACGTTGTGCACGTGCTTCCCATGCATTGTGTTTGCGTGTGATGATGCCGTGAAATGATGCTGCATACACAAGATGAATGTCATTGTAACGTTCCTCAATGAGTTTTCCTTCTATCAGACTTCAAAGTTCAGGTTTCGCTACTTGTTTTGAAGGGTATATCAAACACATCCTAGATGATAACTTTGTGCATGATTCTGATCAACTGCAAGCTTATGTTACTGCATGTGTTTTTTTTCTTTTTCAGTTAAAACCGTCAAAATGGTTCACAAAGTTATGCTGCTGGTCCTCCTCGTCAACGTTGCTGTCATGATGGCCTACCCATCATCAAGTAACAGCACAGGTTCAGCGTTTTCAGCCAACTCTTTCAACCCCTACTCTTTGTTGAGCATGTTCCTGAGAGGACAGGGATCAAACACTGGTGGCTTCTTCAATCAATACATGAACCCGTTCAACCCCTACAACAGAATGATGAATTCCTTCTTCGACATTGACCCTATCTTCGACTTTGGTTTCTGGTAAATGACTTTACGCCATATCTTGTTTAATGGAAATTTTATAGTCACTTGTTCTTTGATAAATGCAGGTATCTTAGCACTTAGCTTGTGATTGCGATACTGAAGTCATGCATGCAAGGTTCAGAGAATCTGACCATCCGCTTAACTCAGATGCCATACGGGATAACGTAAAACAATAATGCAGCGTGAATAGACATGCCGTTAGTACGTTCAGTCACGTGTAAATAAATAACGGGTGACTAAACACAGCAGTGTTTACAAAACTTGTGGGTATATCTTATCAATGCATTTTTATTTGTTTTCAGATACATTTACTTTTGATGGGTTTTTATGAGTGGAACTTTCAACGGCATTGAACAACAAATGGAGAAACAAATGTAAAATTGTACATTTTGGAAAATAAACGTTAATCTTTAATAATTATGTTTCTGTCAGTCTGTATTATTGGTTATGCAATATGACCATGCTATGTTTAAAACCAAACGACAAAACCTGTATATAAGAAAGGAGACATAAGAAATAGGAACCTGTACAGTCGAAAATGGATCATTGCTGAATTATACTGCAGTTACTTGGGACCATTTCTAATGTCTTAAATGGGTTGCTGCCCAGTAAGACACGTACAACAATAGATGGGTACCCGGACGGATGAGATGGCCATGTATACCTTTTGATACCTTAAAGGCAGCTCCGGCTGAATACTCAAGAAACGAAATAGCTTGATAATAATGCAGCGGCGGTATGTCACAATACCGTTCATCCTGCAAATTGTCAGACACATGTTTTGCCATATTCCGGTTTACATTGGTCATCTATCGCTGCCTACATTGCAGCAACTTACATAATGCTTTATAAAATTTCAATCCTGTATTCCCGGGACCTAGGACCCATGAAGGTCCCGGGGTAAAATAGCCCTTCAGCAACCCATGCTTGTCATAAAAGGCGACTATGCTTGTCGTATGAGGCGACTAACGGGATTAGGTGGTCAGGCTCGCTGAGTTGGTTGACATGTCATCGGTTCCCAGTTGCGCAGATCGATGCTCATCACTGGATTGTCTGGTCCTGACTCGATTATTTACAGACTGCCGCGATATAGCTGGAATATTGCTGAGCGCGGCGTAAAACTCACTCACTCACTCACTGAATTCCTGGACTCCTACTCCTAATGGTTTTCCTTTGCTACTTAACTGCCCGTTAAAAGTCACATTAAAGTGGAAGAAGTAAAATCTTATAACAGTGACACCTATATCGTCGTGTTTAACACTTCCTGTTTTCAATCAAATATCGTTTCCTTAACTCTTGTCAGTGTTTGGTCAAACAATTTTCATTTTTTGAATGTCTTGCGTCTCACGGTTGTTAGTGACAGTCTTTATAGTCTGATGAAACCGCTAATATGCGGTCTGCGAACACTGACTAATAATGAAAGCTATTGCATAGGTATGAGATATTTATCAAGGCACGCACGTGCTTGCCTTGGGTTACGCTGATTTTTTATTAACCATATCTCATCTGGTAATTCTATTTTGTCTCCATCGTGTCAGTCTTGTCGTGGGGCCTTTCTTTGTGACAAATCTTGTGACAACTCTTGTGACAGAAATATAGCTTGACTAAATAGGTTAATTTCTTAATTTAAATCCAGGAATATATGGCTTACGATTGTATTTACATGACATTCTGAATACAAGTTGTTTTCTTATTACAAATAAAACCACTGAAGCAATACATTCTTACACAGGCGCCATTCCAATGCACAACAAAAAAGTCATCATTATTCTCACGCACAACACAAACAAAATATAGAGCAACGTTGTTCTAAAGATATTAATATATTTACATGAATATACCTTGACAAGACTTGGGTAGTAAATTTCAATGCGTTTTCAGTAATACAAAGAACTGCATCATATTCATCTCTACAGCGTAACCTTATCTTGGCAGTTTGTGGGGGCCTTGGATTCGAATGTTTGCTTGTCACACCAAATATGGCTGGTTTGTCCACATGCCTTTTCTGGTGTCCATCGATGTGAGTTCGGTAGAAGATTCATTTGCAAAGAAGCTGCTAAAAACAACACTCACTCACTATGAAAGAATTAATGTTCCTACATACACTTGATTGGTATCAATTCAAAATGTCAGAGCGACAGAATAACCCGTCTCTAAAATCCATCGATGCAAATAGGCTGTGGGATAGTCTAGTGGTTAAGACTTTCACTCGTTCGCTCGACGCAGGTTCGATTCCCCATTTGGGCATAATGAGTGAGGTCCATTTCTGATATTGCTGGAATATCGCTTAACGCGCCGTAAAACTAAAACTTACTCACTCACTAATCGATGCAAACAGATGACACAGACTATCACAATTCTAGTACGCCAGGAGTTAGAATAACTCAACGTTAACGCCTCTGTGTATAATTTCGTTGAAATTGTTACCAGTTTCTGACTACATCCTGTTGATAATTGAAGAAGATATATATGAACAATCACATTTTGCAATATCATCTTATCGGGTACCCATTCAGTGCTTATATTGTTAAGCAATCGTGCTCCATGTTTTCCGGTGACGTAGTGTTCGAGTTTCGTGGATCCTTGCTCATGCTTTCAGTCACCGGTTTGTCTGTCCGTGTGATATATACAGAACACGTATTGACTTACGCTTTCAATAACATTCATTTCTTTACTCTTATTCAGCAGTACCCCTACCCACGAAGACACAGTTACAATTGGACTTCAGAAACCAATTCTTATTGCAAGAGGCGGCTAACGGGACTGGTTGACACATGTCATCGTACCCAAATTGGGTAGATCAATGCTCATGATGCTGATCACTGGATTGTCGGGCCCAGACTCGTTTATTTATAGACCGCTGCCATATTGCGGATTGTTGAGTTAAAGAGCAAACCACAAAATCAGCAGTTGTCCATTTTCGGCGAAAGTGTCATATATTTCCATATTTCTCACAGAAGTGTTTTCAGGTATTCCTGTTGTGGAGGAGGTTTCGTTGCTTATATTTAGAATTCAGCGTCACATCAGCCTTATTTCATCCATGACGACATATAGAGTAGAGGATAAAACAAACATAAATGCGACTAATTAATCATTTATTTTCTGGAATATATGGAATGGAAGATTACAGTCATTTCGCCATTCTCTTGTAAACGTATCCACCAAGGATAGAATCCAGCAGGAGCCCTGGAAATGGCGCATCTGAAATAGAAGAAAATACATTGTCAATCATTATCAGATGCATACAAATATTTTCTCACATCAATTCAATCACTTATAATTAACATATCTTTGTATATTATAGGTAAGTTCTCATGCGGAGCAGAGAGATAATTAGTGCGAAGCATCACATTAATATTGTTATAGGCGACAAAACTGAATTGTCTGACTCTGTGAACCATGCCCAAGCATGGATCATTCACCCTACTTTCAATGACTTGATTGCATGATCCGGATTCGGTCATTTACATATTACAGTGGTATGGTTTGAATATAGCAAATTAAGGCATTAAGAACCAGTGAAGTTATTCACCAGAATCCAAAGTCAAAGATGGGATCAATGTCGAAGAAGGAATTCATCATTCTGTTGTAGGGGTTGAACGGGTTCATGTATTGATTGAAGAAGCCACCAGTGCTTGATCCCTGTCCTCTCAGGAACATGCTCAACAAAGAGTAGGGGTTGAAAGAGTTGGCTGAAAACGCTGAACCTGTGCTGTTACTTGATGATGGGTAGGCCATCATGACAGCAACGTTGACTAGGAGGACCAGCAGCATAACTTTGTGAACCATGTTGACGATATTGACTGAAAAGGACAAAAAAACACATGCAAACTTCCAACTGCTTAATTAGAAAAAGCATTAGGTAGATATCTCTTAAATTATATGGGAGTAAATCTATTCTGTCCAATATATGATTAGAAATAATTGTTTCCTCCTGCTCGCAAATGACAAAAGTAATAATCGTTTAACTGAAATATTAAGAAATTGTGTCACATTATATTCTGAAGACATATATGTGCCATACTATATTGAGAGAGAGAGAGAGAGAGAGAGAGAGAGAGAGAGAGAGAGAGAGAGAGGGATAAGAACGTCGATGTACTTACAGTTGAGATAACCCGAAGATCAAGTGCACAAGCCTGGACAATGTTTCTGCTTTGAATAGCCAGCATGTTGACGAACTTATATACCAGTGCCAAACCAATTGACCAATAAACAAAGTTAGCCCTTTCGAAAAAAGTCCCTCCCCCCTTCCCCCCTCCGCAAATCATTTTACATGATAATTTTATGTGAAGAATGCAAACTGACAAAGGAACAATGGTAATAAAACAGGACTAAGATGTAATGTCACTCGCTTCATTGAGGCCGTTGACAGCTGCATACATGCAAGGTCGTCTGAGGTAAGTAGTCCTATGGTCAGTAAAGTTCAAGGTCTCTGAAGTTGACCCTGGTTAAAGACACCAACTTACGCTATAGCGTGAATGGTCGTTGAAACACTGACCACGGAGATCTTTCAAAATGTTTGTTATAATCTGTTATCGATGTTAAAAGTATAAGTTATAAGTTATGGAGAGCTGTATGATTAATCTTTTAAAACATATCCAATGTTCATTTTTTAATTATTTCTGTAGCATTCACGGTTTTTTTCAATAGCAGTCTAGTCTAGTGACTGTCGTATTCACTTTAGTTAAGCCACAACTTCCAAAGGTCTGGGTCATGGTTCACTACTATATATTGACAGGTGTTTGGTGTTAGGTTTTGTCGTATTAACAAAGCCGTGCATCTCGATGTCCACAATCCAGGGTCAAAGCTATACATATACATCAGATCCTCATCAGTGGCTCTACCAGTTCACTCAAGAATAAAAGGTCATATTTGGGATTGCAGTGGCTCTCTTCTTTGAGAGGCATTTACACTCTGGATTCCGAATTTGAAGTCCTTTTCACTTAAACCACTCAGATTTCTACAAATGGAAGTCTGACAAGTGGTAATCTGGATGCCTTAGTTCTTGTCTCCTTGAAAGAGTGTAAGTTGGCACTGCCCCCACGGACGAAAGCTTTGAGTGAGTGAGTGAGTGAGTTTAACTTTACGTCGCACTCAGCAATATACCAGCTATATGGCGGCGGTCTGTAAATAATCGAGTCTTAACCAGACAATCCAGTCATCAACAGCATGAGCATCAATCTGTCCAAATGGGAACCGATGACATGTGTCAACCAAGTAAGCGACCTGACCACCCGATCCCGTTAGTCGCCTCTTACGACAAGCATAGTCGAATTTTATGACAAGCATGGGTTGCTGAAGGTCTATTCTACCCCGGACCTTCACGGGTCACAAAAACTTTGAATGCACAATGCCATTTCGAAAGCGGTCAAATGTAGCATGTGTTAAATTTGGGATTAACATATCCTAGCTGAGTACACCTTGTAATACGCCTTTGAGTTAGGTCACCTGGAGCTTCGGAGTGCTTGGGAGAAAATATTCTTTTTATTGTGAAAAATCAAAGCATTTGCCAGTCATCGTGCACTTATGAACTTAATAACAAGTGTTTGGTTATTATCAAATTTTATTATTGAAAATTTTAACTGTGATCATATGTGGGAATGTAAGAAGTTACGTCAGCATAATGTTTTGGTTTTCAAATGGATATTTTCTCTTGCCCCATTATTGCCCTGCTGTATCAGCTTCCTTCGTTGCTTAATGAACACTGATAACTGCAGGATATGAAGCTTGAAGTGATGACTAATTATTGAAGCTCTAACACAGGCATGACAGTATGACCCACATGCACACTCTTGGACAGACTCTCCCGAGGCTGTGAATGTCTTTCATCAATCATCTGTCTGCGTGGTTCTTTAATCACTCACAGGCGCGTCTCTCTAAAGACAGGCGAAAACCTGAAGAGACATAGACAAATGCTTAAACACATTAATTTTCACACAGCTGTCTATTTTGGGACAAGACTATATATATCCACGAGCACATCGGACACATGCCTTGCCACATTCCGTTTATGTTGGTAAATCTCCCCATCAATACTTCACAGCAGTATTGCAGTTTGCATTGAACCTTCGGAGGCATTGCTTTTCAATTCTGTATTGACTCCTGGAGAAAGGTTTAAGGTTGTTTTCCCTTGCTGCTAAACTGCCAGGGAAAAGAAAGTATTTGCATTTGTTTCATAAACGTGAAACACACAAGGAATGGTCATAGTAACACATATATCGTTGTGTCTATCTTTGTGTTTAGCACTTTCTGTTGTTTTTCGCCTACTGTTTTCAAACTAACATCGTTTCGACAACGTTTGTAAATTTGTAACAATATTTTTCACGCTTGTCTTTACGATCTGACTAAAACCGTTAGATTGTAATTTATGAATATTAACTAATTACGGGAGTTACAGCGTTCATGTATGCATGAGTGAGTTATCAAGAGAAACTCGACTTGCCTGGGGTTGTCGTTTATTAACCATGTTTCATCTGGTAATTGTGTTTATTCTCCATCTTGACAGTTTTGCCCTGGGGCATTCCTCGTTAAGAAAAAGTGTGACGGATACATAGACATGACATAATTAAATTCTTATAAATGCAAGAAGATATGGCTGGTGGTTTTGTTTAAGTGATATTCTAAATGACAGTTGTTGTCTTCTTAGATAGAAAAGCTGTTGCCACTGAGGTTTTAGTCAGGCTTTAGTCAAAATCATACCGCAATTAATCGCAAATACACTTTCTCAGTAACCTTACATCAGAAACAAATAGTACCGCCGTTGTTCTGTCATAATGTACAACCTATGTTTACATGAACATAAGTTCACAAGACATGGGAAGAAATTTGAATGCTATATTTTTGTTATATATGTACACAATTTTCATCTGTGCTTTGCAATCTTTCCTTGGGACGTTTTAAGGAGGGCGTCGGTTTAGCCTAGTGTACAGCACATTTGCTTGTTACACTGAAGGTTTCGATCGTTTAGATGCATGCAAGCACATGTTTGGTGTACACCAAAGAGGTATAACTAAGAAACTGGGGAAAAACGACGGTTTAACGTTGTCCCTACAAGCATGTCATTGATATCATTTTAAAATCAATTCGTAACCTGTCTCGAAAATTCATCAATGTATACTGAACGAAATAAGTTAGGAATATGATTCTTATTTCATCAGTGTGGCAGTAAACAAATAAATCATTATTCACAACTTCAACATTTACGCATATCCCTAACTATTTTTGTCCAGCATAGATACTGGAAGGTATGAAATCAAAAATAAATACAACAACGATATGAGTGGGTTGCAGTGTTGCTGTCTACTCTCGAAAAGTGTAAGCATATCCTGCTCTATGAATGGCAACTGCCTATCATGCTCTTCTGATAATAAACAATTCTAAGTGTGGGTGTCATTAGGTGAGACAACTCTACGTTAAGAGCGCCGATTGCGATTTGGTCGAAACCATTTTCAAACCGAAAATTATGGTTAAATATGTACACACGATAAATGAAAATATATATTGTAAATTGTACCTCGAGATTCAGTATTTCGTTCTTCTTGACCTGAATATTTTTAACCTTGTACACGTGACCATCAGGAAATCATGTTCTCAGAAAAATATTTCATGAATAAACACTGGTTATTAAAATGCATAAAATGTATCTTCTGTAACAAAAGCTGTGAAGCCGAATATTATTCTAAATGACACCTATCATGGTTATTTAAAGACAAGTGAATTGACCATATTCTTAATTAATACAGGTGTCTGTATGAATGGTGAGTGAGGGGATTGTCTTGTTTCATAAACATGTACACTTGTATCCCATTAGACTACTGTTTATTATCTCGCTGAGATTCAGAAATTAATTTTTAAAATTACAAAAACACGCAATCATGTTTGTAAATACGAATATGTGTAATATTTTATGTGCCATATTTAATATGGCCTAATAGATCGCTAAACATGTGTACGATGAAATTGGTGCATTAATCTGATAGTGTACATTCGATTCCCAGGAGGGACTCAACCCAGTATATTACTAGAATCTGTACTTCACTGAGAATAATCCCAAATTGAATGCGTGTCACCAATCAGTTAGTTGAAAATGTAAAAAAAGATGCCAAGGTAGATTCTGTCCAGACTCTCCAAAGACCCGTGTTCGATTCCCCATTTGGGTGCAATCAAGCCAATTTCAGGTGTTCTTCTCACCTTCAGCGACACTTGTTCAGCCATGTTGTCTGTATGACGACATCCATTGTATAGATTAAAACAAACATATATGCGTTTGATTAAACGTTTATTTTCTTAAATATAAGATAAGAAGAATCTTTCACAAATTCCTTTCAAGGTTATAGTATTTTGCTGAAGGAATCCAGCAGGAGCCCTGGAAATGGCGCATCTGAAATAGAAGAAAATACATTGTCAATCATTATCAGATGCATACAAATATTTTCTCACATCAATTCAATCACTTATAATTAACATATCTTTGTATATTATAGGTAAGTTCTCATGCGGAGCAGAGAGATAATTGGTGCGAAGCATCACATTAATATTGTTATAGGCGACAAAACTGAATTGTCTGACTCTGTGAACCATGCCCAAGCATGGATCATTCACCCTACTTTCAATGACTTGATTGCATGATCCGGATTCGGTCATTTACATATTACAGTGGTATGGTTTGAATATTGCAAATTAAGGCATTAAGAACCAGTGAAGTTATTCACCAGAATCCAAAGTCAAAGATGGGATCAATGTCGAAGAAGGAATTCATCATTCTGTTGTAGGGGTTGAACGGGTTCATGTATTGATTGAAGAAGCCACCAGTGCTTGATCCCTGTCCTCTCAGGAACATGCTCAACAAAGAGTAGGGGTTGAAAGAGTTGGCTGAAAACGCTGAACCTGTGCTGTTACTTGATGATGGGTAGGCCATCATGACAGCAACGTTGACGAGGAGGACCAGAAGTATAACTTTGTGAACCATGTTGACGGTTTTAGCTAGAAACAAACATGCAAAATTCGAATTGCCTTTTTTCAACGAAACTGATAGATACGTCAAACGAGATGAAAATATGAAAGATATTTAAAGTTATACATGTTCGTATTCGTAAAGTTTATTACTTGAATTATACCAGAGTGGATTTATTCTGTCGAAAGATATATAGCTAGAAATGATTGTTTTAGTATGTTATTTGTTTAACCATTTGTTAAACTCATCTACGTATTATCGACATATTGAGAAGGTATGTCACATTTCGTTCTGAAGACAAATTTAAGCGGATATCCATGTTTGAACAGTTTCTTCTAATATGGAGCCGAATATAATACATGTGTCAAAAATATCAAATGTAGAACATTTTTTCGACGTTTCAGCAAACTTAATATATCATTTAGTATAATTACATTTATAATGATTGTCTATCAACCAAAATCATAATCTCATATGTCATTAAACAAAGGCAAAATGTATTTAGTATGTGACTTTTGTACAATTATATGTATACAGTTTTCACCATTGGATATAAATGTTAAGGTATCAAGAAGTTCGTTTCAACTTACTGTTGAGATATCCCGAAGATGAACTGCTCAAACCTGGACAATGTTTCTGCTTTGAGTAACCTGCATGCTGACGAACTTATATACCAGTGCTCAAACAATAAACAAAAAAGGTGTACAATAATTTATTTATTGTGAAGGATGCAAATAGATGAAAGAACAATGGTAATAAAACAGGACTAAGGTAAGTTGACACCTTGACGATACGTAGTGGAGTTTCTTTATACAGAATTACATTTTGTCAATGTAAGCATGCCTGTAAACCTGGGTCATTATGAGGACAACTACTTTTAATGTTGGTATTTTATAGTTTATAGAGAAGATTGGTGGTAAGTAATGTCACTCCCTTTATTCAAGGTCGCCTAAGGTCAGTAAGCCCAAGGTCAGTAAAGTTCAGGTCCTTGAAGTTGACCCTGGTTGAAGACATCAACTTATGTTCATGCGTCAATGTCCGGTGAAACACTGACTGCTGAGTCTTTACTTCAAATGTTGTCATGATCTGGTAATGACAGTCATCATCTAGTGTTTAGAGTATTTTGCAAAAATGTCTGAATAATCTGATGAAACATATCCAATCTTGATTATTTAATATTTTCTGTAGTCATTTCTCATGATACGTGAATGTTGAATGTTGGTGGTTATGAAGTTTTCAGGGATGGCTCCTTATTGATGTTAGAACATATGATGGTGAGACTGTAGAATCCACACACACTCTCGGACAGACTCCCCCGAGGCTGTGCTTGTCATAAATCAATGTTGACATTTAAATTTAAATCTGTCTTCATGCTACCTTTATTCACACACACGCGTCTCTCTACCGCACCAGACACATACCTGAAGAGCCATAAACAAATACTTATAAACATTCACATAGCTGTCGACTTGGGGCTTGGCTATATAGCGTAAAGAGTAAATGAGACTCAGTATAGTCTGTTATGTACTTCCGTATATGCTATCGATCGGCGATTGATAGTATTTAAGAACGTCAGATTTTGGGAATGATAACTCTCGATGATCTGCCGAATCCATCATAGTGATGGAAACAATATAACTGAAGATCAAAAACAAACCTTTTCATTGTATCATTGTATTTGCATGTCATTTTATGTAAACTCGTGATTGGAATTTGTCTTCAGTAACCCAAGCTCGTCGTAAGATGCGACTAACTTGGTCAGGTGATCAGGCTCGCTGACGTGGTTGATACATGTCACCGTATTCTAACTGCGTAGGTCGATGTTCGTGATGTTGATTACTGGATTGTCTGGACTCGAATATATACAGACTGTTGCTATATAGCTGAAATATTGCTGCGTGCTGCTCTAACCTTTCAGCTGTCTCTCCCTATGAGCCGAAATTAATTTCACCAGCGTCGACGTATGATGTTACCCTTTCAAAAGTTTTGACATACAGTGAAATATGATCTTTGTATGACGATTTCAAAACATCTTGCATCTCTGGCTCATTTTGATCTGGGCCCCGTTTTACAAAGCAACCTTTACTAAGGTTAACCTTAACTTCCACTTGCCAAACACTGTCACCCATCCAACGACTCTCCGCGGCCAGCACTGTGTAACTTCACTGGACCAGAGCCTCCTTTCACAAAGCATGAAGGTGGCCGTAAGTCACTAAGGTAACCTTAGTGCAGTGTTAAAGAATGGGAGTTAAGGTTAACTTCAGTAAAGGTTGCTTTGTGAAAGGAGCCCCAGGACCAAAACTGTAGCGTTCAAAAGGTTTTATGGGATCAATACATATACAAGTTCACTGTTTACGCATCATAGCTGAAACTGTCAGATGCAAATTAGAGTGCAACACCACACTTTACCAAAACGTTTCTTTCAACGGTGTACCTGCCTTTCCCCAAGCCCCTGGTACCATCATTAATATGTAATTCCTAAACTGTTGCTCGTGATTAAAGTTAATCATATTTTAAACTCTGCTGTTCACATCCTGATTACGAAAATCGATTTAAACAATCATATATTCTTGTAAATGAAATAGTTTATGGTCACCACATGGTGATCAAAAGCCTACAGAACCGCATTCAGTAAAATATGAAAGATAATAACTATGAACTGAAGAATGAACGAAATAAACTTCGGGAACACCTGCAGAGTTATCTAGGATCAAATATGTCTTGTACCAAAGCCAAGAACCATAAAGTCAATGCTCTTAGACACTGATTGATGAGTAGATGTTTCGAAGGCAATACTCGTTGACTTTATCTACCGTCCACAGTCAATGACCGTGACCTCTTCCGGCCATGAACTTCTAACAAATAGGTATACATGTGCCTCCGATGACCTTAAGTGACCACAGTCACCTGTGTCTACCCCAGTCACAATGACATCAGTTGATACGTTTACTACTGACATGGTTACCGTGACATTAGGGAATCAGAGGCTCTTCATCATAACGGGTTGTCACCTTTTTTCTAGCATTCCAATGAGGATTTTGATATAGCTATTGTTACTGTTGTTGAATATATTTACGGTTTGGGTACATGTATATAACTTAAAGCATTCAAGGTTCTTTGAGAAGAAGTAATGTCCTAAAGTGGGTGATTTGCTCTTTTGGCATTTCCACAGACCATGCAAATAGAAAATCTTTCTCATAACATTAAATGAGGTTTGGCATAAGTTCTTCGATAAATGTATAAAGCATAAGTATTCAAAGACACACTTAAGTATATGAACTATATAATGTTAATCATGAAGCATTGTTTTCTAATACTAACGAGAAGATAAAGAGCTAACACTACAGATCTCGGTAGATTCCTTTTAGATCACTCACTGATTCAGCTGTAGGTGTGTGTTGGCACATTTAAGCACATCACGGATCCAATATCAAACATGCCTAGTACGTTTCTTTGTTAGAATTCATATACAATATTTTTAGCAGAGTACGCTGGTGTGGGTCAGCGTTTTATAGTGTAAACCCATTGACTAATACAATATTGATATAAGGATTCAATGTGAGAAAATACGGAGATCATCTCTCTCTCTCTCTTTGCTTTAATACGCACAAGGCAAACACTTATTGTGCATATACGGATCAGATCATATGTAGGCACATATACGTAGAAAATTCTAATGTTTACATTGCCAAACTGAAAATATTCTAGTTTTTAAAGGTTGACACATGACACTGTTACGGTTTGTCAGTCTGAAGACGCAAGTGCGATTCCGCGTATGTGTGCAAATTCAGGTTGCCAATGTCGCGAAAGTAGCGAAATATGGCCTAAAATGCGTAAACTCAATCATACACTGACTCACTGTATTTAAATTGAATTTTAATCTATTATTATTGCTGTTGTTGTACTTGTTGTTAGAATGTATCTTTATCGTCAAAACAGTCTATTCTACAATCTTAGAGAAGGCGTACACTCTTTTCAATTCTCTATATTCCCTTACATTTATCATCCAAATTATTTAGAACCAGTCGTCTAACTAATGGATACCGTTATTTTTCAGTATTATTGATTATATTGTCTCTACGAGTAATCAGCATGCTATGACAATGCAGTCCCACAATAGATATTTAGCTAATGAGTAAATAGTTTATAACTATGATTCTTTTTATGGCGTTCACTCATTACAGAAGAGTGAGTGAGTTTAGTTTTACGCGGCCTTTGACAATATTCCCCAATATAAGGCAGGGGACATAAGAAATAGGTTTAACACAATGAACCCATGTGGGAAATCGAATCCGGGCTTTTGGCGTGACTAGCGAACGTTTTAACCGTTAGGCTACCCAATCGCCTCATTTTAGAACTAACATTTAGAAAATAGGGTATATTACATTTTGCGAGCAAACCACAAATCAATGCCAACGTTTATGAGAAAACGTTATATATATATATCCTTACAGATGAAGCATTTCTAATGATTCATGATTAAAGTTAATCATATTTTAAACTCTGCTGTTCACATCCTGATTACGAAAATCGATTTAAACAATCATATATTCTTGTAAATGAAATAGTTTATGGTCACCACATGGTGATCAAAAGCCTACAGAACCGCATTCAGTAAAATATGAAAGATAATAACTATGAACTGAAGAATGAACGAAATAAACTTCGGGAACACCTGCAGAGTTATCTAGGATCAAATATGTCTTGTACCAAAGCCAAGAACCATAAAGTCAATGCTCTTAGACACTGATTGATGAGTAGATGTTTCGAAGGCAATACTCGTTGACTTTATCTACCGTCCACAGTCAATGACCGTGACCTCTTCCGGCCATGAACTTCTAACAAATAGGTATACATGTGCCTCCGATGACCTTAAGTGACCACAGTCACCTGTGTCTACCCCAGTCACAATGACATCAGTTGATACGTTTACTACTGACATGGTTACCGTGACATTAGGGAATCAGAGACTCTTCATCATAACGGGTTGTCACCTTTTTTCTAGCATTCCAATGAGGATTTTGATATAGCTATTGTTACTGTTGTTGAATATATTTACGGTTTGGGTACATGTATATAACTTAAAGCATTCAAGGTTCTTTGAGAAGAAGTAATGTCCTAAAGTGGGTGATTTGCTCTTTTGGCATTTCCACAGACCATGCAAATAGAAAATCTTTCTCATAACATTAAATGAGGTTTGGCATAAGTTCTTCGATAAATGTATAAAGCATAAGTATTCAAAGACACACTTAAGTATATGAACTATATAATGTTAATCATGAAGCATTGTTTTCTAATACTAACGAGAAGATAAAGAGCTAACACTACAGATCTCGGTAGATTCCTTTTAGATCACTCACTGATTCAGCTGTAGGTGTGTGTTGGCACATTTAAGCACATCACGGATCCAATATCAAACATGCCTAGTACGTTTCTTTGTTAGAATTCATATACAATATTTTTAGCAGAGTACGCTGGTGTGGGTCAGCGTTTTATAGTGTAAACCCATTGACTAATACAATATTGATATAAGGATTCAATGTGAGAAAATACGGAGATCATCTCTCTCTCTCTCTTTGCTTTAATACGCACAAGGCAAACACTTATTGTGCATATACGGATCAGATCATATGTAGGCACATATACGTAGAAAATTCTAATGTTTACATTGCCAAACTGAAAATATTCTAGTTTTTAAAGGTTGACACATGACACTGTTACGGTTTGTCAGTCTGAAGACGCAAGTGCGATTCCGCGTATGTGTGCAAATTCAGGTTGCCAATGTCGCGAAAGTAGCGAAATATGGCCTAAAATGCGTAAACTCAATCATACACTGACTCACTGTATTTAAATTGAATTTTAATCTATTATTATTGCTGTTGTTGTACTTGTTGTTAGAATGTATCTTTATCGTCAAAACAGTCTATTCTACAATCTTAGAGAAGGCGTACACTCTTTTCAATTCTCTATATTCCCTTACATTTATCATCCAAATTATTTAGAACCAGTCGTCTAACTAATGGATACCGTTATTTTTCAGTATTATTGATTATATTGTCTCTACGAGTAATCAGCATGCTATGACAATGCAGTCCCACAATAGATATTTAGCTAATGAGTAAATAGTTTATAACTATGATTCTTTTTATGGCGTTCACTCATTACAGAAGAGTGAGTGAGTTTAGTTTTACGCGGCCTTTGACAATATTCCCCAATATAAGGCAGGGGACATAAGAAATAGGTTTAACACAATGAACCCATGTGGGAAATCGAATCCGGGCTTTTGGCGTGACTAGCGAACGTTTTAACCGTTAGGCTACCCAATCGCCTCATTTTAGAACTAACATTTAGAAAATAGGGTATATTACATTTTGCGAGCAAACCACAAATCAATGCCAACGTTTATGAGAAAACGTTATATATATATATCCTTACAGATGAAGCATTTCTAATGATTCATGATTAAAGTTAATCATATTTTAAACTCTGCTGTTCACATCCTGATTACGAAAATCGATTTAAACAATCATATATTCTTGTAAATGAAATAGTTTATGGTCACCACATGGTGATCAAAAGCCTACAGAACCGCATTCAGTAAAATATGAAAGATAATAACTATGAACTGAAGAATGAACGAAATAAACTTCGGGAACACCTGCAGAGTTATCTAGGATCAAATATGTCTTGTACCAAAGCCAAGAACCATAAAGTCAATGCTCTTAGACACTGATTGATGAGTAGATGTTTCGAAGGCAATACTCGTTGACTTTATCTACCGTCCACAGTCAATGACCGTGACCTCTTCCGGCCATGAACTTCTAACAAATAGGTATACATGTGCCTCCGATGACCTTAAGTGACCACAGTCACCTGTGTCTACCCCAGTCACAATGACATCAGTTGATACGTTTACTACTGACATGGTTACCGTGACATTAGGGAATCAGAGGCTCTTCATCATAACGGGTTGTCACCTTTTTTCTAGCATTCCAATGAGGATTTTGATATAGCTATTGTTACTGTTGTTGAATATATTTACGGTTTGGGTACATGTATATAACTTAAAGCATTCAAGGTTCTTTGAGAAGAAGTAATGTCCTAAAGTGGGTGATTTGCTCTTTTGGCATTTCCACAGACCATGCAAATAGAAAATCTTTCTCATAACATTAAATGAGGTTTGGCATAAGTTCTTCGATAAATGTATAAAGCATAAGTATTCAAAGACACACTTAAGTATATGAACTATATAATGTAACAGTTAATCATGAAGCATTGTTTTCTAATACTAACGAGAAGATAAAGAGCTAGCACTACAGATCTCGGTAGATTCCTTTTAGATCACTCACTGATTCAGCTGTAGGTGTGTGTTGGCACATTTAAGCACATCACGGATCCAATATCAAACATGCCTAGTACGTTTCTTTGTTAGAATTCATATACAATATTTTTAGCAGAGTACGCTGGTGTGGGTCAGCGTTTTATAGTGTAAACCCATTGACTAATACAATATTGATATAAGGATTCAATGTGAGAAAATACGGAGATCATCTCTCTCTCTCTCTTTGCTTTAATACGCACAAGGCAAACACTTATTGTGCATATACGGATCAGATCATATGTAGGCACATATACGTAGAAAATTCTAATGTTTACATTGCCAAACTGAAAATATTCTAGTTTTTAAAGGTTGACACATGACACTGTTACGGTTTGTCAGTCTGAAGACGCAAGTGCGATTCCGCGTATGTGTGCAAATTCAGGTTGCCAATGTCGCGAAAGTAGCGAAATATGGCCTAAAATGCGTAAACTCAATCATACACTGACTCACTGTATTTAAATTGAATTTTAATCTATTATTATTGCTGTTGTTGTACTTGTTGTTAGAATGTATCTTTATCGTCAAAACAGTCTATTCTACAATCTTAGAGAAGGCGTACACTCTTTTCAATTCTCTATATTCCCTTACATTTATCATCCAAATTATTTAGAACCAGTCGTCTAACTAATGGATACCGTTATTTTTCAGTATTATTGATTATATTGTCTCTACGAGTAATCAGCATGCTATGACAATGCAGTCCCACAATAGATATTTAGCTAATGAGTAAATAGTTTATAACTATGATTCTTTTTATGGCGTTCACTCATTACAGAAGAGTGAGTGAGTTTAGTTTTACGCGGCCTTTGACAATATTCCCCAATATAAGGCAGGGGACATAAGAAATAGGTTTAACACAATGAACCCATGTGGGAAATCGAATCCGGGCTTTTGGCGTGACTAGCGAACGTTTTAACCGTTAGGCTACCCAATCGCCTTATTTTAGAACTAACATTTAAAAAATAGGGTATATTACATTTTGCGAGCAAACCACAAATCAATGCCAATGTTTATGAGAAAACGTTATATATATATATCCTTACAGATGAAGCATTTCTAAAAGAATGGAATAAATTATCACATTGTTCCTGAAGTTCTGTCCATCATCTGTTTCTTCCTGGGCTTCATTATTTGCATGTTATCAGTCTTGTAGATCCAATATCCACTACTTTTCAATGGTATATATTTCAGCCATTTCAGTCGGTATCGTCATCATGGTTCACCAACAGATTCTTCTTGTCCTCGTGGTCAACGTTAAAACGTCAATTCATGTTTCAATCCTTTCAACCCCTACAACATATTCCTGTATGGAATTTACGACTTTGATTCCATCTTTGACTTTGGATTTTGGTAAGTTCTTTCCTAAAATAGCTTTTTCTTCTGCCCGCAAAGAAGTTTTCTAATCTCTTTTGCATGTATTTTCTACGAAAAAAGTAGGAAATAATGAACTTTCAGTTTGGATAGGAAGTGTTAACCTTAACAAACGTTTCAAGGACAGACATCTTATGAACATACCACCCTTTCCCTCTATTACCACCCCTAAATACATCGCATGATATGCACGTGCACAACGCAGTAGCCCACTACACGTGCATGGGTCCCGTTCTTGATTTTGACGTTTTTTCAAGAAGGTCGAGAAATCACTTAGAACATTCATTTTGACACTCAACTTGCATCACACATTTGTTCGTGTTTGTTTCTAGCCGTTTGTTTTAAAATGAAATTCGTATACATGCAAAAATACATGCCATAGACCAATCATCTTTCAAAAGCGACTACACAAAGCGACATTAACTATGGTTGTAAGGAAAAGCAAATGGTGATGCATTCTCAAAACATTCAATAATATCATATCAACATTGGCTGACCCCGATAAATCTCCGAAATATTTTTATTCGTAAATAAAAAAATGAAGTTCCC
This sequence comes from Haliotis asinina, assembly GCF_037392515.1. Classification (NCBI taxonomy): domain Eukaryota; kingdom Metazoa; phylum Mollusca; class Gastropoda; order Lepetellida; family Haliotidae; genus Haliotis; species Haliotis asinina. Next base: position 20,655,504 of record NC_090294.1, on the reverse strand, counting down.
CTATTTTATAAAAGATCATATATAAATGTGTAACAGGTTCATATCTGTTGCTTAAAGTTTTGTAATCACTTGTACATTAATATAAGTAAGTGGTAGACAATAACTGGGCCAAGAGTTTCGAAGCTCTCTTTGCGTTAAGACAGTCACAAGTGTCATACATTAACATTGATTTAAGACTCAGCGCTAAGAGAACTTCGAAAGTCCAGGCCCATCTGATTAAGGTAATGTTCAAGTCATATTTCTCTGTGACCCGTAAAGTGACAGAAAGCACAGAGCTGATGCAAGTCAAGTCATGGCTAAGGGAATCTGACCAGCTCATGAGTGACATTTTAGAAAGGTGATAAATTCCTTAGGAAGTGATGTGAGGTCCAGTTTGCGGCTTTGGCTGACTGTTGACTGTGCGTTTGGTTCCTTTCACCTTCATTTTCACCGGTCGTTTACTATATATGAATGATCTATCTTATATGTTTTGTGCTGAATGATTTGGAGCAAGGGCTATTGTTAAACACTCTCCAAAGCATGAAATGGGTATAAAGTGTGAATGTTGTTGTGACGTCCCTTCTGGGATGTTGCTGGAATATTGCTAACAGCTTAAACGATTACTCAGTAGATTGTTTAAAGCGTACTGTCAATCTTCAACGAAAGACGAACTATAGTGCTGTTGGAAATACTTGTAGTCGATATTCGAAAGTGTGAAATATCTGTAGAGATGAGTTCGGCCTTACTACAGTTCCAGTAGGAAACGTGAAACAAGGGCTTTACTGAGGATTCAGTACTGCAGAAATGGGCCATGTCCAAAGCGATTTATTTGGAACAGACAATGACTTCATGCAAATGAATGTGCGATAATATTGTATTAAGAAGGGTACCTTTTAAATGCCCACTTTAAAATCAGACATAGCTTCATAATAAACGATAGCTGTCGTAACAAATAATAACTTTCATGCAGAAACCTTTTAAGAATGTAGTTGCCATGGAGACCTAGTTGCAATGTAAATTTGGGAAATATTGCCTAAAACAGTTTTGTTTCTATTTCCGACATTACTTTAACACAGGTTATTCGTTTAATTAATCTGGTGGGAGATTGGAACAACTAATTGCATTTGTATTCACATGTTCTTGAGTGTACATCCTTTATTGTTGTTACAATATGGAGTGTTATGATTAATTGTGGAACCAAAGATCAATTATTTTCATTAATGTGTCGTTTGTTTTAAATGCAATTTCAGTCGGAAATAGCTGTTGAACCATTTTCTTTTAATATTTGTTTTCAGGTAAAAAATATCTTCAGTCGTCATCCTTTCTAGTACGGATTTCACCAAAAGCAAGAACGTAATGAAAATGTGAAAATATACACTACAAAAAGACAAAATAAATTCACATAATATTTGCGCTTGTAAGCTTGATTATAGAAACGTAAAAGCAAAAAGAAACGCATGAAGGCATTCCTTACAAATTCCATTAGTTTATTTAATTCTCGGAGAATACATGAGTATTCATAAGCAGCGAATAAGCATTAACAGACGCTGAGCCACCATAGTGGGCCATAGAGGCCTTTGGTACCTTTGCCACCAATAGGCACCCCATCAGGACTTACATCTCATCCGGTTCGATTCCCAACACGGGTACAATCTGTGAAGCCCACTTCTAGTGTCCTCCACCGTGATATTGCTGGAATATTGTTAAACGTGGTGTGAAAGCATACGCACTCACTCACTCACTCTAACCATGGACCATGAACAATATAGTTCGTGCACTACCACAGCACACAGCTCAGGTGTGTATGGACAACAGCGTATTGAAGGTCTTTGTTCAGACCAGGTGAACCAACAATCAATCCTCGGCCCTTAAGTTGCACTAGTCATATATTGGCTCAGGTATGGCACGTTTATGCCCTGAAAGAGTATTCCAACAGTCTAAATGTGGATATAGAAGGCGTTTAAGTTTGCAGTTGGCATAGTTTCAGCAGATTTATATCTGGTATTATTCTTGTCTCATATATGTACCAGCTGAATTACGTTCATGAGCCTTCAACGTTCATGCTGACCTACATACTCAAATGTAAATGTAAATAAATCTGAACTAACAGACACCTAAATGTAATTAAAAGAACATATTATGTAAACCTAACTCAGTGTGTACCTAGATCTAGAATAACAGGCACCTAAAATGTATTTCAAAATATGAGGTTTATGACAACCGAGGCATTTAAAAGTTGTAAAGAGTAACCAGCAGCTGCAGTACAGTGGATTGGAAACATATTTATTGCAATGAAGACGATGTTTCAGTGTAGATGATAACGCCGTGATTATTCACGTGTCTAAGCCAAAACGTCGCAATAAAGAAGTTGTAAATCCATAGAACTGATTCCTCCTCTTTTCATCAAAACATTCGCCAGTACAAAGATAGCTGCATCGAATACATACATACATGCATGCATGCATCCATCCATCATCCATCCGTCCATCCATCCATCCATCCATCCATCCATCATCCATCCATCCGTCCATCCATCCATCCATCCATCCATCCATCCATACATACATACATACATACATACATACATACATACATACATACATACATACATACATACATACATACATACATACATACATACATACATATTATTCTTGAAACTATTTTCACACACATCTCACACAATAAATCCTGAAGAAAACAGACTGCGTGCTTTGTTGAGTGCTTACCGACGTGTAATAGCATAGCCGGGCTCAGAGCAATTAAACTTTGCAAGTGAACACATAAATATGTTTAATGTGTCTCCGGCAAGATGAAGGATGCGTTTGGTTAAACTTATTGTAATCCCTGTTTATAGTTTGTCATTTATTTATAGTTAGCCCTTGGTATATATGCAGAAAGAAAAGGAATTCATAGAAGGAGGTGGAGCTCGAGAATTCATTTGTAGCTGAGACAAGTGTCCGGTAAGTATTCTCTGGAAATAGATTTTTCAAGTTCATTTTGTACAAAATGCATGTTCTTATGAAGTTCAGGTATTCATATATAAATGATATATATCCTAAAATCGGCGTAAAATGTTACATGTGCCTGTTGCCTGTTGCCTGTTGTATACGGCGTACATAAGTGAGCGCTTTGCAAAATTTAATGTATATGATACTTATTGTACTAGGATACAGATCTTGAAACACTGTCGTATAATATATAATGCGAATGATAATGCATAAATACTTGGGTACTGGTTGAGACGGTTAGTGGGGCAGTAGGGTAGTCAAGTGGTTAAAGTATTCGCTCGTCGTGTTGAAGACTCTGTGGGTGTGAAGTATGATATTGCTATAGTATTGCTAAAACACACTTATTCACACACATTAATCTAATAAGCACTTGTATCGGAAAGTATTCACTCTGGTTTTGTCAATTGCTTAATGCTTCATGCAAATTGTCAGTTGTTCAGTTGTCAATATCGTTAAGCATGATTGTTGCAAAATGTTGAAACTGCAATGCATTTATGAATAGAAGTCACGAGCAAGAGATTTGTTTGTGAAAGAATTACCAGATGGAAATTTTTATTCCCAGTGGCAGGGCTTTTATTTCATTTCCTCTATTTCCTCGTCACAACCGAAGTACAATTTATCGTAAATTTCGGAATGTTACAAAATTTAGATGGTTATCAAAGGATTGCAGAAAAATGCACAATATCTTGTGATCGTGATTTTTATGATGACTATCACGTTCAGAAGGTGCTCTTTATATAGCATATTTAGTAACATTGTGTAAGAGCAGTTTAAGCAGACTTCAGGTCAAGACATTTGCCGTCGTAGTGAATATCCTTTCCATAAAAATGTGGCAATTGTTTACTCATAACAGATGCTAAGAGCGTTATATTTCGGTTTCATTTTATTTCTAACTCTAACTCTAACTCTCATTGAAACGCTCTGTGAGTCAATGTGTTTACATAAATTGATCATGTGCAGTATTGTCTTTGTGTTGGGGTTCACGCAATCGGTGGCTTTGAGCAAAACGTTTAGCGTACACGTTTACTCAAGACATCAAAGAGTGAAGTACTTTCAAAATCGATTTTTAACTATTAAGAACTCATGACTACCTTGGTAAAGTAAAATATATTTATGTTTCAGGTCAATATTTAATTTCCACCAGGACACATTACGACATGATGCTAAAGGTAGTTTTACTTCTTGTCGTCAACGTTGCAATGGCCATGGCGTTACCAACATATAGTTCATCCACGTCGCTTGGTGGTACAAGAACTCCGTTCAACAGGTTCAACCCATACAATATGTACAGTCGATACAATCCAAGACAAAGATCTTCCAGAGGTGGCTTATTCAATTCATTCAACAGATTTAACCCCTTCAATCCATACTCTACATTAATGTATGGCGCCTTTGATATCGACATGCCCTTCGACATAGGGTTCTTTTAACGGGTAAATATTTTGTACAAAATGTTTCTAATAAATCGTATGAATTTCATAATTTAATTCTCAAATAATCTGAAATATAACATCAAACTTATATATGCACATGGTTTGGTTAATTACTTGGCCACTATTTAATATTGATTTGTATTTTATTTGTAAACGTGTACAACTGAGTTGAAAACATATTTATACGGGAAAGGTTTTCGAAAGTTCGTTAAGAAAATACTCGATTTTCGTTGAAGTTATCATGTCACAAACAATAAGATCATCCTGCAATATTTCACATTTTATGCGTATTAATAGCATGAATTATTTACCTCATCTATATAAACACTCGTCATAACTTAGCAACGAGTCGCACCTAAAATACAGCGTACTTACACTTATTTTCAGGTTATATCTATCTCTGGCCACTGTATCTTCATAATCTGAAAGCGGACAACGGAAGATCGATTGTTGTGACGAGAACTGTTGTTGGCAAAGGCGTTCTGTATTTTAACTGCTGTGAAATTCCATGTCTCGAAATAAATCAGGCAACTGAGTATGTGAGAAGTAATATGTTTGTTGTAACTGATCTCACAAATGAGCGACTAACCGTTTGGTGATTGGTCACAGAAGGGGTTATGTATTGAGACTTGCTCTTTCCCCGTTACGTCTGAAAAACAGATATGTATTTGAAGCTATGAGTCTAAATTCTTTGGAAGAAAGCTTTTCGAGCGGTCAAAATATGAAGCAACAGCACTTCTCCCTCCCTCAAAATAGGTAATAGACGATCGCTTGGTTGTGTTGTGATACAAACCCAAAGCGGTTCTTTTGTTGCATCATGATGTCAGTTATTGTATCAATGTTTGAAGCAGAGACGTTCGTGAAGTAATGAGTCTCGCTTCAGTTTAACAGTCAGTGGTAAAATACGCACACGAAGAAGTACCTCATTATAACATGATTGGATAACTGTGATGTAATATGTGGACATGAATGAATTCGTAACTTTGCAGTTAGATTGGTGCGCAGTAAGATAAATGTCAAGACAACTAAATTTGCTGTACTGACAGAGGCTTTGAAAATAACCCGTGAATGAATTTCAGGGGTTGATTATTTTATTCCTTGTGGAAAAGGAAAGAAACAAGGAAACAAACTGTGATACAAATGAACCTCGATGTATTTATGGGTTCTTGTTGTTAATGGTTCAATGCAATACCTTCCTCTGTGAGCATTGCCATATCTGAGGATTATAAAATGGGTATCTGACAGTGATGAATTGTAAAATGAATTAGCGTCATTTTGTGTGACAGGTTTTCCCTACATTACTGCACATAATGAATCAAATATATAACTACCTCATGCTAAACATTACATTTACATTCAACCCTGTACACTGCTTGTGCTTTGGGGCACAGTTGATAGACCAGTCCGATTCTGCAAAACAGGGAACTAAGTACAGTTGCGATCTTGAGCTGTGAGACTATGTCGGGGCTCTGGGGGTCGAATCGCTGATTTTCCCGATTCTCTTACACCAACGTTCATGGGCCGGTATGTGTGCAGATTTGAATTACCATGATGCGTTTGTCGAAGGGGTCGATATTGAGAAGAGTGCCAGTTATGAACCCATCCTAGTTTGTCAGTACATGGGCTCAGGCGTTTCAAACTGATAGACGCATATGACCCATCATACTTGGGCTTAACGTCAACATTAGGCAGCCCTGAACTAAGTTCATGAGATCAATACGTTCTTTAAATATAGAAATCGAGATAAGCAGTCTTGAACAAAACTCATCAGATCCACACACTGTTTAAAGCATAAAAATCGAGATAAGTAGCATTGAACTAAACTCACCTTCATACACTGTTCAATATTAAAAACATCGAGGTAATCAGTCTTGAACTAAATTCATCAGAATCATACACTGTTTAGAGTATGGAAATCGAAACAAACAACCTTGAACTAAACTCACCTCCATACACTGTTTAAAGTATAAAACTCGAGCTAAGTTGCATTGAACTAAACTCACCTCCATACACTGTTTAAAGTATAAAACTCGAGCTAAGTTGCATTGAACTAAATTCATCACCTCCATACACTGTTTAAAGTTTATATTCGAGAGAAGCAGCCTTGATCTAAATTTATCAGATCCGTACCCTGTTTAAAGTATGAAAATCGAGACAAGCAACCTTGAACTAAAGTTACCGCCATACACTGTTTAATAAAATGATTTGAAGTAGAGCGACGTAATAAGATGAATGAAATGTTTGGAGATGACATAGTTATGGTAATATTATTTAATTTGTATTTGTGATTTTACGAGCGCGCAGGTGAACTAAACTAGTTTCTGAGAGCCATTTAACCATTCACTTAATTCTTCACCTCACATTGCTATTTACACATCAGTCTTAATGATGATGTACAGCGCAATACTCTTTGTTATAATTTGTGCGTAACAGTTGTAAAACAATGACCACATCAAAGCCGAATTCTCACTGTCATAGGACGAACAAATTCAAATAATGTGACTAGGAGAGTTGTTGTCTTGCACTTGTTTCCTCAAGTGGTTGTAGTCCATGATTCCTTTGAAAAAGCAGAAGTATGGCAAGTGTAAAAGTGAGTCAGGTGTTACTTGGTATGACAGGCGTCCAGCATACTTATACTGAACAGGAAAAGAAAACGCAAGTTTCGAAAACATGAAATCTCACAGAAGTAAACTTTTACGTTTATGTCTTCTATTGAAAAAACGCGCAAAAGACTTGCGTTTCTTTTGCTGCTCAGTAGATATCAGAAATGTTATTGAGCTCAAGACTTTACCCACATGACTACAATAGTAGAGCGATGGATACCAAAATTGGGCAATGTACCTATACTGGAAACAGAACCTAACCCATTGATGTGACGACCAAAGCTCGCCACTGAAAATACATACAGGTAAATGTTCGTATGTTTATGTACATTGACGTAACAAAATACATGATATGACTCATCACAAATCAAAACCTACTCACAATCAAACGCAACCTCAGCGAGTGACTGCCAAAATGACTGACACATTGACACGTTATGTCCTAATCAGTAAACACTTTACTTGTTAATCCCTGATTTATAATACGTCGCCTTGGGCTATTGTATAACGCTGCCATTCATTGTTACAACGTGTTGTATTCGCCGTCACAGTCTTTACTGGACGTGTGTCAGGCAATCTTTACAAGTGTGATGTATAGATGTGGCCATGATGTAATTACGTATGTGTATATAAGGGTTAGCGTTTTGTTGGAGAAACATCATCATCGATTCGCTTCTACATCGATCATCCTTTGCTGCAAAGACGAACACAAGTAAGTAATGTTCGGATGAATAAGAAATGGTACACTCGTTGAATTGAAAGTAAGATCGTCTCCAACTACTAGCATCTTAAAATATGCATTTCTAAGAATGTGTAATTCTACATTGTGATATGCGATACACATTGTCACCATGTGATGTAAGTGTTTAGTATCACAATAATATTCTTCAGCGTTTTGTGTGTGAGCATTGAAAGCTATTTCGCGTCACCTGAAGAAATGGCTATTCCCAGTGTCATGAATCCTAAAGTTAATACTTTTACTATAATTGGGATTATTTTCTACGCATGAATGGTTCTTGGGTATCTTCAGAAGACAAACAATGCAATACTTACTGCGTTTCAAATATGTACTGGTCAGTCAATACATTTGTGAAATATAACAACGGAAATCAATGCTACCGAAGCAGACGTTTCGGCATTAACCCTTGATTTTTGTCAAATATATACTGAACAGCAAAAGAAACGCAACACTGGCTATTTGTCAACTTGGTGTTTTTAATGGAGCACAAAACATTCGCACTTACTTTTATGAAAATTCATTCTTTTCAAAAATTCGTTTCTTTTGCTATACTGTATATATACCGACAGGGATAAATATAGGGACAGGCGAAAAGTACATTTTCAGATATTCGTTTGTCAATATCACAGGAACCTTATTGCCAATGCAATGACTTCGTGCCAAACCATGAAACATTTACCCCAGAATTAGTATTGAGAGCAGCAACAATATAGCCAATAGACAACACCTTAAGATTTTGGCGATTTCTAATGCCTATAGAATAGTTTGGACGTTTTTTGTCTCTAATGTATGTGACCAATACATGCTGAATGACAATTCGGTAAATCGGTTTCCTTCTTGCTTGGATTAAGTAGTCGGCCATCTTGTGACATGTGATGTTAAGTACTAATACCGGTCTTTGTCGAATTTCAGTCTCTTCCACAATGCAAATGAAACACGTCTTCCTCCTCTTTGTCGTCGCCGTCGCTGCCGCTAGTGCGTATAGAACGCAGGGTTACGTGAACAGATCTCCATACAATCGCTATGGGTATGACTACGAGCTTGAAATGCCTGAGTTCGACTTGGAATACCCTATGTACATGTTTGGTCTTGGTGGTCGACATGGAGGGCACGGAGGACGTGGAGGACGCCGGTCACAGAACATCTACAACAGACTCGCCAGACTTGCAAGACTGGAAGCTTACGATTTGATCTAAGGTACATGCATATAGGATATCTTTCATGGTCTTGTGAGGATGGTATCCTATTAAAGATCAGTACATGCAATTTGCAGTTAATAGTTGCATCATCGCAAAGACAGAAACGACCGGTGGTTTTCAACTTATTTCAACCAACTTCAATGTGGCACACTTGCACCAGAATGTCTCCCTAAAAGAATATTGGATATTGGAATTCAGAAACTGAAAACATCCACTAAGAAAATGTCACATTTTGGAAAAAGTTTGGGATTGTCATTGTATTGCTTATGACGTAATGATGCATCATGCATACAACCAAGAACCTCTATTGCCAAGAATAACCTATTTAAAACATCACTGTGAACGTTCATTGTCATACTAAATGTACGGTTCTTCACTCTTCATTTCTCCGCCATATAGCTGGCATATTGCTGAGTGCGGTGTAAAACTGAACTCACTCACACTTCACGTTTACTTTTCAGGAAACCTGACGAAATCGGAGTCAACGCCGTCACCACTCCTTGTGCGGAAGAATCTATTTATTTCTTAACTTATTGAATATCTATTGAGAGAATAAAATTTACTTAGAACATAGTACTTGACCTTTTTCTTAAATTATACGTCTGGGAGGACGAACGCGAAATCGACCTCTCTGCGTTGATTTTGTGTGATATCATATTAATTTTAACTCTGAAATCGGGAAACATAAAGTTCTATACTTGGAGAACGCACTGCATGGTACAAACAGACAGAAAGGGCGAACGCATACTAAGCCACATTTAGCAATATTCCAGCTATATGACGTCTCGCAGTATACTCGAGTCTGGAACAGACAATCCGGTATCAAAAGCATGAGCATAGATCTACGCTATTTGCATACGATGACGTGTTAACCAACACAGCGAGCCTGATCTTTCGATCCCATTAACATCTTCTCTTGACAAGCATGGATTACTGATGATGAATTGTTACCGGGATCTTCGCTTGTTAACATGAAACGATAACATAATATGAAAATACAGAAATCAATAATGTAATGAAATGATTTGTCACTGATCATCAGTTATATTGTTTCCATCACTACGTTTCCTTGCACACCCAATGGATTCGGCAGATAGTCAACAGTTATCACTCCCAAAAACTGACGCTCTTAAATCTTACAAAACACACCAACACTTCCATAAATGTTCTCTCACTGGTCTCCTATACTCTTTTACTACCAGTGAAATGACCAAGCGCACGTGTGTGGCGATGGGGTAACATTGTGGTTAAAGCGTTCTCTCGCCACGCCAAAGACCATTGTCCGATTCCCCACATGAGTACAATGTATGGAGACCATTTCTGGTGTGATACAGTTGTGATATTGTTAAAAGTGACGTGAAACTAAACTCACTCACTCACTCACTCACTCACCAAGGGCATGTGTACAATTACGACAAACTGGGCGAACAAGAATGTGCAATGTGACAAAACCTAAGTAACTATTTCGGGACACCCATGTTTCGACACAACCTCAGAATGGTTACATTTCATGATAGCATGTGTGAAGACCAGTTCTGGTGTCCCCCGCTCTGATATTGCTGGAATAGTGATGAAGTGATAACACTCTCACTCATTGTGTGAGTTCCGGATATCGCCCGAACAGAGTGGTGCTTAGTTTTTTGTCGCTATGCATAGCCCAGCGTGAATGCGCACTGGAATTCTTCATTACACATTCATAACACCAAACACGGATTTTACTTACTTCTTGATCACAATGCAAAGACGACACAAAATAGTGTCAGCTACTATTTAGTAAGCAATAATATAAACGGAAGTAAAGGCACAAAGGTGCACACTTTTTGTCATCCATATTGACATTATGGATTTTCTTTAGATTTAAAAAACAACAGCTTTCGCTCACATTTACAATTTGCAAATGTTTGTAGATTGATAACTAATATAAACCCAACATCATAGTTGGCTGTAAGGAAATCGACTAGAAACAGATATGCATCATGACAGGAACACATGTGTATGTACAAACGTTTAAGGTAGCCTTGCCCAGCAAACAGTTTGTTTGCTATTTAAAAGGCACAGACTCAGCAACTCAGCAATATTACAATACAGAATATATTCCAATATTCCAGCTGTATTGCGTCGGTCTGTAAACAATCGAGTGTGGATCAGACAATCTTGTGACTGACATCATGAGCATCGAATTACGCAATTGGGATACGATGACATGCGTTAGGTTGACCACTCGACCTCGTTAGTCGCCTCTTACGACAAGCATATATATCAATATAAAATGATGACTGGCGATTTGTGTCAAAGAGCAGGTGTATACTATCCTCAATCTGACGAGGTCCTGCATAGCAGTTGTGTCATGGAAAGAGAGTGGCAGACATTGCGGATTAACGGGATTTCGACAAGTGAGGATCCCAGTGTACATAACATACAGTTCAAAGACCCGCCAAGGACGTATCTGATACACCTGTCTCATAAACGAAAGGAATCGTCTCCATGGACTGGTTTATAGAGAACAAGCCCATGGGAAGATCAATGGTGAGGTCTATGGCCGTGGGAAGATGATTTTTCATGTTCCTCATTGTGATTTCGGCATCCCGTGGCCAAGCACCCGGACAAATACGGGTATCTACAAACCAGCATGCACCAATGTTAATGATCGTTGCTTTTCAAGGGAATTCATCTTGAACCACCAAGTCACTTCGTCAAACAAGGCTAGATCACAAACATCCAATTTATAGTCTAATAATATATCCTAAAGATACTAGTTCAGAACTTCAAAGGGTTCCGGAACATAAATATGCAAATATAAAAGACCCTGCATTTACGTAAGGCTCGTGATTCGTTTGTTTTTAATTGAATCGAGTGTATTAGATGGCAAGATAGCAGGGTACTGACTGCATTAAGCAGTTATCTTTCACGACATAACTATGTTTCCCCTTTTTAACTTTTGTTTGATATTTTAATCAGTTCTTAGATATGAATTAACAGGAAATGTTTAACAATGCAGGTTTTCTTAAATAATGTTATTCTAAGTAATATTAGTGAAGGATTCAAAACACATTGGCAAATGGAATATATATATATTCCATTTATGTATGTATGTATGTATGTATGTATGTATGTATGTATGTATGTATGTATGTATGTATGTATGTATGTATGTATGTATGTATGTATGTATGTATGTATGTATGTATGTATAGACACACACACAGAGATATATACATACATATATATGTATGTATATATCTCTGTGTGTGTGTCTATACATACATACATACATACATACATACATACATACATACATACATACATATATATATACACACATGTGTGTGTGTGTGTGTGTGTATATATATACACACACACACATATACATACACATACATATACATATACATATATATACGTATGTATAACATTGTTAGGTAGGTCGGTTTGAGATAAAAAAATAAGAATTAAGAAGAGTTTGAGTGTTATTATATATATAGATATACGTATGTATAACATTGTTTGGTAGGTCGGTTTGAGTTAAAAAAAAATTAAGAATTAAGAAGAGTTTGAGTGTTTGAGTGTTATTACTGCGTGAACAAAATGTATCTTAAGGGTAGGATGATATATGTTGCCAAGACCGCCACTTAGCCGAGCCTCGACGCCCTTTGAATTGTAATTATTTACTTTATTCATCAGCGTGACCTACCGTCAGGAGGCACATATTCGACTTGTATAACAAGTTGTAGTTGATGCAGAACGCATGGCAGCTCATTGTTTTCTCTTTGATTGGCAGTGCTCATGGGAAATCTCTATCTGGACAAGAAGAAAAACCTGTCAAAAAGCATGTATTGTATTGTCTTTCTTATTCAAGATATAAGATGTATACCGCAACGTCACGCGTTATCAAAATTAGCCGATTGTGAGTCCGTGCGTAAGCAAAAGAAGTACATATTCTAGAGATTGCAAAACCTATGTATCATCGCGTCTCGATAGTGACTTATAAAACATGATCATGATTTATCAGTAGTCGGTATTGATAATCAACGGACGGATGCTTTCGGTAGAGAGGTCTTATGAGTATACGAGTATATTTTGAGTGATACGGTATGATTACGGGTGATGAGGCTGGAATGTGCATTAAATCAAGTACAGGGCAATTTGGGTAAGTATGGTTACAGTGTGTAATGTATGTACAGATATTCTTGATAAATAGTGCAGGAAGTATACTATCACACGCACGCACATTTCAGACAAGATGAGGTTTTCACATTGCATTTTGAAAGAATAATAATTTTAAAAGCGTTCTAGTCTTGTGGGAGTAGGGTAATGCCATCATGTGTTTATGGCTAAAACAATAACAAATCACAGATCCCTAATGAAAGCAATACGCTTTTCGCTTTGATAACGACAATGCTTTGCCTCACGACGAGCTCTCACAGTTAGCATGATTGAGTGATGAGCCAATGATGAGCCAATGGGTGCTAGAGGCGGATTATGTGACGTTGGGGACACTGTTCAATCACGTTGTATGGAGGTGTGTTGACAGAGAAGAAAAAGTGTAACTACTGAATGATGGTTTGTTGTAAAGTAATAGTTGTAAGTTTAATAGCATGTTTTACAATAATTATCATTCCTGTGAATGTTTCCGAAAATGCCGAAAAAAACTAACAAAATATGAGTCGACACAGCGATTTTGATGAGGAAATAAGTGCAACAGACTAGCATGAACATATTCAGACAGACATATGCTTTCTTTGCATGCTATACCAATTAAACCCCAAAATTTAAATAGTTTATAGTAGACCTTGGATGTTGCGCAAATGATCGCAAATGACCTCTACATTAAACCCAATAAAGCGACTAGATAGGAATAACACATGTCCATAGTAACCATAAAGATTAAAGCATGTGTTGCATCAGGACGTCTGAAAGTATTTTCAAGATATGAGATAGAGCTGGATCGTTGGCATGAATTAGTTCATAAACAAGCATGGAATTGCCTGAGTAAAATCACATCATCTATATATAGATAATTTGTGCCAAACATGTTGAAACGTTGCTATACATACGATGCACGTATAAGACGTGCATTATAACGGGAACACCCTCTCATATAATTTACACATTTCACATTTGTATTGAAAAACAAAATAAAGGTATTGCTATCTATATATCTGTATGAAATTGCAATCTGAATGTATGACACAGTATGAGTGACAAGTTATAAACCAAGCATAATAACGGCCGTAGTTTATGATTCCTTCAGTCGAAATACACACTACTATACGATGATGTAATGGTGGACTGACATGGTCACAGTGATATATTATACAGAATATTGTGTGTATATATACCCCATGTATGTCAGCATTTACTATACTCTAGATCCGTTGTGTTCACGACTTGATCACGCACACGCACAGGTAGTTTCTTCCACATTGGTCTCTGCTAACTATGTCAGAGTGGTATTCAAATCTTTAAGCCTTTGTGCATACTTCATGGAGGTTCCGTGTTGTCTTTAGTGGTGTTAGAAGATTGTCAAGGCATTTGTGAACACATGGTGTCAGAAAAGACTTTCAGCGGTTCCTTTATATACGTTTCAAAACTATTTTATAATTTACGTGCAATGGTGTATGATTATCTGAAGGTGACATTAATTTTTTCACCGACGTTTAATATATCTTTGTATACCACTCTGTAAATAGGAACCTGAATCATAGGTTCTAGAGTAAACAGAAAATTCCTTGCAACAGTTAATGCCAAGTGCACAGGCAGTGCAGAACAAGTTACATGAATTTATAACAATGGAACATAAATTGAATTATACTTTATTTATTTTGCAGTAATCAGTGAACCGAATCATGCAGGTGAAAACAGTCTTCATCCTTCTTGTCGTCACTGTCGCCGTAACAAGCGGCTTCAGGAGATCCAGCTTGAGCAACATCTATGCGCTGTATGCAAACAACGACATGGACACCCCGGACTTCCTCGACTTCTACAACCCCATGTACAGCTACTTGATGGGCAGATTTGGCAGCAGTGGAGGCCAGGGAACGAACAACAATCTAAGGAACCTGTTCAGCTTGAAAGCACTAAACCTTATCTGAGGTAATTTGAACAATTTTCCTCTTGACATATTATTGGTAACAACAGCCTCTTCATCCAAATTTCAGATTGAATTCTAACTGACGTTTGTCTCGAAGTCAAAATCCATGCAGTTCTTGAAAGGCATTTAGAAATTTGCCGGACATGAATATATGACACCTTTCATGGATAACAACTATTTTTTTTATTATTTAAACGAGAATTAATTTGGATTCTTTAAAGAATAACAAAATTTCTTAAAAAGTCGATATCCACGAAACGTGTCGTGTATTCAAAAAGCCATGCGTCTTTATATTAACTCGAAGTTTGTGCATCGGTCAGTTCAAGTTCAATGTTTGACTGTTTATCAAGCATGTTTAAGAAACTGAATTTTTCTGCCCCAACAATCGACATCGTTAAGCTGAATGGTAATATTGTAAAGCTTACAGTGAGTTTATCTGACAAACAACTGATGCTTACTCAGATGATGACCTTGATTCTGATGAATGATACCAATAACCGACGGACCAAACTGTTGAAGCACTTCTTTCATATTTTACAGACGCAGTCCGCCAGTGAAATTTCAAGACAAGGGATGAGAGAAGAAAATAATGTATAGTGTATAAAAAAGGAATAAACTTTATCAGCAATTGCTAATGAATGTTTCACTTTTATAATCTGTTATCCTTTTAGATAATGAGAACAGCGTGTGATGCCCAGTACTTGTTTTCCAAGCTGTTATATAACTTGAATATTGGACTGGTGAAAAACAGTTGTGGTTCTCGCTTCCGAAACGTCATATTCTGACATATGTATCATTTAAAAAGCGTGTGTGGTGCACCAGGTCAACCGTCGGAAGGTACCCCCGACTCACACTGGTTTATTCAATACTGAAGGCCAAGTGACCTCGGGTACAATTACACTAGAAGATATGATATGAAGAAACAAAACTAATAACCAAGAACGGCTTGCTCCAAACACATCCTTTAAATATAATGATAGCTATGTGATTGTCTGTGGATTGTGTGAACAAAAACGTTTGATTAAGTACCGGTTTTTAATGAGTCACCATCAGCCGGGGATGATTTAATTCCACAAATTACATACACTGACATGGCAAACCTGTCTTGTTCAGCGTCTTTTTCATTTTTGAAACCCTGATTTCATGACAAGCTACAGCATGAAACAATCGCTTGATGACGGCACGGGTCTCTAACCAGCAGTACCTTGAATATGGTGTGGTTCTCTGAGCAACTGAAGTTTAAACTGTAAATAATTGACTATACAGTTCTGTGTTGTGCATAAAGTCATTCACTGACTAAAAGCAAATGATACATGAAGTGATCATGACCAAAGGGTTGTACGTCAGAAACGTTGCCAAGGAACACTGACATGCACCAGTGTGTAGTAATGAAGGGACCTTTTCGCCTTCTGTCCTTCCACCAATATTGAAATCAGATATGAACTGGGAACAAATGTGTCTGACAATTAAATACTTTCACAGGAACTATTCAAAAGAACTTCGGCATCTTCAGATAAAGTTGGATGACTGGTTGGTTGTCTGACGCTGCACTCAGCTATATGATGACAGCCTGTAAATAAGAGCTGCAGACTACATTTATCAGCACTATAAAATGAGTCCATTGATGGCATGATTGCACCTCTGAATAAAGTTACATGTTTCGTTCTTGGTTTTACGCCGCACCCAACAATATTTCAGCCATGTGGTGGTGGTGGTGTGTACTTTCTCGAATCTGCACCAGACAATCCAGTGATGAACAGCATCGATAACGCAAATGAGATACGATGACATGTGTCAACCCGGTCAGCGAGCCTGACCACCCGGTCCTCTTAGGACAAGCATGGGTTACTGAAAAACAGTTCTAACCCGGATATTCACGGGTCCTTCAGATAAAGCATATTGTAAGTGTACAATTAATGGGGCACAATACTGTAATGATACGATGCACGTATAAGACGCCTAGTTCACGGCATGTCCGTTTCATGGGTTAGTTTAGTTTTGTGCCGCTTTTAGCAAAATTGCAGCAATATTCCACAGCGGGGAATCCCACAAATGGGCCGGGCATAACAGACATTGTACCCACTTTGAGAATGTCCTGTAATTATCACTGGTTATTCCTGTTCTTGAAAATTGATTGGAGAAAGTTACAATACCCTGATTTAGGAAACTGTCAAGGACAGCTATCACAGAAATGCTTCAAAAAAGACTATATACAGTAGATAATGCTATGGTGATTGCGTTCCATGTTAACAAATGTAATATATAATGTTTTCCACAACTATTGCCCTTCTGAGGAAAGGTAGAACTCTGCATCATAAACATTTGCACATTAGAAAGCCATCCAATCGGTGGCAGTAGGGTAGTGTTGTCGTTTAAGCGTCACATTTAAGACCCAGGTTCGAATCCCCACATGGGTAGAATGTGTCAAGACCGTTTCTGATGTCAGCCGTGATACTGTTGGAATATTACTAAAAGCAGCGTAAAACCAAAACTCACAGAATCATTCATTTATACAACCTGACCACTTTATACTGTAGATGGATGTGAGGAGATCATACAAACTCAAAATTGCAACCTCCGCGCCATAGTAAACAAAAGTATCAGATATAACAGGAACAATTGCATCGGACACCATATTCATCATCACATAATTCCTACCAAATCTGGGGTAATGAATACCGTTTTTAAATCCAGTTAGACTGTACATAACGTTCGCGTTAATCACCGGTGTTGCATGGTACCTGAAATGAATAAGTTCCGATATTGTTTAGTGAAATGCCTGACAATATATAATGGACCAAACATTGCAAAGAGATCTGATATAACACCACAGGTCATATGACCTTTCGAGTATATATGATACACTGAATAATGCTAAAGACTTATGCACGTCTGTTTATATCCAACATGATTTTATCTTCAGGGAGACGTGTGAAAAACAAAAGCAACTTAAACTAAAGGGCAAAAATGGTTTGTCGTTTCGTAATATCAGGGATTTTGACTTGGAATCGTTTCCTTTGCCCGTTAGTTTAAGTCAGTTAAATCAACCGTTCTAAAGCACTGAGATACACGATAGAGAATAATTTGCATCACGTAAAACTACACTGATTAGAGGTTTTATATTAGACGACATTACTTGGGAGAATACCGACTGATTCATGATGCGTATTAGTACACTACTGGATAGAATTCTTCAGTCACAATATGTGAAGTCAGGAGGTGTAATTCTCAATATATAGGTAAAAATACGCTTTACGCACGTGTATGTAATACCCCAGTTACAAAACGCAAAACATGATTCACAATGTGTGATGGAACTACCTGAATAAATCTGACTGGTTGCACTAAATGGAAGGGAACGGTTTATAATGACAAATTGCATTAGATAGGAGGGGATGACATAGAACATATAGGCGTATATTGGATGTATAACACTGAACAGAGATTCACATTACTGGTACGTTAGGCCAGACTGGAGGAAATCATTCTCAATATGATGGCATGGTCGAATGTAGTATTATTGATTCACACTATGAAGAATTTCGTTTGATAGATAGAAAGACTGATTATCTAGGCGATGAATTGTGCTAGGTGTGAGGAATAATTAACAAGTGATCAACTGCATCTAACAGAGAAAAATGCACAAGATGATGAGTGTGCTAAAAGTTAAAGTCACTTAGATGAGACTTTCACGACATACATTTGCATAAATGAAATGATACGCAATAGAGTACTATATAAGGTAAGTAGTGTTTATAGATAATTATAATGGATAGATAATGGAGCTGATTAACAATGCCATGTATTACACAAGACAGTGAGTGAGTGAGTATGGTTCTACGGCGCTCTTTTCAACAATGTAGCGGCGGGGACACCAGAAATGAGTTTCACACTGTGTACCCATGTGGGAAATCGAACCTAAGTTTTCGGTGTAACAAGCGACCAAGCAAAACAATTCACAACGAGAATTGTCGTACGGGAATTATTCACAATACGATGAATGTACTAGACTGGGGGAAATGGTTGACAATAAGATTATTACATCAGATTAACGCAAACGATTCACAAGAAGATCATTGCACTAGATTGACGTCAATGATTCACAAAACGATGTATTGTACTAGATTGGAGGAAATGATTCACAATGAGATAAACATATGTACTGCAAGCAGTTGGAAGGAATGATTCACAATACTATGTACTGGTCTAGATTGACGGAAATGATTCACAATGACATATACTAGACTAACAGGGGGTACTGATTCACAATGACATATATTAAACTAAACAAGGGATACTGATTCACAATGATATATACTACACTAAAAAGGGGGTACTGATTCACAATGATATATACTACACTAAACAGGGGGTACTGATTCACAATGATATACACTACACTAAACAGGGGGTACTGATTCACAATGAAATATACTACACTAAACAGGGGATAATGCTTCACAGTGAGATATACTACACTAAACAGGGGATAATGCTTCACAGTGAGATATACTACACGAAACAGGTGGTAATGATTCACGATGACATGTATTGCACTAAACAAGGGCTACAGATTGCTACAATTCAGTGAACAAAATGCTGTTTGATTCTCGTGAGGCTGGTCACGTGTTACAATTGATTTTATTTTGTAGTTTCAACATTTTATCACACATTCCTCAGATTAAGTTTCGCGATGACTGACAGCTACATCATTGTCTTGGCGCCATAATGTCAGGTCATTAACACGTTTAGCATGTCACCCGAACATTTTCGCATTAACAGCAATAACTGTATAGTCTTGTATAAGTATGTGTCCATCAATTACTGCAAATCCTTACATATGTCAGTTACCTAACAAACCTCTTACGCTAATTGTAGCCTGAAGACACACACACGTTGTATAGGTGATCACAGTGGAGTGTCATTATTAGATTGACAGCTTTAAAGTGATGCAAGTAAGCCACATATGATTTAATGCTTAGTGCAATCCTCGTGTATAAAAGACCAGGGGAACGCTATGTTGGAAGCACGCCTCCCTTTACTTTGAGATTCGAATCAGCCTTTGGACACAGGTATGGGCTAGTTTCCATTCTTCATGCTATTGCCACATTGCAGTACCTGAAAGAAAATATTCTGGCACTAAACCATTTTGTGGTTAAGAGGTCATAGCTTCATCTACTATTTGTAATAGTAATATCGATTGTGTTAATAGATGTGAAAATGTGCTTTTGTCCGTATTGTTGTCAGATGAACACCGACAATGTATTGATCCGAAACTATCCTATTGTTTTGTTACAGCCAAGTACAACACAGCAATGCAACTGAAAATTGTTTGTCTACTTCTGGTCGCCACTGTGGCGATGGCAGCTGCCTACAGGGGTCAGTACAACTATCAGAGGAACTACGGACGTTATGGACGTTATGGCGTCTACGATCATGACATTGAGACTCCTGACTACCCCGAAATTGACAGCTACTTGTTCAAATACATGATGATGAGAGGTCGTCGACAGGGTAGACAGAATACTAACAGCTACAACAGATTGAGGCAGCTTGCAAGACTTGAAGCCTATGACCTTATTTAATGGAGGTGAGAATAATGGTTTTTCCCCTTTCACACCAATATACCACAGACACGGTAACCGAGATCAATTATATGATGATGTATTGTATCGGTTCAATGACAAAGTCCCTTCAGTTTCATTTCGTCCATATGACATGAACCTGTACCTGCTACTATACCAGGAAATAAGTAGTGGTCTTGCACCAGCTCTCAGAAAATATCATGCATCCATGACTTCAAATAACCTTTATGTATTGTTCAGCCATGATTATTTATCTTTGTTTTTTCTTTCAGAACACACCCGGTGTCATTTGACATGCACATGGCATACATGGAGTCGGTTGATTGGTTTCGGATTTTAGCTAAAATTTAAGATGAAAATAAACATTTGAAATAATGAATTGGTTTGCTTTGTCTGACAATGTACATGCTCAATATCTCTTGGTACTTGATTCGTGGTAAGATTGGAGAAATGATCAGAGGATACGTGCTGGAACGTGTTCAGTTTTTCGGCCTCACTAGCGTTTTCAGTCATGGATCAAGAAACGGATTTCGAATCTGCATTAATACAGTGATCTGCGATCAAAATAACCACATGAACTATTCATGACCACGAGACAGTGACATTGACTGAACACAATTATTCAAACATAGGCACAAGAACTTAAGTAAGCACCCCTGTGTATTTTTGTACTGATAGGTTTTCAACACGTACATACAACGTCTCCTGGTAACCACGACAGAAAAAACGCGAGGTTTTTTTATTCGTTGTGATTGTTTGACTCATAATGATGGAGCAAAATAATTACTTAAAAAATAAATAAATAAAGACACTGATTTGCAGACGTGGCCGTGGAATGTCTACTGTTGTAATTATTGGTGAATATCAACATTCAAAATATCATTTTGCGTGTTTTACACGATTCGATGTCAATACCGAGTGTACCTTCCATGTGAATCTACGACAGCTATAATAATATGTACTGGTGATCCAAATGCATCAACTAAAACTTTGCCGGTCAGATGTTGAATTTGTTTGACGAAATCGATCGACAATCGAGTTACTGTGCTTAACGTTAACGTTGAAGATCCTTGCCTCCTCACTCTTTGATTCGCCAGCTTACAATCGAACAATGGCCTGATTTCGATCGGCAGCGTTGAAATGTCCCATTTTCGTGTACAATACTTGCAAAGATCGTGAATGAAATTGTGAGGTTCATTTGGGTCTTTTATATTCAATCATGCCTTGCACGTGAGGAACAATCATGGTGCCTGATATTCGTGCTGCATGACATCCACGCACATCACGACAATCCTGATTGATAAAACCGTTCAAAATCATTTTTGGGTGCGTATGGTCAAGCATGACCTTCTAAAACGTTCCAGACACAATGTGAAACCCTAAAAAGTGGTTGAGTTCACATATGTGTACAAAACTGTACGTATAATTTTTTTTTGCGTTTCTTGCGTTGACGGTCACTGGGCACAAACATAATTCTTTCATAATTCCTGCATCGTACCAGATGTTATTATTCACAATAAGCCACATAATCAGTAATTAAGGTTCACTGTTGAAAAACGTCCATATGGTAATGTTGAGATACAGAATGATTATGTGGAATGAGCTTTCTATTTATCATACTTTCCTCAAACATAGTTTGACCGAGCCTAACTGGAGCGTTTCCTTTCAAATCTTAACGACCCGTGAAGTTCCAGGGTAGAATAAGCGCAGATCGATTCACATGATGTTGATCACTGGAAGGTCTGTCCCAGACTCGATTATGTACAGACCGCCGCCATATAGTTGGGATATTGTTGAGTACGGCGTAGAACTAAACTCACTCACTCAAATGTTCACGGTACAAAATATTAGACTGGTAGTCTTTGATGAAGAAGGTCAGCTAATATGTTTTCATTGAGAGAGATCAAATTATGCTATCTTAATATATAAATAAACAGCGTTAAAGTTAGCAAGCATTATCATCTAATGTATATACAAACAGAACATACACAAAACAATATATATCATGTGAAAATCTTGGGTTTACGTCACGCCACTTTTAACCTTGTTGCCTAGCACATTCATTCAAATCTGAGCTGAGGTTTCATTTAGTTAACAGATATGTATCTATACAAGTCATATCGGAAGGGAAAATAGTATATACATGATCAACAGACACTACGTTGTATATTTTAAATAGCCCAGCCATTGTCTTTTCAACGTTCTTGGCGATTTTTAGTATCGTATGAGTACGCTCATGAAAATGAGAGAACGGTTTCAAATTAACTTTCTTATGCAAATGTCTCGGCTATCAATATTCACAGCACCCTGTATATAATCGGGGGAGAAAAAAAGTGACTGGAAACACCATTACAAACGAAAGGCAACGACACATCATCAGCATTCAGGTAAGATAGGGTCAGATTAAACGGAGTACCTAGATTTGAGTTCTGGTTCGGCAAAGCAGTCTCTTTATATTCCTTAATTTCGAACGCACGGTTACACGTATAACCTTTCGGTCTAACTAGGGAATCGAACTAGGGACGCTAGAACCATTAATTACGCCAACGCCACATGACGGTTGGTCTCTTGAGGAGAGCACAAATATTACCAGATTTCCAGTGTCACGTTGCTCTGTGCTGGCTTCATCCGGTGATACGATAAACCCGTCTTATCATGATGTCACCTGACGATTTTCCCATTAATTACTGCATGTTCTAACATACACCTGACATATTAGTTTCACACATTCCACTACCCTACAAACCCTCAATCTACTTCGCCAACGACTCCAACTGCAAATTCAGAGTTAAACATTACACTGTTTTCCAGATAGCACAAATACTACTGGGCTACCTGCTTCACGATGCGATGTGACAAAACAGTTTCGCATGTCACTTGACAATATTGCCATTAATTACTGAATGTTCAACGTAATCCTTACATATGTCAGTTACCTAACACAATGGTTACGTTACTTGTCGCCTGAAGAATGACACGTGTTGCATCGATGATCACTACGTGATGTCATTATTAGAGTGGCAGTTCAAACGTGAATAGGCCATGAGTGTGATATAATGCTTTTGATTTAATGCTTAGTAATAACTGCCACCAACTTACGTGTATATAAGACCAGACACAACTTTATTGGACACAACGCATTTTTCCATCTGCTGTGAAGATCTTTCCTTTGGACAGAGGTATTCATCATTTTCCAATTTCCATTATAGACATGTTATGGTCATGTGCTAAAAATGCAAACTAGATGTGACAATGTGCTTTTGTCCGTATTGTTGTCGTATGAAGACCGACAGTATATTGACCAGACCGAAAATATCTTGATCAGAAACATTTCATCATTTTGTGGTTAAGAGATAATACTTTCATTTTGTAATAGTAATGTTGTTTGTGTTAATAAATGTGAAAATGTGCTTTTTTCTGTGTTATTGTCATATGAACACCGACAATATATTGACCCGAAACTATCCTTTTGTTTTGTTACAGCCGAGTACAACACAACAATGCAGCTGAAGGTTGTTTGTCTACTTCTGGTCGCCACTGTGGCTATGGCAGCCGCCTACAGTGGTCAGTACAACTATCAAAGGAACTACGGACGTTATGGACGTTATGGCGTCTACGATCATGACATTGAGACTCCTGACTACCCCGAAATTGACAGCTACTTGTTCAAATACATGATGATGAGAGGTCGTCGACAGGGTAGACAGAATACTAACAGCTATACAAACAGATTGAGGCAGCTTGCAAGGCTTGAAGCCTATGACCTAATCTGAGGTAGGAAAGATTGACTCCCTTTCACACACACACACACGCGCGCGCGCAAAACGAACACAATGCACAGATAGTTTCAGAAGTGATATCAAAATGTATTATTGGTTTAATTAACTTAGTAAACACGTCTCTGTCTATAGAAAACCAAAAACTGGGATCGCGATTATGTAATGCCATAGTTTGTTTCACGGCAATATGTATTTGACAAACAGCTCGACTGCTTTCTCAGTTCCTTTTCATCCAAATATGTAATTTGCGACCATCGAGAGATTTAGCGTTCTCCTACCAGCCATTCCAGGAGCGTCGATTGCATTCATCACGTCTGACTCTTGTATTATACCATCAAATGTTCGTATATGCCATTCTTCTATGTATGTTTATTTATATTTTCTATTTTTTTCAGACAACACCAAGTGTCATGTGACATTTACATGACAAACATATGTACGCGGCTGGTGGGACTGCATGTAATCACATATTTATTAAAAAATAAACATATGGAAATTTTAATACAACTGTTATATGTTTGTTGTCACTGAGAGATAATATGCTGCAAACCCATTGGGGAATCGACATCAGATTATAATGTTCCAAATGTATCAGAGAGTGTTGCTCCAAGATCACTGTTATTTTGGGGTTTGGGTTTTTTTCTGTTTTTGTTTTGTTTTAGTTTTTTTTGTTTTTTTTTGCAAACAATACATACTTAGACACATTTCACATGCATCATCGGACAACAATACTGAAATCTTGCTTCACAACAGATGTCTGTAGTTGTCAATAATCTATGACTGGACTTACGAACCAATGCAGCGACATAAATGAATTTAACTGGTGCTGGAACACCGAAATTAGAGAAGAATGTGATTGAACACAACTGTATTGTGAAATCAATACCTTCTTGCAGTTCGCCAATGATCGATCACTGGATCTCAATCCAAAACAACACAAATGCTTTGCCACAGGGTGATACTATTCACTTGGACGAACCGGCTCTCCTGCAGGAACCATTGAATAAAGCATCATTGTTGATGGTTAGTTCTACATACCAAAACATCGACTAGAGAGTGTAGTGTTTATGTATTGTTTCTAAACGTTTGGCGGAGCCAGCAACAGGCTCTTCTGAATCAGACCAGGACTACCTATTCCTGAATCTCCAAGCAAGGAAACTGGGGCTATAGATTTAAGCAGCATACTGACACAAAAACCAGATGTAGGTTCCCCAAATGTGCCATAATATGCAAGATTTCAGGTAATACCAAAAATATCGTTTTCCTATGCTAACCTAATTTCATCCTGGTTGTTGAACTAAAAGAACGTATTCTATCTAATGTTGCTACTAAAACTTCATCAATTGTTTAAATATTGATCTAAATATTATGATTAGCCTCCGACCCGTTGGAATCACAACTCGAAAGTCACTACAGATGTTGTCGAAGAAATGCCACAAATGGACAAAACAAGAAGAAGAATCTGTAGAGTGTCTTTCAGAGAGGTTTTAATTCAGCGAGTGATGATGTCATTGGTCAAGTGCACATATTGACAAACGATTACGTCCCTCTATCTCTTATCCAGAGTCTAGCTGTCCTGCTTGAAATGTTTCAGTTTTTCCCACTGACAGGGCCTCAAACAACATAACAATCATATAAATCTTATTACATACATATTTTCCACCAAAGGTAGCATAACAAATAATGTCCAACATAATGTCAACTGAGTAAGCTTTATCAACTTTTGGTTTGACTCATAAATCTCTGTAAACTTTAGTTTAATTAGTTTATTTTATTCAAGGACAGAGACGTACCGTCACGCTTCAGAAAGATACTGAACGTCCATATGTCGCTCGTGTTGTGACAGATTTCTTGACACAGCAGGACATTCCGGTTCTCCCCTGACCAGCTGTTTTACCCGACCTGCCCCTTATCGAGTACGTGTGGGATGAAACGGGGTGACGTTTCCGCCATGCCCAGAATGAGTCATTGACGTCAGATTATTTGCGACAAGCGTTGGTTTAGAAATAGAACAACATTCCCAAAACTTCCTTTAATAGCTTTGTGTCGTCTGTGGGTCGTCGCATATGAACGCCAATGGTGGACACACTCGATACTGCATTTTCAACATTGGATAGCCCATCTCGAGGGTGTGTCATGATGCCTAGTGTCTCATCATTATCCCGTCAGTCTAACAAAGACTGAAAAAACACCGCAAATCGTGTCATCGTTTTGCATTAAAACTGGCATGATATGGAATAGAATAATGGTTTGAAAACATATTCTAACGTAATTACCACCAGGCGTTCACCTTTTGTTTATAATTGTTAAGCACCCAACGAATGCCAATGAACATTTAACAGAGACAAACAGAGACATTTTCATTAATTTAGTTTAAATCTATCACTATTCTTTTGCCATTTGGGGACAACTCTGAACGCCACGATACAACAAAATATGCACGTGCAACCATGATTTTCTCCAAGTGTTGTATGATCATGCATCATAACTTCACGATTTAATGTGCGGTTCTCAAATGGTTTATCATTGCCGTGAACAATGGCACGCAAAAGTTTGTCAGAAGCAGGGAGATGGCACATTATTGGCTTCCACACGACATGAATATCAAACAAGTTATTTGCATCTAGCATGGTCCTATAGCATCAGTTTCTGCGAGACTGTGAAGAACCGGTTAAGAGTGGCTGGACTGGTCATCAGGAGGGTCATGCGACGTCTTGTTGACAAATGGCCATAACAGACCGCGTTTGATTTGGTGTCAAGGAAAGTAGTGAAACTGAAGGTCGGTTCTTGCTCTTTGCCAAAGATGGTCGAGTGCGAGTATGGAGGGCATAGAAATAAAGCCTATACTATATACTATATACTATATACTATATACTATACACTATATACTATACTATATACATATACCTAATAGTATATACTATACCTATAACATTCTTCCCTTGATTCCAGTCGGAGGAGGCTCTCATGATTTGGGGATGCTTCTCACATGATTGCAAGTTGGACATGGATAATAACGCTGGACCATTCTAGTGAATAACTTTGTCCAAAACACTGGACAGCTATGAGTCAGTCTATCAACCCTGTTGAGCACAGGTCGTAGTGCGCAGGCGTTTACAAGCGTGTTGTTAGCGGTGTAAGTCGAAGAGTTCCGGCCGTCATCAGGGCAAATGCAAGAAGTACGCGTCACTGACTCCAAGCTCTTGTTGATCGGCCTTAGTAACATCTGTGACAAACCCCATCATGTGCCGTTAGTTGATAAACTTGTCAGTTCAATAGTTTCATGCAGTATTCATGTTCATGAAAATTACCTCATTTGCATATCATGCTTCTGAGGCAATATTCGCCAATTCTGGTGTTCTTGTATCACCAAATGTATTTTGGCACGGTAACTGGATGATCATCTCTGTCCTCAGAAGTACTGGGGGTGCTTAAAGAATTTCTCTATGTATACATTTCAAAGTACATTTTTTGTTAATAGAGAGAAAATTAAAATGATATGATTTTATTTCAGCTGTTTTAAGTCCCAAAATAGATGCACTAAAGAAGTTTTAAATAAGCCCGAACTGAAACGTTCGTGTGAGTCCAAACATGAGTAATTTCTGGTGTTCCTCGTCGTGACGTTGCTGGAATAGTGCTAAAAGCGGTGTACGCCCAAACTCAGTCACTCAGCCAAACATGATTGACTATATTACCTAAAGCATCGGAAATCGCTCGTAAAATCACGAAAGCATGCCCATAAGATCGTTAGAGAAAACGCTCAACTGGAAGCATGAGAACCGTTTTGTAAATCGACGCACGAGTGTATTTAAATCACACAGCATTCATGGTTAATTCCTTAATAAAAAGTTCAAAGGGTGCAACACATACATTTGGAGGACATGTCACAATTTCATGCATCAGTGACAAAAATGATGTCCGACGCATTTCACCATTTTGACTTTTACTAGACATTTCCGTGTTTTTTTATATAATTATATTTTCAGCATATGTTTATGAATATCATGAGTATTTGATAGTGATTCCTAAACACATGGTCTGTTATCGTATCTCTTAATGTCAGTGAACCCGTGACGGAGTTCGGAGTAGAATAGGCCTTCAGCAGCCAAAGATTGGCATAAATGGCGACTATGCTTGTCGCAAGACGCGACCAAAGGGATAGTATGGTCAGACCCGGTTGTGACTTGGTTGACACATGTCTTCGGTTCCCAGTTGTGCTGATCGATGCTCATGCTGTTGATCACTTAATTGTCACGTCCAGGCTCGATTATTTACAAACTGCCGCCATATAGCTGGAGTATTGCTAAATGCGGTGTCATACAATAACATAATCATGATATCGTCAGGGTATCTTTATCGGATCGGGAAGAGGAAACTAGAAACACAACCATATCAGAATACTTTATCAACAGGTAAGGAAGTAGCGACACATTACACATGACTCTGAACCGACAAGCCGTTGATTTAATCCTTAGTTTATAACGCCAGACGTAGTGTGAACGGGGAATCGAAGTTCAGACATTCCACTGTTAGGTAGAAGCTCGATCCACTTCACCATTAACGATCAAAATATTTTCGAGGGAGCACAAGTATCCCTGGACGGCTTGCGTCACGATGCTCTGGACTGGTTTCATCAAGTGATACAACAAACGTGTTTCCTGGCACCCGATGGTTTTCCCATTAATTACTGCATGTTCAAACATAATCCTTACATAATCAGCTACCTAACGGAGTTGTTATGTTAATTCTCGCCTGAAGAATGACACGTGTTGCATCGATAATCACGACATAAGACGTGATGTCATTATTAGAGTGACAGTTTAAACGCCCCGTAGATAGGCCATGAATGTGATATAATGCATGTGATTTAATGCTTATTATGCATTACTTCCAATTCACGGGTATAAAAGACCAAGCATAACTTTATCGGACATAATTCCATCTACCTTGAAGATTCATCTTTTTGGACACAGGTATGCGACATTTTGCAATTATAGTGTTGTGGTCATGTGTTCGTTCAACTAAATGCAAAGTTTTTAAGCATTGTGTTATTTTCAGAACTCTTCATGCTTTATTCGAAAAACTTCCCCCCTGTATCCCCATTAAATTTCATTCAAGTGATATCATATCATCTAAATATATATTCATCATCTGATAACAATGAGTTTTAACATAGTTCTTTTTTGTATCTTAACATACTATCATACTTGTATCAAGACATGTCAAACTTACAGAAATTCCTCTCAAAGACATTTTTCCTCATTGTTAAAATTTAGGGGGAATGCGGATGGAAGTCTTACCGTTTTATTAACACATCTGGTAATTGTGGTGTTTTCTTCACACAGCGTAAATCATACTGGTACTCGAAACTTTGTTTTATTTTAGCCGTTTCCAACACAACAATGCAACTGAAGATTGTGTGTCTACTTCTGGTCGCCACTGTGGCGATGGCAGCTGCCTACAGGGGTCAGTACAACTATCAGAGGAACTACGGACGTTATGGACGTTTTGGCCTCTACGATCATGACATTGAGACTCCTGAGTACCCCGAAATTGACAGCTACTTGTACAAATACATGATGATGAGAGGTCGTCGACAGGGTAGACAGAATACAAACAGCTACAACAGATTGAGGCAGCTTGCAAGACTTGAAGCCTATGACCTAATCTGAGGTAGGAAAGCATTACTCTCTTTAGTAATGGGTGAGTGAGTGAGTGAGTGAGAGAGAGCTTTATGCCATCTTTGATACTCCAGCAACATCAGCGAATATGGATTTCACATATTGTGCCCATGTGGGAATCGATTTGACGAGACAACGCTTTATCCACTAGGCTACCCCTTCACTCAAAATGAAAACAATGTGCATTGATTATCTAACAAAATCTGTTTCTGAACACACCTTTAACCCGAAATTGATTGTGTAAGACCATGGTATGCCGATGTTCTTATGACAAAATATACAGTCTTCACAATACCTTTACGTCTAAATATGTGACTCAGACCATCTGGAGAAATAATGTTCTTTATACAACCATTCCAGATACTGTTTTTCTTTAGTGTATATATCATATACAGGACAATCCGTACCTTTATGTCTAAGTAAATGTCATATTATCTATTCCTCGCTTTCTCCTTTTTTCAGAAACCACGGGATGTCACGTGACATGTACATGGCCAATGGGATTGTATGGAGACACATATGTATTGAAAAATAAACACATGAAATTTTATTGTGTTGTTCTTCGGAAAACATATGTTAAAGTGAGTGAGTGGTTAATATCACATATGTTAAAAGCCTGCGGGGTCACCATTATCAGTTTATAACGTTCAATATCTTTCAGGCTAAGTTGCTCTTTCATCCGAGGATTGAGCTGTTCTCTGTTCAACGTGTACGCCGCACCAACATCGTCAATCTAATCCTAGTAGGAACCACTATGCTTTCTTTGATTGGCATTCGAGAAGTTGAGGACATGATGAATGAGTGTATTGATATGCAACTTCTCGCCGACAGGGTGTTTTATTTCTAAACGTCGCCCGTACAAGAAGGGAGTTGTATATCCACCAAATTGTCCTCATTTGCCACTGAGTGTTCCCAAACTACATTACACAGAGACACAGTGCACATACATCCCCATGCGACTATAATAGTGGCACACTAAATATGTCAATAGGTGTTTGCAGTTTCTCAGTGCGCTATCGCGGAAGTTGCGAACAAATACAACAATAATTTGAAACAGTTCTAGAGGTCAGTTAAATGAATCAATGGGGTTACAGCAGAATCGGACTGAACACAACTGAATTGTGAAATCAATAGTTTTGGCAGTTGCCAATGATCTATCACGGAACTGTCGAACTAAACCGACACATTTAATTTGAAACTGTGCTTAGGGGTCATTTCTAAACCGAAACACAGAGGTTACTGATGAATCAGTCTGAACGCAATCAAATTGTTAAATCAGTAAGCTCAATGAATAATCAATCTTTCTTTAGAAACAAACACGATTGAAAAGATGAATGAAGTAACAGTGATTAGAATTTCTGCTTTGTGCCATATTAAAAAATATTGCTGCTCTTTCGATTGGAATTTGAAAGATTCTGCATACAATTTGGAAGATGGCAGGATGTCTCTCAGGTGTTGTGTACCGTTCCAGCTCCGAAAGTAACAAATGGTAGTGTAACCTTCATTAAATCATGGATTATAAGAGACACACCTTCGGCTAACAATCCTGTTGGGAAATCATATAGGTCTTAAGAAGTGACATGGAGTCGATGGTTTCGTGAGCTCCCTTCTCTCGTACTACTGCCCCCTCTTTTGACGCTATGGTTTCAGGTGAATGTAGATGTTTCTAATTCAGATACAGTATATATACATGGTGTTTGAAATTAATATTCTTTTGTTTTTCCTTTTGTTTTTTTTAATGGGAATCATGAGAGAAGAGTCATTCTCCTCTGTTTTAGAGGAATTAGCTTAAATATCCACTTGACCCGATTCCATTACAATACGTAAAAGACTGTAATCGAGCCTGGACCAGACAATCCAGTAATCAAGAACATGGGCACCGATCTAAGCAGTTGGGATACGATGACATGTGTCAACCAAGTTAGTCACCTCTTGTAACAATAGGCTGAAGAAGCAGACATACTATCTTCTCTTGCGTCGTGGAAATTGAAACGTTTTGAAACAAAGAAAACTGAATGTTTATCGAATGGTAGTATTTGGTGCATTGGTTGTACTTGTGTCGAAATTATACTTCAGCATTGTTTTTCATTTGTTGACTTTTTCGGCGAATTATGATCATAAAGCCGGAAAGCTTTACTAATAACCTGAAAGGTTGATACTGGCAGATTTATGAGTTTAGTGATGCCTAGTCTGTGTAAGTACCATAGTGAGAAGCAAAGCTCTTATACATGCTAATATTTGTGTAGCGCCAATATTTAGCTCAGCGGCTCAAAGGCGGTTTGTTTTTCGCTCGATCACTTGATGTCAATCTCAACAGTTATTCTTAAAGCTAAACTCTATCTAAAATAACTTCTTTGAGAAACACCTATAAATAGGAGCTGTAATGAAGGATAATGGATGTATGGACTGGATGAACAACTTCTAGTTTACAGTAGGAGGAGCATACAGTTACGGTAAGGGTTTTAGGATTATTGGAAAAAAAACATTCCGGTAAAAAATGTACCGGTAAAAAAGTCCTGTGTCAAAATGTTCTTCGTAAAACGTTTTCAGTTATTTATTTGACAAGATTGACATGAAGGACTATAAATTAATACAAAACCCGAAGAAATCAGAAATCAGTATTGATGTTAAGGACGTTTTTACCTAGACAAATTTAGGACTTTCTTTACCGGTTCCTTTTAACAGAGGACCTCTTTACAGAACACCGGATTTAACACCGCTGGTAAGGATGGAAGAACCTGTACCGAAACGACGGCGTCACTTTAAATAGAGGTTGTTTATCCATATATATCATCCTTTTTTAACCTAATAGACATTATGTTTCTCATTGCATTTGGCAAAAATGGAATAAATTACTTTCAAATTGAGATAAAAGATTTCTAAACTGAGAACCTGCTGTGAATATCTACATAGAGAGAGGAACTCCAAATCAGCTCACTAAAATGTCCCCAGGACAGAAAACGTGGGAATGTAAATATGAGAGTATGTCAAACCTGGTTTGAGATGGTTTAATATTCACGTATTTAATCGTGTATGTATTTTCATTTTATTCCAAACAAATGCTCATGATTTCTAATGTGACATCTTAGTAATGAACATTTTGATCACCGCATGTTCTCCTTCAGGCAATAACACCTACAGCGGTACTGTTAGGTAACTAGCATAGTTATGGGTTATTAATGCGAGTAAGGGTTATTAATGCGAGTGCAGTAATTACTGAGCAAATGGACGGGTGACAAGTGGCAGGTGCGTCACACTGCTGAGGACGTTCCGTTGTGAGCAATCGAATCTGTGACACCTCGGCGTTGTCAAGTCAAACGGAACATTTGTCATTGCTTCTTTACAGTGATTTGTGATGTGCACTTATTGTCTTATATTCAAATACACCATCACTTTCGGCGAGAATGCATCTAACGGGCAGTTAATCATAAGTATTGGAGTCGATTAACTAATTCAGAAAGAATTATGGACACCTTGCCAGTGTTGTTTGACGTTAAGACGTCTTGCCGAAACGCCACATTCCACAAAAACGTCACAAGGTTCACACAGAATTAGATGAAGTACAGTATAACACAAACTGTTTCCTGCCGCAGTTTTAACGGGAAATCTTTTTGAATTTATCTTCCCTTCACTAATCAAATTTTCAAGTCATGCTTTGTCGTTTTGTTGATGTTCTCAGTCGTAACATTTAAAACTACAGTGTGTTTTCATTGAATATGTAGTCAAACCGCTTTCGTATTACGGCCGATTAGGTTGTATTGCCGTAATTTATTACTGCGGGGAGCCGATGCGGTGCGCGAAATGTGAAAGTTGTGTTATGTGAATTTCGTTGGGTCGTACATGATGGGATTCGGACTTTTAGCAGAGAAGTGAGAAACAGTTGTCAAGCAATTGTTGAATATCAGTAACGGGCGAATTATGTCAATCATCACTTACATGTAGCCAATGTTCACATACGAATAACATGGACAAAACTGAAATCTACTTTTTTGGTCTGTAACAGTTTGTGATGTTTGAAATCTAAAATCACTATATGTATAACTGGCCATGGTGCCTAAAATATTGCAAATGTTTTCAATGACTGCATTTTGATTATCCTGAATAAAGGGTATATATGAAATTGTATTGTTTTCTCATTTTTGGTAAAAGGACATAATTAATACTAACACATTCTTTTACTAAATATAATATTTAAGACATAGAAGAAACCATACTACTATCAGGATAAGGTCATATTCAAGGGCACTGTCCAAATTCTATATATCATTGCCTAAATAAAAATACATCTATTCATAGTGATAATAAATTGCAATCGCTGGTGTAATCAATGGCACTATTGAGTGCTGTGAACACTTTACATTTTACTGCAGTGGCTATATATAGCTTGTCTTCCCAATAATCAGATTATTATAATAGTCATGAAAAAGCTCATATTTTATTGTTTAGATCTACGTCTTCATGTTTCATTGCAATAAACTGATTTTTTTCAAATTCTATCACAAATATATTAATAAAGCTATTATCTTTTGCCACATTGTATCAATAGATATCTACAGATATCTGTGTACCATGTTCTCATTTTCTCTGATGTTTGTATGATGGTACGTGTGTACTTTTATATTACATTACACATGCATGACTTTATTCATATTATCTGTTAAATTTGTAAGATTATAAATATATGCATAAACATATCTTCATAGAGTAATTGTGTTGTTAAATTCGAATTTATGTCATGAAAAAACATGCATGTGAATGTAAAAAAACCCAGTTTCAGTGTTGATTCTTAACAAACAGACATAAAATAACGTTTTCTTTGAGAACCGTTGAATGAAAATCAGAATATAAAGTTAATGTTATATAGTATATGGTCTATCATTGGAAATATTTTGTCAACATAATGATACCAAAACAAGAATCACATATGTGATGTAATTTTACCATACATTTCCTCTTGGGTAGTCAGAAGACTGCTGTTTGTTGAGACAAATGCCTGTAAATGATTATTTATTTTAAGAGTTTTACGTGGTGTTAAATAATAACAAATTCACATGTATAAAAATAAATCACAACACTGACTGATGGACACATTTCATAAGTGCTAAATGCTTCATTCAAGCTATGATGACTGATATTTCTGCTGCAACCGACTACCTGCTTGGATAATAGGTGCGCTTATACATGTATGCACAGAAATACAGTGACAGAATCTAAAACCAAATGGATTTTCGTGACTGAGGAACTGCTCTTCGTAAACGTAATCAATATATTTATACCATAAATGGTGCATTCAACACGGAATTTGTTCAGTTGTCAGGGATGTGATATAATCACAAATTGGCGACAAAGACTTTCCAGGGGATACTCGTTGGTTGTAGATATATCTCCGTAGTTGTTAAATTCAGATCGGTGTTAGTATGGGAACCATTTGCAAAATTGTAATGCGACAAGTGTGAAAGAATTACGTGGAAATTAACGTAAGTATTGGTAATTTATGAAAAGAAATTTCATTATTTCATATATGTTACGACACCCGAGACTCTCACTGTCTTGTGTTCTGTCATAAGAAATACCATGACAATTTATGGATTTTTGATGGTCTTTCCCCCGTTATCTTCTACAGTCCACTGTGTCAATTCGTACTGAACATGGAAATTCAACATGCCTTTCTAAATGAAAAATCAAAAAGCAAATCATTAGTCAGTTAAAGGCTTTCCGTCGTAAACGATCGTCTTTTTTCAATGAAGGTGACCAGTGCAACGCGGATGCTGGGTTCTGGGTCTAAATCCCCGGGGGAGAGCATGAGTGAGTGAGTGAGCATGCTTTATATCACTTTTAGCAATAGCTTCACACACTCCATGAAGGGAATCGAACTCTGGTCTTCGGCATGATGCGCGAACACTATAACCACTAGGCTACCCTAGATCTAATGGTTGTGGGCAGGGATTCCAGATTCCCTTCATTTCTGGGTATGTCAGCACGTTACTCTTACACTTGCGCGTGTGTGCTCATAGATAACAAACCATGTATGTACAGGTAGTTTTCATTTTATTTTCACTTAAATAATTATTAGATAAATAATATAAATAATTGCAGCGGTAATCTTCGACACATGTCCGGTCTCAGTCCACGCTGAAGTCATTCTGAAAAGTAAACATGAACTGTTAATTGCAACCTGATCATGACATCAACATCCTTGCATAACTTCTAAACGTTTCAGATGCACAGCTTTGCGTCTCAGTTTTTAAAAATCGTAAAATGTGTCATGACGGAACAACGTTGACAGAGAGAGTGACAGAATTTCGTTGATATATTAAATGTTATGTACATGACTTGTTCATGATGATAGTAAGGTAGCCACGATCATAACCACAAAGCTGTTATTCAGCAGCCTGCACGTTAAACATACTTTAGATCAAGTCGTAAGCTTCTAATCTTGCAAGTCTGGCGAGTCTGTTGTAGAGTCTGCTGTAATGTGATGGGCGTCCTCCACGTCGACCACCACGTCCTAGCATGTACATCGGGTACTCCAGCTCCGGGAAGTCAGGCATTTCAAACTCGTAGTCATAACCATAGCGGCTGTATGGAGATTTGTTCACGTACCCTTGCGTTCTGTATGCACTAGCGGCAGCGACAGTGACGACAAGGAGAAGGAAGACGTGATTCAGTTGCATGGTGTTAGTCTTAAGAAATAGAGAAAAAATATGATATCAAAGACTTGGCACATAATATATAAACATGGAAAACAAATTCATATCATGAGTACGGATTTTGTAACGTAAAACATTTACATGTACAATACAGTATCATGTAGTACATGTTTCTTTCTTTGTACACCAGATGTAAACGAACTGGTTGTTTAGACCCGGAAACTGGGTCACGTGCATGGACAGAGATACGGCACTGAACTAAACTTAGTGGTCAGTGTGAGTTCTTTATAAGAGGTAAAACCAGAACTCGGATTCAGTGTTTTGGTTCCGTAGTGTCCATTTTAAAGTAGGACGTGGACGTATCATTCACGTTGCTACATACGTACAATAACGATATGAGCCCCAGGGAGTTGAGACTGAAAGTACAATGTGCCGTCGTGATGGACATCAAAAGGTCGGGGGAATACAACGCACCCTCGAGCAGCTGAACTGGATACCGGCGAAATGGATAGCGGCGCTATACAAATGTTTAGTATAATAACAGTGTAATACTAATGGCCTGGCTATCATTGTATCCATGTGGGGATTCGATGATGCTAAACAGGAATATAGATAGTGACTCTTGAAGCTATAATGTAGTATGAAGACATACATCAGAAATGCACTTTACTGTAGCCTATAAAGGCTGACATCCACGGCATTTTACCTTTACCAATAGAAATGAACATGAAATCAGACAGAGTTTTCACTAGATGCATTAGAGGTATTCAGGAATGCCTTCTGGAGGTACAGATGTATGTACAAAGACAAACAGATGAATTGCACTTACCTGTAGCTTAACGTGGCGAAAGACGATATCTGAACAAGGAATCAGTCCTATATATATATGTCTGTAGATGGTGTGATATTTATGAGACAATCAATCAAATTTGTCACACATGAATAATGCCATGGCTAGTTACAATGACCTGAAGTAACGAGATCATTTATCAATGATCGTTTATTATGTAACGAACACTCTGCTTCCATTGACTATTTTTGGGATAATGTTGTAGAACATGACATAATGTCGATGTTTTCCAATATTATTACACACATTTGATATTACATGATAGAAAGTAAAGTTAATGCCGGACACATTACTACACATGTTTAGATTGATGTTACATGGTACAATGTATTTCTTTTAGACGTTGTTTACAATACAACAGCCTCTAGGTATAGGTATTCAGACTGATGTTAACACATACTTTGTATCAAGTAAAGCAATTTGTAGATGGCTCATATAATTGTACAGTAGGGGCAGTTTGTAGATTTGTGTTTTGAAATAAAAAAATTAATGTCAAATCAATTGCTAAAGGATTCTTAATGATTTGAGAAAAAAGTTCTGAAGATGGTCATTTCAACGGTGAAATACTAGATCTGGTAGTTGGACGCAGTGCGATGGTGTAGGTTTGAAATTGCTTGCCAACGTCGTAGTAACTGATTATTTACAGTCGATCGTCATATAATTGGATTGTGGTGTTAAACAAGCAACAACGGTAAAAGTATGTTGAATGTAATCACTGAGCTTGACAGATGCATCTGTATATGCGTGAATTCAATGACACATATTCCATGTTTTCACTTTGTTTCACTGAAATAATACAAGGGCTATATTGCACATGCATTTGCCTTTGTATAACCTTCGGTTTCATCTCTGGAGAACATTATTTGGTTTCATCTCTGGAGAACATTATTGTGTGCGTGTGTGTGTGTGTGTGTGTGCGTGTGTGTGTGTGTGTGTGTGTGTGTGTGTGTGAGAGAGAGAGAGTGGTTTATTATGCAGATGCTTCTACTTGTTTGAGATATATTGCATTAGGAGCAACCAGTACGTATTTGGTTCGTCACCGTTTGCGTTAGACTAACAGCTAGTCGCTGAAATGAACATATTTTACTGAAAAAATGTCCATAGTGAAAAAAAATAATATAATGAAATGGAGCCCTGAGATCTAGACTTGCCACATTTTCGAGACTTGCGTGGGCTTTCTTGGATATATATACTTCAGGGTCTGTATGACAGATTACGTTGGCGTCTTCCAATCTTTATATACCGTGCTTTGTATGCGTACGTCAAAACAAATGTAAAGCGCCCGCAGAGTTCATTTGCTGGCGTACAGTTGCTTTGCTCTTATTGCTGTTATTCCTGAACCGGATGCAATTCTGGTTGAGTCATGCTCAGTGATGTAACTGACATATTCCCGTGCTCGTATTTTCCATACACGGTTACGGGGGCGCGGTGGGCTAAAGCTCCAGGCTAGTGATCAGGCAGCGAGGTTCAGGTGCAGGGTGTAAAAACCTTTGAGTCAGCTTTGTATCTAGACTCTGCGTGTTGTCATAAGCCCTATTGTGCAGTACACAACCCTGTGCACCTACAGAATCCAAGAATGCGTTGATATATGTCCAGTGGTGGCAACATGAATACGTGCATACACCTAGTTGCGGGTACAGCAACGTGCAGTAAACTTGGACAAAGTACTGCGACTATGTGTCCCCATACACCCAGCTGTAAAACTCGGTGCGCCTAGTGGCAGCAAGAGTTGTATACTCCCCAGGAGTTGAGATTAATAATACGATGTGACACTGAGACAGACAAGCAATGATCGAGGGAAACAAATACCAGCGCCTTGAGTAAGCAATAGTTGCATGGATATGTGCGCTATATAAATATCCTATAAGAATAATAGGTTGTTGGACACAATCTGAAACTTGATGTTGATTTTGTTGATGGCGATGTACTGCTGGACGGAACAGCGATGGGAGTAAACCATGTGAAGTCCTTCATCAAGTCTACTCAGAGTCGGTCCTTTGCGGAGAAACCTTCTGAGAAGCCATTGTATCGTGTGTACGTGCAGTGTGTGGAACAGAACAGCAATCCAACTGACTCCTTTGCCTGGATGAAGTCGGCTGGTCTCAAATGTGAAACTGAGGGCTTCCTTTTTGCTGCTCAGGACCAGTCACTTCCCACTCGCAATCACCAGAACGTGATTCTTAAAGAAAATATCGCCTTTGCAATGAATTTACAGAGACTGTCCAACACCTTGTCCGGGGATGCCCTTCCTTGGCAGAAACAGCATATCTTAAGAGACATGATGGCATGGCTCGCTGCTTTTACTACCGTCTCCGCCATGCCTGTGGTTTTGACCCCGAGGTCCATCCATGGTACGACCCTGAACATGTCCAGGGTGTCTTGGAAAATGATGCTTTCAAACTTCTCTGGAATAGGCCAATATGCAGCCTTAGATGAATTCCAGCCAACAAACCTGATCTTGTCCTTTTTGATAAAACCAGTGAAAATGTTTTATATCACTGAATTTTCTGTCCCTTTTGACAGCAATGTGATTGGCAAGATTCAGTAAAAGCATGACAAATATGCGGACCTCGCCTTTGTAAAATCTCGCTTGCATCCCACGTACACTGTCATCAGGCTCCCCATTGTTCGCGGTGTGCTTGGTTTGGTACCTCCTGAACTCTTGGCGCAGATCAGGAGAGTGCCCGTGTTCTCCACCGGGAGCACAGCCCTTCTGACAATCTGGGTAATGCAGAAGGCTGCAGTGTTGGGGAGCCTTCATATTTTCTGGAAAGTTCTTGGTGGGTTCGACTAGGCAGTTTCCTGGGAGAAGTCCCATTCGCTCTCTGGGCTGCGTGTAGAGGGGGCGAGGACCCTGAGCTGATGACGAGCTTTACTAGTCTGACTGTGCCAGGATCACCTGAATCTGGATCTGGGATAAACAGGAGGTCAATTACATTGCTCGAATCACCGCTGAGAAATCAATATGTGTTCCTTGTTCGTTCAGTTTGAAATGTATCTGTCCGTACCACTTAAGAAAAGGTAAATCCGAGTGCACGGTCTTCATTGTGACACTGACATGAACATCAGTTTGTGAAAAGTCTTCTCGATTCCTTGTGTGTGTCCACTGACAACACCAGCAGAAGCTGAAAAGAACTACCAGATCGTTGTATGCTAGATATTATTACAGAATGTTAATGTTTACATTCGGAATGTAACTACATAATCCAAGGTCAACAGCCGCCCCCCCTCTCCCCTTCCATGGATGTTTCTTGTGATTCTTATTTAATAGGAGTGACCTGATCGTGCTTTCGTTTAAGTTCATTGTGAAACACTTGGAAAAGGTCTACAGCCCTTGCTCATTCTGTCATCGCGTTGATTTTCAGTCAAGCACACCAAATGATAATAAACAGTTATACGTGCGTTGACACAATTTAGCGATTACTAAACAGTCACTATAAGAAAATACAATATAGCAAGCGTGTATACTTTATTCATTTCGTGAAATGACTAAGAGGGTCAGCCACTATACTATACAGCCACTATATTTCCTGAAATGTTATTTCATCTATATGTGATGGACAGGGGTTTGTGAGGCGTGGCTGCTCTGGACACAACAAGTGTCAAACAAACAAGAGTAAATGCTTCGACGCCCAACTGAAGTGCTACAGTTCCTGTCACAATAGTTTTAACTGTTAGTGGCAATAAGTGATGTTGAAATTATGATCCACTTTTGTAGATTCAGTTAGTAAGTGAAATTGTATGAAATGACTGAAGTATATTGAACGTTGTTACACAAACTGACGCAAAATGGTTGACCCTCTCAATCATTAAACGAAATTACTGAATTTTTAGTCATTTCACGAAATGACGGATTTCACAATCTGACTGCAACATATATAGGTTTGAATGTGTGACGAGCATTCGTTAGATGTAGAAATCCTTGGAACAATGGAACAGAAAGCTGTTGGTAAATCAATCGATGCCTTGATACTTGTATATGCAACAACAACGAGGCATGTTTATTTCCTTCAATCATGTTGAGAATGCATTTAATGGTTCGCGTGACATGTATGGTGGTTGAAGGTGACAAAGGCGCCATAAGGCATGTAATTGACAACAGAGAGTGAGTTTGTCATCTGTTTGTCTTGTCTCCCACTGTCGATATGTGCGATCTAATGCTATGTTTTCATTAGTTACACTTGCCATTTGTTAAACAACTCACAACAAGCCAGGCGAGTATAGATTATATGACTAATGGCCCTCGTTTTACCTTCCCATGAGGAAAGTCCCCGATTTCTCGAAACAAACTTAAGTCTGAGTTTTGACGTAAGTTCGAGGTTTTACTCAGATTTGAGAAACACATTTGCTAGAATGTGCTGAAATTGACATTAAACTCAAAAATAGTAGACAGTTTGAGTTTTGTGAGATATAGCTTAAGGTGTGAGGGCATTTTCTATTTTTAAAAATGCAGTTGAGTTTAAAGTTCAGTGGGTTTAAATTGTCAAACTCAGTTCATTTCGGGAAATCGAGGCCAGAATAACAGCCCGAGCTACGCGTCACGGTTGATTACCATATATCTTTATGTACTAATTCATCACAATTAAGTTTTCTATTTATTAATTTTCGGGTAGAGCGCAAGGCCACAGTTATCAGCACTGCAAAATGAGTCCGTTTTGCCATGATTGCTATAGTTCCGTTCTTGGTTTTACGCAGCGCTCAGCAATATTCCAGCCATATGGTGGCGGAGTGTAATTAATAGAATCGGGACCAGACAATCCAGTGATCAACAGCATGATCATTGATCTACGCATGTGTTAACCAAGTCAGCGAATCTGACCCCCGATCTCACTTCAAAGTTACAAAGGACATTTCTGATAGTCCACCAATTATTGAGTGGAGCATGAACGCACAGGTTGCTTGCCCGAGTCCGGCGGTAGAGAAGTCATAAGGCGATATTATTAAAGTATATCTCTTATATACATGGTTCATGTTAAGGTATCTTTATACATTTTATATTTGAAATAATTGAATGATAGATAACTGAATATTCTGGCTGGCAAATCTATAAATTGTCCAAATATCTCAAACAAACAGTAGACGTTTGAAGACCGACTATGAAAAACTGCCTTGCAAGTAACATGATCCAAACAGAATCCAGTAGGCTATAAGGACAGCATGACAATGACAGTTATATGAATACAATTTAAATCACAATTCTGTCTGTGAGGTAATCAGTATCAGAATTATGTTTTAACAGATTAGAGGTTCTCTAGTAATTGCTCGCAGGAACGGATGTAACATGTTCAGAAAACTGAACTAATCCTTGACATGATCCACATTAGGTCATCACGCTGAACACATGACAGGAACTCAATGAAACTGACTGGCAGACATGATGGAGACTGACAGAGCCCCTTGGTGGATTATCCTGATTGAATGATAGTTCATTGATAATCTATAGCAAACACATTATGACCATTTTGTAGAGAATATCGCATTTCCTGGACACATATACTTGTAGTTAGTGTCTGTGTGAGACCATTTATGAGTTGTTATTTTCTAAGAAAGTGTTTAAATATCCAAGTGAATGTACTGAGGTCGTGTTGTCCGTAATCAGCCTCGGTCGTGGCTTTAATCTACCAGTTTAGTGGTGCAGCTGTAGGTGACAAAACCCTGTGAAGATCCGGGTTGGAATTGATCTTCAGCAACCCATGCTTGTCGTAAGAGTCCATTAACGGGATCCAGTGGTCAGGCTCGCTGATGTGGTTTCACGCACGTCATCAAATCCTAATTGCGTAGAACGATGCTCATGATACTGATCACTGGAATGTCTGGTCCAAATTCGATTATTTACACAACGCCGCTATGCAGCTGGAATTTTGCTGCGTGCGCGCTCAAACAACAAATATCCAAATCCTGTCAGTAGAACCACCAATCAGCAGTTAGTGGAGCCCAGTTGAGTGGAACAGTTTATTTCTGGTAATGAGTACAGACAGACCGTGGCCATGCAGCTGAGGCGTTAAACAGCAAATCAACCAAACAAGGTGACAAAGGTAGCATTTAATTGGCAGATATGGGGTCCGTAAAGAAATTGCATACACTGCTCAGTGTGTGAAACGACACGTTTGATCTTATATATTACAAGCAATATTGGGAGCAACTGAAAAACAGCTAAAAATCCGTTGAAAGACATCTTTGGGCGGTGGGCTGGTCCAGTGGTTAAAACGTTTGCTCGTCACGCGTAAGGCCCTGGTTCAGTTTCTCACACGGGTGTTCCCAGTCGTGATATTGCTGGAATATTTGTACAAAACGTCTTACTTAATTGTCAAATATTGAACGAACAACACCGTGTATATTTAAAGGGACTGGAAACTGAAAAGGGGTCCCGTCTTTTTAACACAGTCGGGGACGAGCCCATTACTAACGGATAACGATTTGTGACTCTTAAATGCACAACAGACACATTTCACCTTCAGTTCTGAAAAATACATATTACTCAGTCCACCGGAAGACGAAACAACAATGGGTAGCTTTCGACACTTGGGCATTAAACTCCCTGGATTGTGGTCCAGATGCACAATAGGCAGAGAGACATACAGACACACACATATACATACATACGCACGCACGCACGCACGCACGCACGCACGCACGCACGCACGCACGCACACATACATACATACATACAGTACGGAAAACCTCCGTGTATCTGAGAAGATCAGACGACATGCATACGTTAGCTTCAATAAAAAGAGCCTCCACAAGAAAAAAAGACATTCAACAATTATATTTATCTCGACAGGCACATCTATGTTGACTCCCCACTGGTCAAAACTGGTCAAGTGCCGTAGGTATATTTTTCCATGTTGAACTGGACCATGCGCGTCCCCGAAACGACATATCGTCAAGAGGTATCTCCTTTGTTTACATTGTTAGTAAACAAACACTTGGGGACAACACTTTTCAGAAACCCATGTTATCGGTAAGCATGTTATCACTTTATCTGTGCCACCGGGGTCACAGCATTGTCGAGGTGTCACTTCGGTGCAGCTCAAATTATGACCGTCACTGACCACCAGTAGCATATAGATCTACATATTGTCCCTCTGTTTATCAGCGAGTTGGCGATTCTGAGAAAGAACGTATGGAGCAAACCATCCAGAATATA
This sequence comes from Haliotis asinina, assembly GCF_037392515.1. NCBI lineage: Eukaryota > Metazoa > Mollusca > Gastropoda > Lepetellida > Haliotidae > Haliotis > Haliotis asinina. Next base: position 20,610,754 of record NC_090294.1, on the reverse strand, counting down.
CTAGCACAAATTCACACTCTCTTCTCCCATCTTTCACTCACCCTGTCTTGATGCAAGCGACCCATATTGGAGACTACACTTTCTTAGTAAAATAACGATTTCTGTATTTTTTCGTTCGGTTGAGTCCCATCAGGGATTCGAACCAGGTACCAGGTATCTAATTTACTAAGAAAGTGTAATCCCACATGTAACATGTTGCTCAAGTCAAAGACCGACAGGCCACCTGGGTTATCGTTGCGAAGTATCCATTGTAAGATATCTATGCGTGGCATTAACTGATTTATAATATATTTTGACAGCCATGTGAAAGATTTCAAAGATTTCCACTATGAAGCAGTTTATAACGTATGCCCTTACACGATGTATTACAGCTTTGGAAGTTACGACAGATTCCAGTATTAAATGAACATTTCATTTCCAAAGTCTAATTACAACGTACATGTAAAATAGTCACTTAACTACGGAAACGTTCTAGTGCCACAGCCTGATATTTTTCTATCTCCTAATTAGGACTTAATATTTCCTAATTAGCACTTAATATCTCCTAATTAGGACATAATATCTCCTAACTTAGTATCTCCTAATTAGGACTTAATATAGGCCTTAGTATCCCCTAATTAGTACATAGTATCCCCTAATTAGGACATAGTATCTCCTAATTAGGACTTATTAGAGTTCAGAGGTTTGCACTAATACTAAGTCCTAATTAGCAGATATCATGTACTAATTCGGAGATACTAAGTCCTACTTAGTAGATATTAAGTAGTACTTAGGAGATACTATGTACTAATTAGTACATAGTATCTCCTAATTACTACTTAATATCTACTAATTAGGACTTAGTAGAGTTTAGGGGTTTGTATTGGATCGAAACAAGATGGTTGCCTTCGTTGTTTCAACATTGATTGGAACAGCGTTTTTAATTGGAATTGGAACTTAACTATCTCCTAATTAGGAGATAATAATTCCCACTTAGGATATAGTAAGTACTAATTAGGAGATTATAAGTAGTACTAATTAGGAGATAAATAAATTCAGGCTGTGGCACTAGCACGTTTCCGTACGTTTCCGAACTTAACTGCCTTAGTTTGTGATATATTTATCCCCATTTCTCATCCCCATGACCATAGTGGTGTACATACAATCATACAACTTGAACGAACAGTGGAACTAAACTGGCGAGCAAAAGAAAGGGAACAGATTGTGTTTCTTCCAATAAGACAAAAATAACAAAACCTTTTGATGAAAAATGTATGTTGAGGCACACTGGAATACGCGTGTTGTATCAGCAAAATGGCATTGCAACAATAAACAGTGAGGTAGTGATGACCACTGCAGGCTGTTCCTACGATCCTGGGTGGAAGGTCAAAGCCATTCCACACAGCGGTTGGTAAGCCCGAATGCCATTAGCAAGAAGTCGTCTTGTCACTGGCGATGCGATGACCCAATAATGTGCTCTTCAACAATTTTTCCAGTTAGAACGCAAATTTGGGTTTGCAGCAAAACTTACTTTCTTTTCCTTGTCAGTCTGCTTCCGAAATACATTGCATCAATTATCTTGCATTTATTAATGAGCCACGACAAAAATAAATCTTGTCATTAAGAGTTTCTTTACAATGAAATGAAAAACGACTACACAAGAATTATTATATGAGATCACATATGTATAAAATCAAAATCCTATTTAACGTCAGCAAGCAAGAAATTTTAAGAAAACGTTCATTTTTTTCGTAAAATAATTATGGCTTTGTTTACGAAAATACTCAATTTCGTGATATGTAACTTGGTCACTGTACATTACGTCTTCTTGTACATACCGTTAATGTAATGTATTGTATCAATGTAAATATTGTATATGTACCGCTTATGCCGCACTTTGCAGCCTGAGTGAATACAGTTCAGTTGAACCTGGGTGCTCAAGGTACCAGTGTCATGAGATGTGTATATGTTAATCACCATGTGACTATCGCTATATGGTTACAGGGTGTGACAGACTTCTTAGTCGGTAGGGCGTTTTTGTCCTCTTTCCGAACTCCTGTCGTTTGCTTGTAGTACAAATAACTTTTGCTGATGTATATGCAGTTGACAAAACAATCAGTTATGTTGATATAGATGGCCTCATATGAGTTATAAATGGTCCCATATAATATAATTATGTATTTTCATGTACATGTTGCCACCTGACGTTCTTGAAGTGGTTAACTATTCCTGCTCATCTTGTATAACAGGTCTCCTGTCCACACAACTTTCTTGGTGGATACATTGCAATATCTTCGCGCTTGAAGTGAATTAGCAGGCCTTTATTTGAATGAACCTAGGATGAGATTGACACTAAATGGCGCCAGCTACATCTAAGATGCTGTTGGTCCAAAAGGTATTTCGTTGCATGTTTCACTCGCGGGTGGATGCTGCCTCTTTGGTCACTGTATGTGTTCACAGGTAACAAACTACATGTACACGTGAGCATTAATTTTATTTTTCATTCAAATAAATACATAAATAAATAATTTCATTCACAATCAGATGTTACATTCGCGCCAATTCTCTCTTCAATACGCCACGCCTGAAAAAAATTAAAACACATACTAGTACTTAATGAAAAGTACAAATATCTAAAAAAAATGTTATTTCAATACCTTGAGCATGGAATGACGGAAAACTCTTTAAACAAAGTTTCAATCCACTGCTCACAAAAGTGCAAGAAGGACCATTGAAGGAAAAATTGGTTTAACAATTGTGAAGCTGTTTCATTTGTTGTACACCACACCAACTTACATATTATTAAATATGTATTAAATATCACCGTCACCACCTGGGCAAGTATCACAAAAGGTTACCTCACGATCCTTCATGACTGTGAGTTTTGCCATATTTGAACAACTATGTTAACAAAATAGACCAAATGATTTTAAGCGGTTACTTTCTGATCAGGGCCCTTATTCTCGAACCGTTCGTAGCCCTAAGAATTCTTAACTTTGATCGTAGCCAATGTGTTAAGAATGGGCTTCAGAAGTTCGTAGGGTTACGAACGTTTCGAGAATAGCTAGCCAGGGTTATGCACTAGACACACATGTGGTAATTATCATAACGGGAAACTTCATAAGAATTTTTTACCTTAGATTAAGTCGTAAGCTTCCAGTTTTGCAAGTCTGGCGATTTGGTTGTAGATGTTCTGTGACCTGAGTCCTCCACGTCGACCACCACCTCCCAGCATGTACATAGGGTATTCGAACTCGGGGAAGTCAGGCATTTCAAACTCGTAGCCATAACCATAGTGACTGTATGGAGATCTGTTCCTGTAGCTTTGGATCCTGTAGGCGCTCGTGACGGCAACAGTGACGACAAGGAGGATGAGGACGTGTTTCAGATGCATGGCTGTTATCCTTGACTGAATCATGAGATTACAATCATCAATCAGTTTAACATATCAATCAAATGAAGCAATATGCAATTTTGGAATATTTTTTTGTCATGCAGTTATCATTCAAAATTACGTTAGGCGCAATGTTATTTTTCTGACAAAAATGCAAATGCTGAAATATACAGGAAACATGCCCTTGGTATTTATGAGGTAGTTACACAACAACATGAAACACATATTACATTTGAAAACGAAATTTGATTTAAAAATTTAAAAAACTTAATCGATAACCCAGCCGATCCCTCCTCGAGAAATACACAGTGTTATCAGAAGAAGCGTCGGAATTCAATGTGGCATTGGGCTGACCAAACGAAATGTTCATAGTTCCAGTGCCTTATTTCATCCCTTTGCTTGGTTTGTTTACCCGCCTTGTCACTATATAAATCAGATTACATTTGAAAAAAAAGAACTACTCTCAAGTGTTTAACCACACTGAGATTTTTCTTAGTGTTCTTATCTTAGAAGTACCTGTAGAAATACATAAATACAGATACAAATTAACGCATTTTGACCAACAGCTACTGAAATCGTTTTCTTGCAGAATATGTAGCTTACCTTTGGGTTTGACTGTTCAGTAACGACCAACAGATGGGGATGCTTGTCATGGGGAGAGGAGTCCCCTTTATACGTGTTTGTGGATGGTGTGATATCTACCAGATCATTAATCATGCTTGTCACACATACGTGTAAGCTAGATACTATGACAATAACACCGTCTTTTAGACGTCGCCTCAGGTAATCCTCTATAAGTATTGTGTAATATGGCCAGTTGCCTTGTCGTGTATGCACGAGATATGCTAACAACTCGTTCGTTGACTGAGGTACATAATTCTCTAATTGTAAGCTCTTTATGCGAGGAAAGGTATATATTAATTATTGCTGATATATGTATATAATCGTTTTCTTTGTACATTAACCTTTGTTATTGTTGAATAATGTAACAATTATTTACCATATAATATCAAACTGAAATTGCCTTCTTCTCATTGACAAGTTTTTTGGTAATAGCTTCAGTTGCTAATTATAATGTTGATCACATACATAAGATCTGCATACGCCAAAATACTGCTTACTTGTAAACGTCTCTTTACGCATGCGTCTTTTGACGTTGTCATGTCGGCCCAAGTGTCACATGTATATGCTGATAGAGATACACTTAAAGTAATGGTATAGCAATAATATACTTCCGGAGGCGATAAATGGGTTATTTTGCTTTGATTAAGCGATCAAAGGGTAACCATCGGACATACGTTTCACAAAACAGACCAAAACTGGATTCCAGAGAATACAATGCAGCTATCAGCTGACTTACAGACCGCCAGCCTTTATGCGGAAAATGGTGTACTTTGTGTATGCTATCAGGCGATCTTAAGATCTTAAATATCAGATACACATACGCGTGATAAAGGAATGTTTTGTTATTTCCGGATTTCATGACATCTGTTGTGTGTGGGTGCAGGAGGGTTGGTGTGGTGGTTGTCCAACATTCCACACATTATATCTATATGTGTGTGTGTTGAAGACGTCCACGTGTGTCCATCCACGTGCCTTGCTCATAATAATAATAATAATATGCGATTATTGTTACATTATGCAAAACAAATGTCCATCCGTGTGTCTGCCTGTTTATTTGATGAAACTGTGTCCTTGGATGTGCATTCTAGTCTTTAACGTATCTTTTATGAATGGGTTATAGCGGTGTTACTATTCTTCAGCTGTTGGAGTGTGTAAGATTTACCGTTAAAATGGGGCATACAGCTGTAACACCAGGTATTCGTGTAAGAGATGCATAAGCCGTAAGTCACGACAACAGCTCTGTAAAAGACATTAAGGATTTTATAACATCTACATGTGTTAAAACAGAGATATTAGCGATTCCATAATAACATGGATAGGTTGACATGACAGCTTGCTGACAGGTTATTCCATATCATCTCACACCACAGCATGCCTGACAGTTGCATGTCAAGATGAAATTACACCATGAAACTGACTATATTGAAATCTGTGATACGTAACCAAGACATTGGTGTTGGCGGTGAGAAGAATGAAATTTTAGCATCAACATTGTGTCAGACATGGAGACTACAGTAGAGTTACGTTTTATCTCAACTTTTATTCCTGCAATAGTTAAACCTTGGTTATCTAACTATATTGTATGCTGGTGTAAACAGGAAAGTAGCTCAGCAATGGTTTGTCCGAGGATTTGTGAGGTGTTTTTTTAGGATATGAGTGTATATCCAAATATCTGTGTACTTTCACTCTACATCGTATGAACGAAGATATATATGGTATATGGTAATACAAGCATCACCAAATGGTGATATATTTTATATCAAAAGAGATGAGGGTGAAATTCTATTTATCATCTAATATCATACTTAATCTGTCGTTCCAGAGAATTGTGTATGAATAAATCCAACTGAACAAAAGTAATGGAAGAGGTACCGACTGACACCATTACGTCATAAACAACGTGCACATAAAAAAGTAATACTGACATTTATTGCTTTAAATTCTGCATACTTTTCACCATTTTGTCAGTGGCATTTTAAGTAATCTCGAACAATTCACGAGCAATAACTGCGGTGGCCATATTTGTTTACAGCTAAGGGACATGAAAGTAGTCCGAAAATGTTGACCGATCAGCTATTGTTTCAAAACACGCCAAAGCGATATCTCCCAGGGAACAGTAATGAATGATAAATGCTGGTATTTAAGCCACAGTGTCTCTACGTTTTTACACTGTAGACATAATTCAAAATTTATAACCCATCGTCCTGTGTTTGAACAAAATCAGTAAATATGTCATAATGTACTGGATCCATCACTTGATTGTCTGGTCTGTTGGATGCCACCGTCACCTGCCCAGACTTTTGTTGTGTGTGTGTGTGTGTGTGTGTGTGTGTGTGTGTGTGTGTGTGAGAGAGAGAGAGAGAGAGAGAAAGCAAACACACATTTGTGTGTAGCTTGCGTGAGTTGTGTGTGCTACCGATATGGCGGAAGGTTATGTTGTGGCCGGCTATTTTCAGTGTTCCTTTCTAAAAAAATCACCCATTTTTCCTCTTACGCCCAATTGTCGAATGATATAATATCTCAAAAAGCACTGAATCTAATAATTGTGTTGCCATGGACAGCATGGTATCACAGTGTTTGATGTGGTTCAAAATTAATGATTTCAGTTTTCCAATAGCCCACACGTCGAGCAATAGATGATGCATTTGGATTGTACTTTTCACAACTGATGTGCAATCGAACATTCACTTTTTGTCAATATTTCAAAGAGCGTCACGACACTCTTGTTCAAAAGGTTTTTGCTCGAGGTTACAACATTCAGGTTCCCGGCAGGGCTTTCAAAACGTTAAGCCTCAGAAACAAATACGATGTCCGTTGCATTTCCTAATTTTGACATCCTATGCTTTCCCGATTTTTTTCGGCTGAACAGTTGACCAGCTTCTCAACTGAAGCCACCTATTTCATGAACACGTGGATGGTTGGTTGTTGTTGTTTAATTCGTATTCGGCATCATCGTCTTTTTGTTTAAGAATTAATTCAGTAACAAGCATTTTGGGAATTGGTTGATTGGTTGGTCGTTGTTTAACGCCCCATCCGTAATATTCCAGCAATATGGCGGCCGTGAGTAAATAATCGAGTCTGGACCAGGCAATCCAGTGATTAACATCATGAGCATCGTTTCACGCAATTTTAATGCAATGACATGTAACTCAGCCAGACTGACCTCCCGAACACCTGGTGTCAACAGTAGCTGGATAGTGGTTCTTGAAGCCATGTCATGAAATAGTCGTAATTGTACAACCGACTTTGTTTTTAGGAGATATATCTTAAGAGTGTGGAAAGCCCTTTATCACTTTTTCGTGTGCGATGTGTTCTCATGAAAAGACTAACAAAGGAAATCCAGAAGGAATTTCATCATGAACACATGATATCACAGCTTTCATACCAAACATTCATGCACATAATGCTATGATTAGTTTCAAATAATTTCAAATCTTGAACACACAGGGGTGTGTGAAGTAAATTAGAATATCTCTTATTTGAATCAATATGCATAATATACTAATATCTGATAATTTAGATGCGTGTTGTATTTTTTTCATCAAAAGGATGCGAAGGTGGGTAGACTGGTGGTTAAAACTTTCGCTTATCACGCCGATGACCCGGGCTCGATCCTTATAATCATCATGTGTGACGAACATTCTTTAATCCCCTCTGTGATATTTAAAAATATATCTTGCTAAACGCGGAGTAAAACTAAACTCACTCACTTCTCCAAATGGCATTTTGTGTGTTCGTCCTGACGTCATATATCCGACCTACTCATATATTTTGTTCGTTTTGTTACACTATGTCTTTACACAAAACAATTCATAGATGTGAATTGATAACTTCTTTTATTTTTCACTAAAACAAATCAAGTAAATATATTAATAATTTAGTTCCCATGAAAGCGTCTCCTGTCACCATTTCTCTCTTCAATGGATCACTTCTGAAAAGTATAAATATATGCATATTAGAATGTGCAAATACTAAACTAATATCGGAACTTATCATTCAACAATGAACTACATATCTGCATGTAACGTGCAGCAAGTGAATGCCATTTATTATATACCCATGCATGCTCATGTAAACTTAAGATAGTAATACAGGGGTGCAATACTTATGACGTAATCAGATTCCGTTTTGCCAGATACCGTTTTGAACCCCTGTCGGTTCTACTGTCGCTACAGCTCGGCACTTTCAGATTAATCCAAGTCAAGATAATACTAGTGGATTTGGATGTTTCTGTATTAAACGAACACATGTCTTTCTCTACAGATTGCGTTTTCTATTCAGAAAAAAATAAAAAATCAAAAACATTTATATTTGGGTTACAATTTTAAACATAGTTGGACGACCATTAGTACATAGAAAATGTAAGCACTGTTTATACAGTGAAGGTCAATGATAGAACTTCTCCGAATTACACCGTATTCGCTATTGTTCATCGTCCTCTAAGCTGAACCTGTAAGCATCATAAGAAGGCGCATCAGCCTCACCTTAGAGCAAGTCGTAAGCCTCCAGTCTTGCAAGTGTGGCGAGTCTGTTGTAGGTGTTCTGTGACCGGCGTCCTGCACGTCCTCCATACCCTGCATGTCGACCACCACCTCCCAGCATGTACATTGGGTACTCGAATTCGGGGAAATCAGGAAGCTCAACTTCGTATCCGTAATCATAGCGACTGTATGGAGATCTGTTCCTGTAGCTTTGGAACCTGTAGGCGCTCGTGACGGCAACAGTGACGACAAGGAGGATGAGGACGTGTTTCAGATGCATGGCTGTGAAACATCCACAACATAAACATCAGTCTGTTAGCGACACAAAAGTAGGCATATCTTCATTCGAATATATTCATTATGGAGAAATAAGTATGTTATATATGTTGTGGTATGGCCAAATTAATGCTGATGTGATTTTAAATGTCACAATATTCCAGCAATATCACCCGAACATGACCTCACACATTGTACCCATTTGGGAATCGAACCCGAGTCTTTTGCGTGACGAGCGAACGCTTTAACCACAAGGCTACCTTTAAAACACCATAAGCGCAAATATATCCATGAAAGCAGTCCCAGCTTACCTGAGGTGTAGACTGCTCAAGATGATTCTGCATATGACAAGGATAGTTCTGAGAGAACTTTATATACATGCCTGTGGAAACTGTGATATTTACGAGACCAATGTGTCAAAACAGCACTGCCAGTGTCAGTTGCAATCACACCTCGTGAAGAGATGTGTTGCGCCATGTGATGCAACGTTTCTCGACTGAGACTGCAACGTAGATCCATTAATCAACTGCTGTTATGGAGAGACCGTATTCACTGCAGTAACATAGAGAAATGTAATGTCTTGTAATTTATAGTACTTGTTTGAAACCCCACGATCCCCGAAAACCCACCACAAGTACAATGTGATAGCACTAAGTTAAATGTCCTTGGCTGATATCGAACATATTAACAGCCACTCTTATATTTAGGGCAGAGCGTGACTTTGCCCACAGGAAAAGCGTTATGTTAAGTGAAAAAACTTTAGTGACACAAATTGGGGGAGTGGGGGGGGGGGGGGGGGGTGCGGGAGGAGAGTTTTATTGTAGAAAATCTTACATAAATTGGGTTATTTGCACAATATGTGTTACATAAGGTAATGGATTAACAAAAAATTGTTTAACGTAACATTTGGGAATAATGCGTTCGTAAAATTCGACTCTTTCGATGTAAGTATGTAAGTATTATAACTGAGTTCCGGTAGAGATACAGAGGGCATTGTGTCGAATAAAGTTGGATACAAAATCGAAGCATCCGATTTCAGAATTGATTTACGGACCGATCAACAACAAATCGACAAGTGCATTTCAAATATCAGATTTCAATTTTCAATTTTTTCTTTAATCCGAGCCTTAATCACTCCTGATAATCTAAACATGCTACATTTTGGCTTGACAGCAATATCCGTTCGTATTTTGCCTAAGGGAGTGAACTGTTCACACAAACTCGACATGCGGCGTGTGTGTAGACATGCGTTCTCTTGTAGTATTGCACAATGGAGGTGTATTACATTGGTTGTGACTACATGACGGACCAAATGATTACACCGATTACTCAAACACCTCTCTGCATTAGTCGTCATGGTTTGAGGGACATATTTTAAGATAGAGAGGACACGTTTGATAATTTGAGATAATGATATAATATGATGCTGTGCCCTTGTGCAAAGCTATCTAAATTATTATATAACAATCACTTAAATGGAATGCACATTTTGGTGCAGTATATTCCAGAATAACCTGACATGCTTTTATATATTCTCTTTAAAATGTGGTGTCACTTCTCAACAATCCAAAAATCTCATCTTTTATCAACTTCAAGTAATTATACACCAAGTACGAAACATTTACGATGTGTAGTAAAGTATGATGAAAGTAAAGTATGTAGTAAAGTATTGAACGTACAGGTTCAACCAACACTTCATAATTATTGGATTGAATTCCAGTATGCAATACATGCATTCTTCAAGCTCTGTAAAAATGTGCTATGAAGCCTGCAGCACAAATAACGCTTAGAATTCCGAACTCTTCTGGTGCTTCATGGTAGTTCTTTTTTGTCTCGAATAACATTGAATCACGCATCAGGCACGGAAATTACTGATGTTTTGCGATTGAAAATCGACGGAAGGGAGGTGTTTACCTTGTGTCGTTTGGAAACAGTCTCAAACAGCTCAAAATTAAAATTCAGGTGTTCGGCAAGATAAATACGTTGTTCACTGGTCCCTCGGCGTCCATGGTCTCATGTACCCTCCAGGTTTTAACATAAACAAACCTCGAGGGTACATGAGCCCATGGCCCACGCGCGACCAGTGATGAACTTATAATATACAGGTTAACTACTTTTATATACATCATCTTACATGCATGTTAAATATTCTTAATATACATTATCTTAAATACATGTTAACTACTTTTATAGACATCATCTTAAATAGATGTTAACTACTCTCATATACATCATCTTAAATATATGTTAACTGCTTTTATACACATCACCTTAAATGCGTGATAAGTATTCCATTATTCATCATCTCAAATGCGTGATGAATATTCTATTATACATCATCTCAAATGCGTGATAAATATTCTATTATACATCATCTCAAATGCATTATACATCGTCTCAAATGCGTGATGAATATTCTATTATACATCATCTCAAATGAGTGATGAATATTCTATTATACATTATCTCAAATGCGTTATGAATATTCTATTACACATCATCTCAAATGCGTGATGAATATTCTATTATACATTATCTCAAATGCGTTATGAATATCCTATTATACATCATCTCAAATGCGTGATGAATATTCTATTATACATCATCTCAAATGCGTGATGAATATTCTGTAATACGTCATCTCAAATGCGTGATGAATATTCTATTATACATCATCTCAAATGCGTGATGAATATTCTATTATACATCATCTCAAATGCGTTATGAATATTCTATTATACATCATCTCAAATGCGTGATGAATATTCTGTAATACGTCATCTCAAATGCGTGATGAATATTCTATTATACATCATCTCAAATGCGTGATGAATATTCTGTAATACGTCATCTCAAATGCGTGATGAATATCCTGTAATACGTCATCTTAAATACACGTTAACTACTCTTATATACATCAACTACTTTCATATACATCATTTGAAATACATGTCAACAACCATTGTATACATCAACATAAATGAGATTTTACATCTCATACATATCAGTTTTAATATTTGGATGAAGTCGATGAAAGCGCAGAGTTTTCTATGCCAGCCCTCGACGTGGTTTGTCTTACGTGGACCTTCTGCGTCGTAATGGTTCCATGGTGCCCTCCCATGGTCTCCTTCCACAAAATAGGATGTGATGCAGTCGCTGAAATCTTTCGACTGCTTCACCAGGTGGAGCATCTTCCAGGGCTTTGAACCAGATGTCAAAGGTCTCATCAACAGGAACCAGGGGAAGGGCCATGGTTCTCCAACAGCCTGACATCTGGAGTGTCCTTATGAGCACAAGTCAAGAAACTTTCTCTACCTCCTTCCAGACTGCATGGGTTTAATGGAATCTGCAGCCCTTCATTTGTGTCTCTGGAAAAACGGCCTCGATTGTTGACGAATCATGTCCTTCAAACTGATGATGAACTTGTCGATAGCAATCTGTCTGTTGTCGACAATATGACTGTGTTCGTCTTCGTAGGATATCAATAGGCCATATTTGGAGTTGACGGTGGCTCGGCAATCCGTTTGACAACACTTTCAGTGAATAGAAGTTCCTCTCCTTGTCTTGATACTAAATCTGCTGCCCCTAAAGTACTGACCTCCTCCACAGTTTGGAATTGGAATGTAAGTTAACCTGTGCTGTTGTCATGGTGAATGAATGCGCTATGCCAGATTGCAACATTATATACACGTATGTAGTAAACATAGTTCACTTGCAATTGGAGTCATGTTACAACAAATTAAAATTAATGTCTATCTGTGTCATGGTGAACTGCTCTCAGCGGGCTAATCAGGTGTACTAATACTTCAAGCTTGGCGGACCATATCTCACAGCGATGAACAGTAGTTGCACAGCCAAGCAAGCATACCTGTTAATCCCCCCAAGCTGCTGGGTGAACGAGAAGACCCTATGCTGATTAGTCAATAATTATTATGTTATTGCTCTACAAACAATCGTGTCCAGACTTGAGTATGGTTGCCAGCTGTATATGTCGGCGGCTCTGTGTCATCTTAAAAAGCTTGACCGAATTCAGTCTAAAGCTTGGAGAATATGCACTGGGGCAAGTTCTACAACTCCAACATCAGTGCTTCAAGTTGAGAGTTCAGAAATGCTCCTTCCGAGGACAACATGTATCTTTGAAATATTACTTAACGTACGCCATGCAGTCATTGAGATTGTTAATGACTGTGAGGAATATATAGGTCACGTGTGACTGGACTCACGTTGGCAAATTACCCTTTGGCTTGAATATCCATAAATTAGCAGATCAGCACAGCATCCCCGTTCATCCTTCTGCTTCGCCTGTTACATCTCCGTGGCGTGTGGGGAAGCCTGGATTGAATTCTGAAGTCAGTTTAATAGTGAATAAGAGAATCAGCACAGCATCCCCGTTCATCCTTCTGCTTCGCCTGTTACATCTCCGTGGCGTGTGGGGAAGCCTGGATTGAATTCTGAAGTCAGTTTAATAGTGAATAAGAGAATCAGCACAGCATCCCCGTTCATCCTTCTGCTTCGCCTGTTACATCTCCGTGGCGTGTGGGGAAGCCTAGATTGAATTCTGAAGTCAGTTTAATAGTGAATAAGAGAATCAGCACAGCATCCCCGTTCATCCTTCTGCTTCGCCTGTTACATCTCCGTGGCGTGTGGGGAAGCCTGGATTGAATTCTGAAGTCAGTTTAATAGTGAATAAGAGAATCAGCACAGCATCCCCGTTCATCCTTCTGCTTCGCCTGTTACATCTCCGTGGCGTGTGGGGAAGCCTGGATTGAATTCTGAAGTCAGTTTAATAGTGAATAAGAGAATCAGCACAGCATCCCCGTTCATCCTTCTGCTTCGCCTGTTACATCTCCGTGGCGTGTGGGGAAGCCTGGATTGAATTCTGAAGTCAGTTTAATAGTGAATAAGAGAATGGACCAAATTGTAATGGTAGTGATAACTCAAGACTTTCTGTCTGAAAGTCCTCGAATGCTTTATCGATATCTGTTACAAGGAGTTGAGGGATACAGGTACTACCGGTCGACACATATACAAAATTAGACCATCTTTAAAATCTGGTCATAAAAGTCTTCGTCGTAAAGGGTGTGATAGGGTTATTTTGTCACGTTTCAGACTTGGGCACCGTGAGCTAAATGCTTACAGGAGTATTATTGATAAGACGGTCTTGTTCCTGCTCACATGTTTCTGAGGATGCTTTCCATTATTTCTTCACGTGTCCTAAATATAACTTTATACGATATGAATCTTTCTATAAGAAAGGTTTCACACTGCGGGACGTGCTGAATGGCAATAATTCAGTTTCATATCAGACAAATATGGATATTCTACACTCAGTTCATCAGTTCATCATTGCATCAAACCGATTTGATTCTTAAAAGTTTTAGTAGGTAATAACTTCTTTGTATTGACTGGCCACGAAACAAATATGAACAAATATTAGTAAAGCTACTACGTTTTATTTCTTAAAGTAACTTAAAGCTTATCATACAAATGCAAACTGGGGTTATTTGGATGACTGATTTGTTTATTGTACGCAACATTCTGATTCATCTAAAAGAATACCATGTCAATGTATGGTAATATTATGTAAAATTTCCACGTACAAATGTGAACGAAGCATGTATTCTGGAGAGGCATTAATATAAGCCAAACAGGCTTGTTTGCAAATCCATTTCTAACTGAATAAAATATGTTTAAACCAAGATAAGATGGCCTGATCTAAGTGTAGCCATTGCAAGTTGGAAGCGCCTGAAAATAACTACATGTAATTAGATTAGGAGCCCGAAGAGTGTCAGATCAGACAATCAGGAACCATCTCTGAGAAGCAGGAATACGTGCCAAACGTCCAGAAGTTGTCCCCTCCTTGACACAACTATATCGACGTCGACGAGTAAGATGGTATTACACGGTGCTGCCATGGAACCTGGCAAACTGGAGGCGCATATGGTTTAGCGATGAATCCCGTTATCTCTCCTCTCCGGATTGTAGAGACGGTGTCTACAGACGACGTCATGAACGTTGTGCTCCTAACTGCATCAGACCCGCATATCGGAATTTGTGTTTGTCCAAGGCAATCTGACGGCCAGTCGATACATCGACCAGATTCTCCGTCACCTTGTTGACCGTCAACGGCAGCTCTTCCAACAGGACAACGCCAGGCCTCACACAGCACGTGCCACCGTGGACTACCTGGCCAATAACAACACCAATACCCTCCAGATCCCCAGATCTAAACCCAATCGAACACCTTTGGGATCAGATCGATAGACAGGTACGTCGACGTCGTAATCCACCACAAAATATTCAACATTTGTTCCACATGCTGCAGGAGGAATGGAGAAGGATACCATAAGCAAAGATCCAACGACTGGTACCCAGGAGGAGTCGGGCAGTGGTAGCAGTTGGAGGTGGACATACGAGATATTGACTTTAATAAAACCTGGTGGACAGCCTTAATGACTCTGATGACAGTTATTCTCGTGAAATATGGACAAGATAGCAATGCATTGCTCCACAATATTTCATTCATGTATCTACACGTACTTAAATAACCCCAAATTTTCTTTGATATTGGGGTTACGTTTCTTTTTTTTGAAGAGTGTTTGATGTAATCTAGAGAGGTTCCCGAATGGCCTAGACAGATTTAGGGCTGTGGTTTGAAACCTTTTTTGCACTCTGTCATTTGATCCTGGAAATGGAAGAGATTTCTTAAGGTTTTTAATCCGTAACACTATGCAGTGGTTATCCAATATTTGTATATATCTATCCAAATTAAAGTTAATAGTGTTGTCGTTTCTTTTATCGTATCTAAACGATTCCTTTTGGTGACGAAATTACCTATGATTGCTTATGACTTCAAGTCAATGTGTTGGACGCAAATAGGCCTCTTATTGACCGATGTCGGCCTAAAACAATAAAACCAATCAACCAACAACATCATACAGATGTGTTAAGTTATCAAACATGCAGAATCGTAGCCACAGCACAACATAGTTCTCCTGTGTATTAGCTTTGTACTATTGGATAAATATTGCTGAATTTTAAAAAAAATAAATAACGATTGCTTATTGTTGTCAATTTTGAAATTGTTGATACGTGAAATATGTTGTGGATTAACATTCATGTACAACATTTCCCGCTAGTTTAATGGAACAGCAATTACATGTACTTGTGTATCCTCATAATCGCGTTTACTGTCCATCTCAGACTCTGCATTAGCTGTCCTTATTCCTGAGCACTTAATTTAGGACTGTTCGGGAATTATATGTACTCGTGTCGAAATCATTTAACATTATACTGTCTGGACCAGCGTATGGAGTAACAGGATATGTTTCCTCTGTATCTCATTAAGTAATGAGGATTATGTGCAGCACTGACGTTGCTTGGTGAAAAGACGACAGTGACCGTAATTGTGTCAATCAAAACGATTGTCTCATAACTATATATATAGGAAAGCAACTTGCAAGACCTGTCCATTGTCATATCCTGTTCTGACTAAAGTAAGTAAATGTTTCTTGTCTTGAAATTCCATTGAGGAAAACTCTTTTGTTTGTTGTCTGAAGAGCCTTGCAGTATTCCATTATGGCACATGTAGACTTTAAGAGTTGTGTTTTGTTAGTCATCCAATAGTTGGTTACTCGAATATTCCAGGAGACAAACTCTTGTTATTCTACTTTAAACGTGAACGAAGTTACTTCATTTGATTAATCCAGTAAAGAAACGTCATGGCTTAAGAATCCAAACTCTCTAATGACCAGCTCCTCGGCCTAACTTCTACATCATAGTAATGTTCAGATCTTGAGTATTGAAAGACTGCACGTTACACCATCATCTGTGTTATATACCCAGTCGTACACTTTGTTTGGTTTAACATAATCTTATGAAAGAGGTGCGGTGGGGGGTAACCTGGTGCTTAAAGCGTTTGCTTGTCCGAGAGCCCGGGTTCGATTCCCCACGTGGGTACAATGTGTGAAGCACATTTCTGGTGTTCCCTGCGGTTCACTATTTATTACAAAAACTGCAAAAACCTCAAAGAGTTGATGTTGTTTTGATTATGATCAGCATTGCACGGACTTCTTTATGTTTCTCAATTTTCGAGTTAGACTCCAATACATCGGTTGGACTATAAATATATCCATGCGCATGTCTTCAGAAACTTGAGAGACCGAAGATTGTATAACAACGATAATCGATATTCCAGCTACATCACGGAGTTCTTATGATATGACCTAACATGTTTTACTAAAATCACGTCATTGTATTGAATTGTACAGGCCACAACAAACATGCGTAAGTAATGATTGTCATATGATTGGGTGACGAGTCCGTGGCATGGCTCACGGCAGGGTTGTCATGAATGGACCTTCAGGGCCACATATTGCGGTATAACTTGATTTGGTCCTGCATCTTTACATGAATACGTAAGTCGGGTATACACCGCCTTTAACAATACTGCTGTGATATTACGACAAGGGCTACCAAAAGACTTTTGTTTGAATTTAAACACATATTATGGTTGGCAAAAAATCACAAAAGAAAAATATTATTATTCATTTTCAACAAAGGCCTCATGTTAAATATAATACGTGCCTCGAAATATGTAAGTGTAAAATAGGATAAATAAAACATGCCCAAAATGTATATCTCGTAACAGTTTAACTCCCAGAAACTGTATTTTCTAACATGTCCTCTACACCTTCATCCTGAGACCTTCCGCGTCGTCAGTACCCACGCGTGTCGCAGGAGGCAACAAACGGAATCGGGTGGTCAGGTTAGTTCACTCGGTTGATATATGTCATCGTATCCTAACTGTGTAGATAGACAGGTATTCTCGATCTGTTGATCACTGGATTGTCTAGTCGAGACTCCAGGCTTTACAGACCGCTGCCATATATCTGAAACTCTAACTCTGCTGAGAGTGGGTTAAACAACATGCAATCATATCTTACAATCTTCATAATATATTTCAGTTTCCAAAATGATGTTTCTGAAACAACTCTTCTTGATCCTTGTGGTCACCGTTGCTGCAGAGTGTGCATTCAGAAGGTCCAGCTTCTTGCGAAGGAGACGTGGTCAACGCTTTGCCAACAGTTACAGCCTCTACAATATGTACAATGACAACTACAAAAACATTGACGACAATAACTATGACAATATTCACGAAAGAAGCGACATCGACTCCGAATATTTCACCAGTAATGGTTACAGAAACAACTACGGCAATGTCAACAACTTTGTCCACCGCAACTTTTACAGCAATGGTCGCAACGGCTACAGAAACATCGATTACCTCAATTACAACTTGAGACGTGCAGGTGGTCGTCATTATGGTGGACGCTCGTCCTCGTATTCCAAGCGACCTTCGGTAAATGACATAACTGTATATCGATGTAAGTATCCTAAACAAATATTCCTCATTCATATCAAGATGTAAACGTTTGTTCATTACACTGTAAATGGTTTGATGATGATTTTAAAGTGTGTAAAATGATGGAACGGAAAAATTGCTTGAATTTATCAATGTAAGCCAAAGATTAATAGTTGCTAAACTTCATACTTAGATACTACTGAGGGCTTAAGCACCCTTTTTGCAACATTAATGTGTCAGCCCGGTTTTTTTTCATAATGTCAATCACAAAAACTTTAGCTTGAAACCATCTTGTGCTGTGAATCTTCTCATCCGTTGGGACAATAGTATGAAAGCCAGAACAGGCTTATTTGCAAGCGGATAGATTGATGTAAAGTTCAGTTTAATATGCAACACTATTTTGTTCTCGTTTCAGGATGACGTGTTCGATTCCAAGGCACAATACATTGAAATTTGGTTTTATTACGTAGTCATTGTTCAATAAATTATTTACTTAAATTATGACCTTATTTGGAATGGTTTCTACCATACAATGTGTTATGCAAATAAATATGAACAACTTCGGCACACTGTTGTATTTTCTACATCGGTATTCTGTTATACGTCAGCTACAACGAGGATCTGCCGTCAAACGGTAAAGATGTAGCTTCCATCAGTTCATTACTGAACCACCATCACGTGACGTTCATCGGAAAATAGGGGGGATTAAAATGCTCGATTGTCACGCCTACTCTTCCCAATATTAGAAAGTGTTAAGCAATTATGATGTCCATCGATTTGATTAGCAATATTCCAGCAATATTCAGCAATGGGAACACCAGAAATAGACTTCAGACATTGGCACCCCAAAAGAGTGCTCATACTCAGGTTCAGTACCTGTGTACTAGGGTAACCTGTTGTATCCATAACAATGGCTACGACTACCGGAACAAGACAAAGATCAATTGTACAATGTTATATTCAAGACTTTACAAAACTAGTGATCGAGAGCAGGACCAACGGTCCACGAAACCTTTTTACAGTGAAGAACTGAAAGATCTTTAATGCCTGTCATTAAATGTTAGCTTTAAAAGACCGTTGTCTGAATGTATTGTACACTGATTTCTCGTTATTTGATTTGTTGTTATTCTCCAGTTTCCGCAGGTCAAACTCGAAGTACAAATATCGTGATCTTGACAGGACATTAGGCGCATCAGTGTAGGATAATACCCAATCTTGACTGTCCTCACAAACAGATTCCGTTTCCTTGTCAAGGGCGAGTGAGTGAGTGTAGTTTTAGGCCACACTCAGCATTATTCCAGCTATATGACTATGGTCTGTAAAGAGTAACAAAATATTCATGAATGTTGTCCCCGCGTATTTTAATAACAAGTGTGGGTAAGTAATTAAATAAAGATGTCATTAATGTGTCAGGCGGTTTACAGACATATAAACACACAGACAGGACAGATTAAAATATACAACACCCTGGCAGCAGTCATATGAGACACGAGGTATCTGACGGAACATGTACACATGCGATATTTAGGGTTACATATTTTCTGCAAACTTCAGATTTCTAGTATGTCCCATATCCGGGATTAAAACCTTCACTTTCAGAGTGCGGTGCCAAACCACCAGCACACGATGTCAGTGATCAGCAATGAAAACCCGTGTGTTATCACTGCAACCAAATACCTTATGAAATATTGTTATAGATTACCAAACGTAGGGAAGTCTCGTGTCAACACGCGACCTAACACGGATTAGGTTTGGCCAAGAGAGACGCAATAAATACCGGGATTATAAGGGTTGACGCCCGTCAAAGGAATGAGCAGCAACGTAGGATAGTGAGTGAGTGAGTTTAGTTTTACGCCCCAGTCAGAAATAAGAATGAAGATGAAGGAGTAAGCATTAACTCCGAAACGTTGTGTTCTCACATAGAGAAGTTGATCAGGTGATGAAGGAGTAAGCATTAACTCCGAAACGTTGTGTTCTCACATAGAGAAGTTGATCAGGTGATGAAGGAGTAAGCATTAACTCCGAAACGTTGTGTTCTCACATAGAGAAGTTGATCAGGTGATGAAGGAGTAAGCATTAACTCCGAAACGTTGTGTTCTCACATAAAGAAGTTCATCAGGTGATGAAGGAGTAAGCATTAACTCCGAAACGTTGTGTTCTCACATAAAGAAGTTCATCAGGTGATGAAGGAGTAAGCATTAACTCCGAAACGTTGTGTTCTCACATAAAGAAGTTGATATCCATAAAATCTTCATTCTTATGCATTTCACTTCTAAATGCCCTTCAAAGACAGTCAGAAATATTCCAGCTATATGGCGGCGGTCGGTAAATAATAAAGTCTGGACCAGACAATCAAGTGTTCAACAACATGAGCATCGATCTGCACAATTGGGAATCGATCACATGTGTCGACAAAGTCAGCGAGGCTGACCACCCGATCCCTTTAGTCGCCTCTTACGACAAGCATAGTCGCCGTTTATGGCAAGCGTGGGTTGCTGAAGGCCTACTCTACCCCGGGATCTTCACGGGTCGCACCGAAGGATGAGCATGCAATGTCCTTCTCATTTCTAGATAGCCCTGAAACCAAGCAAACAGTTTTCAAATGGGTAGAATCTTTGGTACTTCCTAATATCCTTCACCACGCGTAGCACATCGTTTAGATTCGTAGGATCCCTTTTCAACAATTATCGGTCTGCCATTGTTGAGAAGCACTCATCATTACAGTAAGGAAGGGCTTCGACAAAGTGAGGGAACACAAATAATTGCTATGAGAGGTTACTGTATTGCATAGGGACGGTCAAAATATCAGTAGTGATAGGATATGTCTTTGTCGAACACAGTTTTTACGATGAGAAGTTCAAGGCGTTGGTTGTAGAGTTGTGACGGTATACATTGATGAATGTGACTGTTAATTAGTTTTCTACGATGTCATGTGTCAAGCTAGTTCGCGAGCTGATCACCCGATCCCACCAGTCGCTTCTTACGACAATCAAGGGTTGCTGAAGATTTATTAACCCGGAACTTCATGGGCGACTGTATACTCTACATAGCAAGTAATCTATGCTGGAGTGCATGGATACCACTGGTGATGAGGGAGCCCATGTAGAGTAAGAAATTAGTTGGAACGTGGTTTCTGTGTCCACCAGGTTGACTAACAGAGAACACCAAGTACATTTTGTGCCTGCTGAAACATGCTTCCGTCTTCTGTATCGTGCTTGATACGTGCAAACCTTCAAGAATGTACTGGTCGACATGTATTGTCAGGAGGATGAGACCATTGCAGCCCTTACGTGGAATCCGACGTCTTTTTAGCGGATTTGTCTTTGAAACATTATTTGATACATCGACCCATAACTTTTCTCGAACTAGAGCTTCACATACTTCGATGCTCCCTACATTGTTCTGTTAAGGAGGCTACAGTGAATAGAGATGTGCAGGGCGTGTTAACTGAACTGAATGTATTTTAATATCGTTACGTTGATATAGTTTCAGTGGTAAAATACAGAAAAGACCAAATGAAAATAACGGTCAGCATACTTCCAAACAGCAATAAACTATATCTAACATGTGTGTAAGTATATCCATCTTGGCCTAGATCTTCGAAGCTCTCTTTGCGCTAAGATAGTCGCAAGTGCCATACCTTAACATTGACTTACGACTAAGAGAGCTTCGAAACTCTACGCCCTGGGGTCGTAACTTCACAGCACAATGCCGCAGTGTCACTAACAATAGCATGTATTGGGGTGAAAGTATCTTTTGCGAATAAGAACGTATCGTCTTGGTAGCAGATGTATCACGTACAATTTAGAATATCGTCGGTATTTGTAGCTATGTTTCTCATCAACGTAGATATTTGCATCAATGCCGTTGATGAACCTATAGGCTGATCTAACAGGCTTCTTTCTGAGTGTGGTAACTCAGTGTCTGAACCATGATTGAAGATTTTTGGTATCGGTTCGCCCAGTCCAACAGGCCTCTTGCAAAATATAATCACTCCATGTCTGAACCATGAATGAAGCTATCTTTCATCGATTCTTTGGTCCAGCAAGTTATGAATGATTTTACTGCAGCTTTCTGTTTCTGTCACCCAGTAACGTTTGTTTAACATACCACTAATTACAAGTATAGGTCTGTCTCCTATTCTTGCGGGTTTCATTTTCTCTCGGTAAACAATCTTTCGTACTTCCCAATACCCCCCTCCCCCCTTTTCCGACAGGTTTCCTCTTCTTTACACTTCACTAACATTACTTGCTCGTTATGCCATGAGAATTGGAGAAATGGGAGATGCCTCATTAAGTCAGTGGCGGACAACCTTTTTTCACCATGCTCAAGAGTGGTAACACACCTAAAGGATCAAGCACTTGATAGATGCAGATGTTAGAGAAGGAGTTTCTTCATTTAAAAAGAAGAAGCATTCATAAGATAAGAACTGTTTCTATTCTTTCCAGCAGATATCCGTAAGTACCACAAGAATAGAAACGCCAGTACATTAATCCTTTCTCATATGCAACTTTATTTTCATTTCAGACCCCGCATTAGCTGTCCATCCATGGTCCTTTAAAGTGTTCTGGAATCGTATGTACTCGTGTCGAAATCATTTAACATTATACTGTCTGGACCAGCGTATGGAGTAACGGGATATGTTTCCTCTGTATCTCATTAAGTAATGAGGATTATGTGCAGCACTGACGCGTACGTTGCTCGGTAAAACGATGACTGTGACCGAAATTGTGTCAATCAAAACGATTGTCTCATAACTATATAGGAAAGCAATTTGCAGGACTTGTCCATTGTCATAGCCTGTTCTGACTAAGCATACGTTGTCTTGAAATCCTAGTGAGGAAAGCTCCTTTGTTTGTTGACTTGTAAAGCCGTGCAGTATTCCATTATGGCACATGTAGACGTTTACAGTTGTGTTGAGTTCTTGATTCACGCACGTGAATCCTTAATGTCTCATGTCTCGCATTGTTGGGTAAACCACGGAGTTCAGACGACCCTTTTCCTTTTAAAACTCGTGTTATTCTGCTCACCACCTCATCGAAGTTAACTCTGTTAGTTAATCCAGTTAAGAAAAACGTATGGCTAAAGCTCTTTTTACTCAGCATAGGAGATCACTTACAGACAATTGACACCCAACCCTAAAGCTACATGAGTATATTTTTTAATGTTGATGATTGAAAGGGTATAGTGAAAGTTTGTTTCGTGGAAACCAACGATTAAAAGTTCATCTTGTCAATTTATAAACTTAGCATGAAAGCATCGTGTGCTCTGTATCTACTCATCCGCTTGCACAATAGTATGAAAACCAGAATACGCTTATTCACAAGTAAATAGATTGAAGTAAAGTTCAGTTTAACTTGCAATACTATTTTGTTGTCGTTTCAGGATGACGCGTTCGATTCCAAGGCACAATACATTGAAATTTGGTTTTGATTTTTACGCAGAAATTGCTCAGTAAAATATCTATTTAAATTATTAACTTATTTGGAATGGTTTCTACCATATAATGTGTTTTGTAAATGAATATGAAGTGTATTTTCTACGTCGTGATTGTGTTATACGTCAGCTACAACGAGGAGCTGTATATTGATGTAAGTGTCACTTTCTCAATTTTTCCGTTGCTATATAAAACAATCAGTTTCTGTCAGTAGCATGCCCTCATACAAATCTAGACAAAAAGTTTGTTCCTCTCATTGTAATAGTTGTCATATAATTAAAAGCGTAAAATGATGACAACGAACTATCATTCGGTGTTAGAATCTACCCCGAAATCGCATTCATTACAATATTGAAGTTGCCTGTCCGTAAAAGTATTCCCGTTCATTGCTTGATTGTAGGGGCACCAGTCTTTGGTGCCTTGGAAAACTCACAGATCCGTACTGCCAAAACGCTAGCTCGAAGGAATCGTGTATCTGAATCTACTCTTCCGTTTTAACAATAGTAAGAAAAAACTAGACAAGTTTAATGTTCAGTTTAACATGGTTGGTGTAATGTTCAGTTTAACATGATCGGTGTAATGTTCAGTTTAACATGATTGGTGTAATGTTCGGCTTAACATGATCGGTGTAATGGTCAGTTTAACATGATTGGTGTAATGTTCAGTTTAACATGATTGGTGTAATGTTCTGTTTAACATGATTAGTGTAATGTTCAGTTTAACATGATTTTGTAATGTTCAGTTTAACATGATTGGTGTAATGTTCAGCTTACTATGATCGGTGTAATCTTCAGTTTAACATGATTGGTGTAATGTTCTTTTTAACATGATTGGTGTAATGTTCGTTTAACATGATCGGTGTAATGTTCAGTTTAACATGATCGGTGTAATGTTCAGTTTAACATGATCGGTGTAATGTTCAGTTTAACATGATTAGTGTAATGTTCGGCTTAACATGATTGGTGTAATGTTCAGTTTATCATGATTGGTGTAATGTTCAGTTTAACATGATTGGTGTAATGTTCAGTTTAACATGATTGGTGTAATGTTCAGTTTAACATGATTAGTGTAATGTTCGGCTTAACATGATTGGTGTAATGTTCAGTTTATCATGATTGGTGTAATGTTCGGTTTAACATGATTGGTGTAATGTTCTGTTTATCACGATTGGTGTAATGTTCAGTTTAACATGATTGGTGTAATGGTCAGTTTAACATGATTGGTGTAATGTTCAGTTTAACATGATTGGTGTAATGTTCAGTTTAACATGATTGGTGTAATGTTCGGCTTAACATGATTGGTGTAATGTTCAGTTTAACATGATCGGAGTAATGTTCAGTTTAACATGATTGGTGTAATGTTCAGTTTAACATGATTGGTGTAATGTTCAGTTTAACATGATTGTTGTAATGTTCAGTTTAACATGATTGGTGTAATGTTCAGTTTAACATGATTGGTGTAATGTTCAGTTTAACATGATTGGTGTAATGTTCAGTTTAACATGATTGTTGTAATGTTCAGTTTAACATGATTGGTGTAATGTTCAGTTTAACATGATTGGTGTAATGTTCTGTTTAACATGATTGGTGTAATGTTCGGCTTAACATGATCGGTGTAATGTTCAGTTTAACATGATTGGTGTAATGTTCAGTTTAACATGATTGGTGTAATGTTCTGTTTAACATGATTAGTGTAATGTTCAGTTTATCATGATTGTGTAATGTTCAGTTTAACATGATTGGTGTAATGTTCAGTTTAACATGATCGGTGTAATGTTCAGTTTAACATGATTGGTGTAATGTTCAGTTTAACATGATTGGTGTAATGTTCAGTTTAACATGATTGGTGTAATGTTCAGTTTACCATGATCGGTGTAATGTTCAGTTTAACATGATCGGTGTAATGTTCAGTTTAACATGATTAGTGTAATGTTCGGCTTAACATGATTGGTGTAATGTTCTGTTTATCATGATTGGTGTAATGTTCAGTTTATCATGATTGTGTAATGTTCAGTTTAACATGATTGGTGTAATGTTCAGTTTACCATGATCGGTGTAATGTTCAGTTTAACATGATCGGTGTAATGTTCAGTTTAACATGATTGGTGTAATGTTCGGCTTAACATGATCGGTGTAATGTTCAGTTTAACATGATTGGTGTAATGTTCAGTTTAACATGATTGGTGTAATGTTCAGTTTACCATGATCGGTGTAATGTTCAGTTTAACATGATTGGTGTAATGTTCTTTTTAACATGATTGGTGTAATGTTCAGTTTATCATGATTGGTGTAATGTTCAGTTTAACATGATTGGTGTAATGTTCTGTTTATCACGATTGGTGTAATGTTCAGTTTACTATGATCGGTGTAATGTTCAGTTTAACATGATTGGTGTAATGTTCAGTTTAACATGATTGGTGTAATGTTCAGTTTAACATGATTGGTGTAATGTTCGGCTTAACATGATTGGTGTAATGTTCAGTTTAACATGATCGGAGTAATGTTCAGTTTAACATGATTGGTGTAATGTTCAGTTTAACATGATCGGTGTAATGTTCAGTTTAACATGATTGGTGTAATGTTCTTTTTAACATGATTGGTGTAATGTTCAGTTTATCATGATTGGTGTAATGTTCAGTTTAACGTGATTGGTGTAATGTTCTGTTTATCACGATTAGTGTAATGTTCAGTTTATCATGATTGTGTAATGTTCAGTTTAACATGATTGGTGTAATGTTCGGCTTAACATGATTGGTGTAATGTTCAGTTTAACATGATCGGTGTAATCTTCAGTTTAACATGATTGGTGTAATGTTCAGTTTAACATGATTGGTGTAATGTTCAGTTTAACATGATTGTTGTAATGTTCAGTTTAACATGATTGGTGTAATGTTCGGCTTAACATTATTGGTGTAATGTTCAGTTTACCATGATTGGTGTAATGTTCAGTTTAACATGATCGGTGTAATGTTCAGTTTAACATGATTGGTGTAATGTTCAGTTTAACATGATTGGTGTAATGTTCTTTTTAACATGATTGGTGTAATGTTCAGTTTAACATGATTGGTGTAATGTTCAGTTTAACATGATTGGTGTAATGTTCAGTTTACCATGATCGGTGTAATGTTCAGTTTAACATGATTGGTGTAATGTTCAGTTTAACATGATTGGTGTAATGTTCAGTTTAACATGATTGGTGTAATGTTCAGTTTAACATGATTGGTGTAATGGTCGGCTTAACATGATTGGTGTAATGTTCAGTTTAACATGATTGGTGTAATGTTCAGTTTAACATGATCGGTGTAATGTTCAGTTTAACATGATCGGTGTAATGTTCAGTTTAACATGATCGGTGTAATGTTCAGTTTAACATGATTGGTGTAATGTTCAGTTTAACATGATTGGTGTAATGTTCAGTTTAACATGATCGGTGTAATCTTCAGTTTAACATGATTGGTGTAATGTTCAGCTTAACATGATTGGTGTAATGTTCAGTTCATCATGATTGGTGTAATGTTCAGTTTAACATGATTGGTGGAATGTTCAGTTTAACATGATTGGTGGAATGTTCAGTTTAACATGATTGGTGGAATGTTCAGTTTAACGTGATTGGTGTAATGTTCAGTTTAACATGATTGGTGGAATGTTCAGTTTAACATGATTGGTGGAATGTTCAGTTTAACATGATTGGTGGAATGTTCAGTTTAACATGCAACACTATTTGTTCTCATTCGGGATGACGTGTTCAAGTCCGTGGCACAATGCACTGAAATTTGTTATGCTTTTACATTCCCATTGTTTCATAAAATATTTAACTTTTTAAATTCTGAATGGTTGCTAGATATCACAAAATGTGTTTTGCAAATAAATCTGAACAGCTTCAGTAATAAAATAAAATAAAATAAATAAATAAATAAATAAATAAATAAATAAATAAATAAATAAATAAATAAATAAATAAATAAATAAATAAAAGTGTAACCAGACAGAAATTACGTAAATGCAGCTAACGGTATTAGTTTTAAATTAGTAAATTTATGTATCTGTTGGGGCTGAAGTGGCAACGTTCAATACCTGTCTACAAGGAGACAGGCTGCAGTATCTATGGAAGTGGCTATGGCTATCAGAACGATGACCATGGTCCTTATACATTGTAATGGGATGATGCATAACTAGTGATCAACCGTGGGAGACTCGGAGAACTCACCTATCTTACTTTTGAGGGGAACAGCCAATCATATAAATGAGCAATGTCTTTTTGAAAGAGGACAAATGTAGCAAATGCTATATTTAAGATTACATATACACTTCCTAAACTAAGTACAGATTTTAGTTGAGTGCGTTCCTGGCTTAGAGTCTATATTGTCAGAGCGAGGGATCAAACCATCAGCATACTATGTCTGCGATCAGCATACAAACCCGTGTGTGTTTACTGCAGACAAATACCTTAGTATTGTAATATCATTGCCAGACGTAGGAGAGTCTCCTCCCACCACGTGACCTAACATGAATTAGGACTGCGTAAGAGAGACGTGATGAATACCAGGATTATGAGGGTTGATGTCCTGCGAATGATTGAGAAACACAGTTCAGCACAGCATAGTACAGCACGTCGACGTCTACTACAGCCAAGTTGACGAATAATAATGACAATTCTGATTGATATGCACCTTTCTATGATGACGACGTTTCGACATAGATTGTAACGTCATTATAAAGCAAGTTGCATATCCTAAAAATTGTCTTCTTCATCAACGCAACTTCTAAAATGGCCATAAGTGGCCAGAGTCCTTTTCAACATTAGATGACATCGAAACATAAAATAATTTTCAAATTGGTGCAATATTTATTTTTATCTTTCATAAAATCCTTCACCATGCATGTCTACATGCAAGTATTTTACCTTTCTAGTTCGAAGGATCTCGGATCAACAATTATCGGTATGTTGTGACGGATAACGCAATGATAAAGTGAGGGAACACAAATCTCTCACATTGCTATCAGGTTACGGTATTAAGGGGACGGGGAGAACATAAGGAGTGATAGCATATGTCCTTGTCGAACCCACTGTCTACAATGAGACGTGCAAAGTGTGGGTTGAAGGTTTTGAGGTGTACGTTGACGTATGTGAGAGTGAATTAGTTTTAAACTATGGCATGTGCCAAACGTGTCAGCAAAGCCTGACCTCCTTATCCCGCCAGAGTCTCTTGCGACAAGCAAAGGTTGCTGAAGATTAATTCGCACCCTGAACTTCACGGGTAACTGTATCCTCTAACAACCCACAAGTGAAATACGCTGGAGTGCGTAGACATCACTGGTGATGAGGAACCCATGTTGAGTATGAAATCATTTGGAACTGGAGCAAACTGTGTCCAGTTTGATAAATAGAGTATATCTAAGCCATTTTATGCTGTTGAAACCTGTAATCTTGATTTGTAGCAAGGGAAACAAGTGTCGTACCATGATATTGGCAAAGGTTAGTTAGTTAAATAAGGGTGTACTGCACGACCTTTAGTGTCAGGAGGTTGAGAATATTTCAGCCCTCATTGTAACACGAAGCCTTAGTGGATTTGTCGTGATAGCACTGTGTTTTTTATCGACTCATCACTTGTCTCGACCTCCATATATATATAGATGCTCTCTAAAGCTCTTGGTAATATTGCCAATTATTTTTACACTTTTAAGGCAGTTTTAATGTGTAATCGTTTTTCGTAGGCTGGAATAGACCGGATTTTGTTTCAGCATAACTTTGAATAAATTTCCTATTGTTGTTCTTCAATGATAAAACTGCATCAGTGATGAAGGAGAACATAGCTTATCAAGACCAACTCAGAGTAGAAAGCATACATAGTACTTTCAGGTGTGGTAGAGTAGCCTAATGGTTACAGCGTCCGCTCGTCACACTGAATACTCACGTGGATCGAATGTGTGAAGCCCATTACTGGTGTCCCCCGCCTTAATATTGATGTACAAATATTGCTAAAAGCGGCGTAAAACCTCACTCACTCTCTAACAGCACTTTCAAAATAATTATGTTTCATAAATACAGTGATTTACATGTGACTTTCCAGGAATGTGTCATAAGTCAGATGCAACCTGTCGCTGTTGTCATAACATTATCCAACAAAGATTAATACAATTGACGTTAGGCAATAACTACTGTGAACGTGGTCCCTCACATACAAGGTGACATCACCGAATCCTGCCGACGGCCAATGTGTCTGTATCGCCCCCTTCAGCCAGTTTCACTTCTCTTTCCTGGGAGTCGATCCTGCCTAGCATCGAATCACAGATAAAATAAATGCCACTCTTTAGCTTATTGAATGGGTACCCGGTAGTAACAAAAGCTAAAACCCATGAATTTGATATAGTGTTTATGTTCCTCGAGGATGGATGACAGCTATTCCTTCGACCGGATGAGTGAGTAAGTATGGTTTCACGTGGTTTTTATTATTAATCCAGCGATATCATAGCGAGGTTGCCAATAACGGGCTTCATTCATTGTACCCATGTTGGGAATCGAACTCGGGTCTTCAGTGTGACGAGTGGACACTGTAACCAATAGGCTGCCATACCACCCGTATACCGGATGTATGTTAAGCTGCATGTGTGAGACATATATTATACAGCTCAATTATTCTCTTTTCAATCAGAGGTTAAGCGTTTATTACAGCTGCCTTTATACTGCGATACAGCGTACGATCTCGAGAGTAACAACATATTGTGTCATCAGGAGTTTGAGCAAACCGAGTGAAGCACTGACCCGTTCAGTGTCTAACTAAACCATATTGGAATCATTTACTGAAAACAAATACTGGTGACGACACACTGGACCGGAATAGACCGATTGTACCGGCGTAGATAGACTATTGATCCGTAAGGATCGTGGTTAGAATTTGTCTTCAGCAACCCAATCTAAGAGGTGACTAATGGGATTGGGTGGTCACACTCGCTGATTTTCATATCAGAAATGCGATTTTTATGATCTTCATGAATGGATTGTCTGGTCCAGTCTCGAATATTTGTAGATCGCCGCCGAACAGCTGGTATAATACTGAGTGCGGCGTTAAACAACACACAAAGATAGATTATTCACAATCTCTCTCCATTGAGCATTTGACATTGCGCTGTAGTCACTGAGGGGTGGTCGTAATCATCATTTGTAAATAAATGTGGCATTGTTATGTGAATATATATTATTTGGTCAAAGGTGAACAGAAAAACCTGCCGCAAAGCTACAACATTTCAGATGAGACATAATATTTCAACGTGGATATCTGTTATAAACCATTCTAAAACTGGTTTACTACTTGTATATTGCTTGCTTCAACCTAACAAACTACTGCATATCATGCGACGCAAACTTTGGGACGGACATCGGTCAGTCGAGGGTCAGCCGTTCAACAAGGAAATATGTCTCCGGTCTTGGCACTTAAACATTCAGTATCTACAGAGCACAATTCATCAGCAGTTGAAATGAACATCTCAATATCTCAGCTGTCAGATATCAAGGGTTGATAAAGTATTTGGGTACTTAAACAATACAATAAACAATGTGTTTGTGTATTTGACACTTGAACCCTTAGAATTCGCCGCCTTGGCGTCACCTTTTCTGTCCCTCTTTGACTTGAATAGTTGAGTACATGAGCATAGGGATAGAAATCTGACATATCATATCCTCAGTCACAAGTAGACTGGGGTAGGCGCAGAAAGAATACATGAGTGAGTGATATTGTTTTACTCCGCTTTTAGGAATATGCGGGCAAAAGCACGGCGGGAAATACCAGAAATGGGCTTCACACATCATACCCCATGTGGAGAATGAAACCCGGGACTTCGGAGGGATGAGCGAACGCTTTAACCACTAGATATCTATAAGAAGCTACACAATCGGTTATGCTGAAACCATTTTCTCATTTAGAAAGCTCCTCACTCTTTCTAAACACCACAGTTTGAGATTTGTCTGAGGCAACATTGAGATTGTAATCAACACAACGCTATTCTTGAACATTGATGTGCTTTGTAAACCATATGATCCGACATAAACAAAAAGCATGTCCATTGTGACAAGTTGTCAGCACCTGCATAAATTCTCAATCCCGCCGGTAACGTGTACACTTATCATCATTTAAAAGCTCTGCAAAAAGCAATTGTCAATTCCTGATCTAGGCATGGAATGAGCTTCTCGATTTATTGTGTATATAGTAATGAGCGCTGTCTTATCCGGTGCGTGTCGGACAGATGTGTATTGTCACCAATTAATCCTGCGTTGAAACTACATAGCTGCCGACCAAGACAATATTATCTCAGTTCAGTATGGATATACTTGTACACGCAGTGATGAAGTTGACGCATTTTATTGTCAAGGTGTGCAGTAACTGAGAGAACCACGTGAAACGGCAATGTATCCGAGAGTAACAAAACTGGCTCAGTTCTAGTCGTAGGTAACCGTGTCAGCTCTACAATCGAGCACGCTGTCTAAACGGTATTGTGTCATCAGTCCTGATGAGTGGCGGTTTAGACAGCTTCCTCTGTACATTATCCGGGAGAAGAATAACATCTTCGGCAAACAAAATGAGGAACAATTGCATCTACTCAGGATGCAACTGAATACCAGGATAACAAGCAGATTCAATAATATCAACAAAGTAATTTTGTAATTATGAAAACAAGACGGGACTAAGGACACCACCTTGTCGCACCCCAATGCTACACTGACACATTTCTAGAAAGAATTGTTAGATTTAGCATATGACTCGACACATTCATAAATGGACTTATGTTTTTCAATATTTTGGAGACACGCCCTTTCTATTCAATATCGACAATAATTTTGACTTATCGAAACCAGATCAAAAGTTTTTGAGAAGTGAACAATAAAGCGTATAATTTGCCTTCCTTACATAGAATCCTTTGTGAAATAGTGTGCAAGACAAGCCATACTGTAAATTGTGTGTGTGTGTGTGTGTGTGTGTGTATAATATTTACTGAAAACGCTGAGTACCGTAAGACCTCTGTAATTAGAGACTTCATTGATCTCACCTCTCAACTATTACACCTACACACCACTGTGCTAGAAATATTTTACCTTTATCAAATAAAATATTGAAAAGAGGACAAAAAGGACAAAAACATCACGAGTGCTTGTTGCAATAATTTTTATCTTGTCACCACCAGTTGACTTAGAACATTTAAGTTTGTCGATTGCCTTTAAGCACCTCATCAACTGATATTGGAGAATATAGATTATCAGCAATATTACCACCTACCATTTTGGTGCAACAGGAACTGAACCAAAAAACCTTTCTCAAAACCGTCCAAAATACGTTACTAATGTATACCTTGAAAGAATGAAATCGATCATACAGATTCATTTACTTCATGTCTCTCAGTCAGAACGTATATGTAACATATGTTCCATAGGAACACATGTAAATGTATATGCATTTAGTTTTCTGTCACGAGTGTCCTCAGTGAAAGAAGTCAGTGTGGACAAAATGCATCAGAGTTAATCCTCCAACTGAGCGGCAGTGTAAATACATATTCAGCCAACAGTGACTGTCCGGTTTAATGTGAGATTATATCTTCCTAATCAAGGGATCAGACATCAAAATGTGTAGAAGAATGTATTCTTGGTCGTTGCATAACGGACAGTTCAGAGGTAAGTAATGCAACGGTGACCCCATCACTCAACATCCAGAATCTCTTGAAGTGTATAAAGGGGGAATGAACTTCTGGCTATCATTTGGGATTATTCGCTTTGACTGGAGCTACAAGTGAGTATGTGTTTGACAGTCACTTTAGCTGTACTTTTGCAGTAACTGTAAGGCAATGTGAATATGTATTCTTGGATTGTCATAGTGGAAAGTGACACTAAGTAATTTACACGGATAACAATATGTGTATTATCACTGCTATAATGTCCAGAAACAAACATGTGTAAGCGATATGTGTGTATGCATGAAATGTGGACACACGTTTATAGTGACTACTGGATTCCTCCTTTATACAGTTACAGGACAAGGAAGGGTAAAGCTAATTTTGATTAGCTGGAAATGTTCTGTTACTGTAACGACAGACTTAGCGATGTTGGGAAGAACGTAGATGCCGTGCACATTAATGACTATTTAATTGGGTGTTTCACTATGGCACATTTAATTTGAAATTATGAGGAAATATTACCCTAAATGACTCTTTCACATCTGTTTGCCCTGGTATTTTGAGTTAAACACATGTTCTTAGTTTAATGCTTTTATACCAAGGCATACCGAGAACGTATAAAACTCACCCACTCACCGCAATTCATGTTCACATTTACCTCCCTTGTTGTTTTGAAA
The DNA here is from genome assembly GCF_037392515.1 of Haliotis asinina. Classification (NCBI taxonomy): domain Eukaryota; kingdom Metazoa; phylum Mollusca; class Gastropoda; order Lepetellida; family Haliotidae; genus Haliotis; species Haliotis asinina. The sequence goes on along the minus strand of NC_090294.1, from coordinate 20,576,863 downwards.
ATCGACGTTTATCTATCTGTAATCATTTGGCAATATACGCGTGCTCGGTGCTTTCGCCACTTTCACTATAGTAGGAAATATCTAAAACCTGCATCATGTTGTGTTTTCTCCAATATCAACCGGATACATGTTTGTGTATTCTATAACTTATCTAACAACCCCTCTAACAATCAGTCTTTAAGACGCAAGTTACCTTACACAACCACCCGTGTTCCCATGTGTTCCCATGGCGAGAACATACTGAAATATAATATCCTTCTTATAATTATGAAGTTCCTGTTGGTGAAACCAGATATATTTATTCTTTGCAACATAATTCAGTTCTTATTGAAATGAGTTGCCCTCAGTAAATGGAGATAGTACAGTGAAAATAGCATTTGTCTTCATTTGAAAAGATGCAAATAACAGGTTCAACCTGTAATTATTTCTTGCGTCTGAAGGGATTAAAGGATTAAGGGATAAGGGGGTGAAAGGATGATGGAAAGAGGAATCTACGTTGGGACAATCAGTTACAAGTGCAAGTATTTGGCCGATGTGACAGGTACGCTTGTCATGACTCCATAACGCTGACGTAACATTTCACAAGATGCTGTGGACGTACTCAGTATGCAGCTCAAGCTTGCAAGTTTAGTGTGTCCTACATATTCAATTGCATGTTTGATTGTATAACCAGTGCCATGGTGATGTGGTTGTCCAGGATGTAGCCATGATATAAATAACTTTTCAGTGTATTGTGGACGATATGTTTGAGGACAGTTGCTTAATGTTGGTTTGTTGGTTGTTTAATGGGGCACTCAGCAACATTCCAGCTATGTGGCCTCGACCTGTAAATAATCAGGGCCCACTTGCACAAAGCGATCTTAGCGCTACGACTGTCTTATGCTTATGTTGGAGTATGTGAGTTACAATCATTGCACGCTTTGTGCGGGTGGGCCCAGGTCATAACCAGACGAAACAGTGATCATTAGCATGAGCTTCGGTTTATGTAACTGGGATACGATGACAAGTGTCAACTAGTCTGACCACTCGATTCTGTTTGTCGCGACCCGTGAAGGTCCCGGGGTAGAATAGGCCTTCAGCAACCCATGCTTGCCATAAAAGGCGAGTGTGCTTGTCGTAAGAGGCGACAAACGGGATCGGGTGGTCAGCCTCGCTGACTTGGTCGACACATGTCATCGATTCCCAATTGCGCAGATCGATGCTCATGCTGTTGATCACTGGATTGTCTGGTCCAGACTCGATTATTTACAGACCACCGCCATGTCGCTGGAATATAGCTGAGTGCGGCGTAAAACTGAACTCACTCACCTGCATGAGTTTCAGAAGACCACTTCTAATCTGTGAATCGAAATGCAATAAGACTGATTTTCATATCTTTAAAAAAGCTGCAGGGAAATACATTTCATACATTGAATATTCGGCGTGACATTTCTACTGACCGTATCTGTTACCGAAAAAGCGATAGGTGATTCTGCAGGAAAATACCAATCCCTATATTATATCGCGAATATTGATCTAAGACGCCATTCTTTTTTAGCGATTCGAACCAGGCATGCAGATGACATATCTGCAATATGATTTGGTGTAAAACACCGAGATTACAGTCGTTCTGTTAGTAAATTTCTTTGAAGAAGATATTGACGACTCCAGCTATTACATCAGTGAGTTTGGTTTGTTGACACTTTGAGAGGCACCCAAACAGTCGATATCTCCTTATCAAAAACAAATCAAAGCTTGTGTTTATATCGCTTGTGTCACCGTAGATCACTTGCATCAAGTCAAACATTTTGTTGATGAACAAGGTTTTGTTTTTACACATAGCATCACAATAGAAATGGGATGGTTGGGCAGCGTCGTCATTCCGAAGATCCGGGTTTGATTCCCCATATGGGTACCAAGTGTAAAGCCTATTTCTGGTGTCCGCCGCCGTGATATTGCTGGAATATTGTCAAAAGCTGCGAAAAATCTCACTCACTCACTAATTCACTGTGCATGACATGTCCTCACTTTAATAAGACTTTTGTTTCAGTCTTAGCAACGATGCATCTAACACACCTCTTCCTCCTTGTCGTCACTGTCGCCGTAACAAGTGCCTACATCAAGTCAAGTTTAAGAAGAAGACGACGCCTTGGACGTTACGACTACGCCCACGATTATAACAGCAACTTGTTCGGCAACTTTTACAACAACGACAACAGTTACCATGACAACAATTATGACAACAACTTTGACAATTCCAACGACAACGCATATGGCGATATACCACTATATGTGTACGACCTCGGCAATGGAAACCTCTACGGTAACGATTATGGCAGTGACTATGGCAGCCCCTTCGTCGGCAGTGTCAACAGGGTCAACAGTGACGTCAGTTACAGAGCGCGTGATCGTTACTATAGGCAACGCCTGAAGTACGACAGGCGGCCGAAGCTCAATGATATAACAGTGTTAATGTAAACCATGCCTCAATTTTGAAAAGATGTTAATATTATATGGATCCCAGAGCATTTACGCTGGGTTATTGAATATGTGTACACAAGCTTTATTAAAGATTTATTGTCTCGTTTAGTCAACTGCGTATGTGTTCTCATTACTAGAAACATTTTTACTCTGTTTTGTAGTTGTGACCTATATCTCCTTGATCTACAATGTATTCTGATCTTCCATGATTTTTGTAGTCCCGTGTTTTCTGACTGTTGGAGAGCTGAGTGGTTAAAGACCGGTGTCAGGACTCGATTCCCTACATGACTACAGTGTGTAAAACCCGCTCTCGCCCCTTGCCGTGATATTGCTGGAATATTGCTAAAGGTGTTGTAAAACTAAATGCACTCATTCAGGCATACAATGCAGCCAAGTGTCGTCGTTAGGATATAATGTTAATAGGTGTGATATACAATGAAGCCAACCGTACACGTGAGCCAAACTAGCTGTTTTCCGTGATGTACAATTTAAGAACATACATTAGGGGGAAATCCAGTCAGCTACGCTTGGCACATTTATTTTGTACAGATTATGATGTATATTTTACGGGCGGGGGCACTAAGACATCATTCGATGTTGAATAAACAGAATTACTGTTGTTATGCAAAATGTTTCAATAAATGTAAGTTCTTTTGAAAATGATATGTATCATATGTTAAAGGTTTTAGTTTTGAACTCCTGTCTCGGAGTAGAAGGTTGGTCTCTTCTTATTTAGTCATTGATTTGTTTTTTTTGTCGATCCTCGGATTATTCGAAGTATTTACGAAGGTGTATTTAAAACGAAAGGGCTCGTAATGAAGCACTCGTAAAAGCACAATACCACACCAAGGTAAATCAGACTCTCTATATACAACCGAAGAAGTGGTGCAACCACCGTTTGTTTGTTTTTGTTTGTTTGTTCAACGCCTTAGTCCTGTTGGTAGCCTCTAAAGACGAGCATGGGTTCCTGAAGAAAAAAATTTACCTGCGTCTTCACGGCATTCATAACTTTAGTCATTCAGGGATAAATGCAATACACTCGATATACATATACGTATGATATAAATTTGCAGGGTACGTAATTAGAAGTCTCTCGGACTATTTACGTAAGAGTTAATCTCGTAATGTTTATGCCTGGGTTTCCCTGTGTCGTTGAGTCACCATGTATGTCAACTGTCTGGCTTATTTGAGACAAGGCCACAACATCAGTATCTCGTCAAAGAGGTTACACCGCATTAAACGAAATATGGAGATGTGATTTTTAATGTTAGAGTTCGCGTCATGTACAGTATACTTTTGAATGAAAAGAAGGATCGTCCGAGGGGTGAGTATGGGTGCTCGCCGCTTTAAGCAATACCACGACAGGAGATCAGGAATGGACCTTCCCATTACTCTTATGTGTGGAATAAAACCCGGACAGCGGCTTTACGAGAAAACGTAACGCTTCCACGATTAGGCTTACCCACCTCTGCTATTACCGAAGGAAGGATGAGATGAGTGATATATAATCGAGTCTTAACCAGACAATCCAATGATCAAGGGCATGAGCATCTATCGACGCTCTCGGAATACGATGACATGTATCACGCGATGCCGTTATGGCATAGCAACTGTTGTAAAATGAACGAATGGGGTTGTCCTTAACTTCTCGTGAGTAGTACATTTTAAGACCAAAGTGTATGTATGTATGTATGTATGTATGTATGTATGTATGTATGTATGTGTGTGTGTATGTATGTATGTATGTATGTATGTATGTATGTATGTATGTATAGACATCATATAAATACATATATAAATAGATAGATAGATCCCTCTCTCTCTCTCTCTGTATGCGTGTGTCTCTGTGTGTGTGTGTCTGTGGTGTGTGTCTGCGTGTGTGTCTGTGGCGTGTATCTGTGTGTCTGTTTGTGAGATAGATAGATAGATAGATAGATAGATAGAGATATATATATAGAGAGAGAGACAGACAGAGAGAGAGAGACAGAGAGAGAAAAGGACTACCCGGTCTTGACCATTCATAGAAACAATTTCGTTTAGTTAGCTATGAAAATGATATGACTCGAAATCAGCGATGACACCAGGTGTTCACGGACAGGTCTGTAAACAGAACATATATTACAGAAACCCCAATGCCTTTAAGTAAAAACAAACTCTAATGAAAACGAAAAGAGTTTTAGTTCAACATTACACTTATCTTTCAGCAGACATTTGTATTTAATTCATGTTAGAAATGTCCCATCGGAAATGCCGGGTTACTTGCCCTGCAGCGGAATTCTGAAATATATTGAACATGTATATTAGACAAACATCAGCAAGATACCTTTACACTGATTACTTCCCTTCTCATTGGGAAACGTTTATGTATTATATACAATGGTATAATCAAACGTGCGATATGATTATAGGGTGTTTTCTTCGTGAGTTTACCTTTTCAAAAAACTGCACTAAAAGATAAAGTCAAGTTTATTGACCACTTCCCATGGAAGACATCTCATCTCATGGAAGACGTGGCCATGTAAGTCGAAACAGGAACCAGTGTAATTTTCATATTCAGGAAATACCCGACACCCGGGGTCACGTATCATCGCTGACTTTTTAAATTAGTGATCAATTTATACAGTTTGTATTTCCGTTTTACCGTTTTTTCTCTTACGCTGACCCTTAATATTTTGTAGCAGAGGCACAGTAAGTACCCATGGACCCTGGTGATCAACCTTCAGTCTTTTGGCGATCTATAGCCCGTCTTTTATATTGTATTGCATGCTTTAATTGTTACAATTTAATTGTGAGAATGTTTTACTTTTCCATACTAGTTATATATCCATAGCTGTAATGTGCTAGTACGTGGCAGGTTTTATCCTTCAGAATGTTTTCATTTTTCATATGCAAATTGTTTTTGTCACGATATAGCTGAGATATTGCCGATTGCTCACTCACTCACTCACTCATCATGGTATGCGTTAGGTGCGATGGAGAACCAGTCAAATTCACATTATCGAGACATGAATAGGTCTAAGGTTCCGTTTCTGCAGTGATCTCTGTTACTTCGGTAGCCCAGTGACTAGGTGTTCGCTTAACTCATTTAAAACCGATTCGATTCCCAACATAGGTACAACGTCAAGGCCATTTATGTACCGCTCGTCGTGATAATGCTGGAATATTGCTAAAACCTGCGTAAAACTAAACTCACTCACTCATTTCAACCCATTTCTTTCAATGCATTGTTCACACTACTGTTGCCGTAAAGGTTTGCAAATACACAATGCCTTTTAAAAAGTACTCACATGTATGTGTGCATCATTTTACACGTTCTCAGTAATGCACATATTTTTGTACCTTTACTGGTTTAAGTCCATCTGGGATTCGAACCCACACAAAACCGCTTGCAACTATGTTAACGATGCCGATCGTGCTAAAACTGTTTGGGGTTTAATAATCAGGGCCCACTTGCACAAAACGATCTTAGCGTTACACCTATTTCAACCCTATATTGGAGAATGGAAGTTTCACTCATTGTAGCGCTAAGATCGCTTTGAGCAAGTGTGCCCAGGTTTCTATGTATTTGCCGTAAATTGGATCCAGTGATTAGGGTAAGGAATTAAGTTCGACCTCGAGCATACGTTTTGTGATATTTCAATAAAATGTTTACTCACATACAATGTTTATCCATATCATTTGCCTCAATTATCAAGGAAGTCGTATCTGTCGGAGTCAGGGTAACCGATGTCGTCATCATCAAAATAGCGGTGCTTCCGTGACATCAGAAGCTTTCTGATATTGTTGAGTCGCAAGCTGATACGTTTTCTGTGAAAGAGGGCCCTCTTTAGTTGGCTTTGTTTACCTGGGAGTCCTATAGTAGTCCCAATGACAAGGGTCACCAGTAGAAGGACATGAAACATGCTGGAAGCTGTTGAAGAAGAGAGGTCAAGGTCATGGTCAGTGGTCAAACATACAGGAACAGGTACACATCCTACTCGTCATCTGACCAAGGATCGGGTGGTCAGGCTCCCTGACACGGTTGACACATGTCATCGTTTCATTGCATATAACGATGTTCATGCTGTCAATCACTCTGTTATTTGGCCCAGACTAAGATCGCTGTCGTATGCCTTTAATATTGCTGCATGTGGCGTTAAATATCGAACAAAACAAGTCGACTCTACTAATATTCTGAACATGAGGGACAGTTATAAAACTGAATGAAGAGAGGCGTAAAAATTACCTACACCTCGTCAAGGGTTGTAAATATTATTTTCAGGTATATCACGGCACGTTAAATAAAGAAAGTTTAAAAATGTTGGTCGGTGACGTTTATCGCTTAGACGAAACCCGCGAGCATGGTATATGAATCACATGTGCTTTTAAGCAATTAGCTAAAACGTGTGATTCAAAAGGGGGCTACCCGATAACCCCGTACACTTCAAGACAAACCTAAGTTCGATATGCCCAAATTCGACTCAGTCATGTTCGACTGAAGTTGCATTTACCTCGCATGATTCTGTAATGTTGACAAGTCTCCTAGCTGTGAACAGAAGTGTTTAGAGCCTCTCTTGATTCGCAGCCTTGCGTTGTAAAAATATGAGAGACTATTAACGCTCCTGTTTTATTTCGCAATATTAATGCGCTTCATTGTCATGCCTGGATTAAAAAAAACATGTGACAGGTATGAAATATATGTTTTACATTTTTTCCTTCTTAAGCGTCATCTAGACCAGAGTACACCATCGACAGTTCTGAAAGTGCCGATTTCCTGCAGTGGAAGACCAAGATGTCTGGGCTTGGAAGACAATAAACCGTTTTGTGGTACAAAAGACTGAGCCACAATTTATTTAATCTATTTAAATCTATTTAAAAACGTAAATAATAATAATACCAACAACAAAATCAATTTTATACCAGTCATTTTTTCCAGTTTGTGTCACTGTAGCATGAACACAAAAGTCATAAACACAAACGTATTTTCCGACAAATATTATGTACAATGGACAATTCTGCTGAGATGTCCTATAGGTAACGGGACGCCTACTGGTTAAGCGTTCGCTCGTCACACCAACAATCCGGGTTCGATTCCCACTTAGGTACAATGTGGGAAACTGATTTCTGCCGCCCTCCGTCGTGATATTGACGGAGTATTGCTAAAAAGCGGCGTAAAACTAAAGTCACCCACTCCTACAATAAGCCACAGATTGTCACGGCGTCTCTGGTGCAAGATTGCGAAGTAGAGAGTTGTGCCCCCTTGAAACGACATAACCTATGATTATGAGTTCGTATTCTGGTTCTCCGGGATTGATATTCTAGGTTTGTCAACACCATGCTCAATACCATCAAAGTGGCAACTGTCAAATACATTGACCAACATCAGTTTGGACTTGGCATAAACACCAAACTGTCATGTCTTGGAATGCTGTTAAAACTCATTTTAAAAGCATGTGTTTGGTGAGGTAGTCTAATGCTAAAAGCGTTCCCTCGTCAAGCCGAACACGTGGGTTCGATTCGGATCATTGTGTGATCATCTCTGCTTGAGTATGATATTGCTGGAATGTTGCTAAAATGCACGTCCACTCATTCACGCAGTCAGTCAGTAAAAACCATGGTGCCTTGGTGTGCATTCATGGAACACTACAATTAGATCAGCGATAGATAGTCATTTGAAAAGGATAGAGACCTTTTGAAGCAGTGAGTGTGTAACTGAGTGAGATACGTTTTACGCCGCACTCTGCTCTATTCCAGCCATATGGCGACTTCCTGAAACAAACTTCGAGATAATGATAATATTGTAAAGAGCACCATATCATCTACATTTACTGGAAATGGTTTAAAAATTGTTTGGTTCGTATTTTTATTCTTGTAACCTCACCTGTGTGTGCAATATGAGCACGTTGACTGCGTCAATAATATCTTTAATTAGGGATTCGTTCGGAGGTTTGGCCCAAGGCCTTCGAGTATCAAGGAAGCATCGTCAGTATTATCTCTGAAAGCAATGATGATTGATAGGCGATAATGGCCTCATACCGCATCAACTACACCACTGCCTAAAGCACAGCAGCAATGACAAGTTTAATCATGATATTTAGAAAATTTAGTTCGTAATGTCAACGGAATTTGTTTCGGCAGATAATCAAAAGTGGTTATTCTGCCCTGGCTTCTAGTGTGTGATGACTCATAGGTTTCTGGTGATTTGGGTAGTGCGTGAGTTTAGTTTTACACCGCACTCATCTCTTTGACTGCGGTCTGTAAATCAGATTTGGGCCAGACAATCCATGGATCAACATCACGATCATCGATCAACGCAATTGGGAACCGACAACGTCTCAACCCAGGCAGCGAGCCTGACCATCTGATCCCGTTACTCGCCTCTCATGACAAACATGGGTTACTGAAGATCAATTCCAAACCGGATCTTCACGGGTTTTGGTGATGTGATAGATTGCCAAGCTATCGCTTTAATGCTTGACAGGAACTATCCTCTTATGCACCTAGGTTTTCAATCACTATAGCAACTGTATCACATATACACTCTTCAAACAAAAGAAACGCAAAACGAAAATATCAATGAAAATTTAGTGTTATTCAAAGACGTGTAGATCAGCGGAAAACAGAGATGCATGAATGAAATTTTGTGGAGCAATGTATTGCTATCTTGTCCATATTTCACGAGAATAACAGTCACCACAGTCATTACTACTGTCCACCAGGTGGTGTTGAAGTCAATACCTCGTATGACCACCTCCAGCTGCTACCACTGCCAAACACATCCTGGGTACAGATCGAATGTGTCGCTGGATGTCTTTTTGGGGAATCCTTCTCCATTCCTCCTGCAACTTGTGGAACAAATGTTGAAGATTCTGTGGTGGATTAGGACGTCGACGTACCCGTCTATCAATCTGATCCCAAAGGTGTTCGAGTGGGTTTAGATCCGGGGATCTGGAGGGCCGGGGGAGCGTATTCATTTTTTTATTGGCCAGGTAGTCCACGGTGGCACGTGCTGTGTGAGGCCTGGCGTTGTCCTGTTGGAAGAGCTGCCGTTGACGGTCAACAAGGTGAAGGACGTGCGGAGGGAGAATCTAGTCAGTGTATCGATTGCCTTGGACAAGTACAAGTTCCGATCTGCGGGTGTATGAAATCGCTCCCCACACCACATCACTCACACGTTCATGGCATCGTCTATAGACACGGTCTCTACCATCACGTAGCCCGAGGAGATAACGGGATTCATCACTAAACCATATGCCAGGTTCCAAGGCAGCATCGTGTTATACCATCTCACTCGTCAACGTCGATGTAGTCGTGTCAAGCAAGAGGCAACTTTTGAACGTTTGGCAAGTATTCCTACTTCTCGGAGACGGTTCTTGATTGTCTTATCTGACACTCCTCGGGCTCCAAACTGGTCTTGTGCCGTGTTCCGGGCGGTACGATGGCGCTCACACACGTGGGCTATCCGGATGTTCCGATCTTGGGCAGGTGTGGTGACTTTGGGTCTTCCTGATTTTGGACGCTCATTTGTCGAATTTGTTTGACGAAATCGATCCCACAATCGACTTATTGTGCTGGGATGAAGGTTGAGGATGCTTGCCACTTCACTATTTTATTCGGCAGCTTGCAATCGTCCAATTGCCTTATTTCGATCTGCGGCGTTGAGACGTTCAATTTTCGTGTACAGTACTTGTAATGCTCGTGGATGAAATTGAATTTTTATTCTTGTAACCTCACCTGTGTGTGCAATATGAGCACGTTGACTGCGTCAATAATATCTTTAATTAGGGATTCGTTCGGAGGTTTGGCCCAAGGCCTTCGAGTATCAAGGAAGCATCGTCAGTATTATCTCTGAAAGCAATGATGATTGATAGGCGATAATGGCCTCATACCGCATCAACTACACCACTGCCTAAAGCACAGCAGCAATGACAAGTTTAATCATGATATTTAGAAAATTTAGTTCGTAATGTCAACGGAATTTGTTTCGGCAGATAATCAAAAGTGGTTATTCTGCCCTGGCTTCTAGTGTGTGATGACTCATAGGTTTCTGGTGATTTGGGTAGTGCGTGAGTTTAGTTTTACACCGCACTCATCTCTTTGACTGCGGTCTGTAAATCAGATTTGGGCCAGACAATCCATGGATCAACATCACGATCATCGATCAACGCAATTGGGAACCGACAACGTCTCAACCCAGGCAGCGAGCCTGACCATCTGATCCCGTTACTCGCCTCTCATGACAAACATGGGTTACTGAAGATCAATTCCAAACCGGATCTTCACGGGTTTTGGTGATGTGATAGATTGCCAAGCTATCGCTTTAATGCTTGACAGGAACTATCCTCTTATGCACCTAGGTTTTCAATCACTATAGCAACTGTATCACATATACACTCTTCAAACAAAAGAAACGCAAAACGAAAATATCAATGAAAATTTAGTGTTATTCAAAGACGTGTAGATCAGCGGAAAACAGAGATGCATGAATGAAATTTTGTGGAGCAATGTATTGCTATCTTGTCCATATTTCACGAGAATAACAGTCATCACAGTCATTACTACTGTCCACCAGGTGGTGTTGAAGTCAATACCTCGTATGACCACCTCCAGCTGCTACCACTGCCAAACACATCCTGGGTACAGATCGAATGTGTCGCTGGATGTTTTTTTGGGGAATCCTTCTCCATTCCTCCTGCAACTTGTGGAACAAATGTTGAAGATTCTGTGGTGGATTAGGACGTCGACGTACCCGTCTATCAATCTGATCCCAAAGGTGTTCGAGTGGGTTTAGATCCGGGGATCTGGAGGGCCGGGGGAGCGTATTCATTTTTTTATTGGCCAGGTAGTCCACGGTGGCACGTGCTGTGTGAGGCCTGGCGTTGTCCTGTTGGAAGAGCTGCCGTTGACGGTCAACAAGGTGAAGGACGTGCGGAGGGAGAATCTAGTCAGTGTATCGATTGCCTTGGACAAGTACAAGTTCCGATCTGCGGGTGTATGAAATCGCTCCCCACACCACATCACTCACACGTTCATGGCATCGTCTATAGACACGGTCTCTACCATCACGTAGCCCGAGGAGATAACGGGATTCATCACTAAACCATATGCCAGGTTCCAAGGCAGCATCGTGTTATACCATCTCACTCGTCAACGTCGATGTAGTCGTGTCAAGCAAGAGGCAACTTTTGAACGTTTGGCAAGTATTCCTACTTCTCGGAGACGGTTCTTGATTGTCTTATCTGACACTCCTCGGGCTCCAAACTGGTCTTGTGCCGTGTTCCGGGCGGTACGATGGCGCTCACACACGTGGGCTATCCGGATGTTCCGATCTTGGGCAGGTGTGGTGACTTTGGGTCTTCCTGATTTTGGACGCTCATTTGTCGAATTTGTTTGACGAAATCGATCCCACAATCGACTTATTGTGCTGGGATGAAGGTTGAGGATGCTTGCCACTTCACTATTTTATTCGGCAGCTTGCAATCGTCCAATTGCCTTATTTCGATCTGCGGCGTTGAGACGTTCAATTTTCGTGTACAGTACTTGTAATGCTCGTGGATGAAATTGTGAGATTCATTTGGGTCTTTTATAGTCACTTGCTATACTCATACATTACAAGTGAGAAACAATCATTTTGCCTGATATTCGTGCTGCATGACATCCACACACATCATGACAATCCTGATTGATGAAACCGTTCAAAATTATTTTGGTTGCGTTTGGTGAAGCATGATTTTCTAAAGCATTCTAGAAACAATGTGCAACCCTAAAAAAATGGTTGAGTTGACATATGTGTACAAAATTGTGAGTATCATTTTTTTATTTCATTTTGCGTTTCTTTTCTTGAAGAATGTAAACTAGTGTTCCACAAAAGCGTGTTTATTACAGCGATTGTCTTGCTTACGTTCTTGCTTGCAAAAATAGAACACGAATATTGAACATGAACCATTATAAAGGTTTCGAGCTTGCCCGCGTTACATACAAAGTAAGCGTTAGTTTGGTTTTACGCCGCTTTTAGCAATATTAAGGAAATATCACAGCGGAAATGGGTCTCACACATTGTACCCTTAAGGGGTATCGAATCGAATCGGACCCCACTGCCCCGAGACTTACACTATACGTGTTAGTTCATATAAGTCGTGCAATTTAAGTTATTGGTGTAGAAATAAATCATGGAGCTCCGTTGCAACCGGTTCGGTTGTTGTCCAGTGTGTAGACGAGGTTATTGCTGGATTGTTGCGATAGTTCGACCAGAGGACAGAAACACGTTGTGACAAACCATACGGGCTAATTAAACAATTTTCACCGTACTGAAACTGTTGGGTATTAGGAAGTGTTCCCTTGAAATTGAAATTGTTCATTGCTGGGTATGAGTAAGTGTTTCCTTGAATTTGGAATTGTTCACTGCTGGGTATAAGAAAGTGTTCCCTTGAAACTGGAATTGTTCACTGCTGGGTATAAGAAAGCGTTCCTTTGAAATTGGAATTGCTCACGGCTGGGTATAAGAAAGTGTTTCCTTGAATTTGGAATTGTTCACTGCTGGGTATGAGAAAACGTTCCTTTGAAATTGAAGTTGCTCAATGCTGGGTATGAGAAAGTGTTCCACTGAAATTGGAATTGTTCACAGCTGGCTATATGAAAGTGTTCCCTTGAATTTGGAATTGTTCACAGCTGGGTATAAGAAAGCCTTCCCTTGAAATTGAAATTGTTCAATGCTAGGTATGAGAAAGCCTTCCCTTGAAATTGAAATTGTTCAATGCTGGGTATGAGAAAGTGTTTCACTGAAATTGGAATTGTTCACTGCTGGGTATATGAAAGTGTTCCTTTGAAATTGGAATTGTTCACTGCTGGCTATGAGAAAACGTTCTTTTGAAATTGGAATTGTTCAATGCTGGGTATAAGAAAGTGTTCCTTTGAAATTGGAATTGTTCACTGCTGGCTATGAGAAAACGTTCTTTTGAAATTGGAATTGTTCAATGCTGGGTATAAGAAAGTGTTCCTTTGAAATCATAATTGTTCACTGCTGGCTATGAGAAAACGTTCTTTTGATATTGGAATTGTTCAATGCTGGGTATAAGAAAGTGTTCCTTTGAAATTGGAATTGTTCACTGCTGGCTATGAGAAAACGTTCTTTTGAAATTGGAATTGTTCAATGCTGGGTATAAGAAAGTGTTCCTTTGAAATCATAATTGTTCACTGCTGGCTATGAGAAAGTGTTCCCTTGAAATTGGAATTGTTCACAACACTTTTAGGCTGAAACTTTTCTCAAAAAGGAAGAAAATCTACGCTCCAAAATACGAGTTGAACTACGACACGCTCGTACATGTATCGTATATATCATATATCATGTTCATATATATATAGTTAAGCATCCAGCATAAATGTACACTGTCTTTTGTCCTGTAGTCTACATAGTTGGGGAGATCAATGCTCATGAGGTTGATCATTGGACTGTCTGTTCCAGACGCTATTATTTACAACCGTCGCCATATGGCTGGAATATTGCTGAGTGCGGTATTAAAAAACAAACACACATGTAGCAAGAATATAGTTAGGACACTTAAATAATAACAGGATACAAGGTCCGATTTTATAATTACTTTCATTGGCAAGCATTAATTGATATGGGCATGTAACACACCAGCCGCTAACATTGGTGCTTACTGAGCGAGCTGGCTAAGGCGAGAGGCTAGCGATTCAGCGTGCTTGAGGTCTCAGGATCGAGCACACCTTTGACCGGTGTTAAAGCCTTATAGTCAACTTTGTGTGCAGACTCTTTCACTATTGTCACGGTGTCGTATCGGGAAGGCTTAAAGTTATTTTTCAGAAGTCCCGGGAAGGCTAAAATGTAAATTGGGTGCTGGGAAGCATAAACCATGTCGAGAGTAGCGTGATTTCTTTTGAAAACATTATCATAATCTCCTTCTTGTCACAACCCCAAGCGAACAGTCCATAACCCTTTGCACTCAAAAGAATCCACGAATCCGTTGTTATATGACCAGATGGTGGCCATATGAATACGTGCAGACGCCTAGTTGCGGGTATAGCAAAGTGCAGTAAACTTGGACAAAGTGCAGTGACTATATGTCCCAGTCCACCCAACTGTACATGGGTACCACGTTAGGATGAGAAAACCGCAATAACTCGGCACGTCTAGTGGCTGCAATAGTATGGTGTAAATATCTAATACTAGTACTGCCACTGAGGTTCTTGAGACGCATTTAGAAGTCGGTATTCTAATAAAAAACAAAATGTTATGGATGTCAACTTCCTTCCTGTTGCTTACACAACACCCGCTTGACGAACGGGCAAGGTATAGTCCAGGAACGTTGTAAACAATAAAGAAGAAGTTGACATATAAAACATTTTGTCTTATATTAGTACTGCCACTGTCGTTTTTTTCCGGATAAGTGAGTGATTGGTTTTATGTCGATTTCAACAATATTGCAGCATTTTATGAACACAAATGTTTAACCACTAGGCTAACTCACCTCCTTTTATCAACGAAAGCATAACACTGGTAATAAGATATCATAAACAATGCAAAAGCACTTAGATATTGTTTCCATTTTATTTCTCAGTTACAGGTTTATATGCTGAATAACGTGACCCTTGCTGGAAATAGTTGGTCGGCGCTCTTTCCCCTCTTGGTACTTGGTCTCCACGTGAGTTCAAGGAGGAATCTGTCACAGAGAAAACAGAGTCTTTAGCACAATCATGCCATTGAGGCTGTTGTCACTTAACATTGGAATCAGCCTGGGTGACCATCTTATCCGTTCATCCTTGTACATGTACATCATTTGCTATATTTATGAACGATGGGGAAAAAATGTGTTACTGCGTTCCAGCTTCTATTCAAACCAACAATTAAAAGACTATCTCTTCAATCAATCTTCAACTTACATAATGAAGTGGTATTTTATAGACAGACTACCTGATTGAAAGGTCACAATACCATTCAGTAAAGTTTAATTGTATGATTGTTTGTTTGTTTAATGCCACACTAAGCTATATTCCAACCACAAAACATGGGTGTCACCTAGTAAGAGGCCAAATGAAACATATGTAAACTGTATTTTGAAAGTCTCTTTCATCGACCACAAACGGATCAATCCTTAGCCTCAGGTCGTAAGAACAATAAATATATGTAAGTCTAGATCTTCAGACATATTCAACGCATGTTATATTTGGGATTACACTTTCTTAGTAAAGTACAAATTCTACTGCTTTGTTTGAGATGAGCCCCTTTCAGGATTCGACCTCGCACCATTCTGATGTGCAATATATATCATGGCAGCTTTAGAATATATCTATAAATTCTGCGGGAATATGTTTGCTCGATGGTTTCAGGGAGTAAACTTGTGTCGAGAACATCAACAATGCACTTCCATGGGGAGAATGAAACCCGGGTATCTGTGACATGACCTAACGCTTACACAACACGGCTTACCCATCCAATTCTGAACACACTATCTACACATGTGGTTCACATAAGGCATGGATATGTGACAGGAAAACCAATCCACGGCCCTTTATTCGAAACAACACGTTCAGGGCCACTGTGTTCACTGACTAACTACAAAAGTTATTCACAGATTTAGGTTTGCAAAGGTACATCTTTACCAGAGGTGTGATTGGTTAGCCTAGTGTGTAAATTGTTGGCCTGTCACACCGAAGGCCCGGGTTCGATTCCCCACATGGATACAATGTGTAAAGCCGATTGTGTCCCCGCGTCATAGTATTGTTGAAATATTGCCAAGTGGTGTGCAAACCCATACTTACTCACTCACCTCAGTGGTGCCCAAAGTCCTGGACTCAGCACCTTAAGGCTGGAGCTTTTAACCGCTGTACAGATATCTGTTTCCGTAGTCTGGCATGTCGAAATCCAGATAATCGGGAGTGTCGTCGCCATACATCATCCGGAACCTGTTTCCATAGTACCTGTTACCATAGCGTCCCTTGAATGCATTACCATACAATCCTAGAAAGGCATTATTGGAGATTCCGTTTTGGAAACCACGATTGTAGCTTGCTGGATAAATGTTTCGGCTCTGTCCTTGGTTACGGAAGCGTTGGTAACGGATAATGGAGTTACGCTGTTGTGCGACGACGGCGACTGTGACGACAACAAGGACGACGGCAAATTGCAACTTCAACATCGTTGACCCTGTTTCCAATAATAAGAATGAAATTGTTAAATGTTGCCTATAATTTATCGCCTTTCAACGCGTTCCTTCGCAATAAACAAGAGGTCAAGATAACTCCTCATTATGCATGTTAATTCGTAATACAGCACAAGTACACTAGTATGCACTAGATATGCAATTGATAAATGCATAAATCAACTGTATACATTAAGCATGTAAGTTATACGGTAAGAGATATATGAGGAGCATTAAACATGCATACGCGCATGAAGTGATGCTAAATTAAAAGATGGTAAATGTTTTGTTAAATGATTTATAGATATGACTATTTCAAGTGATTAGCATTGCAGAAGCACATGCTTTTGATATAGCAGAAATTCTTACGGATTTTGAAAGAGTTTATTTGAGACACTCTGAGCTACATAAACACATGGACAATGTAATGTCAGTGTAAAAAGAGGATATTATTTGGAACCCTTACAGTTTACACTGTTGTACTATTTAGCATCGAGGACAGGACACCACCTGAATGCTTACTTCCAAAGGGATACGTTGTTCTCACTAATTACTTGAACATCAAACGTTACATACACACGAGAGTAACATTGTTTCATATGGTAAAAGGGGCGGTGGGGTAGCCTAGTGGCTATTGCGATTACTCGTCACGCTGAAGAACCTGGTTCTATTCACCGTGACTGATAAAACCATATTCGTGTTTATTTATCATTTATCACAAACTCTACATTTCATAAAAGATTATATTTATGATCAAGAATGCGAGACCATTATTATGAAAACAAAACAGATGACAATATATAGTTACCTTGTTTCCTACCAAATACTCGCCCAGGTCGTTTCAATGGAAACTTGTGTATTTCTTGTTATATGATTCGTATAAATACACACAGACCCTGAGTATGATTGATCGTTGTATCATTCATTAAGTCAAATGTCATTCATTGGTTTCTTTTAGAAACAAAAGCAAAAACTAAACGTAAGGTTGTCTGCTGTTCAAAATATGTTGGGCCTTAGGCATCACGTCATTATCAGTCGTGCAAGTCACCAAGGAGCGCCCGTTAAAGGCAAAAGGAGTATCAAGTTTTCACTATCCTGAGAAATAGATTCCTTTTGGTGTAGATATCACACTAACTGTGAAAGTATCATGAATACAGTGCTGAAAACCGGCGATGACGCCAGGTGTTCGCGAATGTTTAGCACGTCCTGTCATAGCAGTCATTCACATAATTTATTAAAATTACTTATGAACTGTACTAACTATTTATGTATCAGCGGTGCGACGAATCAAACCAGATATATTTATGTGATCGATGGGAAAGAAATGTTTGGATGCTTGATGTGCATTGGAAAGTAACATGACAACAACTTCTTTATTGTTAACAACAATCCGTTTTGGGGTTACTGTTTCCCCTTCGTGAATGGCGGAAAATGATTTACAGAGAATATATAAGCTTCATACAGAAGGCTAGTGAGATGGGGAACAAAAGCCTGAGATGCACGGAGTCAAAAACGATGAAGTGGCATGTTCATGCAATAAACTGACATATTTATAGGCGTTTCCACAGTGAGAAAGATATTGAAAATTAATGATAAATTAATGATAATAAGGAATCGACTGGGACCGAGAGATGAGTTCGACAGAGAATTTGTCTGAACCGAGGTTGAGAGATTGAAATTCGACTGTACCTTGACTGGATATACATTGATTGGAAACCACTTACGACAAGAGTGATGGAAGACACACATACACACGTGTACGATAAACGGGAGTAACTTGGGAAAATTCCACTGTCTGCCTGTCTGTCTGTCTGTCTGTCTGTATATGAGTAAATAAATACCGTTAGTCGCTATGCTATAAAAACTTGCAGGCGTCGTATTGTTGAAGATATAGCCCTTAGCCTTTAACGGAATAAAAGAGGTTCTTTAACGGATGTTCAAATTCAGTTTTTAAATGACATGAATCATAAAATAACATTTAGACATTACATTCCATCAAGATGCCACATCAGATTTATTATGCAGTGAGCCTGCGAATATGACACATAGTTTGATCATTCGATCGGTGGAAGAGTGTTGGGCCAGTATAAATTACGTTACAGAGTGATCACGATAGAGGTGACCTAACAAAGCCTTAACAACAATTGCTAAGCGCAATTGCTGTCTGTAAAATCACACAGATGCACACACACGCAAAAACGTGCATAAGCAAACGTACAGACACAGACACTTTCGTTGACACATGTCATCGTGTCCCAGTTGCGTAAATCGGTGCTCACGCTGTTGGTCACTGGATCGCCAAATTGCCTTAGTATTGCTCAGTGAGGCGATTTGAACAAGATTACCACTCAATGAAGTTTGAAAAAAGCGCTAAAACTTTGCAGCATCGTCGACTACAGGCCATCCAACAAGTCAATGTGATTCGAATCAGAGGTGTCAGATGTAGGGAACGTCAGCTCTGGAATAATGGACGTTGAGCTAATGTCATGTTTTTTTACGAATCGAAGTCAACTCTCCATTTCAAGATGAGTAAGAATTGGAGACGTCCCAATGAGAGTATTACTGACGTTATAGTTGACTAGCATTGTTGCTGTAGTTCCATGATAGAATAAGGTAGTATCTCAATAACCGGCCTACCTCACGCCGTTCATGGTCAGAGGTCAGTTCAATGGGTCAATGTCACGTCACTAATCGCGACACTATGTGCGACACTTTAATGCATGCGCTCTCCACATTCTCCCAGGAGATTGTTTTCCATGGGAAATAATATCCTAGTCACACTTTTAAAGTGAAAATGTATTCCGAGGATAACATTTCGAAAGGCATTTTCCGCATTTTTTTCTCATGCAAATATTCTGTCCTTCGGTAAAGACCGAAGATGTCTGTTTGACCAAAAGCAAAAATAGGTACACCGTAGATTGTGGAGTTCCTTTCGTGACATCCATGCTGGAAGAACGTTCATTCATTCATTCATTCATTCATTCATTCATTCATTCATTCATTCATTCATTCATTCATTCATTCATTCATTCATTCATTGTTGGCATCATTTAGCCATTCCATCAGCACACCGACTGTACGTTATGAAGGTGCTGGCAGTGCTTACTGAATATCTTCATGAACGATATCGACCATGGATGCTCTGTGATGAATGCAAAATTTTCAGCACAATTTAATTTTGTTTACCGAATTCACTCATTTCATGAAATGTATTTACACGTCCCTATCATCGTATTTCAAACACTGCTATTGGTAATACTAGCGTGACGTTATTTCCCCAACACAACAGATTCCGAAACGTAATAATTGTTTTCAAGCGAACTCTTGATGATAGTGCCATGAACGATGAAAAGCCTAATCAAATCTTTATGATATTTGTCAATGATAATCTATCGCACGTGACACCCATGTCCCGAGAAGCACGTGCAGATCGATTGTAACTGCCTGGCAATCATGAAACAACACGTTCCCGTGTCATGTGATACTGCTATGACTAATGAATAGGCACGCGGCCTACTGTGTTAGTGGTAGCACTATTAGTTATTGACTAGGTAAGCATGGCTCTTTTCATTATTCACTTTCGGAAATAGCAATATTAAAGGTGGGCAAAGGCTCATCTCAGTTTGCATCTCCAGCAAATTGACCCGAGCTCTTCAGGCGTTTTTGTGTCTGTCATCTAATGGAATGCAAATAACAATTAAAGGCAATCTTTAGGGCATTAAAGTAATTCCACTGTTTCAATCAGGGCATTATTTGAGCCAGTGGAATAATATTGAACACGGGATATATATCAAGGGTACGTCTTCGTATGTTGTAAGAGACCACAAACGGGATCGAGCAATCTCTGAATATGTGATTTTGATTGTGACAAATAAACCAATTTCATTCGAAAAGGTGCACAAGGAAGACCAGAGATTCAGAACCTCAGGAAATCTATACTTGCTTCATTTACGGCTTTAGCATTGCAGTGGGGACTTAACCAGGGGAAATAATGTGGGGCAAGGACTCTGAGACAGGCTAGGGATCTTAGGACTCGTTGGCTTGGTTGGTGCATTTGCGCTGCTACAAACTCCCGGATCACGAGTTCAATCATTTAATTGTCTGGTCCAGACTCGAGCGACATCCTATATCTGGAATGCTGCTGAGTTTAACATCAAAAGAATCAACCTTAAGCAACTGTCCTCAATCACATAGCCCACTTTGCATTTGGTTATCCATATGAGTACACCCTGGACAACCAAATCACCATGACACTGGTTATACAACGTCCTAATAACTGAATTCGCAAAATGCATGCAAAGAAGAAAAATGTAGCAAACTCTTAGTTTTGACGTCCGTTCTCGCAAACGTCAGCAACCGATACAGGTGTAAGGTTTGATGTGTAATGTATTACTTACACCATTATTGGATATTAAACTTTTCTGCTGGTGCATGAAACAAATATTAATCGTCAGAGGTTTGACCTGCATGAGTGACACAGATGAAATATGTTAAAGTTACCCCATCGATACACAAATGGTTCGTCTAGGTACAACACGGGCTGTCCTGGCTTTCGATTGTCAGACGTAGGGGACGTGGGCACAGTCCAAGATACCACTACCCTTGTCAATGAAAACCCAGGGCAAATTGTTTTGTAACTAGACGAACCTCGCGTCGTGGGTGGGGTAACAGACTTGTTCCATGAGATTTCGGCGGTGTGTTTAGAACAATGCGGCGGGTAAATGTGTGCACCTTTTAACGTCATGAATATCACGTCACACGCGCCATATTAGATCGTTCGAGTTTTCAAAAATTAATTCTCAACCATGGAGAACGTCGAAACAACCTTCAAACCCAACAGTGATAGCGTGAATGAGTGGAATGATGAAATTGATGATATTACACTTTCCCAACTTGGTGAGGCTATAGAGTTGAATTTAAAGTTTGAGAACCTAACTCTATCCCAGTCATTGAACTTTTTCGAAGTGAGTGCAAGCGACCAATTTGACAATGACGTCATAGTATTGGCACAGGAAGGGGGTACGGAGCAACCGTTATCCAATCCATACCATGAAGTAACTAGCAGGTCACAACATGGGTAACATCATGGAGACTGCCGCAGAGACATGGTACAAGACGATATTGAGCAACTGTCACTCATTCAGATCTTGTGCAAGCGATCAACAACAGGAGCGCTAGGGAGGACACTGTATGTGCGATGTCATCTTTCTCACCTTTTTCATTTCTGTGTGCTCATCGATGCTAAAACAATCATACAACAGTCTGTGAATAATCGAATCTGGTCTAATGATTCCAGTGATTGGTATCTCGAGCAGTGATCCGTGCAACTGATATACGAGCCCATGTGACAACCAAGTCAGTGAGTCTGGCCACGTTTGTCGCCCTTTACGAAAAACATGGGTTACTAAAGACCATTTCTAACTAACATCTTCAAGGATCCTCTCATTGTCTATAAATAAGATATTCACAAAACTTGTTAAGGTAGTCTTGGTTGCATCTAGTGGTTCGTGAGAAATCAATGAAATCCTATATGGATTATTTATCGCGGTCTCAACACATCGATGTTAAACCATCCCATCGAAAAGCTGACAGATCCTATAAATACAGTAATGAGCAGTGCAACGAATACTCAGGACTAGTTTTGACATGTGGTTTTTAGCACGAACTCCGAACACCGTCTATCTACCAGCTCCGGTTTACGCCAAATTATTTCTTTACGGGGTAAAAAATAAATCCAATTTGTCCAGCGTCGAAACGCATATTCGCGAGATCTAAATCCAGAAACAGGAATTGTGTCGTGTTTCATCCAGAGACATCCTATGAATTTGAATTCTCGTGTAATGACAGTTCGCATTGTTGTTTGTAGCGCTTCAATCGAACGCTGAATTAAGCTGATTACATTTGAAAATCCCATCACTTATTCCCCTGCTCTAGCCCTCTGACATGCTAAATCTCATCTAGACAGGTGACATGGCTCGCAATTCAAGGGGAAATCCTCTAATTAGGGTGGTAATCACGTTTGGGAAGAGTCTGCCTCATTGACATGTTCTTCACCCTCCTTCGTCACCGTGTAATGTCGACAGCAACACGGTTTCTCGATACGTAAGATGTCTGCTTGGGACGGAGAGTGTTAATCTGTCACTATTATGCCCCTAAGCTGTTGTCCACAAATATAATCAGTCTTTTATTTCTTTTCTATTGCTAAAACGGTGGTCTGATAAGTTTCGATTTCAGGATGTGATAATTTAAAGGCACCTCGTTTGACGGATCATGTAACGACGCAGGATTATATATTTTTTAAGCGAGGATTTTTTTGCGCAGATGTTTTCTCGCAATGATCTTTTTTTTTTTCTTTTTTTTTTAAAAAAAAATGTAGCTCATACGGCTGATTGGCCCGGCATTACAATCCTCCAAGTCATTCGTTTTTCCCTTGTATGATCCGACGTGGAATTTCAAAGATAAAACTTGCACATTTTGCGGTGAAGGTCTGGGTTCAATACGGTTTCATGTTAGAAAACAGCCCTAAGAAATCATGATGGAATCTATTTCAGAAAACGCAATTTTGTAAAACAGATCTTAACTACAGTCCGGATCACAGGTGAGCATCGGTCACAGATAAAAGCATAACTGTCCACAATAAAGTGTTCCAATAGTTATTGAAAAATAAATGGTTAAAACGGTATTTTGTGACTATCAGCTGGGATCTTAGACTTGCACAAATCTCCCAGATAAAAATTAGTAGTGTAAATGATAATTTCTAAAAAAACATTATTAATAACAGACTGGGGTCCTTAGACTGTCCGCTTATCTAGACTTGCCTGTTTAAAGTGTAGAAATGATACACATCCAAAGACTCATCTTTCAGTACAGTCTTGGAGCAAAACTAGTGTTGTTCCAGTAATGGAAGATATATTGTTTATAGACGTGTTGCTTTCAAAGAGTGTTAATATTCTACATATTGAGATGAGTCTACAGACACACAACTTCAAATAGACTCACCTGTAATTGTACGTGGGTTATTACTGTACATGTACATGGATTGCTACAGATGTCTATTATTCACTGAGTATAAAGTGATACTGTCTCTCAACGACAGTACATGTACATGGATTGATACAGTTGGCTATTAGTCACTGAGTATAAACTGATACTGTCTCTCAACGACTGTACATGTACATGGATTGATACAGTTGGCTATTAATCACTGAGTATAAACTGATACTGTCTCTCAACGACTGTACATGTACATGGATTGATACAGTTGGCTATTAGTCACTGAGTATAAACTGATACTGTCTCTCAACGACTGTACATGTACATGGATTGATACAGTTGGCTATTAATCACTGAGTATAAACTGATATTGTCTCTCAACGACTGTACATGTACATGGATTGATACAGTTGGCTATTAATCACTGAATATAAACTGATGCTGTCTCTAAACGACTGTACATGTACATGGATTGATAAAGTTGGCTATTAGTCACTGAGTATAAACTGATACTGTCTCTCAACCTCTGTACATGTACATGGATTGATACAGTTGGCTATTAATCACTGAGTATAAACTGATACTGTCTCTAAACGACTGTACATGTACATGGATTGATACAGTTGGCTATTAGTCACTGAGTATAAAGTGATACTGTCTCTAAACGACTGTACATGTACATGTATTGATACAGTTGGCTATTAATCACTGAGTATAAACTGATATTGCCTCTCAACGACTGTACATGTACATGGATTGATACAATTGGCTATTAGTCACTGAGTATAAACTGATACTGTCTCTAAACGACTGTACATGTACATGGATTGATACAGTTGGCTATTAATCACTTAGTATAAACTGATATTGCCTCTCAACGACAGTACATGTACATGGATTGATACAGTTGGCTATTAATCACTGAGTATAAACTGATACTGTCTCTAAACGACAGTACATGTACATGGATTGATACAGTTGGCTATTAATCACTTAGTATAAACTGATATTGCCTCTCAACGACTGTACATGTACATGGATTGATACAGTTGGCTGTGAATGATCGGGTATAAATTGACACTGTCTATTAATCATCATCCCAACTGTGGCCTGAGAGGCCCATGAGATGCTATCAAAACATCCAGCACTTTCCCATTTTGTATAAGTTTTCGGGAAATTTAAGGTATTCCTTAGGCAACGCCTCAGCGTAATGCACAACATTTTCTTTTTCATTTTAACAGCTGTACAAAACAAGTTATTGAACATTGTTTGAAATTTCGCTAGTTTTACTGAACATGGGCATCAAAGACCCAGTAACCATTTTTCTTCAAGGTTTTGACGATAAATGATCGAAATCGGCATTGAGTGCTTTGCTACAGGACATTAACCATGCGACATCCATGTATAAAGGTCGTTGTATTTAGACAGGTTGGAAAAGACATATAAAGAAGATGATGGTGAGGGGTGCATGCCCCTCGGTTCTGATAGCGGGTCCTACAATGACTATGTTGCGGGTTCCAGAGCCGAAACCATTTCCTGAAATGATGTTAGTGAGGAGAATAATGACGGACCTGAAATCTAGAAGAATGGACACAAAAATCGTGTTTTGTGGTACCAGAAATGACAGAGCGACATTGTCAAGTAGAGAGGTCAAAATCTCATGTCGGCAGTGTACTTTGACACTAGTGAAGATCGAGGGCTTTGTGAAGTGAGTGAAGACCAAATGTCCCAGCAATTTCGTCAGTTTGGGATATCTTTCAGTCTGCTCTAGGTCACTACTACCTACGGTTGATGAACAGCTGGTACCGTTTGGTGGATTCACCTAGTATGTTCCAGTGAAACCGGATTAATATGGATTGAAATTGTTTGCGCTGGTGAACTCATTCTACTCATCAAAATGCATTCTATATATTGGCAAAGAAGGGAACTTAAGATGTAATCATGTTGTTATGCATTCAGCAGTAACAATGTTTCGAGTTATTGGTTGGTTGGCCATTATGTTAATAAGGTTTTGAACAATGAAAAACAGTAGGACGTTTTGGTTTCAAGTTTATTAAAACACACTGTTGCTAGTAGTGCTTACCTTTGCTGTCCTTGCACTGCTGGTATCTCTTTGATGGTATCTCTCTGGTGGCATAGTGTAAGGACATTAAATTTAATGTGTTCAGAAAATTTGTTTTGTTTCAATGGAGATGATATTCAGTTGATATTCAGCCTTTACTTAGCACATGCGGTGGTTCCTCATATTGTCATAAGGTCCTTCTCCTCTACGTGTACATAATAGTTTCCGACAACTCCAGGATAAATAAGTGCTGTTCCTGGAGCAGCACGTTTACCATAAAACTGAAATTGAAAAACATGATGATTGATTATTAGAATGCCCTGAGATGTGAAATGGTTTTAGTAGTGATTAAATGGTGACGAAGTTTGGTATTTTAGGCCACTTTCAAGACTGTTTCACTTTGTTTCACGGTAGTACTAGCTTTCTGCAGGTGGAAGTCGCAGCCAACCTAGAAACATTTGTTGGTACTGGCAAATAAGCATTTTGCATTTT
Source organism: Haliotis asinina (assembly GCF_037392515.1). Taxonomy (NCBI): domain Eukaryota; kingdom Metazoa; phylum Mollusca; class Gastropoda; order Lepetellida; family Haliotidae; genus Haliotis; species Haliotis asinina. The sequence goes on along the minus strand of NC_090294.1, from coordinate 20,550,718 downwards.
CGCTTTAGAAATGTTGCAAGGATTCGAACCCTGTACCTTGTGACAGTGCCTCCACAGTGCCACTATCATTTCCAAAACTGAAAGATTCTAACCACAAGTTGTCCATATTATGCTCTGAAGACCCCTTCTATGTTCATTTTAAGTCTACTCATATCTCAGAAGGGGTTTAGAGCTTTATAAGAATCATTACTGGGTTCAAATATATCAATTACTTTGGAATCTCATTTTATTTTTTCTTTTCACATACAAACGATTTTGTTTCTAAACAATGGAAAACAACGGTTTTGTTTCGAAACAATGGGAAAATTAAACTACAAAAACGCTACAAGAAATAGCTTACCCTACTGCTCTGATGCTTGCTTGCTTGCATGGTTTCATCAACCAGTGTACTTACACATATTGTTGTCTCTCACTCCTTGGTCTAAATATGTCCAAATAAGAAAGGGTGACTGAGCCTGATGGGCCCATGTAAGCAATAAACGTGTACTTTGTGGCTGTACAACATGTTGGTGGAATGAGGGTCAACCATTGTACATGTTCATGGATTGATGCAGGTGGCTAACAACCTCTGATTCAGCAGAGTATGAATTGATACAGATGACTGACAAAAGCTGTAGGTGGATTGAAATCGATGAAGTATTGTAATTAATTATTTGAACTGATACAACTGTAAACTGCTATAGATGAATTGATAAGCATATGCTGATGGACATATATACACTATACACTCCCAATAGAAAATGATATAGCTCTGGAGAAAACCCGGAAGTGATGCAGTTTCATTTGATGAAACCGACAAATATCATAGGACTAAGCAACTTGGATTCGAAGTCACAATCAACAAACACACGTTTGTACATCTAGGGGAAGCAACTCTAGATCTCCACAACGTATTGCAATAGTTCAGGCTTTTTCCATGTACAAGTGTAGTTCCTAACCGACACAACATATATCATTAGCATTCAAAGTTTGGTAGGAAATTATTTCTAAACAAGTTGTTAATTTCATTTACAAATTGACATATCGTATTGGATTTTACGAGTGCTTTTTACACTATTAATTTAGAATGTTAGCATTTAAACAGGGAACTGTTCATTTTCTCGTGGAAACGAATACAATCTTTTCTCAATTCCACCCACAGTGCAACACAAAGCTTGTCGTAAAACCTGGAAATAAATAAAGAAAGAACGAGAAAGCTTGTACTTTCAGGTGTTTCTTATTTTCGTTTCCATGAGTATATATCTGAGTGCCACATTTGTCACAAGGACTTTGTGTGAATTCATCTACATACCGTTCCTTTGCCTAAACTATACTCACAGGCAAAAGTATTTTGACATTTTTTAATTAAATTATTGGGGAATATTAGTCATCAATACCTTATCAGTTTCACATTTTTATTTGATCCCGAGAGAGAATGTGTTACATGGTCTAAGAAATGCAAACAAGCAGTTGTTTTTAGACCTGTAGAAATTTTCAAGAAGCATGACGCATTTGAAGAAGGTGACCATGAAACTGAAACAGGAGCGTAACATTTCCACTCAGTTCAGTCTCAACAACTCTATTCACCCATCTGGAATATTTCGTCTAAAGATGTTCTTCGATTCCACGTTCATAGAAACATCAGTTATGGCGAAGTTTTCAGCAAGACAGTCATGTCACAGACCGTCGGCGTAGTGGCCGCTCAAGACCGATGGGTTCGTCGACCTCCAGTGGAGCCGACAGCACTTCCGATGGGCAACACGTGTGTCCAGACGGTCTCAATGTGTCACGTTCCTTACCATTCCCCGCAGGATCCCATGATTTGGCACCCGTTAAACACGTGTGGGTTAAAACGGAGAGATGTTTACGTTGTTGTCCGAATCATCCAGCAACGCGGCATGAAGTTACATATGGAATGATCTTCCCCATGACTTTCATTGACGTCAAGTGGTCTCAATGATGTCCGGCGCGCATCAGTGAACAAGGCTGACACACTCAGTCCTGAACTTGATTTTGATCCCCCTCATATGTTGTGGCTCTTTGGATATGGCAGGTCTTGTCCTTGTGAAATGTTTCCATAGCTTGAAAGAATTGTCTTTGCATGTAATAACATTTCATTCGTAATAACATTTCATTCGCAAAAGTAAAAGTTTAACAGTAATTCTTTTTGTCGCGTGTGTGTCACATCAACCTTTGCAGTTGAGTATATATGAGAACCGATGAAGACAGTCGTACCACAGTCTGACGGATCACAGCTACGTCAACTATGGATGAAGAGATATCTTAGCTCCGAGACATGATTTCTATGAAAAAAATCTATCAATTACAAATATTTATCTTTTTCACAAACATTTTGACGTGACAAAGAAACGAAACATTTCAACCAACTATAAATAGCCTCGATGCTCTACTTTCGGCAAATGCTAGTTGCCATTTAAATACCAGTAGATATGCAGCTATCATACACAAATTCTGTGGAGTCGATTGCTTCCTGCATTAGTGGGTGGTTCGATTTTCCTGGGATTAATTTCCAGTTTATCACAGCAGGATATGTGAACGATAAGCGGGACATCAATGTATTCGTTTGATGAATCCAGCAGGAATCGATCTTAAAGCCCAACAAAGCTTTTTCCGCAGACAACCGTGCATTTCAACATCAGCCGTTATGTTCTTCATCATTATTACGAGATTAACATGGTAGGGCTTTTTCGGTTTATATATATATTCACAGACACACGGATGAAATATCAACCATAAAAATACCAATATTCCTATCTTATTTTGTCCAGAATATTATACTTAATATTTAGTACCCTTACATGCCACACCAATGACGTTTGATAAACCTTAAAATGTCTACAAATAATCTAACAGAAGTGTGTAGTAGACATGAACGTGAGCGAGTGAGTGAGTGAGTATGGTTTAAGGCCGCTTTTAGCAATACTCCAGCAACATCACGGCGGGCGACACCAGAAATGGGCTTCACAAATTGTACCTATATGGGGAATTGAACCCAGGCCTTCAGAGTGACGAGCGAACACTTTAACCATTAGGCTACCCGCCACCCCTAAACATGAAGCATAGTTTTGGGGCGTGAAGTCGGTATCCCTAAATCTAATGTGACAATTATCTAAAGGTTAAATACATTTTAACGTCACCCACCTTATCATGCCGTATACATGACGTCGCAAATCCGAATCCACTATTTAATGTGGATAGATATTGTACGTATTTGGTAACGTAAGAGCAACTACCTCGGTCATATCAGAGTATAGACTCGATTGGATTCTGTAACACTCTGCAAGTTTGTTGTTCGAGTTTGTTGAGCGGATCCACTTGGTGGATCGAGTCCAGTGGATCCACAGTGGTGTGATTTGCTGCTCATACTATCAACCCCGGTTACATTTACAATAGAATATATTCTTTAATGAGAGAATATGTTTTAAGGCCTCATTTAGCAATATGCATAACGCGGACATCAAAAATGGACTCCGAACACTGTAGTCATATGAGGAATGAAACTCGGGTCCTCGATGTGACGAGCGAACGCTTTAACCTCAGGCTAACCATACTCTTATGTTGCAGTTTTGCTGATAGCATTAAGTTCGTCCATTTCAACAAAGAGGAATTTTATCTGATTGATCAAACACGATGATGATTTTAAGCGTGGCCGTTGTTGTTACGTGGCCGGTGCACGTCTTTGTTTGTTTCCAAAGATTTGGGTTCGTTTTTGGCCATACAGGGGGTTGGGACGGTTATAAAAAGAAAACACGTAAACAATTGAATCTGTACCAGACAATCAAGTGAATGAAATCATAAACATTTGTCTGTTCAATATTTGTCTGTTGTGATAGTAATATCTCACGGCTTGCAATGAAGACAACGTTCAGAAATGATCCACCATCAATCCATACGGCTTTACCACTCAAGCTGCCAAGAACAGAGATTCATTGATGATGTGACTGACGTGGACTTGCGAGTATTCATAACATCAAAGCAAACCCCAGATTAGGATTCAAAGTCCAGACCCAAAATGCGTTGAACGCTACCAAACACTTCACAAAGCTCCAGTATTAGCAGAATAAACGTAAGACACATTGGCGATATCCTTGAACATTCCAGTTAATTCTAAAACTGCCCTACAAAAATTAACGTCCCCAAAGACTCTTTATTTTGCATCTACTCCCTATCATATAGAGGAGACCGTAACCAATATCTTCCTTTGTGGCGTTCGGCTTCATTTCATCTATACATTTATTTGAACCGAATAAAGCCATAAATGAATGGAAAATATAAGCTCCCTAACTATACCATCTCCAGTTTTGTGACAAAATTTTAATCTAAATCCTTACATAACTATCATCTGGCCAACATAAAGCAAAGACTCGTGGTTCCTGTACTGAATGTACATCATGGCGTGGTAGTGCATAGAAGCCCTCGGTCAATCTCTCCCGAGCGCCGTATTGCACGTCCTTCAGTATACCATCAACCTCCATTGCTTTCAAACAATTCATGCCTGTGGTCGCTGCTTCCCACTGGCGCCGTGTGAGATCCCTGCTTGCTGCTTGAGCTCTCTCTCCTACCTTCTTGAACAACTATCTTCGCTAGCAGAAGACCTTCAAATTTGTAACCATGTCAACGGCGGAGAGGCGAATTGCGCATGCGCCTTACTTCAGCGGCAGACGATAAGGATGCTGCGAGAATCAGACAGAACTACTGTGGAGGCAGTTTACATTTGTTCCCGTTGAATCTGTGCCACCGAGTCAGTGAATGGATAACGAAAACCTCGGGAATCTGTGAAAATGTGACGAGCTAAATGCTTGGCATATTTACATGAGGTGAGTGTTTCTCTGCTAATTAATGGCTCGTATTCATCAAACTTTGCCTCAAAGTGTCGGCGATTCAATCAATAATTGAATCTGTTACCGTTTACATCTTGAGGAAGCTTCTTCTCATCTGCTGTGATCTTTCCGCCCTCGGCAAGTTTCTCTTCACATCTCAAGTGTGGATGATGATAGAATTATGTCTGTAAAACTAGTCTGACAGGAGGAGCGTTATCTTTAGATCGGCAACCACCGAAATGTTCTGTTCTTTCTAAGATGTCGAAAATGTGCAAGGTTACTGCCTTCATTTTTAACATATTCACTGCTATCCTTGCAACATTGCCACACATATTATCGTAAAACACTATAACTGCTAGAAAATATGATATGGTATGGAAATATACAGAGTAATATTATCCGTAATCATTCAAGACATGAGGCACAATTCTGTTGAACTGTTTATGCGCCTTTGTGTTGATATCTATCTGCAAGCATGATTCTACACCTACTGAACTCGTAGACTATAAACGGGAGACAAGGTGACCAGTATTTGTTTTCTGGATGTACATCACAGTGTTTGCTATGCTTTGCCGTATTGAACAATCGAGTTATTGTTATAACTTACGATCTAAATAGCCCCATCTATCCCCCACAAACATGAGTGTACATATTCCTCCCCATCTCTCTCTCTCTCTCTCTCTCTCTCACACACACACACACACATTGAAAATTATATATGTGGAGAGGTCGATGTTAATGATGTCAATCACTGGATTGTCTGGTCCAGACACACCTCCGTCATATAACTGGAATACTGATGAGTGCTACAAACCAAAGAACGTGGAGATATTTTTATAGTAAACATTCTACAATTGCATTCAAATTATATTTTACATCTACATCTATGTGGGTGTTGAATAAATAGCAGTGTATGTGACAGACACGGTGTCAGAGTTACCATATGATATTGTGTACATAAATGTTGTAACTGAAATGCCGAGATCTCCCAGTCTTTACTCAGTAATCAATAGTTCTCATTAATGCAGTCTACCAACCTTTAAAAAACAATATCGCCTATCCTGCTACAATGCCAGCAATGTGTGCCCGTGGGAAATGGTCGATATTATGTATTAATATCTGCAGATGAAATGGTAAAAAATGCATTCCCGTGTATCAAATAAGTTGCGCGTGTTGCACAAAGAACGCCAGCTGACGCAGAATGGATTGTCAACTGTTTAAAGGAGCTCTTCGATCGAATGAATAGTGCTTCGAAGCAGATACACATGCCATTCAGAAAAGATATTTCTAGTAACATCGGGTCTAAGGGACTGCAGATACACAGTTAATGTGTTTAAGGATCATGTTGTGTGGTATTTAAGTACGTGCTTCAGTTTTAATCCAGTGCGATACGATGTGGCTCTGTTATAAGTGTACAGACTCGCAGAATCCCTTTAAATCCATTGATAGCCAAGGAGATGTCTTTTGATACAGACTCGTTGACCCCCTTTTACATCTGGAGTGAGTGAGTGGGGTTAGCTTTTCGCCACACTCAGTATTATTCCAGCTATATGGCGCCGGTCTGTAAATAATCGAGTCTGGACCAGACAATCCAGTGATCAACAACATGAGCATCGATCTGCGCAATTGGGAACCGATGACATGTGTCAAATAAGTGAGCTAGTCGGACCAGCCTATCCCGATAGTCGCCTCTTACGACAAGCATGGGTTAAAGAAGATTATTTTTAACCCCTATCTTCATGGTTACCTTCAGTTGTGGGGCTAGCGATACAGACATCGTAGTTTCATAATACTCTCAGACCCCATTTAAATGTGTGGGTAGTGATACGAATGTCATTCTACAGAGTCCATTTAAATGTATGGAAAGTGATAAAGCTGTCCCTGTTTGATACAGGCTTGCCGATCGCGTTTAAATCTATAGGCAACGACACAGATGTCGCCATTTGTGGTCATCAGCTGTCAATCACATAAATGCATCTCATCATGCTGTAAGGTAGCATGCATGACGCATGAAATGGGATTTTGAGTCAGTTGCAATCTTATTGCACCCCCACAGCGACGTGAATGCACGTGCGAGTGTGCTAGTCCGGAATAAGATCAGTTTTGCACTGTGAGCCCACTTACAGGAGTTCATCAGAGATTTCCTACCCAGTCGCAGCAATAATGATTCCAAGTGTTATGTGCGGAATGTGGGCAATGTAAGTGCCACTTTGGTGTGAGGCTAACATTGACGTGTCCAGTAATATTCACGTTTGTTCAGATTTATACAATATATGCACCCAAGCTGCAAATGTAATAAAACACCCTGTGTTATATATTGATGTAAGTAACTTACAACGAAAAACAACCAATTTAGAATAATCAATATTTCACATCTGCACGCGGTGACATGGTAAACAAAAGGGGACCTTTGTTGAAAGCAATCAATTCAGCGTTGAGGTTCCGTCATGTCGTCATATTCAGTGACAGAAATAATGAATATAATTATACCACAATAATACAGGTCATTATGATAGGCCTGGCAGGGTCATAGCAAACAACGGACACTGCCCTGTATAATCTGTGTCTATCTAGGAGGACGGGCTCCATATGTCCATGCAACAGAAAGACGCTGCCTGTCGAATCACTCATATAGATTCTCTGGTCATATTTACCTCAGGTCGATATTCTCTGATCGGTAACGAGACGCTTACGTCCAACAGAAATAATTATGAATACTTATTTAAGAGACAGCTTTGTCTTCGGGTCTACTTATTATTGCTAACAGCTGAAGAGAATTAATTTGGACGACAATCTTCGTTAAGGGGGCTTCGGTTTGTTGAATCTGTTATATCCTCGAGAGTCGTATCATCTCGAAATTTAGGTGTTGATTCTTGGATATTATATCGAACTGCATGTCTTGAAGGAATGTGTGGCACTATGAATGTTGTTCAGTGTTTGGAACACATGTACTGTGACTCTATTTATGACACTCCCTTTAATTATAACGTACATAACATGAGATTCATCCAGTAACATAGGGCCCGTGAAGACGGTGGGTCACGATTCATCTTCAGCAACACGTTTGTCGTGAGCGGCAACTAACATCTTGTAAGGCTTGCTGACTTTCTTCACACATGGCATCGCATCTCTTTGCGTAGCGCAAAAAGAAACCAATAACTTTTTTGAGTGGCATTTATGTGATGGTGTGATGAAGATGAGCAATATTTAATATTTTATGGATAGACTGCTTCTTTATCAATCTACTTCAATAAAGAACCTGTCTATCCGTATGAAATCGTTCCTCTTAAATAGACCTGTCAAAGTCCGTGTTAGAATTGATCTGCAGTAACCCATTCTTGTCGTAAGAGGCAAGTAACGGGATTTGGTGCTCAGGCTCGCAGAGTTGGTTAGCACATGTCATCGTATCCCAACTTCGAAGGTCGATGCTCATGCTGTTGATCACTGACTGTATTCTGTTGCAGACTCGATTATTAACAGGCTGCAAACACATAGCCCGGCGTTAAACAAAAACATAAAAAAATAAAATAAATAAAAAAAAACAAACATCATGGGCATGCAGTGAACCAAATGGTTAACCAGCAATCCGGATAAACACCATATCATTTTCAAAAGTGACAACATTGCACGCTGAGTGACGTGTTACCCGATGTGGTGTCTGAGTATGGATTTACACCCCTTTTAACAATATCCCAGTAATAACGCTGGGACACTACAAACTGACTTCACGCATATAGGGAAACAAATGTAGACCTCCAGTGTAATACAACCACTGCGGCCCTATAAGTGTATGAGAGTTCAAGGCCGACGATTACAGGACTTGTTCAGCTGGTCCATTAACGTACATCGTAGCATAACGTACAAGGCCCGGTGTAAGGAAACGAGCTATAATATACTTGAACACGGTGCAAACATGGGTAGTAGGCTTGGTGCATCAGACAATGCCAGGTTGCTCCTTATGCTCAATAAAAGTATACACGCCAATGCGTGAGCTTTGGTATCGAATATTTGAGCGTTAGTGCTCGCTTCGATGTAAATATGGCTTCTGCGCATGTATGTCGCGTACACTTTCGGGGACCCATAAAGTGCAGTCTACCCGAAATATCATTACACCATACTTATTCTGGGTTTGATCATTTTTTCTTACTTCAATATTTGTTATGACATGTCATTCAATCACGGTCCATATGGTCATTAGACACTGGTCAGTTCCTCATCAATGTGTTTTTCATCTGAACTCTGTGCTCTTTGAACAACAGTATAGTAACATGCAATGGGTACAAGTTGCCAAAAATATTAGGTTGCATTTGGCAGTTACAGGCCGCACTGGTGTAAGCTGTAAATACTAAATCGAGCCCAGCATTGCAATTTACAATACACGTACATATTCCATGTTTGGAAGTGGCTCAAATGGCGTACATTCATGGATGTTTGATAAACGGTACCAAATTATGCATGCGCATCCATGTTCGATCAATCGTCTAATGAGAAATAAATCGCCACTATCATTTCCGTGGTGGATGTCCATCTTTGTTGTCAACAACAGTTCGGCCGGCGGTATGTATCTCACTCCCTGGTGTTAATTGTCCCTTAACAATCTATAAAGATAAATCATTATGCACAGTCTGAATGAAGGTCAGTGAACTGAATGAGGCCCATTTTCAAACATTATTTCAGGTTTTGCTCGTCAACCGAGAGTTGTCTGGAAGAATAACACAACATTTATGTAAATAATACACAGTTTACGTGTATTCGTTAAAGAGGTATCATTAAGAAAGGCGAAGATTTGAATGTTTGATCAGTGGTCATTACATCAACCACGGCATTGTCTGACTTGTATGACTTGTTTGTCCACGTAACGCTATCATACAACTGGATCAGTGCTTTAACAATCAAACAAATAGGTAAAACACAAAAAAACAATTACGATATACTGAACAACAAAAGAAACGCAAGTTTCGATAAAATGATAAAATGAAATATCATAAAAGTAAGCGAGTTTTCGACAGAAGTCAAGCACACGTCGTCTTTAATATTCCGATGTCTATGTGGTACATTTTGCGCCGTAGTATCCATATCACTTTAACCCTGAAAGATCACTGTCCATCCAAGGATATCAACGTACGAAAGAGATACTTTTCTTCCTTTAATTATACGTCCGAAGTAGTCCTTGAAAACCCGCATAATGTCATTACGCCTCGACATATACTAATTGCTTGGTTTTGAGTGTCTTGAAATAATTTAATTTGAACGGTTACCATTACCCTGCCTGTCTTCCTTAATGAAACGTATAAGATGACATTTTTATCGAAATTGAATATCTACTACACGTTAAATATAATAGCATCAAACAGAACTATTACGAGAAACGTTTCTTTGGCATTCCCCTTAAATGCATTGCCTTTGAAAAAAGACAGCCGTTTTATTTCGCGGATTGGAATAACTGCTTATCTGACATGAAAACGTTGTCGTTCTCTATTAGTGAGACCTCTAATGGCGTGATGAAAAGCATTTGGGCTTATAGGTAGATCAATCAGATGCGCATTATTTTCAAAGCACCCCTTTCGGCAGTGATAAGGAATTAGTAGGTCGACGACAACGAGGCGACCATTCCATGCTGTTCTACGATGCCACTGTACATTCCTCACATACACCATTACGGAATGTCTTTTATGTTTGACTTCTATGTCAAAGAAGAAGTGTCCAATCTCTGAATAATCTTTAAAAACTACTTTTTATTGCTCGAACAACTTTAAAAAGTTGAACCTTAAGAAACTAATGATATTTTAATATCTTCTTTATCACTACATTTTTCATGCCTTCGTTCATGCCGAGTCATCGTTCTTTCACTAATTGGCATTTCAGAGCGTTTGAATATACGTTGAACAATTCTCATTTCATGTATTTCAAAATAATTTTTACTCGATAATATTTACTGGGATATTATGGTTATTATGCCCTATATAATGTGAGTGTGTTAAGTGCGATACTTCAACATGAGCCAAATACCGTAATCAAGAAGCGTGCTTCGTCTTGTAGCAAAGAGAGTTATAGTCTACTCTACTCCTTTCTAGAAGGGAAAACGTCAAGAACAACTCTTGCACAGGTGGTGTCAAGACCTGTGAAGCTACTGGTCAAGAGGTGGGCAATCGAGTTCAAGATGGAAGGAGAGAGGGCCTACAGGATGACCCATGATCAGGAAGACTGGCGCCACTAAGGACAATATTAATAAAATACGTGATATGCCTAATGTGGACGCTCGTCAACTCACCATACGTCACAGAGAGATGAAGATTGCTCTGGCGCTGACAAAGGCTTCATCGCACTGTGTTGAAAGGATTCCGCTTAATGATACGAAACGCTGTAGGTTTATAATCTCTCGCGAGAATTTATGACGTTTATACGTAGATCCAACTGATTTTGTTGACTGGTGTAGAACCATGAATGAATCATAATAGCATGGGAACATCCAGCAGCTGCTCACCCCCCGAAGAGACCCATGAAGATCCGGGTTTTAAATTCAGTAACCCATGCATGTCGTAAGAGGTGACTAACGAGTTCGGGTGGTCAGGATCTCTGACTTGGCTGGCACATGTAATCGTATCCCAATTCCATAGATCGATTCTCATGCACCCCACCATTGTGTTGTCTGGTCCAGATTCGATTATTTACAGATCGGCGCCATGTGGCTTTATAATTGCTGGTTGTGGCGTTAAACAACAAACCAACAATCAACCAACCAGTCACTCATCCTCCGGAGAAGAAAAAGCCTGTTCCATCAGCAGACAAGGTGATGGTCTCGGTTTTCTGTGACTTCAAAGGATTCCTTCAGGCGGACAGCGTCCAGAAGACAGAATACCAACGTTAACCGTCGTGGATGGTCCAATCCTGAAGACAGAACTGTTAAATATTACTGTCGTAGTATCCAAATAACGACGATGTTATTTTTGCACTGGAGTATTTCGGCATCTTTTGTAGGCAAACAACTGGCATCAACGCGGTCCATAATAATTAGCCTGTCAACCTACAGCCACCGTCTCACCTTGACCAAATGTTCCTTACATTCCAAAACGTGCTATGTATCTGTATTCTGTAAGTGTGTTGCATTTTGATCTGATAAGATCCTCTCAACCACTCAGGAAATCAAACTTGATGAAATAATGGTCATATGTGGAATCTCTAGTGACAATGGAATTTCCCTTTGTTGTCCCAAGAGACTATTTCCCAATACTGCTCCAATTTGCAAGTGCAGTGGTTAATGCTATTTATACATTGGACATAACGATGTGCAAAAATATTTGCACTTACTTACGAATAATAAGGAAATATACAAGTATGTTCCTATCACTGCGAACATGAAATTTATCAGATGAGCCGTTGTGTAGAGTATTGCTGTGGAGGGTGGAAACCACCCCTCCATATCAGCAAGGACATAAACACTCATCACTCCCGATCACTGCAGGCATTTAATATCACTCCTGATTATCGCGGACGTTTAACATCACCCCGATTATAGAGGACGTTTGACATAACTCCCGATCATTGCGGGCACTTAACACCACTCCTGATTATTGAGGACGTTTGACATAACTCCCGATTACTGCAAATGTTAACCATCCCTCCTGATCACTGCGGACGTTTACCATCACTCTCGATCAGTGCGGACGTTTAACGTCACTTTCGATCACTGCTGACGTTAAACATCACTCCTTTTTACTTTTGACGTGTAAGCATCACTCCCGATCACTGCAGGCATTTAACTCCCGATTACTGCGGACGTTTAACATTACTCCAGGTCATTGCAGATATTAACCATCCATGCCGATCACTGTGGACGTTTAACATCAATATTGATTACTGCGGACATGTAACATCACTCCTGGACGTTTAACATTAATATTGATTACTGCGGACATGTAACATCACTCCTGATCACTGCGGACGTTCAACATGACTCCCGATGACTGCAGATGTTAAACATCACTCCGATCACTGCAGGTGTTAAACATCACTCCGGACATGAAACTGCGGATGAGAAGCACTAATTACGACCAGAGCATCAACAATCAACCATTGTCTCAATCCAGTACTATCAAATACCTGAACTGTTGAACATAATGTGTTTCTTTGTGTATGATGTTCACGCATCTAGTTAACGAACTAACGAACTAACGAACTAACGAACATGATTTATGACAAGTAAATACCATTTTGTCACGTCAGTGGGGGGTTTAACCAACACTGTCACATCTGTCTCTCATTTATCGTACTCGGAACAATAACCTGCTCAGCCACGCTTTCATTAACGCCTCCGTGCACGAAGAGCGTTATTTCAGCTTCAAAGATAATGTTAACTAATTCGTTCTCCTGTTCACAGATGATAACGTTGATATATTGACTAGCTCAAAACACTGCGGGACCTTGGCCATAATATCCACGAGGCGATCAGTCATAGCACGTGTTCTCCTGTCAAACAAGCTGTTTATCATTCTCTCTGTAATAACCTTGGTGGATACATTGGGTTGGTGGTTCTTTACTAGACTAACAGCTAGTCTCTGAAATGAACATATTTTACTGAAAAAACGTTCATAGTGAAAAAAAAATATATAATGAAATGGAGCCCTGAGACTTTCTTCATTTTCCTGAAGCTAAGGAAATCTAGACTTGCCACATTTTCTAGACTTGCGTGGGCTTTCTTGGATACATATACTTCAGGGTCTGTACGACAGACTAGTTCTTTACTTAAAACGGTTCCATTTATGCTCCGTTCTTTAACGTCATCAATGGGATATTAATTAAATTTATTCGCGAAGAGTGTTTTAGATCAATGATCATATTGTTGATACGTATGGCTCTATACAATGGTATCGACTGCCGCATGGCACATATAATATTCTATTAAAACACACATTTTAATTGAAAGCTATGTCGTTAATGTTAATGTATTATTTGATTCTAACAGTGCGTGTTTTTCAAAAATGAATTTTCATACCAGTTTATTTGGCACCAGAGTTACTTTCTTAAAGAAAACTAGACTTAACCTTATGCTGCACTCACGATTACGTGATGTTAAGATATTTGCTTGGCATAACGCAATAATATTTCCACGTTATTCTGGGTGAAACGCATGGGCCTGAAGACTTTTCTACATGTTGGCTCGGTAACTTAGTTCGATTGCAAGGGTCTACACCAGCATGCATCACCAAACACAGGAAGCCATTCGATTTGGTGGTTTTGCTGAAAGTGTTCAAAAACGTACAGAAATCAATACCAAATGCACCAGATGTTTTCATATGAATGAATTGTGCGCATTGAATTCTCATGCTGTGGATTCATGCCAACCCAAAACTGACGTTTAAATACAGACATCTGTCAAAATGTTAATTTTAGGGATATTCACGCGTTATCTCTAATGCTCCCACTTTGAATTCAGATGATCTTTTTTGCTGAAGGAGAAGCGGACACTACATGCATAACCGAGAGATGGACACACAAGCATGTTTAGTTTACAAAAGGCAGACAATTTAGCAATGTATGATCACGAAAAGAGTTTTTAAAATATTCAGTGAGTATTCACTGGAAAGTAACTAATTACCATTGTTATGAACATGTAAAGTGGCGGCATTATAAAAGTGACTCCAACTTCCTTATCCCACCTGATCCCTTAACACTAAGAGACCTGACAAAGGTACTATAATAGCTGTCTTTCTTGCCTTCTAAATAGTTTAATGCTATCACAAACTTATTCCTTTTCATTCAAACTCCCTACGGCCACACGGTACAGCTTGGTATTTTTGTTCACCAATAGGAACCTGCCAATTTGTTAGAAGTTGTATTTGGTAAACCCTTCTTCCAAGATGAATGCTCTCAATCTGTATTTGTTGGAACCGATAGCCATTGCGTTCCGCGTAGTTTTATTTCTCGCAAAGCATTCTCCTAAAAACCTTTTAAGTTTTATTTGCCGTAGCACTATCAATCCCACTAAAGTCCTTGGTGCATTTTGCTTTTTATTCATGAGCTTTCCTGGACGTAAATCGAGATACTCCACGAAATCTGTTGAGATTTTATATCTTTCCGTTTGTTTTTTGTGGCTTTATTTCAAGGAGTGTACGTTCTCCTAACTTATTTGAGTAGATTTGTGTGATTAAATGCATTGCTAATAAGCCCTTTGGTATCGCATCGGATGTCTTAGCTTCCCGCCAGGTCTTTGATGTTTCTTAGCGTAACTTACAATTACTATGACGTCACTAAAGTATTTTAAGATATTCCAAAGAGCATAATTCAAGTTCACTGACCCCCTTTGAGTCTGTTAGTCTGTTAAGGTCTTAAACTGGGGATTTGGATGTAGCCATTATATATTTACTGTCCAAATAGTCAGGTCTTGTTCACAAATCGTACACCACAACATGTATTAGTTATCGACACCTGGCAGTACAAATTGAAGTTAGTATCTAATTAAATGTTTTAATATCGACTGGGTATACTATGTTTGTGATATAGTTTGTAAAGATGGACATACTGTGATTTAACTTTGAGTAATTTAAGGTTTCAAGTGTATATTTCGCTTTTATAATAAGGCATATGTATAACATCATGTATAAGCGGAATTACACTTAAACGTGCATATATATCCATGAGTGTAAAGTTCCAGTTGTTATGATGTTAGAGGATGCCATCCATCTTTTAGATTTATGGATGTTGAGATGTAGATAAGACTTAACTTTGGTGAATAATTGTGTAAACAGTGCACAAGCTGCACAGAATAAGAAAATAAATGACATGTGGCACTGGGATTTCATTTGGTAAAGTTTCACTCCGTTTCACTTCGTATTCAAACTTTAACGATAAGGTTACCAGTAGGAATACTAATATTGTTTGTGTCACCAGTTTACGTCATTTCGTTTTTTTAAATCCTGAAAATGGCAGAAACACATCAATCAGAAATTTAAAACCACACCGAGTTCACAATCACTTTGGAAAAGAATTTACTAAAAATAGATCAGTTGTCATCAATACCAAGTTCCCAACAACTCTGAAAAGGAATTTAGAAAAATAATCACTTGTCATTACTTGTAAATCACTCAGAAAGCAACGTGAATTTGGGTTAAACTTTGTTTTTATTTTTTGTTGTTTGTGAGCTTTCGTTGTCAATGTTTATAAATTTAATTGTCAGTGTCAAAGAAAAAGTGTAAGGTACAACCCACTAAAAGCACATCACATAATCAGAAAATGTCATATGAAATACCAATGTCCCGTTATGAATATATGCAGATGAGCTGAAGATCACTATCTGTCATTGACGCGGTGCTTCAAGACTCGCATAAATCATCTGTGACATCTTCATTGCTACGTGGAAATGGACACGACGAACCGAAACGTTTTTCAAAAGCATTTAACATTTGTCAATCGCAACACAAGACTGTTTCAGATCTGGGATTCAATGATGGTCTTCTGGTTTTCTAAACCAGGAATGATATAGATCCGCACAAATATATCATATGGCGAATATCACATGATCTAAAGTTTAGATAGTAGGCCGAGTCGCTATGCCTGTGTAGTGACGGTTGTCAGAATAGTGACTTTACAGATCAGGCTAAACAAGATGGTTCAACATACTGAAAAAATCGACTATACTACAGGACTGTTGTTTAATTAGATGACTATTGTGCCTCTGATTTCAATAAAGCGTTACTATGCTGTATAGCTCTACAAATATCAGACAATAGGGTGCGTAACATTGTCAATTTAATGTAATTCTTTGATCTGGTTTTTGTTTGTCATTACATATGTATGCTTGCATGTTCATTAGCAGAGTTCATTTGTTTGGTTTATTTGTTTACGACAAAGCTCAGAAATGGTCTAGCTATATTACGGCGTGTAAATAAAAGTAAACTCCAGTGACCAATATTATGAGCAGCGATCCACGACGATTTTGAACGAAGATAGGCATCAGGTGTGTACCCGAGTCAGACAAGATGTTGGTTAGCCTTAATTACCAGGACACTCCTGAAACAGACTAGTATCGTTGTTAATATACTGAGGGAAACAAATAAGGAAACCTATGAAAGTACAAGTGTTCCTTTACTCTTTTCTCGGTTCTTCATAAGCATTGTGACGCTCTGTGGGTGAGAATATGAGAATAAACAGAGGAACTAGGCTGAAATAGAGTTCCTTTATTTGTTTCCCTCAGTATATTTAAATACATCTGTATAAAGCATACAAGGATCATTCAGCAGCAAAAGCAGGCAGCTTCTCACATTAACCATACCCCCATTATGCAGACTCGTGTTGTCATAATTGTTCTCGCTACATGTACTATTCTGGTTTGTCCATTTGACCCGAGCCAAAGGTCAGCATGTTCTTCCATCATCTCAGTGTTATCATCAGTTCTGTCCGCGAAGTAAATTACCACAGTGGCACATCTATACCCCAATATCCGGAAGGATGCTGACCAAGAGCAGTTACGTACCCCAAGAAAGTCTCTGCCAAATTATTGTTAGCAGCGGTATACTTGTTTCAGATAAAATCACAATGGTCCGGTCCGGAGAATTAATGTGACGGTCACTAAAGCTTCCCAACTAAACTGTGGAAGACAACATGTACTTTTCTGCAAATCGGGTTTTGTCATGTATTTACGTACGATTAGAAATTAAATGCAATCGATTTGTTATAAACGCAGAAAAGGGAGATAAGAGTGAACAGATGTCTTAAAATGAGTCTTTTTGTTTTACGCCGCACTCAGCAATATTTTAGTTTTGTGACGGCGTTCTTTAAATGATCACGTCTGGACCAGACAATCCAGTGATTACCATCGTTAGCATCCATCTACGCAAATGGTATACGATACGCGATGGTATACGCCATCAGCGTTCGAAATGCCTGCCTGCCCGACTGCCCGGGACGGGTTATTTTAACACGTACTGCCAGATTCTCCGATTCATTTGCCCGACGGTCGGATTATATGACTTAAGGCAAGTTTTACACTTAAACAGTCCTGTGGTCTACAAAGTATTATTTGTTATGACATATGACAGCTATATGGCGGTGGTCTGTAAATAATCGAGTCTGGACCAGACAATCCAGTGATCAACAACATGAGCATCGATTTGCGCAACTGGAAACCGATGACATGTGTCAACCAAGTCAGGGAGCCTGACCATCCGATCCCGTTAGTCGCCCTTTACGGCAAGCATAGTTGCCTTTTATTCTTATCAGATGTTGCAGTGGATGGTTCAACGGCACTCTCCTTCATGTGTCGATTATTGATAAACCTACATGAATAAACGATGGATGTATCCCCTTTCCTGAAATTAGTGATAAAGATGGAGCAACAATTTAACCCGAAACCTTTATCACTCCAACCGCCACAAAACATTGATGTGTGTGTTTCAAATGCATAGTGATTGCAATTGAACTGCAGCATGTCAATCGAAACTTTTGAGTATGTATAGGGTATACAAGGTTTATAAAATTACATTGAATCCGTAACGGTTATCTTAATCAGAGCAATTAACCTTCTTATCTACCGAAGGGTGATGATAACTGTGCATATGCCACGATGTAATGCCCATGACTGGCACTTCAAATAAAGTAGTTCTCGTAATTGAAAACCTTGCAGTTTCAGCCCGCGTATGAGTATCACAAAAGTGATGTATGTCTTGTACCTTAGCCGCTTTGAATACCGTACGACGTCTTGGGGGTATCGACTAATCCGTAATTCTAACGCCATGAATCCAGTCCTCATTAGCCGAATTTCTAGTCAGGGTTATATTTTACTTTTAATCTGTTTCCAATAAAATCACGCCTCTCCTTTTCTTTGTATTGCGATCCTATTCTGATACATTAAGTCCCACCGTCGACTGTATGTTACGTGAGTAAATTGGGCACTTGAGTCAGGAATTCTCTTTTGTGTGTGTAGCATTAGTTTTTGTTTTATTAATTATACCTCAAGAAGAAAACAGCTTTATCAATATTCCTGCCACCGGGTACAAAAGAATTGTGTGTTTTAACATATTTGTGACTAACTGGTAAGGAAGGTAATGTTTTCCATTTGCAGGAATCTATCATAAGCATTGAAACTTTCTTGAATTTTCCCTGGAACAGCCACTCATTGTCAACAAAATGCTGAAGTAGAATACCATGGATCAGTGGCGGTCAGTGTACAAAAATATCATTTACAGTACCAGTTTATGCACTCGGTCATGGCAGGTGTCTGTTAGAACAAAATGAAAACTTTCAATAGTGTCTGAATAAACTCATTTCTTTTCGCATTAATATCAAGCTGAAAAGCATACCGAAGTTGCTGGAAAATAAGAATTCAAGACACCAACTTTAGAATTCACTTGACATTGTGAAAAGACATACGTTTTTAAAAATGAAGTATAAAACACTACGATTGACAAGTCCTTGTATATTGCATAGTGCGACACATCGACGTGTGTGTGTGTGTGTGTGTGTATGTGTGTGTATATGTGTGTGTGTATGTGTGTGTGTATGTGTGTGTGTATGTGTGTGCATGTGTGTATGTGTGTATGTATGTGTGTATGTATGTGTGTGTATGTGTGTATGTGTGTGTGTATGTGTATGTGTGTGTGTGTATGTGTGTGTGTATGTGTGTGTGTGTGCTCGCGCTTGTTCGTGAGCGCGTGTGTGTCTGTGTATGTGCGTATAGTGCGTCTGTGTGTCTGACCGTGTGACCGCTCTTACCAGGGCAGTCCAGGGCAATACCGGTTTTATATGGCTACAAAGATACCATCTTGCAGTTTACCGTAGAAACCGCGCTTAGTAACATTGTAATCGAGCAGCCAGTCCTTGATTTGCTACCAATGTCCATTAAAAACTAAAAACCCTTTAAAAGTATTTTTGCATGGCGGTGCCGATCGAATCACAGAGAGGCTTTACCTATTAGGACGAGGAGCCCAACACAATGTGCCCCAACACAATTCTGCACTATGAGTCTTGGGTCACTTGTTTGACACAAACATCTACGTTGTCTGTCTCAAAGTCCCGAACCGCATTTTTGCCCAACTGCACAGTTCTCCCTGCAATGCTAGATTTTCTTAGGTCCTGGTTCTGAATTTCTGGTCTCTAGGTCTCCTTTTTTAAATGGGTTTATATGTTACGGACAAAATTCTATACAAATCTATATTCATAGGCTGTTTCTCTGTCATGTTCCTCTATCATGTTAATAGACAACTGAGGCTATATGTAGTAGGCGTCATATGTCAAAATAATGATCGTATTCTGAATCAGATTTGACGTCACTGTAATACATGGTAATACAAGTCCTATAAAGGTATATTTTCGAAAAATAGTCACACTCCATTGAAGGATCCTGTTCTGACACGAACCAATGTAATTGCAAAGTCATGCTTTGATAGATATCTGAAATCCCAGCGGCGGAAACTGAACTCACTCTCAAATCCCAAGAGCGTCGTAACCCATCATATTCACAGTGACTAACGACGACTTTAAATATTTCCCCGACCCCTCGTCCATCTGGTGGTCTTTCGTCCGTAATATATTTCATAATGTGGATGTACATTATTTTGTCCCTATACCTTTACGCTGCTATATCACCCGTCTCTTATATCATCACCCCTAGTCCGTCACGACCAGCAGAGGAGGGGGGATCTATCGATCTCACCACAACGGACGGGAACACGGGGGTAATTACACCGCAAACCCCCAGTTATGGATATCGATTGTGTTTACTAAATGAATAAATATCGGTTCGTGTGTTTGAAGTCCGTGCACACTCAAGCGTTTAGCACGAGCGATGAAAGCCAGTAAATATGCCAACAGAAGACAGGCCTCTCTTAAGAATTCCTTATGTGGGCACGGAACAGGGGGAATTAAACCAGCTAAGAAATTGGCAATTTTCGAGAGCACTACAGTTCCGGTTTGATCACAAGGGAATTTGGACACTGGATTAATCATATTTGCTTTGGATTAGGGTTTGTTTGTTGTAATGATTAGCTGGTTTTAAACAATAGTGTTTATTGACGTCGATAATCCATTAACCTGAATCCGTTGTAACAGACTGAGACCAGCCACGGCTTGGTAGATATGCGTGGCCAAGGATTTCAAACCTTTTGGACCGCATGCGTGAATCTGATAATTCCAATGGAGGTATTTGATATCATGTTTACTATAGTATAATTGTGTATATTTGTGATATTGTGGAAGGTTCAATCTCTTTGTAAACAAAATAAAAGGAATTTAGTTTTTCAGAACATAAATCTACCTTTTGTTATTGATAAAAACAAATATATTAACAGATGAATCTATGCTCTCTGCTTAATGTCTGGGATGACAACAAAGGGTTTGCATCGATCCATGCTAAAAGAACTGTCAGAAAACGATACGAAAATATAACTTGTCTTAAGCGATTGTGTTGATGTAGTAATGTAATAAGTAATAATGTATCTAACGTAACCCAGAAATTGTGGACTTTCTCCTCCTCTCCTCCTCTTCCTCCTCCTCCTCCTCTTAGAGAAGAGTCTTTGGACGCCATTTGAAATAGATGCACACGAAGGCAAACATTTATGGACGTCAAATATTATTATCATGTATATATTTATATCGCGTAGATTGGTTTTGAGTAATTAATATGCAATATTCCCTAATTTATAGAGGTGGTGAGGAAATTCATTTACGTTTCCGTGTCTTTGGATGAAAACAAAATAAAATGACCATATTGAACGTGTTATGGAACAGATCAAATAAGCCATTTTGATCCGGCAACAGTATATCAAACAGACCAACTGGGGCATATTAAGTAGGAGGGACGGGTATTTCTACAAGAAGAAGGATGAACATGACATTGGCAAGTTTCTGACAAGCGACACCTGAAAAGTCTTCTCTAAACTCATTCTTCAGCGGATTCTTACAGTCAACCAGCGCATAGTCTTGTGAAACAAGCTCAGTTAGTAGTACGCTTAGCAATAACCGTAATGGCTTTTAAGAAATCGAACTTCGTCCAAGTCTCAAGAGGGTCGATCTAACCAAACAAGCCACACGTACTCAAGTTTCAAATAAGCCTTATCTGCAGGCAACGTTAAGTGCCCCGGACAGAACAGTCGTCTCTTTCATGAACAGAGTGCCGCGGATGTATATTTGCTGCGTGATTATTGAGAAGGTGTTTAGGAGTGCTCTTATGTCGATGTCAAAATGTTTCCGAGTGATGTGATGTCTGCATGCAACTTCCTGTTGACTTAACAAATAAGAAATGTGTGTATCAGAGAGGATACTTACACCATTGGGAATATATGCTAGAGAAGTATTTTAGGATCTCCCAGCAGCCGTGAAAGTGTTATCAAGAAGTCAGTATGACACATCTCACCTTCAGGAAATTCTTGTTTATTCCAAGACCAAATGCTGGAAAGGTAAAGTCTTTCAGGATCTATAAGCAGCAGAAAAAGTGTTATCTAGTAATTAGTATGACACATCCCACCCTCAGAAAGTCTTGTTTACTTCTAAGGCAAATGCTGTAAGAGTCCCTGTTTTTAGGTTATCAAGCTAACCAGAAGACTAGTTATCCCGTAATAAATAAAACACCTGCCATCCCCAAGAAACTGTACTTGCTGATATGGAATTAGCCCCTGAAAAAATAAAAGATTACGGAAAAAGCAAGGTTTGTCTCACTGTTTGACCACACAATCCACAAACACACTACATGAATAGTACCACACTATCTAATGGTGGGTGACGTCACTAGTGTTCTGCATGGTACTGACATGCAGTGCGGGTGATAAGGCCAGGTATAACATAACACCTGATTTTGAAAAATATCTACACTTAGCCAAGGAGTGAACATATCTCGAAAACAATGGATTGGAGGGTCTTTGTTCTCCCGTAACTAAACACGGTAAAATTTCAGAGAAGTTCAAGGTTACCTAAATCCACCTGGCTTACCAAGGAGAATATTGCTTCGCCTGGTGTAATTTCAGAACCTACCACTTATGATCTTCCAGGGACCAAGAGTGAAAGCTATCTTGTTAAACCACTCCACTGATTCATTGTAGCGTGTCAAAAAAGTAGGGCATCTTCATTTTGTTTATTTACAATTACAACTATTTAGGAGATTTATCAGAGTCAATCAATAATGATATGATATTATTGGATGTTTTGAGAGTGCATCGACATTTGCATCGCCTTACAACCATAGTTATTTGGAATGTAGTCGCTTTTGAAAGATGATTGGTGTATGGCGTGTAATTTGCATGTATACGATTTTAATTTTAAAACAAACGACTAGCTATAGAAACAAACACTAACAAATGTGGGATGCAAGAAGAGTGTCAAAATTAATGTTCTAAGCGATTTCTCGACCTTCTTGAAAAAACGTCAAAATCAAGAATGGGACCCCATGCACTTGTGTGGGGCTACTGCGTTATGCACGTGCATATCATGCGTTGTGTTAAGCGGTGGTAACAGAGGGAAATGGTGGTGTGTTCATAAGATGTCTGTCCTTGAAACGTTTGTTAGCATTTACACTTACGATCCAAATTGAAAGTTCATTATCGCCTACTTTTTTGGAGGAGTATAAGTAAATATGGAGCACGACAGCATGCAAAGGGAATCTGATGTGACAAGGAGTCTCCTTGGTTCAAGCATTGCGTACATGGCTGATCCAATATGTACGCAATAATGTATTTCAGCGTGACCCGTAGTGGACCAGTCGAAATGCATTTGATCCAGTCGTAGACGTATTTTGCATACGACAGTCTTTTGCCTCAATTTGGAGGGTATGTTGTTACTGTTAGTACTCAGGAACAGACCCGTGAAGATCCAGGTAAAAATTGATTTCACAAGCCCATGCTTGTCGTACGAGGTGGATAACAGGATCGACAGTCAGACTCGCTGACCTGGTTGACACATGTAGTCGAATCTTAGTTGCGTAGATTGATGCTCATGATGTTGATCACTGGATTGTCAAGACTCAGTTATTTGCAGACCATTATGAAATATAGCTGAGTGCCAGCAAGAGCAACCAACAGCTCGGTCACATTTGCTCGGTCTGAGAAAATGGATGATGTATTTAAGAACCGATAGTAGTCAAATGTATGTTCTGTCCGACATCTAAGTAATGAGCCCATCTATCCACTGACGCATTTACGTCTGCCCGCAATCTGTCCAAACCGACATCTGACTAATGAGACAATCTTTCCATAGCTACATCTCAGTTAGCCAACAATCTGTCCAAACCGACATCTGTAGAGTAATGAGCCAATCTGGCAATTGCTACGCCTGACCAGTCATCAGAGGGGTAATCCGACATCCATTTTGGTAGTTATGATAATATTGAGCGGATATGACAATTTAGATCTGTATTGATGTATTGCCATCTGGCCAATACAGTTTGAGTGAGACATCTTTATCGGAGTTAGTTGAGTTTTACGTCACACTAAGCAATATGGAGGTCTTTATCTGAACGGACGAATCTGTTACTGAAATGTTACTGAAATATAGGTTATTGGGGTTATTGGCTGCTATAAACTTGCTATGCTACGAGCCGTTTCATTTGCTCCCGTGGTTTTTTATTGTGTGGTGAAGTTGACTTGCCTTTCCATGTGTTTGTGACTGTTACCACGACTGGATAAGGATACGCTCATGTTTTGTTTTCCACGAACAGCTTGTACCGTTTCCATTAAATAGTGATGCATACACTCATGTAGTCGACGTAGTCAAACCTGTAACCAAAGCTGGAGTGAAAGCTGTAAGTCAAAGCTGATATTTCTTATAAATAGTGGAAATGGGTTTCTCTCTTCAATTTATTCTAGGATTCGCTGCTAAAATACTGTCGGATATGTACCTGTCCGACTTCAACATGAATCACGGGACCCGTAGCTCGAATCCAAATGATCCAAAAGTATGAGCACCTTTCATTTAGAGGTGAACAACTCCCCTCAGAGAGGCACATATGGGAGACAACTCCGTAGTTAAAGTAACATCCCTCGTCTCGTCGGTCGCCGGATCTTTTGATTAATGACGGTATCAGTTTTGAGTTAGCGGAATTATCTAGTTTCCATGCTCAAGAAACCACAGCAGGAAATTGCTTACTAGTAAAGCAGGGGTGACAATCGGCGTCAAATAAATCCCGAAAAGCCCTTGGCGTTCATCTGACCTTTGTTACACTGTTGCCACCAAATTATGTTCGATGGAATCACGTTAGTATCGCGAGCTGGCCCATGCTACCGGCACAGACAGACGACATCCGGGGATGTATAACCAGTCTTTGCTTATGCGAGTGTGAATAATAGGTTATTATCCCCTTGGATTTATCAATTCTGGTAATGTTTTCTTGCCTTAGTATTTTGTTCATTCGCGGAGACAACATTCTTAGCTCCAAAGATGAGGTCACTCGAATATTGCTCCACCTGGAGCCCCGGGACTAAAGAAAGCTAGGCTGGAGGATATTTTGTGCGAAGTGTTCAGTCGGTTTGCTCAGAAGAAATTTTCCTGTGAGTTGTCATATCGACCTGGTAAACATGCTGATCTCCTCTCAAAGCGCAAAGCCATTCTGATATGATTTTGAGAGCATCTTAGCAGAGGATATTTAATTGTTCAGCTTTGCTGCAATTCAAGTTTTAATTCAATCGAACTTGGAGAGTTGTTGCTGTGGAGTAGGCGCCCGGCACTAAGAAGCCCAGTGTCATCAGTTATAGTGTTTCCTAATTGTAGATTTGTTTTGTACATAGTTACAAGACCCATGAAGGTCCCGGGGTAGGATAGGCCTTCAGCAACCCATGCTTGCCATAAAAGGCGACTGTGCTTGTCGTAAGAGGCGACTAACTGGATCGGGTGGTCAGGCTCGATGACTTGGTTGACACACGTCATCGGTTCCCAATTGCGCAGTGATGTTGTTGATCACTGGATTGTCTGGTCAAGACTCGATTGTTTACAGACCGCTACCATACAGCTGGAATGTTGCTGAGTGCGGCGTAAAACTAAACTCACTGACTCACATAGTTACAAAGTGTAGTCTAGCTCAACATTGCAGACACAGGGGTATGCTGAAGCATGCTTACCTGATTGAATACACCGAGGAATTGTTTGTTTGTTGTTTTAAGCCGCAGTCAACAATATTCCAGTGATATAACGGTGGTCTGCAAATAGTCGAGTCTAGATCTGACAATCCAGTCATGAACAGCATCAGCATCGCCCTACGAAATAGAGGTTTGATGAAGTGTGCCAATCAAGTCATCGAGCCTGACTACCCGATCACATTAGTCGCCTAACGCGACAAGCACGGGTTGCTGAAGATCAATTGTGCCCTGATCTTCACGGGTAGTTCAACAAGGAAACCCGAACGTTCTTAGTCTCGGAAGCACTCTCTTCGTTAAAACCCTCACGTTGTTGTATAAAGTCGTCAGAATACTGTCGACGTTGTGAAAGTCTACACGATCAGTATTGAAACCGTCTGAACATTGTCTTTCCTGACGTCGTCAAAGCTTTGTTGCCGTTAAGACCTCTGTCTTATTTAAAGGCAGCAAAACCAACATCGTCAAGAACGGTCGCGGTTAAAGTTGTCACAACACTGTCGTTTCTAAACTGTCGTTGCTAGCTTCGTTGTCGTTGTCAAAGCTGTCGTTATGTAAGTCTTAAAAACAACGTCGTCGTTAACACCACCAAAGCACTACCGTTGCCAGTCTAACTCTCCAAGCCAAATGACACGTTTATTAATCGCTGAAGCTGCCAAGCATTTAATTCATCCTGACGAAGAATATCCATTCTGCTATCGGAAGCTATTGCTTCAACGTTTTGACTGGGTTAACCAATCTTGCACTTAAATGGGTCTAGACATTGGTCGTTAGGTTCTAATTATAAGTAACAGTACAGGTGAAACAAAGACAGTTCAGGAAGATGGGTATCCTGCAAGAGTCTAGATCTAGGAACCATTGCGTCACGACCATGTATAGGATAGCAAGACTATTGACCAAATACCAGTTGCACCAAGTATAAGATAGCAAGACTATTGACCAAATACCAGTTGCACCATGTAGCTTACCATCACGTTGTCTAGACGGTAACTTCAGTACAACGTGTTGTTTTTGAGATCGATGTTGAATTAAGGTCACTAAAATCAATGAATAAAGACCTTTGGCATCAATAACTTACGAAAGAATTACGAAAGAAATTGATCCTTTTGGAAAAATGTTGCATATCACAGTTATTATTGTATCCTAGTTGGCGAAAAACAGTATATCCAAGCACTTTTTAAAACAGGCTTGTTTTTTGAAAAAGGTATTTTGATGGTATGTTAGAAAATACGAATACTTCATGTTACAGGTGTCAGTATTTCATCTAAAGTGAAAAATGCTGTGTGGAAATCACACAAACTTATACTATTATTCCTTATTTATTGACACTCGTGTTCTTTTTGGGGGGGAAATTGTTAAACGTTAGTGAGTGAGGTTGCTGTTTGCTGTTTGCTGTTTGCTGTTCGCAATCAGCAATATTACAGCTTTATGAAAGTGGTCTGTGAATAATCGGATCTGAACCAGATATTCCAGGGATCAACAGAATGAACATCGATCTCTGCAAATGGCATACGATGACATGTCAACCCAGTCAGCGAGACCCACCGTTAGTCGCCTCTTTCGACAAGCATGGGTTACTGAAGATCTATTCTAAGATTTTCACGGGTGAGACAACACGTTTGTGCCTGTGATTAGTATTCGTCACTTCACAATCCGGTTAAAACAATGGCATCATTTATAAGTTACATATATACACACGTAAATGAAGTAAGTGCCATTTGCTAAAACTTATTCAATTATAGTAAACTGGTCCCAGTTCTTCATCATTTTCTTACACCCAATAATCATTTCCTCTGATATTTATAGCGTTTATCTGATATTCTACAAATGGCACAAGACCCATCCACGATGGGGGGACGTCATCGCCGTTGGAACGACGTCACCAGATGGTATTTACGACAATGTTTAATGTTTAATACAGTTTCATTGTTTTACCAGACTATGTATATATGAAGAGTTTAACATTTCGCCACATGTGTGTCACTAAATATTCATTTGAAAGACTTCCTTTTGACGTCTGTGCTTTAAATAACTATCTCTTTCAACGATATTATTTATACAGCGTTCATGGTAGGACGTCCATTACGCATGGAGTTTCGAAAATATTTCTATTTCTTCAGTAGTCACGCAAAACGTGATTATCCCCATTTTACGGGTGTGGACTGTCTCTAATCTTTTGATTGATCGACCACTTCGAGCTGAAGATGAATGCCATGTCTTATTGGTGGGCCAGTCTTAACCCGTAGCCTGCTAGAGAGATGTGGATAAAGGTGCAGTATGCTTATTTACTTTTAATCATGTGAAAGAAGTGCGCTTTACTAGGTTCAATTTGTTTTCAAGAATTAAGAGACTGTCTAATGTTTTCTTTCGTGATAATCACGTACAATGTATTTCAGTAGGTTTTATCATTTGCTGACCAAAATGCAGGGTTGGCAGATTGTATTGTACTTGTGTAGAGAATTAAACACTAAGCCCCTGTAGTTACGATTGTGCCGCAGATTGTAACTTAATTATCGTAGTTCCGATGTGAAGCCAATTTCTGGTTTACCCGGTTGTGATGATGCTGGAATATTGCTTAAAGTGGCATAAAACCGTACTCAGGCACTGACTCAACGGTTGCATTAAGCAACAGCATTACCCAAGAGGCCAACCCGCCATCTCATTACATCGGGAAGGGGTTCGTGTGATGTAGGCATTACAAAATGTGATTTTATGGAATTCCTTCTAGTCAGAAACACATTATCCCCTCTCACTTTTGTTTGAAGGTAAACATAGATACTCCACTACGAGTGAGTGAGTGAGTGAGTTTAGTATAACGCCGCACTCACCAGTATTCCAGCTATATGGCGGTGGTCTGTAAATAATCGAGTCTGGACCAGACAATCCAGTGATCGACAACATGAGCATCGATCTGCGCAATTGGAGACCGATGACATGTGACAACCACGTCAGAGAGCCTGACCACCCGATCCCATTAGTCGCCTCTTACTACAAGCATAGTCGCCTTTTATGGCAAGCATGGGTTGCTGAAGGCCTGTTCTACCCCGGGTAGACCTTCACGGGTCTCCACTATATAGTGTTGTATATACGACGTCCCTCGAGACGAATATGTTATTCAGCTAGGTCAATATGTACGATTTATACAACTATATTGGTGAGTGAGTTTAGTTTTATGTCTCACTTAGCAGCATTCCGGCAATATCACAGCGGAAGGCCGATTTCGTATTTAGAAACTGTAAAATATTGTCACAAACTACTTCCATATTCAAACGAAATATCTAACACTCAATAGTACATTCCATGACACAATTCGTGATCGTTAGTATATGGTTACACATGCAGCACTATTGAATGGTGTTAGAAAATGCGAATCCTGTACACCGATTGAACCTGTCACAGATACACATCTAAAGCAAATAGGCTGTTATCTTAAAAACAGTGAAACATATGTTACAGGCTGAAAAATGAATAGTCACAATGTGCCATTTTCATCATGAAGTTGAAAAAATGAGAATTCAAAACAATTCATGTATTAATACCTGAGTCATAAGCTTGTACGTCGCAAACATGTCGGTTTGTCTTGAGCATTGCTGTCATTTTTTCTGTTTTCGTGTACTGACAGCAGATCCAAGAAAGTTTAAAATATGAGGCAAGCCTGGTAAATGGAGAAAGTCCCTGTGCTATATTGTATGATTATCATTTAGGAATATGTTATTTCAGTAACTAGATGCTAGTCTAGGTCTGCACTGAACACCTTGTTACCGCCCATTTGAGTATACACACTACTGTATACAATATATATATCAAAGATTCCACATATGTGTTCGCGAAGTAGACTTGTTCGTCAGCAGCCCATGCTTGACGTAGGTGATGACTAACAGAATCGGGTGGTAGGCTTGATTGACTTGATTGACATATCTCATCGTGTCCTATATGGGTAGATGAACGTCAAGATGTTCATCATTACATTGTACGGTACAAAGTTAATTATTTAGAAACCCCCGTAACAAAGTTTAAAACGTGGAGTTAGACACACACACACACACACGCACGCACACACAAACAGACAAACGAAGAACATTCCTGTGGGTTTCAATGCATATATAGTCCTGAACCCAGTCCAATTATTGAGATCGTTAACATTATTGAAGCAGTATTGGCAGGTTTGTAACCACAAGGAGTGCAATTTTAAAAAATTAACATTGCACAACTGCTGCGAGTGACATGGTATTGCGGATAATGGCCCGATACTTCTTGCACAGCTTGTGGTGAACCATGGCATCTTGAGACAAAAATGCTCGAAATAGACACGGGTGATATCGAATATCACAGAAACAAATTCATAAATGGCTGAAGACCCCCCTATGATCTCCCTAAAAGAAAGTCTTCAGAAAAGACAACGGCATAGCACATAATCTAATCATGAATTGGAAATTTCGATATTTCTAAACACGAAGTACAAATGACATGCAAATTCACAAATCTGGTTATTTTGTTACAGTGCAAATTAGAGCTGTATTGCCGTGGAATTACTTTTTATCGAACACACTATAATCAGTGTTGAACAATTAATTTTTCTGATACTGCTTCAATGATAATGTGACGGGTTGCTGTGCATTATAATTCACACTGGCCCAGCTCTGATGTGAAAGGGCACACTGACATTGTGGTTTTAAAGTAATTGTTTCTTCGATTTCATGAGTTAAGTTTGGATTATCAATACTGTTCTGAAAAGAGAATGGGTGGATTTTTACACACAGTAGAAGATAAACATATTACCCCAGAAATGTTAGTCAAAAAATGGAAAACCATTTCACACTTAAACAACAGACATGTCTGTATTACATGTAATCAGATAGTACTTGTGATGTCGATGTTGTACCTTAGCTGTCAGGATCCTCAGCTATTGTGTTCGAATCATACAAAAACCTTTTGATCACGATACGTAGCCTGTCGGCGACACGCCAATATTCTCCCAAAGACGCAGTGTCTCTGCTTGTAGATTTCAGTATTGTTCTTACTGTTGTGGGTTAACGGTTTGTTTCCTTATCAATAAAATGTTCATAATAACAGTGTATCGCCACATAAGCAGGAACACATGACAGTTACAATAGAGCCGTGGAACCATCATGCCCCTCTGTAACTTTAGCTGGCTTCAGTGTCAGGTGTAAGCTCTGTGTGCAGCGTACCAGAGCCCAGAGCGTGTTAAGCCGCTTCCTAGCATATACCTCTAGGAGGATCATCTCAGTTTTGAGCCTCTTGTAACCCTACCAAGAGGCCACGTGAACCTGCCATATGCAACAAGAAACACTGTGAAGAGGTTGGGACAAGTAACGTATTCCGATATAGATCCTCGCACAGCATACAGCACAGACCTTCAGCAACCCATGCTTGGAGGCGACTAACGGGGTCAGACTTGCTTACTTGGTTGACAAATGTCATAGGTTCCCAGTTGCGCAGATCGATGGCCATAATGTTGATCACTGGATTCTCTGGCCCAGATTCGATTATTTACAGGACCTTTAATTTTGTTGAATGCGGCGTTAAACAACAGACCACCTAACATAGACTAGCACAACATTGATGGCTTTGTCTATATTAAATTAAGATCTACGCGATGGGATGTCTGGAACTGTTACCCGTGAAGGTCCCGGGGTAGAATAGGCCTTCAGTAACCCAAGCTTGCCATAGAAGGCGACTATGCTTGTCGTAAGAGGCGACTAATGGGATCGGGTGGTCAGGCTTGCTGACTTGGTTGGCACATGTCATCGGTTTCCAATTGGGCAGATCGATGCTCTTGTTGTCGATCACTGGATTGTCTGGTCCAGACACGATTATTTACAGATCGCCGCCATATAGCTGGAATACTGGTGAGTGCGGCGTTAAACTAAACTCACTCACTGGAACTGCTGTCAACATTATTCTGTTCTATCCTAAAGTCTCGAAACTGAAGGAAAAGTAACCAGGGGTTACCATCATGACGTCATGGAGGCTTAATAAAGAACTCGGTCATTGCAACCACCAAGTCTGTTGTCAGCTCCTGCAAATGTACGTTAATCGTTGAATGTTACGTAGGTACCAGTATCCAACTGTTTCAGTAGATAATTTTCCAAATGTTTCAGTCTAAACAATTGACCCTCAGTTAAGCCGGACAAGCGAAACCATCAGGATTGGTAAAAATGTCCGCACAGACAAAAAATGGATCGGAGTAATGCCATTAATGAATTGAAAGTTCGTTGTCCCGATTAGGGATCGCCACGAATAGCAGCGAAAGTGCCGATGCGTCGTTAAAAGCAATACTCACTCAGTCACTCCGGATTAGGGAGGGTTCAACGTGCTCAGAACACAGACCAAATGGCTTTAGGAATGCTCAACACACGACATAAACTTCAAGCAACCGAACTGTATTTGAAATGATCTTATTAATATTTATCAGATAATTAACTAAACATCTCGTGGGATGTTTTTGGTATGTGTGCTTCTTTCTACCGTATACATATCCACGGAGCCATGACAATCGACAATGTAAAATTACAACCCATACGTTGTTTATCGAACAGTCTTATGTATGAAATACAGTCGGGCTAATGAATAAACATAACCATCTTCAAACACAAGACGAGTTGTTATATTTGCAAGTCTTAGGTCCAGTGACACAGAACTAGAATTGACACCTTCTAGCCTACTGTAAACTAGGGTTATATCGAACTCGATATATCAATCACGGGCATGCTGGTCAAGATTTTGTCCAGTTCGCCATCTTGAAAATATTTAGTGTCAGCTATGCGTAACACAGACAGAAGTATACTCAGGTCCAATGATGTAAATAACAGTCAGATTGTGAAATCAGTCATTTCGTGAAATCACTAAAATTTTCAGTCACTTCGTGAAATGACTAAGAGGATCAGCCATTTAGCTTTCAGCAAACTAAGGGCCTTTTCGATTATTGCGAAACTGGTTTTGGTCTCTGAAACTGGTTTCTCCTGTTATAAACGAGCGTCTAATTTCGTATACATGGTTTCAAAGAGAAAAAATAGGTTCATAAAATAGTGGATTTCAAAATGGATAGCCAAAAATGTCTCAGCTGCTTTATATGTGGAATGAATTGGATGTCACCATTGCGGAAGGTAATATTTTTTGTCATTTTATCCGAGAATTGTCAAATAATAAAAAGATGGAATGCTTTTGGAGGTAAATATTTCCGTATATATAATTATATTGTGACAAGTAATTATATGCGTACAAGTTAGATAAAATAGTCACGTGTAATAGACTGTGGTTAAAAATAGTATTTTCCAACTTCTCAGAACAATGAATGTTGTTTTGCCTGTCCCTTACCATTGTTTCCGCCATGATTAATGTGAGAGAACGGGAAACCGAAACTGCGAAACCTGCCTCGCAGATGGTTTCGAAATTTCAGAGCACATTTTCAGGTTTCGAGAAAACGAGTGCTTGGTTTCCCACAGACCAATGCCGGTTTAGCATAATCGAATAGACCCTAAAAGAACTCGAAGGGACCAGTAACTATAGTTCGTCATATGGTGTCCACTAACATATATAGACAAACAGTTCACGGTATCCTCGGTTCATTTTAAGACTGTTCGTTATGGATTATTAGATTTCCATATTTGATTCACAACCGGGGCGGTGTGGTAGCCTAGTGGTTAAAGCATTCACTCGTCACGCTAAAGACCCGGGTTCGATTCAACAGATGGGTACTACGTGTGAAGCATCTTTCCGGTATCCCCCCTACCATGATAGTGATGGATAGTGAAGTCTGCGTAAAACTAAGCTCACTCACTCACTCATATTCAGTAACAACATGTGTAGGTTTTTATGGACACTGTACATCGCTCTTCACATTAATTATGATCCATCTTTAAAAAGCTGCGTATTCGCCACCCTGTCAGATCAGCAAGGTTATGGATTAGTCCCGTAGTGGTATTCAAAATTTCCATATACGTCACTGAAATACATAAAATTTAGAAATGCCATCAGAAAAATGAATTACATCAAGAAAACATGTCCTTTAAGTTTACGTATTACCATAAATAATATATTTCAGAGATGTCAGTCACATTCCATTAAGATTCTGGCAGATATAGGCAGATAATACTCCCCTTGGGGAGCTGATTAAAGCATTATTTCAGAAGCTTCATCGGGTTAGGTACCAAAGGCCGTGGGGCTCATATATCAGTTGGTCCGTGCTTCTCGAGGGGCAGGTGAGCTGGTGCAGTAGATATGTCGAGAAGCCCAGGTGAACAGATCTCGTTCTGATGGATCCCAGCTTCCCTGGAGTGGCAATTATTAATCTGAGTTAGATGGTGCTGTAACTGTTTCTTGTTACTAAATGCTTATGAGGAAAGTGCTTAGCGTCGTTTAAGGTGCCTGTCACATCAATATCGATAATAGCTTTTGTTAAACTTGATATGGAAACACATGGTTTACGATAATAGACAAAATGTGAACGATATTGTTAAATGAGGAGCAGATCTGGAATGAGTCTTCCTGTGGAGCGAGTTTTCGGGGAGCCTATACCAGACTGGACTGTTTTGGCTGAGAGAAGTACGATGCGGAATGCTGACACTAAACATTTAGTGTCATTACGATTATTCGTATGTCATTACGCCGCTCCTTCTCTAGCCTCTGAATAAATATAATTTTGGTGGTAACAAACATACCCACATACACTGAAAAGGAGCCTCGGGGAGGCCAGAGACTTGCTCCATTTATGGCTTTAGCATTGAAGAGAGGGTTAGGCAGTAGGAAAATAATATGGTTCAGGATCTGTCAGACAGACTACTCTTCCTCGTTCACTGTGCGACTATGAAATATGAAGGCAGTCACATTTTATTCCTGTGCTATATACAGCATGTATTAGCAACGTCCTGATGTATTAACATCCATCATTGGCAGCAGGTGGATGCTAACATTAATATAATACAAAGCGTACCCTGACAGGTTGGTGCTTCGATCAGGTTGGTGCTTCGATGCTCAGTTTAATATGTTAGTTTACCACTGAATGCATGTCATTGTTCGTGATGCCAGATCGTGATGTCAATCACTGGACTATCTGGTTCATCATTTACAGCAGCCATATAGCTAGAATCTGCCCGAGTTTGGATTTTAAAAACAATGGAACAAAAGACGTGTTGTGTTTATTTTGACAGGCTTATTTTGACAGTCTGTGGTCTTGCCTCTCATCGTTTGCTCTTCTCTGCCTACTTTGAGCCACACTCACTCCAAGAAAACCAAAACACCCTCTTGTCAGGAATCCAAGAGGTACTTGGCTGTTGCTTACACAGAGATAACCTGTGCTGCAAAACCGATGACGTCATGTAATAATAAACATGCACTGGCATACAATTATACAGAAATATCGAGAATTCATTTTCTGTATGCAACCCTACTGCAGTACTTGTATCTGGGTCCATTTGTATCATGATTATCAATTCCAATTTCCACATATCCGATCTCACAGCTGTCTTGTGTTCCAAGTTTTCTGAAGATTCCACAAAGTTCAGCTCTACTGTGACTCTCATGTCCAATGAACTATCTTACTGCGGATTGTATAGGCTGGTTATCCTCGAAGGGGATATATATGACATTTATATTACTGACAACTATATTTACACTGTAAACCTCAAAGAAACAATCATTAAGGACTTAACGAAAAGGAAGTGTGGCTAGTTAATTAAAATAAGCGTTCCATTCGTACAGAAAAACACATTGTATCGCTCACTGAGGTCTGGTTCAACAACCTGTATCCAAACAAAACCGTAACATAGAGAAATGTGTTTGATGTCGTAGGCTTGAAACGAAGGTTTTAGCCAAACATGCGGTACAGAAGCATATGCAATGTCTTCTTTGTTTAGAGGAATGGAAGGAGGGGCATGTTTGTATACCTCGGTGCGATGGAAGGCGCGCCAAGAATAACGTTCGCACTACCCATATAGCTGCAGAAGCAATCGCTCAG
The DNA here is from genome assembly GCF_037392515.1 of Haliotis asinina. Lineage (NCBI taxonomy): Eukaryota > Metazoa > Mollusca > Gastropoda > Lepetellida > Haliotidae > Haliotis > Haliotis asinina. The sequence goes on along the minus strand of NC_090294.1, from coordinate 20,514,878 downwards.
AGCTGCCCTACAACGAAGTGGGGAGGGGAAGGGGTGGGGGTAGAGTGGAGAGGGGAGGAGATGGGGCAAAGAAGCAGGTGAAAGGGGAAGGAGGAAGGGATGAAAACACGGAAGGCAACAACAGATGTTGTTGTGCCGTTTAGATGTAAACAAATCATGATTTACATCACACACGGCGGTGGTGCCCTTGCTATGAACTATCTGTGCAAATAACGTTATTTTGAGTTGGCCATCTGCGAAAATGTTGATAATAGATATCAGGTTAATGCTAAGGGTTGACTACACAGTTGATCGCCTTAAAATAGACGCCAGTTTATGCATCTTGTTGAGATGAACCCTTCTTCCCAGTAGTACACCTGTGCTTGGGATGCTTTAAGATTATCCGCTTTCACTTGCTACCTGCGAAACAACGTATTAATATAAAGTACGTACATTCGCATATCACTAGCGATATTATATCTGTTCATGAGGATTTCATGTTAACCATACACACCAACTAACAGAACATCGGTGCCTAAGATTCTAATATTGTCCGTGTACACCTATAGCCAGCATTACAAAATCGGTGCCTAAGATCATATTGTCCATGTACACGTATTACGAGGAATAAAACATCGGTGCCTAAAATTATATTTGTATCTGCATACTTGTTACCAGCAATGCAGCATCGGTGACTAAGTTTGTCATACAACTCTCTACATTCTCTAATTGCCTACTCACACTTATTCCCAATAAGACAACGTCTGTAGCTGAGATCCCCATGTTATATAGACGTCTACCAGCAATTCAACGTTAGTTAGAATCATCAAATTAACTTCAATCACTTACTACTGGAAACGAGAGCATCAAGGCCTGAGATTCTCACATCAGTTTCTGTCATTTATGATTTCTACTGTAAATAGAACATTACGCCCTAAGATTCTCACATCAGTTTCTATCTTTTATGATTTCTACTGTAAATAGAACATTACGCCCTAAGATTCTCACATCAGTTTCTATCTTTTACGATTTCTACTGTAAATAGAACATTACGCCCTAAGATTCTCACATCAGTTTCTATCTTTTACGATTTCTACTGTAAATAGAACATTACAGCTTAAGATTTTCATATCAATTTTAATCACTTGAATGCTCTTACTGTATGTTGTACTTCCTGTGATGGTAATGTCATCCGCATGAACATTCTGTCTGATACGGAAAATGCTGATATCGGAACCAGAACCAATGTATATGTATTCTCATAGTGCTACTAACGGAAATGCAAGAGAGGGACAAATGCAGTCACCCACTGGATGACAGAAGAATGCCTGGCGAACACTTAGCATGGTCATATAAATATGTCAGAACGTCGGCGAAAGATTAATATCCCCGGGTTGGGTGTTGTTAGTGACACGCGTTAATGTTGACGAGGTAGTTTGATCTGTTTCACATGTTAGTGTTATTGATTTCGCTGCAGGGCGTTTAACAACGCTCATATCACCCCGAGTGTTTTACTACAGACCGATCATGGGCGAGCAGTTTTCTTCTCCTGCGATTTTCACAACAACCATGGCGACATCCTCAAAAACTTCAAAAAGTGACTTAAATATTTATGGACGCCTCAAACTTTAAAGTGTTTTTAGACACTGCTGACTGAATATCAATCAATTATGGGTAGGGTTATTGTCGTTTCAAATCAATATTTGTCGGACAACTTTCACCGCATGGATAATCAGGTCTTGTTAATTTCTGAGTGGGTTCGTATTGTGGTAACAATAACAGGTATTGGTGTCATGCCAATCAATACGTGTTGCATGCCTCAACACTTCTGGTGACATCTCTGTCATGGAGTGTCGAAACTATGCCCAAGGTGACATTGTGGGGAGCCTTAAACCAATGTAGTGTCGAAACTATGCCCCAGGTGACATTCTGAGGCGCCTTAAACCTTTGAATTGCACACATCATTAAACTCGGCAGCAGGACGACGTCAAAAGTCGGTGTGTGGAAAGGTCAGTAAGAAAATGTCATAATCGGTGACACGATCATTAATTACAGTGTAGCTGAATGTTGTTATTAATAAATTTTTTTCCTTACAGCGTTATGAATGAGAGGATGATCAGACGTATCCGTCATGGTGACTTCTGTTCCTTTGTGTGTGACGGCGGGAGTCTTCATTGTGATGCTGTTCATTGCAGAAGGTGAGTCCTTTTGTGCTATTACTGGACAACGTTATTGTGTGGATTTACGTGACGTGTGTTGTACGTTGTTCTCCAGCCGTAGCCTCGTGACGTCGGAGATTATTACCTGTTGCCTGGAAACACAATCACAGGCATCAGTAAATATATTCATAACTTGTTGGGAGACGTGACGTTATTTATCCCATGGGCTGACGTTTCTTGCCGTTGTTTTCATGGAGCCGTGTAATCTCCCCTAAGATGCATAGAAATGGATTAATATCTGGAAGGTAACCACGCTCCACTCAACTCTCCTTATCTCGACATCACAATCGTATATATCGAAGTGGTTGTGGGGAGCACTCAAGGCCTACGACCCCAGGGAAATTGTTATAAAACGGGGCATGGGAAATATTTGGGGTGGCTTGGAGATGAGGCTAGGTGTGTGGGAGTGTGAGGTGTGTGTGTGAGATTAGATGTGTGTGTGTATGTGTGTGTGTGTGTGTGTGTGTGTGTGTGTGTGTGTGTGTGTGTGTGTGTGTGTGTGTGTGTCTGTGGTTGGGTGGGGGTGGGGAGTGGGGTGGGGGTGATGGGTTGTGTAAAATTTCCCGTTCATCCTATGTTTCTAAAGGCCTTTGCATTTTGTATAGTTTGGTTGTTGTTTTCTCTAAAACTATTTAGATTATGTTCTGCAGCCAAACAAATTCAATTATAGCCTTAGCTGTACAAAGAATGGATGGAATGAATATCAACCTGTAGGGAGATCCCATTATATATGGTCTTTAGTAAGCCCCTCCTTTCCTCATCCCCTTCAAAACAGGACACCTTGATCTGTGCTGTTCCTGACCGTCCTGAAGATCTTCAGTCCCAAAACTGATCGAGGCACAGCCTCACATCAATTTGCGTCCAATCACTGATTTCACGCCTCGTCGAATCAGCTCTCCTTCACGATTTGTCACGTGTCGCAAAGAAGGGGATTATACGTAAATGTTCCTTAATTTCCTCACAAGGCGGAAATCAATGACCAACACTGTGGCCAACATTGTGCGTGGATATAACGTTAATCAACAGTGTATGTTCCGATCGTATCACGTTGAGCCAGTGGTAGGTCGTGTTACAAGACGGATACGATTTCATTTTGGCTGCAACGCTTCCAATTACAAAAAGTAACAGATACCCTAGCTTTTGCGTAGTAAAATAAAAATGCACATACATTTTATTAGATTAATAATCTGCAAGACGTCTTTAAAAATATTGCCGTTTAGGAAGCGATCTTGTTTGCTTGAATACATCGGAAGGTTATTTATAATTTACCGCAAAACGTCAAAACCGTGAAATCTTTTTGACCTTGAGAATTAGCTTCATATCCTAGGCAAAATAAGGAGATGAAAGCTGTAAAAATATGTTATCACTGCATGAGAAATTATTGAAGATAGTTAATGCCTAAAACATCTTCACATTATTCAGCGTTAATGAATTTTCTGTGACATCAAATATTGGCTTAGTATAACGATGCCTCCAGTATGTTTTCATGTTAATGATTCATGGTTTGCCAAAGTCGCCCTAGGATTATGTAAATGTTAAACATACGATGACTGTATAAAAGCCATTGTGTTTGAAATGTGTCATGCACACGTGTCATAACAACCCTGATTAAACGCTGTTTTGTTAAATACGTTTTTTTAAAGATTTTTCCCTCAGTCGTAGTGTGGACCAAGCCGCAGTATATTTTCTTATGAAACTTTCAAATGCTAAAGATACAAAAGGGCTATTATGGCTCTGCTTTGATTCCAGTTTCCATCCTTATTTCAAAGGCAGTCTGGGATTAAACTTTACCTTTAAGAAATCTAACAAGGCACCAAAGGTAAAAGCGTGTTTTGATCTCACAGCATTTGTGAGTGTTGTGAACATCCATCATGATCACAACAACAGAAGATTGATCTGTGCAGGCCTTCAGAATACATGGTCGTACAGAAACAAAAAAGTCGTCTTTTCTAAATGTCACTTGATTTCCGAAAGTTGAACAGCAACCACCTAGCACTACATGGGATCAATAACAAGGAGATCTGGAATATCTGGCCTCTGGCCTTTTCGCTTTATTTCAGTCCTTGTAAAAATTCTTGAAGCGTTCGGATCCACTCGGCTCATTCCGTTACGTACATCATGTTTCTGGGAGAGTATGGAGTAGTCATTTCAAATTGCATTTGTTCACCGTGAACTGAATCACGACTGATTTAGCCTATTTTTCAAAAACACATGCTCCAGATCTCGATAAACCAACAGACAGCTTGGATCCATTCAGATGGTTGTCGCGATCTCTAATTATCTGCCCTTGATTTGAATTAGTCCAATTTGATTTGCTGTGCTACTCAGTCAAACTGACCCATCAACATTCCAGGAGAAAAACGCCTCCATGTCGGATGGGTAATATCAACAACACGGAGTCCAGTCCCAATGCTTACAATAGACGTAACGGGAAATTCCCTGTTGAAATACGAAACGCCATAAAAAGTTAATGTGGAAAACATTGTTCTTGATGGAAAATACAATGTCCATTATAACTAACGTTAACTCAAATATTATTATTATATATATATATTATATTATATCAAATTGACTGCAAGATGTCCTTTTCGGAAAAAAGCATAGTTAACCCCATGACTTTAATTTTGAACAAATACCTTTTATCGACTTCCTTCACACAAGCCAACGTTCATTCAGATTCCAAAACACATGTATCGATTTTACTTGGTGCATAAATTTGTAATAAATATTTAAGTCCAAAGCCCTTTCAATGTGTAACGTATATAATAGTTCAGAGCAGACAAACACTATCATTAACAGATGCATCTCATTATCTGTCTCCCGTATTGATCAGTGTGGATATCTCGAACGTGTTTTCCTATTGTAGTGGCACCTGCGACCATACGCCCAAGCATATATAATTCAGAGTTTGCGGTATCACCAATATTGAACTCATTGTAACAGGAATTTGATATCTTTGTTGAATAATCCACATCCTACTGGAATGAGGGGATATATATGTTTCCAGATACTGTGATCAGATAGCGGACTCGTCTGTGTGTGCTGTTAATAGATACCTGAATACCTCATTAACCTCATATAGGGTGTATTAAGTGATTGCAAATATGCACATATATATAGTTATTGCTTACTTGCAGTACGTTCGGAGTATTGACCGGTATCATCCCTTCAATAACAGCTTCCCGATGCCTTTTAATATCTAGGCGTAATGAACATGTATTATCAGTGATTGTTCGGGTTGAAATCAGCATGGAATCAGTCAGGGCGGATATCACACAAGAGAGTGATATGAGCGTGAATGAGTATTGTCTTGCGATGCGTTTAGGAATATTCCAGCAATATCACGGCGGTGGACACCAGAAACTGGCTTCACACATTGTACCTATGTAAAGAATTCAACCCGGGTCTTCGGTGTAACGAGCAAACGCCGACTAAAGAGAGATATTAATATTACAACACTTGAAAATTACAAGTGGTTGGGCAAGAACAATCTTTTAACTGAAGATCCGGAGCTTAGTATGACGAAAGGGGAATGCAACAAATTTGACACTCTCCACTATAAACACGTGTATAGGGAGATACAAATTTCTCAAATTCAATCCAAATTTCCCCACTTTAAACACAGTCAAGTAATTATGTTTCTGCCTGGTTATTCTCGAAACTTTCGTAGCCCTAAGAATTCTAAACTTTTATCTTAGTCACTGGGTTAAGAACGGGCTTAAGGAGTTCTAAGGGCTACGAACGTTTGGGGAATAATTAGTTTGGTTTGTTGTTTAAAGCGGTACTCAGTACTGTTTCAGCCATATTCCAGGGTGTGAAATATGGCACTTCGACCAGACAATCAGACATGCATCGCCCAAATCAGTAACCCTGACGTCCAGATCCCGTCAAGGTCGCCTCTAGCATCATGGATCTCTCGCGATCCTAGCCAGTAAACTTGACCATCGTCCTTCAGAAGTCAGTAACCCGCCAGAGGCTTCTCCAATTTAAGAATGAACATGAATGAAGTCGTGCTAATGTGTTACTCTACTACCCACCAAACGCTTACACTCACTTAAAACACTCACTATAAGTTATAGGGGGAACCAACTGCAAACCGTATGCACATACACTGTACGAGGATCATGCATCCAATTATTGCTGGAAAGCATATGCAAATATCGTGCATGTGAATAGCTGAGTTTTGGTGTAAAGGTTGTTAAGAATTCACCATTTTTCACTGAGTTTCATCACGTATTGAACTCGCGTACAAGTACTTATAAACATCGTGGATTAGTTTGGAAAATCTAACTTAAAATATTTGACTGAAGTAAGTGGCAGAATTTACACTAGTGAATCTACACTTTTGATGGGTAGTATAGTTTATGCTCCAGCGGGTTTTTTTTAACTAGGAGCAAATGCTTGGTCAGGTCAGGTCAAAAGAGTCTATTCTAATTAAGGCCCCCGGCCCACATACAACATTTTGTATACATGTGTGAACAATATACAACATACAGAATATCTGTCTGTAGTTTGTCTCGTCGTCCCTGAACCAGATTAGTTTCCTTACAGCCTAGCCCTCCATGCAATGTTTAAATCCTAAATGAAGCAATTCTAGATTTGCCAGGCCTTGAATTGCCCAGGACAGCTGGACCCCTTTTCAACTTGAAAGGGTTTATTGTTGCTATCAAAAATGTTTGCTATATATTCAGAGACTAAGCGTTAGTCTGCTGTTGCTAATGGTAACCTAAGTACACATCACTGATGGAATGGTAAAGTGTTGCATGAATTATGCATCCCACCAAACATGAGGATACTTCACACGACACATTTGCCCATGCATTTTGACCAACTATACAATCATGCCTTGTATCTGCGCATCATGCATAGCCAATGATGATTATCATAGGTTGAGCACAAATTACGTTTCCGTTCATTAGAATTATAATGCCGGTGTATATTTGTATATAAGATATGTAAAAACATGTTCATGCACATGACGCAGCATGTGGGCTTCCGGTTTCCTGTAATAACGACCGTGTCATATATCATTAGGTGTTTTATATGCAGGCTGTTAACTCTGAATGTTAAAGATAGATGATGATGATGATGATTTTTTAAAAAATATTTAAATGTGATTTCTGTATTAAGGCACACTTTGACGTGATTAAATATGAATACATGAATCTGAATGAATCTCAAGATAGCTGATACAACCGTGTCTCACAAGTTCCTTTGCGGACTCTACTGCGAGAGTAATCTGTAATCTATGTTTACTGGTAGCCTAGGGGAAAGCATTGGCTTGTCACGCCGAAGATCCGGGTTCCATTGTCCACATGGGTATAATGTGTAAACCCATGTCTGGTGTCTCCCGCCGTGGTATTGCTGAAATATCGTTAAATGCGACATAAAGCAATACTCACTCACTACTGAAGAGGAGTAATCAAACCTATAACATTTGTTCCAATTGACCGATTCACATAAATTGTTGTTCACTCTTACTGTTCATTGTCTTTGCTAACATTTGTTTGACAACCCTAAAACTGCTGGATTAAAAACACCCGGGTCTCGGGCGCTATATAACAACATTCCTGAGTGTAATATAGACATGCAGCCACGCTAAAGGAATACGCTCACCCTGGGATATGGTTTCGTGTGTGAAGTCATTACAGTTTGTGGCTGACCAGTGCCAACTGTGTTAGCACCTACTACCAATAAATCTCACAGGCTCAGCTTAATTCTACTTCTCTTCACCATTTGTGATGCTAATCGTTATGGAGATTTTGGAATAGTTCTCTGCAAGCGATGTTTCTCGTGACAGATTCGAAATGCGAATTTGGGTGCTGTGTTTCGTGAACAGCGGAACCACATCGGAAGACGATATCTCAGCTATCACACTGTGATCGTTTTTCACCACGTGTCACCATGTGACCGTGTGACCGTTTGTTACCATGTGACCGTCTGTCACTGTATGACCGTGTGATACCGTGATTGTGTGTTATTATGTGACCTTATAACTGTGTGACCATACGTCACATGGGACCGTGACAGACTGTAGGCGTCTGTCACTGGGTGACAGGGTGTGATAATGTGACCGTCTGTTACCGTTTGACTGTGTGACTGTTTGACACCATATGACCTTGTGATACTGTGACTGCCTGTCATAATGTGACCGAATGATACTGTGACCGTTTGTCACTATGTGACCGTGTGTCACTGTGTGCCCGTCGCTCCCTGTGTGATCGTGTGTCATTGTGTGACCGTGTGATACTGTGGCTATCTGCCCTGTGTGACCGTATGCTTTTAGACATGTTCAGGAACTTGAGTTTGACGATGCTTCTAATTCTGCAATCAGAAAAGAGATTTGTTGAATCCATCAACCATTAGCCCAGTATTGTCATATCTATTTACTCAAGGCATATTGATCCCATATTAGTCACACCGTACTTGCCATATAATGTGGATATCATTCAGTAATAAGCACCAACATCTCAAATCTAACCAGACAATGCGATAATGGCGCACTGTTAGGGTTCCGAACTGAGATAATCCTCAAGGGTGGTCATTTGCCAGATTAATCCTGTCTTCCTCTCATCTGCTATCCTATGTTAAGTTGTGAGAAAGACTAGACAGTCCGTATTTAGCTCACCAGCTTCCCTAAGATCCAACACCGGTGCCTCGCTGGACTAATCGCCCTCCTCTTCAGACAAATTTCCTCTTCACAGGGTTTAAGACAGAATGTGCGTCTAATTACTGGACGTGAGGAGATTATATAAAGTGGGGGCCGCTAATACCATTAACCAGCCGAAGCTCAGACATTTGTCCTAGAACGTTATTGTAGCCCTAGATCAGAACATGGCTACATAGGACAAGCTGTTGGACTTCTACCAATTCGAAAGGTGGAGAGTCTGGGAATTGACATAGATGTCTGCAAGGTCACGAGCTGTTTTTAAACTTAGGTGTCTAATGTTTTGTATGGAGACAACTGAAATGTCCCAGGGCATGGTTGTTGATGAGGACGAGGTTTTAGCACAAGATGAAGCGGAACAATAGCTCTGGGGACATCTGAGCTTCAGGGACTTCAATTTGCTTACATCAAGATCAGACAGTTTTAATTAGATTGTAATGACCTTACGGGCAATTGGACGTGATGAGGTTAACACTATTTGTGGTGACAGTGTTTGAGTGACGTGGGTTTAAAGTATCACAAGTTTGTAGTTCAGTATGCCACGGTTTGCCAGGACATTGAGGAGGAAAGTGTAATAGGTCTAAGATATGTGTCAGTTTGTTCAAAGCTACCATCATGTTTATGGTACTTGCACGAGTTTACCTCAGGGCGAATCTTCAATTCCAGTTCTCTATTTAAGGATTCATTTTCCTAACGCTGAAGAGACGCGACCGACTCCGTGGGGAGAAGGCCAGAAAGTCTCGGGTTCGATCCCCGGCCGCATGATACGAAAATACGTTCAAATATGGTACTTGTTGGTCCCTGTCTGGTGCTCGGCATTAATGGTGCAAGGACAGGTCGGAGTCAGTAAAATGTGGTTGAATAGGGTATTCATGTTTAACTGCGGCATGATATCTCGGTAAGTTAGCACTACAAATCCAGCTAAAGTCTAGGCTAGAACAAATAGCCATACATACAAACGCATGCACGTTGTCATATGAGCGAAATATTCTGAAGTGCGACATTAAGCCTCATTTCACGTCACCCCACCTCACTGAAGAGACGCTACTCTTCACTATACCCACACAGCTGTGTACCAACTGTGTACTGTGACACCACATATAGCATAAATAATTATAATCTGTTATACACCTTAAATGTCTGTACGCAGACGCAGCAAATCTTTTCAGATTTGCCGTTCCCCGTTGTGAGGTACTCACATTGTTTTAGGACCAAGGTGTGTCTCGCATGTAATGCGATAATGTGGATTAACATAGCTATGATCGGTTCTCTGTAAATGTTCGCTAACAGCAGCTAGGAGTACATGTATCTTGATGCGAATATTCGCCCTCCGGATGGAACTGCCGTTTCTGACTTTAGGCAATGACGGGGAAGTCAAAATACGATTGTTCAATCCGACAATTTCCATTTGGTCATAATTATCTTTTCTTTGTTTATATTGTTAATTGGTGTCCCCTGCCTCATAACGAGGTTAAAGCTGATGTGACCTCTGCACAATCTGGTACATGTGTGATCAGATCTTGTCGTTGATACACACTCTACAACAGATGGCACGTGATTTTATCAGATATGCACAACTGTCGAGGTGTCAACCTGCTGGTTTGCCAATACTCAGGCTGTACATCGTGTCAACAGGGGGAATCTTAATTATGAACATGAAAGCATTATATGTGAGCACTGAGGTAGATGCATGTACATAGGGCATGTTTGACCTGAAGGAAGAGTGTCTAAATAGAGAATGAAACTGTCAACTGTTGATGTATAATCAATCGTGGTCGTGTAACGAATACCGAGAGGGTAGGGTAGCCGAGTGGTGGAAGCGTTTTCTCGTCACGCCGAAGTCGTGGGTTCAATTCCTCACATAGGTACATTTTGTGACGCCCATTTCTGGTGTCCACCGAAGTGATATTGCTGGAATATTGCTAAAAGCGGTGTAAAACCATACTCACCCACCCCTTATTCTTATGGCAATCATTTGCTATGATGAACCAATGTTGAGTGAAACTGACTACCAGAAATATATTTCTTTTCAGATAAAGAAAAACGGTATTGGAGGAATATGAATTAAATTCGCAAAGACGTCCAATCGGACGCATCGTGGTTCACCACTAAACCCACCACCCCTAACGTCACGTATGGTAATAATAGATGACATGCATCAATCCCGTGTTCCTCTAATTCCTAAAAATGGTTGATGTTGCTCAAACGTGCGGTGGTGGGGTAGCCTAATGGTTAAAGCTTTCGCTCGACAGGCCGAACACCAGGTTCCATTCCCCATATGGGTACAATATGTGAAGCCAATTCCTGGTGTCCGCCGCCTTGATATTGCTAGAATATCGCTAAAAGTGGTGTCAAAATATACTCGCTCACACACACTCCTCGAACGTGTCCAGTAATTGTAGCAATACTGGTCTAAAGAAGTCAGTTTTGTTTATATTGATCTCACTGTAGCGCAGACATCAACGTGAACATGCATCCTCGGGGTGATAAAATGAGATGGTCTCTGAACAGGCGATTACTAGGCAAATCAAAGAGAGATGTTTCCGCGTTGATTGATCGAGGTGATTAACACATATTCGGTCCGGCTATTTGAAGGGGCGAGGTATTTGCACGCAGGTATCATTTGTTCGCAAAGAAAGTGCACTTAAAATGCACGCAAAGATGCCAGTTGTCTCGCTTAAATGACATATCTCAAACCCCAAAACGATCCTGTTTTACTTAAATGTTGCATATTAATGACTGCGCTGTCTTTCATCCATCAGACGATAAATTAGAAGATAGCGCTTTGGTAGGCACATCTTTGTTATTACCTGCAAAATTGTCCTCTCCATCCTTGCAGATAACTCATATCAGTCAAAACTGTTGAAGCTATGTTACTCTAGTCTAGGTCACATAAACCAGAGGTTGACAGTAAGAACACTTATCCAGAAGTGTTCTGAATATTGTCACATCCGGAACCTCATACGTTTGTTATTATGTGGTTAAAACGTTCGTTCGTCACGCCGAAGACCCGGGTTCGATTCCTAACATGGGTACAATGTGTGAAGCCTATTCCTGGTGTCCCCCGCGGTGATATTCATAGAATATTGCTGACAATAGCGTAAAACCACACCCCTCACCTTGGACCAATGTTCGTCAATGGGGTTCCTACTTTGATCGACAGAGGTTAACTTTGGATAAATATCCTGGAAATACGTCTATTCCAGAAAGGGCAAGAAATATACCCACACAAGGCAATGACCTGCAATTCTTTGAAAGGACTATAGGCAGAATGCTTCCTAAACGTTGGACGGCCAGGCACAGTTGGGCAAAGGCTCCCTTTCTATGTCTTTCCCACTGCACAAACTACTTTCCCATGCTACTGTTTATGCCTTGTAAAACCGAAATCTTTCATAAGATGGGACATCAAAGGAGCGTGTGGTGTGAGTCACCTAATTTTTTTATGTATTTCTTACACCTATTTGAAATATCATGGCATCAGTTAAAAGCATACACACACGAGTAAGAATACTGGATTTTATCTGTCAAAGCATATTCGTAAGATATACATGTCTATCATCGATCTCAGTAGTATCTCAGTGTTTGCACAAGGCTATGCAAACAGAATTCTTGGATTACATACATTTACTTACATTTCCTATCGATGAATCTCCTGGTAATGCTATTTACTGACGTCATTGACCGACACATTAGTTTGACTAGACGGAATTAGAAGCTGTACAACGAACAGTGTGTTCACTAAATACCTCTGGCCAGGCGGAAAAGATACCATTTGGAGTTTAAAGTTAACATTGTGTGTCTATGTAGGTCCCTAGAGGTAGAAATCAAGTTAATGTCTGTGGGGCAAACGGAAGCATGGATTTGCAAGAAGCCCAAGTCGATAATATTAGCTGATTTGATTTAGAGGCTGTTGGTTTTCCTTGTTAACTTATCGATCTTTTGAGGGAAATGTATAATGGTGGGTTCTGGCTGACTGCGCGATATGGATAAATGAAGGTTACTCAATACGCATTGTAAAGGATGTGGTTGGCACGTTTTGACCCTGTACTTTGGGGATATGCAGCCAACTTTTATGGATATATATGTATGATCTTAATCCCGTGTCTTAGTACTTTGACAGACGTGAAGATCCGGGTTAGAATTGATCTTCAGTCACCCATGCTTATCATAAGAGGCGACTAACGGGATCGGGTGGTCAGAATCGCTTTCTTCGTTGACATATGTCATCGGTTCCAATTGCGTAGAACGATGTTCATGGCCTATCTAAGTGCGGCGTTAAACAACAACCAAACCAAACCAGATCATACGTTCACCTCGTGATGGGATGAGAACATTGTCCATGTTTTGCGATCATCACCTGATAAAGGAGTGGCATAATTGTTGCTGTTAACCTGCTCAAGAACTGAGCTCATCCTCCCAAACGTTATGTTAGTAACACCTGATTAAGGAGTAAGAAACATTGAATTATCATTTTCCTATGAAACCTAGGCAAAACTTGTCTTGTAAAGGCTGTGTAAGTATCACATTTTCCTGGAAATTGTGTTTTCATCACCTGGTGTATGAGTAAGGACCGTTCTGTTACCGTTAATTCGGGAGTAAGGATGCCATTCTCCTAAACATTGTGTGATCATCATCTGGTGTATTAAGGGAAGGACATTCTACTACACATTCCGTTACCGTTGATCAATAAAGGAGATATGGTATTCTCTTATTTTGTGATCATCATTTTAAGTAATATTATAAATATAAGTAATATTTCTAAATATGACCTGGAATAAAGTCAACAAGGTTATCTACAGATATAAGAGTACGAACACTCCCCTTAATGTTGTTACACCATCTGCTAAATAAATAAACAAATCCAAAACATTGCGAGATCGTCAACTGGCATAAAATCAACAAGGTTATCCGAAACATTATGTAATCATCACCAGATGTACGAGTAAGGACATTCGTTTTATACCATCAACTAAAAAAGATGCAAGAACTTTGGTAGATCATCACCTTGAATAAAACGAACAAGGTTATCTTAAGCATTTTGTAATCATCCCCTTGAATAAAATCAACATGGTTATCCTAAACATTGTGTGATCATCCCTTTGAATAAAATCAACAAGGTTATCCTAGACATTGTGTGATCATCCCCTTGAATAAATCAACAAGGTTATCCTAAACATTGTGTGATCATCTCATTGAATAAAATCAACAAGGTTATCCTAAACATTGTGTGGTCATCACAATATCACAAGGATTAAGAACTGTCTTCTTTAACTGGTGTGTGTATTGGCTGTGAAATATCTGACATGCCTGTACATTGATTTTTCTTCATGACAGTTATTAGCAGATGGATTATGTTGGACAGCCGCTGGTCCAGCCATCGCCATATTTAAAGATCTCCCCATTCACTGTGTAATCGGATATTGGGGATCAGTGATGGAAAACATGAACAATAACATAATTTACAACTGCTCAAGATAGATAATTGTATTAGTCCTAATCCTATGAACCTAAACCAGAATAGCACAGATATGTCGAGAAGAAAATAATTGTCACATAAATCATATGGTGACAAAATCCATCAACAGATATATTTGTCTCATATGTGGCCCCCACATTACGTATGTGTTCAAATTATCGCTTGATTAATTGCACCCTCGTGGTCGCATATTTACAGACTAGGGTTGCTGTTTGTCAACCTCACCTGCGAGTGCTGGATGTGTTTTCAAACTGTCATTACTTTAAACAACGTGATGGGGTGCAGTGGTAGTGAAAGTGTTCGCTCTGATCGCCGTAGACCCTGGTTCGATTCCCAAAATGAGTACAATGAGTTAAACCATTTCTTGATATACCGCCGTGATATTGCTGGAATATTACTTAGAGCGGTGTAAATCACATTCACTTAAACTACTTCGTGTCTGTATTAGTATATACGTGTGGGGAGTGACTGTGCGATTACAGACAAACAGCCAAGCTTTCGAACTATCATTTGTTGAGCGAGTGAGTGAATGAGTTCGGTTTTACGCCGCACTCAGCAATATTCCAGCTATATGGCGGCGGTCTGTAAAAAATCAAGTCTGGACCAAGCAGTGATCAACAGCATGAGCATCGATCTGCGCCATTGGGAACCGATGACATGTGCCAAACAAGTCGGCGAGCCTTACCACCCGATCAGTTGCCTGTTACGACAAGGATAGACGCCTTTTATAGCAAGGATGGTTTGCTGAAGACCTATTCTACCGCGGGACATTCATTAGTTGATGTATAATGACCTAACAGCCATGTTACTACTAGAAACGTTCAACGCCAGGCAGTTCTTTCACTTTGTAAACCTATGGAGACATGCAACATTTACTAGTATTCGTTGTCTATGTGAGTGTTTGAACGTCTAATTATCACTGCCACCATCTGGAACTTTTTGCAGTTGTAACACTACAACTAACACAACAGTTAGATTCAGTGAGATTGTTTTTAGCAAATGAAAATGTCTTCGTCTGATCTGTAGGCATACTTCAGACGTTTAGGCATACAAGAACATCTGAAGGACAAATAAAGAATTAAACTTTACCACAATCAGAGGAAGTTTAAAGGCAGTCATCGATCACATTGAAATACCCGAGGACCCTTAGTAACACATGATGAATGAAATAAGTCTCATCGGAATTTTCTTTCAATTCCCAAGAGTTCAAACTCGTGATCAATCTATATCCAAATAGTGTCCTAATTTTTAAACAGTTGTTACAGCAAACCCACATTGTTAATACAATACCATCTATACGAATGCCTTTCAGACCATACTATAAAATATTTTTAATTACTAAATCGTTACCATTATACCGGTATATGATGCAATTCATTGCATTATGTCATCTTAATTGGTCAAGTTATTATCTTCTTGGGACAGGCAGTATATGTATTATTCATTGTCCTATGACATATTACTGTTAATGAACGTTAACTTGAACATATGGACAGACAGCGCCTTTGTTCTATACTTGCGGCCGACAGGAGCTGGTCTACAATTCTCATTCGTCTCTGTTAATGCGATGCAATAAAACCTGGGTTAGATCAATGCACGAGGCGCGAAGCCATCACTCTTTTGGATAGTGGCATTAACAGGCATTGTTTACAATGTTGTACTTTTAGCCACGCAAAGTTTACAAATCTTCTTTATGGCACGGAAATTTTTTTGCATAACACTCACAATGTTGACTTTAATCACGACTCTGTATTTACAGCATGGCCTCAGCTGTGTCCATCGGCGGCTTAAGTCAATATAACGTCGACAGCGTTAACGTTGAGGCGTTGAAAACATGACTGAAACTTGACCGACCTCGGTAATATGTTAGAAACACAACTGATATGATCAAACCTGGTTAGTTTGGTTTAAGAACTGACAGCGGACGGGGAGTCACTCAGTTACAAAATGACCCGCCATCTAACTATGAGGGCGTGAAAATGCCAATTGCTATTTTAAGTCAACACTCTGTCTACATCATCTATCAGTCTGCCGTGTTCACTCGTCTGCCCAGATGGCTCCAATGAGTGAAGCCCATTTTGGGTGTCCGTCAGCAAGATATTGCTTGAATATTGTTAAAAGCGAAACTCACCCACTTACTATAAGTTTACCAACGAGACAACAGTCTAATCAGCTAGTTCCTCTACCAAACGATCAAGGGATAGCTCGATGGAGGGAATCAGATCATACAATTCAAAGTAGTACTGGTGAACATGTAAACTATTTGTAACCGAACAACCACAATACAACTAAATCATCTGGTGAAATGTTTACTCCATATTGGAACGAGTTTCAATTAGGTAAATTGCCTCAGGGCATCAAGTGTCATTACCGTCTGGTGCCATTACTGGTTTCCAGTGATCGGTTTTCATCACTACTTCTGCCCTTTACGACCACTGGATACTGTCGTGACTGATTGTTCCCTGGCGATGAGGTACACTTACCTTACAAGTGTATCTGACCTTCTGGTCACCCCTTCCTTAACAAGAAGCTGTTACGTGTCTTCACCTGTCGCCTCATACAGACCCATATTCCATTATTTCCGTCACGCCGAAACGTCACCCTGTTTCAACCCTATGAAGCCCATTTCTCGTGTCTCCAGCCGTGATATTTGTTTGGAATATTGCTAACAGCGACGTAAAGCCATATTCAGTCACTCACTCAATCCACCCATCCGTTTATCCATAATTTGCTCAGTACGTCGGTCATCAGTTGGTCTACGAATTAATCCATCATTTTCTCTGTTAAGTCAGCTATCCGTCTAACGACCCATTAATCCCCAATTTTGTCCTATTAAGTCCATCGTCAATCTAAATACCCATCCATCGACCGCTCATGGTAAGTCATCCATCAATCCACCTACCCTTTACACAACAATCTGCCTCAGCAAATCAACCATCAACATATCAACCCATAATCCACTATTTGTCCTGTTAAATCCACCATTAATCTGTCAATCAATTAATCTATCATTTACCATATTGTTGCAACCATTCATATATCTACCCATCTAGTAATCATTTCCCTGTCTAAGTCAACCAACCATCATCCATCCATCTATTTTAAGTCCATATACATATTAATCGAATATGCTTTCACGTTTAGTCATCCAGACTTATTTTAGGTAACCCACGGATAGCCTCTATCTAGGCTAGACTTATCTAAATCTATCTATCTATCTATCTATCTATCTATTAATCCTCTGAATCCTGTATATAAGAGCAGTCGAAAAGTATTTACCCATTGACTTCCCGTATTCTCTGTTTGGTCAGTTCATATATATGCACTAATAGGTTGTACGGGGATTGACGCTGATAAAACGTACACCAATAAAACATACACAGCGATCTAAAGACCGATCTAGGTTTGAACGCTTGTCTCTCCCACAATGAACTATCGTGTTTATCACCAGTCTAAATGTCAAACATGCTATACATATACCATTTTACAGACAAAAATATACAAAATTGATTAACTCTTGGATAAAAGCATATTCTGGAAGTATGTTGTTTGTCTCTCTTTATTAGACTTTCATATATGCATTATTGATAAACTTTTTTTCCGAAAAGACCGTAAACTGAATCGAAGAAGCACAAGCTCCAGTACTCTGAGATTCTGACATTTCATCGACAGTTTGGGGCTATTTTTAGCCGCAGCCCACTGTACAGTTAAAGAAAATCAATATGGAATTTGAGGGAGGAAGTTGCTCTGACTTGTGGGTAATAAAATGCCAAGTGTGAGAATGCCACCATCCCTAACTGGTCGGCCTGTTAGTACGCGCTTT
The DNA here is from genome assembly GCF_037392515.1 of Haliotis asinina. Lineage (NCBI taxonomy): Eukaryota > Metazoa > Mollusca > Gastropoda > Lepetellida > Haliotidae > Haliotis > Haliotis asinina. The sequence goes on along the minus strand of NC_090294.1, from coordinate 20,496,714 downwards.
GCGCTTAATATTTCACAATTAAGATACGGGACGTTAGATTCGTGGCGTACTGGTTTGTCACGTGACTTCCTCATTCCATGCATGACTCGGAAATAGGTCCCGCAGGATAACATGGATTTTTGTCTTATTCTGTCCGTCAGTTCCGTGGCATGTCTCAGTTTAAGAGAATTAAACGTAGCAGGGATGGATTAACCTCTTAACGTTATAAATCAAGATTTGAAGGTGGCTCGTCAGGCATGGAATGTCCACAACGATACAAGAATAGTTATCGGTGTCCCTGACATCATATTACTGCAAAATAGTTTCGCGATTCCAATCAGTTCCGGTTACAGCAAAAGGACATAACTCTGCACTGAGGTTGTAACTTGTAAATAGTCGGACTATGCTATCACAACGAGCGTAATTCCGGTTAACAATGTTCACGAATTACTATTTTCATTCATAATAAACATTAATATTATTATTGATAAACACAGACAAACATGACAACAAAAGTAACCACACGAAAAGGTTGTCATTTTTCAGCATCGGTTGTCGATACTTCAGCTAACCGCATTTTCTCATTACATTTATTTAATAAAGCAGAAACGCTTTCTTCCATCCATGACAATAAGGAATATTTTAGAAGGTGTGTCTTTGATGTCGAGGTTTATTATGAATGCTATGATCACTTAACCAGGCCGAAATGATCAGTTACGCACTGTGGCATCATTCATCACGTTCTCTTTCAACTAGGAACACCATGGGATATTGGCTACGTTCGTGAGGCGAATTATCTTCAAAGCGAAACTCAGTGAGGAAGTATCTCTTTGATTGAGGTCACGTTTTCGTGTTTGTTACAAACCTAATGTGTTCCCTTGCAAGTACAGAATGTGAAAAATTGCTATATCGGTTTTGCAAATTAAATGGACGCGCGTTTTGGAGTGATGAAAACCAATCAGTTCCAACGAATTATTGTTTTTTTTCTCGAGTAAAACCTTTTACCAGTTGAAACTTGACTTTCAATTAAATGTTTTAACACCACACCCAATTAAAGTAACACGTTGCCCGTTTTGGAAAACGGTAAAATATCATTGTTACACGGGATATGAAAGATATTGATATCTGGATGTGAGTGTGAATGAGTTTAGATTTACGCCGCTTTCAGCATTTTCCCATAAATATCACGTAGGGGGACACCAGAAATGAGCTTCAGACATTGTACCCATCTGGGGAATCGGACCCACGGCCTAGATTTTCGAAGTTATCCTAGCGCTAAGGTAGTCGTATGTGCCATACATTAACATTAACTTACGACTATTTTAGCGATAAGAGAGCTTCGAAATTCTAGGCCCAGGTCTTCGGTGTGAAGGACGAACGCTTTAACCACTATCTATAGGCTACTAGGCTGATTTTAATGACAATGGTCGACTTTAGTTATCAAAAGGATAGCATCATAATAACAGCTTCTCTGTGAAATGTCACCATAACTGCTTCGTTTCCGTCCCATCAGAAATCAGAGATCTATTGATTTTACCAAGTTGTAAATCTAGATGCCCCAAGGTCTGCGGTTGTACTGTGTTATGTGGCTTTAGTGGAGGTCATGACGCTATTCTGTCATGTTCCGGTGTTTTGTTTCACTCATGTAAGCGGCGGTTACTGGTTCGTGATGTTAGCCTAGGCTTAATATCACATACTACCAGATCATCAGCAACAGGACGCTTTATACAATCATCAGATTATCAGAATGGTAAAACGGTAATGTATATCGTGAAGATCAACTTTGCTTGATAACGGTGTTAGAATGTACTCCGAAATGTCGCATCCACTGCAAGAAAGAAGTTGTCTATGCATAAAAGTCTTCATCCTCATCATACCAACTTCTGAAATGCCTCTTAAGGAAGAAATAAATATGGTGTTACAATATACAGTCAAGGTGGAGCCACCTATCTGGAGATCATGTGGATATATAATACCTTAGCTTGCTGCATGAATCTACAGCAGGATTTACATCGTTCTGCAGGGTTTCTGACCATCACTAAAGATACAGACGATAGTCAAAGGGAAACATCCAGTGATGCTGAACATGATTCTCAAGATAATGATGACAAAGTTGAACTAAACACACCAAATGATGCTGTTCCATATTTCAAGAATTCGTCACTGAATACAGTCTCATGCCCTGTTGTTTTGCGTCATGCAAAGTAGGGTACCAGTCTGATATCGGAATAAAGAATTGTGTGGTTATCATATTTTTATTCAATCAATTCCGATACTAATCGTTTCCGTCTGTTTCAGGTGATGGCATTGGGTGTTTTGCGTGTACGTCTATCAACCACAGCAATGTTGAATGTGAGGATACTTTTAACAACACCGGCAAGTTCTATGTTGAGGACTGCTGGGCATCCAGGAAGGGCAGAGTGGGCCAATTCCCGGGCACACAGTGCATCAAGATGATTGCAGAGGATTGTAAGTACATATGGTTTCAAGGAACTAACCTCATGTTCATGATCAGTTTTGTCCCCGGGTCTATGAGATCTATGTAGAGATGTGTGATCGTGTGCATAGAAGTCAGGTCACAAATCAGTTGAAGTTAGCAAAGTTGTACACGGAAGTTTCTTGGATGGGTGACCGTGCTGGCAGCTTGACTCCTGAGAGTTTCTAGGATTTCAGTCCTGACCACAACGAAGTACATTTCATACACGTGGCATCACATTCGGCATAGGCTGAGATGCGTAGACACCAGGATAAGATATTAAAGCGTAGCCTTCTCGAACCAAGGCAGCTTTGGTTATAATTATGGTCAAATTTCTGATAACTAATTACTGCCAGTAATCATTAGCTATAGGCTAATGCTGAGACACTATTGCCATTGTGTTTGATGAGGATTGCTTTGGTCTTGATGAACAGTGATCCAACTACATGTCGCCGGCACCTTGCTAATGGCTAGTTCCAAGACGTCGTCCATGGAAGCACGTTATGGACTGTTCTTCAAAACTATGTTAATCTCACGAGAAACACTCTTAACTTAACGACTACTCACTGAGCTCATGCCCGCTCGTCACTCAATCTGCAACCATTGTGGAAATGATGTAGGACGTCTTTGAGAGGTATTTAAGATGTTGTAAGGATGAAGGAAAACTATGTTCCATGGAAAGCCAACAAGAGAACATAGTTCTTAAATCCTCCATTAGTCAGTAAATGGAAGGAAAACCAAGTTTTATGGAAAACCAGCTTCTTTATTGCAATGAATATGACGTTTCGATGTAGGTACTTCTTACTTCTTACGACGTTTGTACCTGCAAAAGAAACATCGCATCCATTGCAATACAGAAGATGGCTTTATGTTTTCCTTCAATTTATGACTAATGGGGGATTTAAGGAGTATGTTCTCTTGTAAATATGATTAAGGTGATTTAAAAATACTAATCCCGTATTCTATGCTGATTAGGATCTGCGAATGGACAGGCGAATCGGGTATATAACTTTGAGATGATTATCGGAATGATGTGTTATTGTTTTCATTATCACACAACTTACATAGATCTAAGGCCTAATGTACCTTCAAACATGGTAAATGTTCATTAGAAATAATACTTAGAGATGAGATGTTTAAACTTTGCAAAGTCTCTCAGTTAAGAGGTGTCTTTGATTAAATATTCGACTGCGTTGTTTCAGGAATATAATGACGTCTCAAAAATCTATTCCATTAGGAACATAAGCTTCAACAACGCACAACAAAACAGTGGAAAAGCAATTTCACTCAGGAAAGATATACTTGCAAAACCTCTTTGCAATAACCGCTGATATAAAAATATAATGGTTTCAGAACTGTTTCACTTCACATATTTGCATATTTCCAATTTTCCTGAGAGAAAATAATTTGTGCATGTTTTGCAAGGACAATACCCGAAACAATTCTCAGCTATTCCGAGAACGTTTGCTCAAAGATCGTTTGTGATTTCTTCTGGATGAAATCAAATCAAAATGAAAATTTTTCTTAATTCACTTCAAATTAATACAAGACTACTATCACAGCATTATCACATTACCAAACGTTCCTTAACTTGCAAACAGTTTTTCATGTATTCAAAACAGATTAATTATTACGTATTTGAATGCGTGTGTTCCACGGTTGCCATGGGAGTCGAGTTAACTGTTTCTGTGTCCTTGTAAGTGATGGAATGTTTGTGCACACAATGTTTGATTCACGCAGGGGTAACACCGATTGGTCATGATCACGGCGAAAGCTTGGTTCGATTCCCAAAATGGATGCAAGGAGAACCACATTTCTGGAATATTGCTGAAAGGAGCATTCTGAAAGGAGCATGACACAATAGCATAGAATTACTTCATGCTACATATTTGCGTCATGTAAACCAAACAAGTTCAGCTTACAGACAAAACTATATTAAATTACGACTGTTTTTACAGAGTCTTCAAATTCAGTAACTGTTGGTTTGGTCATGGATCGTCAATAAACAAGTGGAGTTATGTTTCATGTATAAAATCATGCAACAGTGTTACACCAATCGAGTCCAGTGACACCGAGAAGCCTTTCATAATTAGGTTTATGAATCATGAATAACATAACCTTTAATAAATGCCCCGTCCTTTGCCCAAAAGCGAATTTATATGGCACGGTGCCAGAGTCCAAGTAGGTCAGATGCCCAAGGAAATGCCTATACATATATATGGCAAACAAATTCTGATTACTGTCAGTATTCATTAAGCTACTGCTGTGACAATATCCGATCTCTGCAGAAAGTCGAAAGTATGTCCAACCTTCAGATTGAAAACAGGAACTCCGGTCGTTACCACACACCTCTCACTTAGGAAATTAGCCCCATACGTCTGCATCGTCTTGGCATCCTCCGTGGAGGGCTGACCTACGTGGTGCCCCCACGTTTGATCACTACCTCCGTAAACAGCAACATGCGTCTTCACTCAGGGGTGCTTGTTTCCCTGCTCGTCTGGGAAATAATTTGAATGGCGTTGTTTACGTGTGAACCATGGTTTAACTCGTAACAGGTGTTATTTAGATACTTATTTGATACGTGTTTGAGGTAAATATTTAGTACATGTCCAAATAAAGAGATATGTAGTGTTCTTGTCTTCGGTCTGCAAAGAAACTAGTATACCATATCTCTAGTTCATAAGACTGCTGCTGGCATTTAACACTAACAATCAGTGACAATCAAGAACCATGTACTATTTTTGTGGTTTTTTTTTATTATACTGATCAACACAGTGTGTTTGATCATTTAAAACGACCCATTTTAATTGGTCAACTCACGCTTGTCGTAAGGGGCGCCTGTGGTGAGGTTTGCCGACACGTGTACTTGTATCCTAACTGCATGCTCATGATGTTGATCACTGGGTGTTCTGGTTCAACTCGATTACGTACATGTAGCTGGAATATTGAGTGCGGCGCCAAACAACAACCAAACAAAAAACGACCATTTGAAAATTTAACCAGCATCTTGCAAAATCAAACCTCAGTTACCGGTTACTATAGTAACAATGAAATAAAACCATGTATTTGTTTAAGTTTGTTATCCCGCTCATGACACATGAGAGACTGGTTCAAATAAACGTTATACCTGGAGTTACAGAGGTCGTTTTATGACTATCGAAATGCGTATGAGCCTCAATGTACCAAATTACCCATGGTATCGATTGGAGGCAGCTTTTATACTAATGTACGTTCCAAGTTTCCTTTCTCCATCGATCTTGGTAGGTTCCAGACTGGTGCCATGTTTCAGGACCAGAGGGGCATGTTGACATGATGATAATTTCTTTCTATGGATAAAAGGTCACAAAGCAAGCGAAAACGATTCATAGTGTGTCTTGATTTGGATCTGTTGGAACATCATGGTTATGTAAATCCATCAGGTAATGCATAAGCTCCTTACAAATATCTAATTGGCAGTGAAGCCACTTACATAATGTCTAGACTCTGACTGGAAACAGACTCTTGACCGTGGACATACCTCTTGATGTAAACATTTTAGCCTTATACTGAGGAAGACATACAGGCATACGAGGTTCTGGATGCAGTCATTTATTGGTGACGGTTTCTAGTATTTGTTGAACTTGTTATTAAATAAGCACTTGGTTATATTTTAGTACGAAATATTTGAAACATGGAATACTGGTTTCAGCTATGCGAGGACGGCGGGGTAGCCTAGTCGTATAAGCGTCACGCTAAGGACCCTGGTTCTTTCCCCCTCTTGGGAACAATGTTAAGCCCATTTCTGGTGTCCACCGAAGTGATATTGCTTGAATATTGCTAAAATCGGCGGAAAACCATACTCGCTCATCTACTCGTTCATCTAGATGTGCTCGTCATTGGCATCGCGTCTCTATTCATACATATCAGAACACTGGATAGTCATTCGCTTCTATTTGTAAACCTTTGTCATAATTTTAGGTAAATGTATCGTGATTCGAAAAAGAAGCAATAATTGGGTATTGCCCGATCAGGAATCCTAAACAGGTCAAAATCAGTGGTTGAATTGGTAGTTAACACTTCCAACAATGCATTTGTCGACACAACGCATATATGACGTTTGGAAGTCTCTGTGTTAGACTAATTATGTCCCACATTAAGTATCACCATAGCTTATTCACTATAAAACATTCAGATAATGCTTTGAATATTTCCATTGAAAGATGTACGCTTAACAATACGAATCCACCCTGCCTTCAAGCGAAAAGACAAATTTTTATCTATCAATTTGCGATTTTAATATCAATTCGTTAATAATATTATTCTGTTTCTGTTGTTTTTGTTTTCGAAACAAAATGGCCTGTGGAACTGTCATGAAAGGACAGAATCATAAACAGTTAAAAGATACAAAGTGCCAAAAATGAATTGGCACTGAGACTTATAGGACCCCTTCTGGTAACATCTTCAATGATATTCAGAAGTGTTCGTTCAAATAGTTCGAATGGAGATACGGTCTAGGAACCAAGCCACTGTACGCTAATCAGTCAAAATCAGAGGTCGTGCTGAACCTGACCTTGTACAGGTCACGTGCCTGTCTTGTTAGTGCTGACAGAGGGGCCCTGGGGATTCAGCTCCACTTATAATGACCCTTATTGTAAGTCCGCAAGCAGAAGAACGAACCAGTACAATTCAAGTGCGTATGAGGCAATTTAAATGATAACACATCATCTGTCTCTTGGAGCCTTTGCACACTTGTCCACGTCTGAGTCCACACTCAGTTCCTACAGAAGCTTCAGCCAGGTATAAATGTGACAAAATGATTATTGATGTTTGCTAACACAAATATGCAGACAATACATGCCCTCCATACAGTTAACACGCAAATGGTCACCAGATATTATTTGTATTATTTATTTCACATAAAAAATTTAGACTCACTAAAAGCACTCACTATGTGTCATATATGCATAATAATCGAAAACTGATTTCTCCTCTAACTCGGAGGAAGTGTGAATGTTACACAGATGAATTACACGAGGATCATGCATCAGATTCGCTCAAAAGCATGTGAACAGCTGCCTTGAGGTGTAAAGTTTAGTTAAGAGTTCGCCCATTGTCACTGATTTTATCATTCATTAAACTCATGACAATAACCTTTTCAGCGTTACGAATTTGCTTTGCAATACATCAGTTCATGTGTGAAGAGTACATTTAAATAGTATGGAATATTTCGCAAAATTTACTTAAGAACATTTGCCTTAAGCATGTGGCTATATTTTCTGTAGTAAACTTGTGATGGGAAGTATGCATTATTTTGTTATAATATCCGTAAGACGTCGCTGGTTTGCGTGCATTCCTGACTAGTCATGGGAAAGGATATTATATACGGCTACACCACTGTCACCGGAATACTAAACCGACAAGTATGACTATCTGAGCAACCAACACATAGTAGTCTCTTGATTTATGTCCTATTTCGGTTTCAAACAATTGATATAACTAATGTTTCTTTTAGATTCCAGCATGCATACAACGAATTTACAACGAAGTCTATCACTACTACAGACTTACGTTAATTTACGTTTCACTAGATGTATATTGATATACACGCAGACTTGTATATATACTATGTTACGGTTAAAATGCACCGTGACCAAAGGTGTTAGAAATCCCCTCTAAACCAGCAAAATATAACACAGACAAGTCTAAAATATTCAATATTTTTGTATTGAGCAGGACGCAAGATATAAAGAATCGCAACAGAGGTTTCATGTATAATGCAGTTGAGTCAAATCTAAAATAATGGAACACAAATATAATGTATATATAACATAAATCACCAAGGTCTTGACTTGAGAATGAGAAACAGTCATGCTGAATGTAACACGGCGAGCGGTCAGGCACCGGTTATGTAGGTCAAGCTTTGACAAAGGCAGGTTGATGCACTCCAGTTAATCCATGTGTGTCCGTGTCGTTAACACAACTAGCCTTTGTATACAAAGTCACTGATTCCTGAACATTAGAGCACAATACGACCAGCACCATTAACTTAGAACCTTCTCGTAATTTCCCGGAAGTACGCACAACTAATCAAAACCCATACTAAAAGGGAGGTAACTCCAAAGCGCTACCTTGAAACCTGCTTCCAAAGTACGAAAAACAGTGAATATTTATTATACGAAATGATTGTGACCCAATAATAATTATCACTTAATCAATATCACAATTTACAGAAAGTACACTCTCGTAACAACTTACATTAAAAACCCCGTCCTAACACACTTCTTGATGATGACTATTTTCCTCACCAGCTGCACTCATAAAAATAGTAAAATCCTCTTTTGGTCATTGTAGTGACAATTACCAAATTTCAGAGATTTTCATCTAACAATTTCATGGATTGTTCATATCCAAATTTGGCCAAATGTAAATGGCTGATTAATGCCATTTAGCCCTAATTGGACGTTGTATATCAATTTTATGCCAGAAATGCGCCAACACCTACTCCGTTTCGATCAAGGAGATGAAAGCACGTACCGAATAATGGAAATGAGATCTATCGTGTGACTAGCATGGACATCGCTCTGCTCAATTATTTGAAAATCTTTGTGGTAAATCACACAAGTACGGAATTGCTTCATGCACATTTGCATGCAAAGAAAATTTGCAAGATTAAGTCGTTTGGGGATTGTCATACCAAACAGTTTTATGTCGTTCGCAATTCTAGCTGTCATCCGAAAAAAATATAAAATTGAAATCCTCACCTGTTTATATATTCAATAACAAAACATTAACTGGTATTATACATATTAACATGTGTTCTTACAACTCTGTCATGCATTCCTGTAATCTGTCAGTGTAATCGTTGTGTACGCCGCGATTACTAGGTGTAGATTGTGGCTTATTTAGTCGCCTACAGTTGCTGGGTGTGTTTGATGCTGCCTAATGGGACAGCTTTAGAAGGTTAATACCAAACCTGTGCTTCGTCTCCCTAATGCTGGGCAACTACTGCTGCTGGGCTGGAACCTCCCTTTCCTAAATTGACTGTAAGACTTCAATTATATTTTCCAGTGGCCTTTCAGACAGATTAGGCTGTAAATCCCACCATAGCGCCATTAAACTCCCCACGTTAATCGTCATTTTCTCACAAATATATCACCGTTGACAAGAAATTTGGGAACCCCATACCTTTAAATACCACTTAACTGTTTTGACTGCCAGAGAGAAAATTGAACACCTTGTCTACCGGCGAGAATTCGCTTTCTTTCGAATGAGTATTAAGTTAACCTGTCTAGGATGAATGAGCTTTGGAGTAATTCGATTTAGGCGTACAGCGTGACCTTCCTCTGCCATTCATACCAAGGGAGGTAATATGTTGGTGTTAAACAAGCCCATCATGGGAGTTTATAACCATCTTTAGAAACAGATTTAGATGAATTCCGAGGGGTTTGCTAAATTAGCCGCGATGAAGAAAATGATGAGAAAACTGACGATGGTTGTGGCAGGTGAAGTTTGTGCCAATTTCGTCATACGCCCTGACGCACACATTGCCATGGCAACCGATTTTCATTACAGCAGCCTTGAATAGGTGTGCGTTATTGATGCCTTTAAAGTAGCAGTCAAGTCCTGTTTGCAAGTGACAATGTTGCCTGCTCATCTTATTGAATATGGTCATCGATCTGGCGCAGAGCAGCTAGTGACACAACAGACAGGTTAAACTTTACGGATAGAAGTGGCTTGAAACATTTATACTCCTGCAATTACAATCTAACATTATCTCAGTATCGTGATCAGAGTAAGTGACCACAGTTTTACGCCGCGTTTATCAATAATCCAGCAATATCACGGTGGGGAACACCAGAAATGGTCTTCATGCGTTGCACCCAAGTCGAGAATCGAGTCCAGATCTTTGGCAAGGCGAGCTAACGCTTTAACAACGAAACTACCTCACCGCCCGCGAAATCAGAACTACTGACATGCAATTTTTGAACAAAATGGCCATTCCACAACCGACCGGATAAATCTGTGTATGTGTGAAACGTGCTCCATATACGAACACGCATATCTGTACCAATAGATATCCACGAAAAATTTAAACAAAAGGAAAGAACCAAAGATAAAGAATGTTGAAGTCAACGTCTTTTCGAAAAGCAGAGTGGACGGTGGGTTAGCTCTGTGGTTAAAGTTTTCGTTCGCAACGCCAAATCCATGTCAGTACAACTCGTTGTAACTGTATAGTTTGACAAATAATGTTACCAATGTTATTACAGATAGTGAACATCCGGGTTAGTATTTGTCTGCAACAACCAACCCGTGCTTGTCGTAAAAGGCAACAAACGGAATCGGATGGTTGACTGAGACATGATCGTATTCCAGTTTCATAGGTCGATTGCTGTTGATCACTGGATTGTCTGGGCCAGGCTGATTCATAGTCCGGTGCCACATACCTTGAGTATTGCTGAGCGAGGCGTTAAACAAACGACAAACAAAATCTTATCGTTCCTTATTCTGTTTATTGTGTTTCACCTCATTTGTATTCTGATTGCAGATACCAATGGTGATACCATCATCGTCCGCAACTGTGTCGTCGATGACGGTGGCACCAACTCTGAGACAGAAATCGGTCGACAAAGCCACTGTGGTTGGATGCGAGTGTTAAAATATGAACAAAAGGAAATGCGGGGTTGCATACTCAGCTGCGATTCGGACGCTTGTAACAGTGCTGTGATGTCATCGATGACGTCAAACTTGATGACGTCAATATTCGTGATCTGGATTGTGTATCACTGGAACTCAATCTCGGGGATAATAACAGGTGTGGCAAGTTGAGTTTGTGGGGCATATAATCTTTTTACAGGCGAAATGAAATCAGTGTTTGGGGATTCTTTTTAAAAGGACAAACAGGGGAAGTGACTTTTCACCTTGAGATGAACAACATTTGTGACTGGGGTAGTCCAACAGTCAATGAAAGTGGCATTTATAGAATTGTTTTATATATACGGATGACCGGAAAATACTTCGCAAAAGCAGCCTGTATGTTATCGACGCTGTAGCTTTTAAATTATGCACACACTTGCATACACTTGGCATATTCATTGGGTTAAAATTGCGTGGACAGTTCCAAACTGCGAGTGTCATGCATAATCAATACTAGGCTTGGTTTTAAATGTGTTAAAGGGGTACTCTCGTTAATCTGGTGTCAGTCTTCACCCCAAGCCTAGAGTTGCAACCTGAGCCACGAGAGCAATGATGCAGTCCTGGACTACCATACAAATTCGTGTTTTGGCCACTTGGACTGCAATTCAGGGCGAATAGCTTCATCCTCATAGTATTAGTTGCACAGATACTAACTAACACTGTACATTACTGTACAAAGAGCCATATATGTACAGCTGTTATACTGAATTCCACTGGTTTAGATGACATGTTTAATTAGTTACCGGTCACTATACCTTATTCTGTTATCCTACTTGATGTTATTTGTTATGTTATCCTTCTTCCTATAGCACACTGCATGTTGATATCTCGTGTTGTTTTCATAGATGAATACCACAGTGATGAGCATAATGTTTCAGTACTCGTAATACTCTGCAGCTCTGCTAGGCGGTGAAGTAGCATAGTGGTTGAAGCGTCCCGAACGCTGAAGACCGGGTTCGATTCCTAATTTTGGTACAATGTGTGAAGCCCACTTTTGGTGCCCACCACTATGATATTGCTGGAATATTGTTAAAAAAGGCGCAATACCGCTCATCCACTCAGACGCTCCAAGAGGTTGGTACAGACTTGGTTCAAGATTGGGGAAAACGTGCATACTACTGTTAGTATATGGTTGAAAAGTGTATACGTGACTTTACGTGTATTGTGTGACTAAATTCAATAGTATGATAGTAGCAAGGTAACAATGACACCAAAACCATCACTTGGAGAAATTGAAATGTATTCGGTATTTGGAAAGGTGTATTTGAATGGATAATGTGTTTTGCCGACAGGGACAGGGCATTCCTCTGCCCATTCCGTGGTTGCAAGATACATGCTTTAAATGAAGACTTAGGAATAGTGCTTTCCTTGGTTCAAGATTGTTCTAATAAACTGGATAGGACTGGACAATATTGATCATTATATTTATCCAGATATTTTGATATATCATATTTCAGAATTCTTAACATGGACATGATTGAAATGAACCACCAAGTCTGTTTCCAGGAGTGTTTGAGCCAATAAGCATCAAGTCCATTCACCTTTGTCTTCGAAATAGATGGCCCATATCTAATAGTTGTTTTCATTGGAGAGGATTATGTATAACCATCCTGTCTGTTGACACATGAGCTTGTCTCACTCTTACCAAGACCATTGGTACTTTTCTTCATCATATCGCTCATTAGTACTTTAGGTATGAACACCGATCACGGTGTCGTTGTTAATCGATGGATGTAAGGGTTGTATGTTGGTTGTTTATAAGTAAGCTGATTCGAAAATCTTTGGAACGATCAATGTTACGGTAACTCGATACATTGGAAATCCACTGGGGTTCCTTCCTTATTAAAGGAGGTAAACAATTCCATATATTCTTTGAACCGTTACAGGTAAGTGAAGGCCGATTAAACCTAGTTTCTAACCTGTTCTGTTGTCAGTGTTAAAACATTATATAGGATGCCATGAAGTAGTGTTCAAACGTGAAGGCTGAACGGTTGCCTAGTGGTTAAACCGTTCGCTCGTCACGTCGGAGACCCGAGTTCGGTTCCTCACGAGGGTAGAATGTGTGAAGCCCATTTCTGGTGTCCCCCGACGTGATATTGCTGGAATATTGCTAAAAGCGGTTTCAACCTGAACTCACTCACTCAAACGTGAAAACTGCCCATAGTTGAACTAGTCACGGGTCTATCCCAACTACGTAAAATACACTAGTCCAAGGCAACAGTTTTTAGCGAAAATATATGTTATTTAACCATCCACACTGTTAGAACTTAATGCAAAACCTCGTTAATCCAGCCACACTTTCATTGTATAACTATGACCTGTTATCACTTCAAAAACATTAAGTGTTATTGAATATGTATTTTTCCAAATACCAGCTCTTCTTTCCAGAAGAATACCTGTCCGCATTATAGTTGTCGGATACACCAGGTGAGACATAACAGGATGTCACTTTGTCCAATGTATCTCTATAGAATCTACATGCATGTTCATTAGCTTGAGGTATTTTTCTAATAGAACTATTGATATATGATACGTATGTTTGTTTGTAATTTTTCTCATCCGTTTTTTTTAAAACTATGTCGTACTGATACATTGCAGTTTGTTGTATATTCAGAAAAATATATTCTGTACCAGTTGTAATTTCCTCACAACATATACAATAAAGTTCTTTTCAACTTATGTTGCTTGTAATTTATCTTACAGTGAGTGACTTTTGTTTTACGCCGCTCTCGGCAATATCCCAGCCATATGGCGGCGATCTGTACGTAATCAAGTCTGGACGTGATAATGCAGTGATCAGCAGCATGAGCATCGATCTATGTTATCCTTAGTCTAATTCCAGAGAATCATAGGTACTGCATGACAACGAACAGGTGGACGACAAGTCGAGCCATACTATGACTTGTATCTGGTTCATGCTTCTCCTGATGTAGACATTGGATGGTTGTTTGGGGTGTTGTTTAAAGCCGAGCTCAGCAATAATCCAGCTATGTGGCGGCTGTTAGCCAGCCCAGTCATACAGCCCTGAAACAAACATATTCCAGAAAATCCATGCCAGCCAAGAATATGTGGCAAGTCTGAAATCTCGGGGCTCTTTTTTTATTCTTTGTATAAAGTGTTTCATCTGTAAAAGATTTTCATTTCAGACACTAGTTGTTAGGCTACGGAGCGGTACGTAAATACACGAGTGTGGGCCAGACAAGCCAGTGAACATTGACATTTCAGAGCAATGTGACAGAAAAGAGCGATGTTGTGAATAAAAAGGGAAAAATAAGAATACATCTCGTTTGTAGATCAAAAGAATGTGTGTGTTGCAACAAATTGAGGATATAAACTCATGAAACTGCTTGCCGTTGTAAATTCAGCAGTAATTACGTTTTCACAACGTCGACATGGGTGAACACACACTACCGGACCATGTTGATTTCCACTGAGATGGACATAGGACGAGTCAGAACCTAGCATTTGTCCCAAGTTATGATGTCCTAGCGCTAGGATATCTTTAAGAATAAGGTAGGACATCTATCCTAGACCCTAGGATCAAAGTAGGATATCCTAGGGCTAGGATCCTTTCGGGAATAGGGGCCCAGTCCAAACCCGGATCTTCACGAGTCGGTATAGACAATGGATCATGCTCACGATGATTATGATGATGTGCTCAACGATCATCGATAATAGGGAAACGAGAAGGTTGTGACGGTTTTAGCACATAGGATGTTATCAATGATGATGACGACGACGACGACGAATACGATGATGATGATGATGATGAGTGAGTGAGTGAGTTGAGTTTTACGCCGCACTCAGTAATACTCCAGCTATATGGCGGAGGTCTGTAAATAATCTACCAGACAATCAAGTGATCAACAACATGAGCATCGATCTGTGCAGCTGGGATCCGATGGGATGTGTCATCCAAGTCAGCGAGCCTGACCACCCGATCTCGTTAGTCGCCTCTTACGACAAGCTGAGTCGCCTTTTATGGCAAGCATGGTTGCTGAAGGCCTAATCTACCGCGTGACTTTCACGGGTCTGGTGATGATGATGATGATGATGATGATGATGATGATGATGATGATGATGACCATCTAATGAAACTGAGAACCCAGTTTATTAAGGTCGACAACAACAGGGTGAATGTGAACAGTTTTTATTGGATGTTTTCGCTGACTCCTTTTCTATGGGGTCCTAGAAGGAACCTTGTCTCGTTGTTGCACAGTCGCATTTTGGGTGAGTGATAATTCAGTATATAATTCAAAGCGCGACAATACGACATAGCGACAAATGTCGCGTGGTCGCCTTTTGGTCAATTATGACACTTTTTATTGCTTTTTTGTGAGGGCGAAAACGCGACAACGAGATAGTGTCCCTTCTAGGATTCCATACTTTGCCCGTCCACTTCCTGACCATCACGACAACACATGATCATGTTTTAAACCACTGAGTACGAGCTCACAGAATCGTTATGTTCCTTCTCTTCTCAGAGTTGCTGTCACAGAACTACTTTGCCAGTGTGACTGATGAGAGTTCAATTTAGAAATAGAAAGTCTTTTTTTTTTCTTTTCGTGGTTATTTTGTGTTAGCCGACTTTCGTGGCGGCCTGTTTAATACGAGTCAATCAGTCTTTCCTACAAAACAGGAAAGGACAATAATAAAAAGAAACATGACATGATGCATTTCTCAAAATCTACAACTTACTTGAGAAAGTTTTCGAAGTTAACCGATTAATAAGTAATAGATCTGCGAAACATGTGGGATGAATTGTGTGCGGGCGTATTTGTCCTGTCTCTGTAAATTTAAAATTCTAATAATATCTCATCTACTAACAAGTCAAAGATATGTGTGTGGTGTGAATTTTGTGCGGGCGTATTTGTCTCGCACAACGTTCTAATAATATCCCAACGAAGTCACGGCAACCTGAAGATAATCGGGTGGGGGGCAGACAATCTTGTGATAGTTACCATGAATAGCTGGGATACGATAATACGCTATAAACAAATGAACGAACCTGACGCCAGGTCAACTATGTAAGGCTGGTGTTCTAAAGTCAACTTCTTTATTCTGTATAGGCGTCGTTTAGACATAGAATCTTATGTCGATGTCACCACATGACATGAGGCTATACAGATTGACGAAGGTGTATATCCATAAAACATGTCCCCATTCTTCATCTCCCCAGCTTCCAGAATGTCAAATAAAGAAGACACGTCCAAGGTTAGCTGGTTTGTGGTGTAACACGCACAGGCAGTTGGCGGAGCTCTTCGTTATAGATTTGGGGCATTGGGTTGACTCCCCATCTCTTTTTATCAGTGTGCTCATGAGTCTATTTGAGCTGGATTCTCTGGCCATGATTGTTCTCTCTGCGGTGACAGTTCGGTTAAAAAGGATAAAACCTCCTGTTGTTGACAAGATGCTTCTACATCTTGGAACAACACACTTCCGGTGATCTGCCACATGAACAGACTAACACCGATGTCCTGTATGCATCGGTTGTCGGACTCCCCTCTGAGATGCAACACACTCTGCTCGCTGAACACCAGCAGTAACCAGTACACAATCTCTGTGATTGGGTCTTTTATACTTGTTGATAAACGTGCATTTTAATTTGGTATCCTTGTAACTGAAAAGCTGGGGTGAGAAAGTATGAATGATGATTATCTGTACCTTTAATCAGTGCAGAGGGATTATTCATTTTCTTAAACAAAAACCAACCTGTACTATGAATATTCAAAGTTCTAATCCTGGTATAGAAGTTATCTATCAAACAATGAATGATAACAAGATCCTTGATCCACTTAACTTCTAATGATTCAAATATGGGTAGTCTTCCAAACAGGTTTATTTCAAAAGGTAGAGAAAAAGGGAGTGATCAGCTATGCAGGTACAATACATGGTTAACTGTAGGAGTGCTACATTATATGTTCATGTTCATGAGTAGTCATGATAAGAAACACAGTAACGGATATTTCGCGACGGACAACACCGCCCGCATTCAGCTTAGCGGAAACAACAACAAATATTTCCAAATGGGTTGCGGAATATGAATTCGTCCGCCGATAAGGGTACCAGGTACGTTTCTGAATTCTGACTTTGTTTAGGGCACATTTCTGTATACAAAACTGTAAACTGACACGACACGGTATATAAACTGAAAACTGTTAAGAGAAACGTAAGAATTCATGCGTTACAAATTTTGCTGACTAAACCAAACAGACGATTATCAGTGAATGTGCTACTGTGTTCAGTAGTGACTGCCCGCCTCGGCACTCCCACCTCGGCCTAAGTCTGGTATCTGTATCAGTCTGTGAGTGAACGTTAGAACAGTAAAGTTTGATACTGAGACATGAGGTATATCAACTTCATCAACTTTTAGTTATCACACAGAGTGTTCTTTGTGCGGCAAAATTAGTCATCTTAGATGGTTCCAATCAAACGGTTTCTCAATGAAAATATGTTGGAGAGAAAAAAAGAGCACTTTTAAAATGGGATAGGAGCCCCAGTGATACGGGAGATTCAGAAACTGAGACTGAGGTAATGTAGACTTGCTTCGTGTAGAGAGTTTGCATTACATGGAGCACTGGGTAGAAGGAAATAATATATGGTTCAGGGACTGTGGGATAGACTTAATACTTCTGAAAGGATGTTTCAATAATAGCAACTTTCAGACGTTGTTTTTAAATTTCATCCAACTTCGTAAACTCCAACTGGTATGTTAGTAATGTTTCTGTTCAGCTGGTGGGATTATTCCTGCGAGTGTGAAAGACGCCCAGGAACAAAGGAGCCATGGCATGCCTGAGGTGTCGATGTCATCGCAATATATTACATTTCTGGCGACGGAAATGAATCAATTCACGTGGCGTAGTGATGCGATGGTATCTGGCAAGCTCTAACCCTTTCCTGACCTCCGCTCAGACAAGCAGGTTCTGGTAATCAAACATGGCGGCATCGATAGTCTCACCAGGTGGCGCTGTATTACGTTTCTCATACAGGGCGCTGATTTGGTGTTCTGGTACTAGTCAGAAGCAATGAGGAGAGAAAGAGACAAACACATATGCATGAAATCAGGCAAACTTAGTTTAGAAAATATATGAGTGTGATAGTAACTAACAAACCCATTGGAGAAAAGGAGACCCAGTGAGGAGGAAGATTCAAACCTGAGGAGATTTAGACTTGCTTCTTTTAGGGCTTTAGCACTGCAGGCAAGTCTAGACTAGGGGTAAAGTGTTTTTCATGTACTGTGGGACAGACTAACATTAGTAATAATCAGGGGTTTCAAAAGTGAAATTGATTTTGTATGACCCATGTAAGAGTTCTCGTGCGGCAAACACGCATTATCCTCTGGTATGTTAAACTTCTTTGCGTGGCATTTTAGAAGCTGGGAAGTACAAAACTGATAACCTCTATGGACAACAACTTCTTTATAACGAGACTTCCATCAGGTGCGTTTGTTCCAAACCACACAAGAAGGAAGATAGTCAGATATTTACAAAAGCGAAAGCTCTACAATAACACAATAATAAAAAAAACATCTATTTTTGTCTTAATATGCACACAAGGTGTACTGTTTTCACAAGTTAGAAATTTAGCTTGCGCATATATCCAGAACAGCGAACGTTAGCAACAACCAGAAATTTGATCATGAGTTTCTAGTGACAAGCTCACAATATGATTCATATTTGTTTATCTACGCGTTGACCCGGGCAGATGAGACCCAATTTAGTGCAGATGTAGTTATTACTGGATCTAGATCTACAGATGAAGCTATTTGCAATTTATTGATGACTCCACCTTGTCCAGATGACCTTGTGTGTGTTGATGACCTTTACCTACCAGTCTCGATACAATTGCCAAAATTAGCGTTAATCTGAACTGACGGCTGTTTTAATGAGATTCATCTACGCGTAGGTCCTAAAATGCGATATGACGGTGTTGTCGCATGTAAAGATTATGTATCTGAATATTAGGGGTGACTGTTGCAGGGGGAAACAACTATTGCGATAGTGGTTGTCTATTGCGAGATACTACGGGATAGCGATAGTATATTGCGACTAACTATTGCAGTGATATTTTTCTCTCTTACAGTTGTCTCATTAGAAAGTTAAAAAGGTTAAAGTAGTTTCAGTCCCGCAAATGAGAGGCCCGGGAACCAGAATGACAAGAAACTTGAAACCCAGATCAAGTAAACATTAACAATGAGCATGTTATTCTTACGTGTTTTGCCGCTATGCTTGTTTAAGAGGTAACAGGAGCGGATAACTCTAAATCAAAGTGATCAAAAATGGCATTTCGCAGGGTATTTATCAACGGAAGTCAGTTACTAAACTATCGACAGTCACACATACTATCGATGCATCGATAGTTGTTCTTTCTACTATAGATTAATTGCTATCAGAGACTCAACAATTGCAATCAATCGATAGTTCGATGCATGATCTGAACATGGCCATGATGTCGATCAGGTGGTATATGCTGAATGTCAGAAGCCCCTCTCATCTACACTAACACTCAGTCACTGAAATACAACAGCTCATCTCTGAAATGAACGCTCATACCTCACTGATATACGGTTCATAATTAAAAAAAAATAAGATGTAATGAAAAGGAGCCCTGAGACTGAAACTGAAACTTTTAGACTGAAACTGTGGAAATCTAGACCTGCCACACAACCTAGACTTGCAAATGGCTTTCTTGGGTATAATAAGTTCAGGGTCTGTATAGTGATTCAGCCAGCCATGGTAGTTGATTTGTTTACTCTGTAACCTAACCGCTCAAGTGAAATGGTTTTCTTTCAGATGATAACAGACCCTTAACCGAAGGAAAATATATACTTCATTCATTCAGGACTTTAGCATAGCAGACAGGGTTCGATGGAAGGGAAAACGATATGGTACAGCAGTGAGACTAGAGGACTGGGTACAGGGACTGTGATACAGACTATCTTGCGTTCTTCTGCGGCGCCTTTTGGGTTTGATATGCAATTACCCTTATTCACAGATAACAAGATTAGCACGTGTTGGTTTTGCTGGTGAGTCGTTTTATATGAGTACACATAGTGTTCGGGTTTCGAAAAAGACCCTAGTAATTTCATTTATTGACTTTTCTGAAAAATGACCCTAAATCACGATGAGTCATGAGAATCCTTTCGCCAGACTTGGTGTTTTTTATAGTTTAATATCGACAGAAGTGTTCAGATTCCTTCACCTTATTGACAAACGTTATGGAGAACATGTTCTTTATTTCGTGAGTGCGATGTTTCGATGCAGATTCTCGTACCGTTGTCAAGCAAGAATGTTCTTACCAACTTCTAAAATGCCACTCATAGAAGTTGCTCACATTATTCAGAATGAGTTTTTTTTCGATTCATCGCTTTGCACTTTTAAACAGAGAAAATGAAAAAAATATAACCAAAGCAATCCTTCCACAATTCATCTCGGATGGTGGAGTCTGGAGCGTCTTCACTCAGTTCAGCTATACAGCTGTATTTGAATATCCTGAAGTTGCGAAACCGCCACGTTAACAAAAGAATGGACTTCTTGCAAGTTGTATAAACATGTCTGACAACGCCAATATATCAGCATTGTAAGATTTAACTTGTGCGGTCTCCCAACAAAAAGCCTTTCTCGTAAGTCTTCCTGGCAAAACATTTGTCAATGCTTCAGTAAGGTATTGTTGACAACACAAATAAGTCTATCGACCTAATGCATTATTCGAAACCCGATAGACTCTTTAACCAACAGTGTCCCCCACGCAGCGACTGTATCAATCCATCAATTTAATAGCAATCAATCTGAAAATGGTTTGGTTACAATTATGAACTACAATACAATGATTGTATGTGAAAGTACAATGTACAAGTATTTCACATCAGTGATGCACTATCGGGATAATTGGTCTCTCATTATGGGGGGAAGTGACTCCACCAGATTATATCCGGGAATTTCAAATTGATGCTGAATTATGTCAATCAAGTGGTTGAGATATTTTATTGCAATACAAATATAATAAAAACTGCTATGCAATGGAGAAAGAAGAATTCATATTGTAAATCATTTAAATCATTTGAGTTCGTCTTTCGGTTTGTTTGGAAAGTGATATATAATTTAGATTACGCAGCAATTGCAATGTTTTTGTTTCTTGAGTTGGTGAATAGTGTTATTTTTCAAGTTCATTACGGGGGCCTGTAAATAATTGTAAATAAGCTAATCATGCCAGTTGCTAGGTGATCTCTTCCGCTGGAACGCCTTCGGGAGAACGGAAGGTTCATGGATCGAACCCCGGCGCGTCAACGTTTACCGAAATACGTGATTTTATGAGATACCTATTGTTATCCTGGCGTCCGGCATCAGTGGTATACAGTTCGGAGAGGTCCACATGAAGCTGGTATGTTTTGCCCGAAAGGCGTGTGGTATGGTAGCACTGTACAGTCATTAGGCCAACACAGAAAGACCAGCTACGCCTAAAGCTTGTATGAATGTCGCCAATGATAACGGACCCTTGAAGATCCGTGTTAGAATTGGTTTTCACCAACCCTCGATTGTCCCGTGCCGCAAGCAAACAAAATATACCTGGTTCTTACCAAACTGACAAACGGATGGTCCGGCTCGCTGTCTTTGTTGACGCATGTCATCGTATCACAACTGCGTAGATCGATGCTCATGCTGTAGATCACTGGATTGTCTGATCCGGACCGCCGTCCTATAGCTGGGCTGTTGCTGAGTGCGGCGTTATGCAACAACCGTGATAGAACAAGCACCCACGTCAAAAGCTTGCGTGCATGCTGCTTTGTACCTACAATAACGAGATTGGACCCGTGATGCAAGTTTGAAACATCAGGCGCACATTTGTCAATTTTTGATTGGGCTTTTCAGACTTATTAGTAAATAAGGACAGATGACTCTCAACACAGACACGTTTAAGGATGTGTCCATAATGTAACTCGGTCAAAGGAGATGAAATTCACTTCGCTTTTGTATGCCAACGTTATGCTGATTTGAGAAAAAATATATCCCAAATAACTATTAAATATACATCAACTGCCTTTGTTTCCATTCTATCCTCCACAAATGAAAATGCAATACGTAATCTCGCCCTCTATGTAAAACATGATGCTATCCTTAGAAGCAATATCTTATCTGAACAGTAATTTGGTGAAATGTCTGTAACATGTGCTGATAATATACCTGTTTTACTTGTATATGGACCGGAGGCCTTAAGTGCAATAAATATCTTTGTCTTGTCTTGTCTTGTCTTCAGGTGGTTTCCAACCCATGCTTGCCGTAAGAGACGACTAACAGGATCGAGTCGTCATATTCGCTGACATGGCTGACAACGATGCTCACGCTTTTGATACTGGCCCAGACTCCATCATTTACAGACCGCCGGAATATAACTGGAATTTTGGCGTTAAAGACCAACAAACCAAACAAAATTATACAGACGAAACGTCAGCTCCAGTCCGTCAATACTCAGGTGCTGCAAGCGGCAAAACATCGGGAAACAATGAAATGTAATTAGCTGGATCACACAATACAAACAGCCCGATACCAATTAGGAGGTTGTTTCTGCAAACATGGCGTTCCGTGGACCAATTATGCCCGAGGATGCCCCCGGGGCGGATTATGAATTAATACAATTTATATTTATGTTGATACATGGACATATTTATTGATATGTTACATATTGATGTCTCACGCCTGGGACGTCAATAACAGAGTATAATTGCTGTCTGTGTGATTGTTTGTTCGTTGGGTCACTCCTGTATCACTCACTGTAGTAGCTAGATGCCGACGGCCTGTAACAAACAGTCTGACCAGGAAAGACTGTTGCTGACAAATGAACTGGCAACAGGTCATGGGATACAGAGAGATATAAGCATCGGAGATTTGAACTTGGACATTTTACACGGTATTAACTAGGACCAAAGCAATGCAAGTGGGGTACGGTAGCACGTAAACATCTGAAATTTCAACGCAGACATCTTTTACGGGTAGACAAACGCCAAGTCTCTGTGGATATATAATTTTGATAGTAAATTGAAAATTGAAAACGAGCCCAGATGAGATGAGAAAGCAAGTACCCGGAACTGAGGAAGTCAGGAATACAGCATTCCAGGGACAGCTGGACAGGTGGGAAAACTATGTGCCTCATTGACTGTGAGACAGACTAACATGTACTTGAACAATATAAACTATGAACACTCCTCTCCCCCTCATAAATAAATAAATAAATAAATAAATAAATAAATAAATAAATAAATAAATAAATAAATAAATAAATAAATAAATAAATAAATAAATAAATAAATAAATAAATAAATAAATAAATAAATAAACAACCGATGGATAATCCTTTAGCCACTCTCATTGTTTCGTTTCCAAAAGACAGTTAAAATAGCTGAAACCTGAATGGGAAAAAAACTGTAATACTTATACGCTCACCATTCTCATTCCATGGGCAATCGCATTAATACATTTAAATGTGTAACCACACCCGAGTCCATTTAGACATTCTAAACCTGTCTTATCTTGTCGTGCAGAATTAATTTGATGTCAAACCCCAACGGCAATGATCAACACGCCTTCAGTCGACAATCACTTTTCCCCGATGCCCATTGCATTTAGCTGACCACAACACGAAGGTCTGGAATAATTATGATATGTAATGGGGCGTAACACATACATTACAGCCTCTCTGGGATATATTGTACCGTGATGGCCGGAGATCACGCTAATCCTCACGGGGGTCTCATCACAGAAGGAAGCCCGAGCGCAGCTGTTATCATAGGTCGTATACTCTGACTGTGATTTATAAAGGTAAGTACACATAGATCGATTAAAGGATGAAGTTCCAGAAAACGCCACCTATGCTGATTTTAAGCAACTCTGTAACAATTCCCGCACACTTATAAGAATTTCCTTCTCATAAAAGGGAGATGACATGACAGTTGTCCACGGGATGCGATCTATTACTTCCTGGGGTATTTATTGATCTTTCTGCACCGTCTTATGACAACCATATAAGGCTGGGCACAAGCGAAGTGGCCTAATGTCTGTTGTTATTGGCATAATTCGAGCCAAATAGTCATAGAGGTCTCCTCATCGCCTCCCGAAATGCTAAAATCCAATCGCGATGCCTTCAGGATCCAATCGTCCGTACTCAGCTTTCATTGTTTGATCACATGTCAACCAGGCTGGACAAATTCAGGCACATCACTCCTGGCGAATCTTATTATTGGAAAACATTGTCAGCAAAATAAACAGCCTGTAGTAACCTTTGTCATCAATAAAAGAGTTCCAACTCGAGTCTTGATCAATACAGAGCTCCCTATTCCAAGCCGGAGAACAGCAGGTCCTTAGGATGATTCCTCTGAAGTCTAATCATTGTCGTGTTGTAACTGGACTGTTTTACTTTGATGTGTAGCTATTTTTAACTGTCGCACGTAGTTAAATCTATTTTGAATATTATCAGAAACAATACCACGGACATGGTTCCCAAGGGCGGGATTTATTGAAGCCTTGCTAAACCAATGAACTTCAAAGGGACAAATTACTGTCAAGAGCTTAGGATGGTCTCTTTCCGGACATTCTGTTGCTT
This sequence comes from Haliotis asinina, assembly GCF_037392515.1. NCBI lineage: Eukaryota > Metazoa > Mollusca > Gastropoda > Lepetellida > Haliotidae > Haliotis > Haliotis asinina. The sequence continues at coordinate 20,471,993 of NC_090294.1, read as the reverse complement.
TTAAATAAGGCCCTGGTTTTACTGTAGAAAACACATTTCACATTTCGACCCCACGCCGGGGAGTTAATCAGTACGACTCCAAACCAGAGTCTCATCAAAGACAGGGAGACAAAAAGGCGAAATAGATATCAATCGAATTTTATGTTTCAACGTTTGAGTTTGTTGATTAAATCCACACTCAGCAGTATTCTGAGTGTGTGACAGTAGCCTGTATAGGTTTGAGAACATAAAACCCAGTGACTGATGTTATGAACATTGTCACCGAGCCTGCTGGCCCGATCCAGAAGTCATCTGACATACACAGGTGCTGGGGATCAATACGTACCCAGCATTTTCACAGGAATCGGTTAAGCGAGATGATAGTTGCTTCAGATCACAAGTGATGCATATATACTGAACAGCAGAATAAACGTAACAACTGGATGCATGGGTTCCCTGTCAGCCATCCTCGATATCTCCAGGGCATACGTTCCGACGAATCTCCACTGTACCCTGGATGCATTTACGGGTCGGCCCGATACTTTTATTACCTCCCTTTGGTGGCTCCGTATTCAGAAGTCAATCTACTAAGCCGCCGTTACAACCGAGCTTGCCAGAGTCAACAAAGGTAGCGGTCTCAACTCCTAAGGTTTGCTCTCAGTGCGACTCAGATTGGGGGGAAATCATAGAGACAAACTGACATATCAATAAAAATACATATCAACTCCTTCGACCTGTTTCAGAGAACCTCTGCATGGTTTGGGTTGCCAAGTTTAATCTCTTAGATAATTTAAAAAGCGAAAGTGAGTGGTGATTGCTGCGCTCAACTTCCCGGCATGGACACCTGATTGGATAAAAAGCCAGCCATAGATGCATCCAGGGTACAGAGGAGACATCGCAACGTTTACCCTGGAGATACATATCGACGGTGCCTGTCAGCCTGCATGGAAAATAGTCCGAGCGACAGAGAACGAGTGAGTGAATCAAAATTTGACGTCACCTCTGCAGTCATAAATCAGTCATATAGTGACGAGAAGAGCTATGTTAGATATAGTTGCCATCTGTCACGGAAGACAGCAATGTGTCAGCAATGTATCATAATTATTATCTAAGAATTTATCTGTTTGACACAACATTACACGTCACACTTCATGCTATAAAATACTGGCTGTAGATCGCAGCAAATGCAGGTAATTCACCATACTAGGCACCATGGCGACTTACAGTACATGCAGGGATCCTAGCTGGATTTACTCCATTCCTGGAGGTCACTGGCGACTGAAAGGGGATTTAACAAAGCAACAGAGGAAATGTGGCTTTTACGGGGGTTGAGTGATACGGGAGTTGATTTGTGAAACAAGCAGACCCTTTCCTTTTGGACTTCTACCTAGGCGTGTTGCATTTCTAAGAAGGTTATTGTCTTGACTATATTTTTTTTTTAGAAAGTGAACAATTTGAGTAATCCTTTTTCACTTCCATCCAGTGGACCAATGTGTGTTGGCAATTTCTAATATCGAGTGAGTGAAAATATTTTATGCGTCAGCCGTCAGAAATTAGTGTGGTGAACAGGGGTGTCATAAAGCTGTGCACAATGGACAAACTACTGTTTGATAACATGAAAAGCAATACATATTCTCGCCACCCGGTCAGGGTAATACACCATCAGCTATGTAACTCATGATTTACCAATCATCATCAGTAATGGGGCGATGAGGTCGCTGGGATATTGTTAAAAGCGGCATAAAACTGACTGACTGACTGACTGACTGACTGACTGACTGACTGACTGACTGACTGACTGACTGACTGACTGACTGACTGACTGACTGACTGACTGACTGACTGACTGACTGACTGACTGACTGACTCACTCACTCACTCACTGACTGACTGACTGACTGACTGACTGACTGACTGACTGACTCACTCACTCACTCACTCACTCACTCACTCACTCACTCACTCAAGCATGTTAAACTGGTGTCGTATTCTGCCCTGGAATCCATGTTGGTTTCTATTAGTATGTCACGAATGCTCATCATGGAGAATGGAGGTTTTACCCCTACGCATGTCTCTGATTAATAGCTATCCTGTTACCCTGGACGTAATTACATTGGGTGCATTATGACATTAAACAGCATACAGTGACATTGCTTTTGCAGTGTTTCCTAGAAAACGACATTGCCGTTACGTGTTCATCGTGTCATCCTCTTTTCACTCCCGTTTGCTCGCGGATGTTGTAATTATTAGGTGTTAAGAAACATGTTTCCATTTCGCCATCATTGCTTCAGACGCTGCATGTTTTCACAACACCAGTAGTGAGAAACCTGTTTCCAGGCTGTCATCTCGGCCTCAAACATTATTCCTTGTGATAAAACCAGTGGTGAGAAACCTTTTTGCTGTTGGTCACAGCAGCTGCACATACAGCATGTTTTAATAGCACTGAGTGATCTGTTTGCAGTTTGTCATCTCTGCTTTAAATAATGGCATTCAATCTGGAAAAGCTTTTTCATGAAAGGGATTTCAGGTTTTAAGAGATTTCAACGCTGGCTTCATTTGCATGGTCGGGCAAAACGCTGTCTTGTTTAATTTGAGTTGCGTTTACTGGTTGCTTCCATCAGAAAGATATCCATGACTGACCAGTAGGGATAGGATTGTTTCTTTCTTGTAACACCACACTTCGCCATTCTTTACATGATCGTACCGTGAAGATGCATTTAGACTTAACACATAGACTGGGTTGACACATCCCAAATACGTAAATAGGACAAAATGACAGTCAGGCTCTGACGGTGACCCTGCCAAAATGACAGTCGGTGTCTGTAGCTGACCCTGCCAAAATGAGACTCGGTGTCTGACTGTGACGCTGCCAAAATGACAGTCGGTGTCTGGTGGTGTCTGAACAAGGACGCCACTAAGTGTTTGGCCGGTTCACTCGAACTTGGTCTCTAGAAAATCGTACAGTTCACAAAGGTCGCCTCACTGAAAACGTGGCCAATAGATCTGCCGTGTGATTTCGGTTCACTGTGGGCTCAATATCTCTATTAGAAGTTAAGAAGTTCAGACATAGAAGACGAACTTCAAGGTACAAGTTTTTACTGAATGTATTTGTGGTTCCCTGTTCAAAGCACCTCCAAAAATGACAACTGTTGGACAGGTTTTAAGTTAGAGTAAATAGGTATGCTTTCCCAACCAGTGAAGACCATGCATATGAAGGTTGGTTGGTTGTTCTGGTGTTTAACGCCGCCATTTCCCAGCTAAATGGCGGTGGTCTGTAAATAATCGAGTCTGGACCAGACAATCCAGGGATCAACATCATGAACATCGATCTACGCAATTGGGAACCGATGACATGTGTCAACCATGTTAGCGAGCCTGACCACAGGGATCCCGATAGTCGCCTCTTACGACATGCATGGGTTACTGAAGACCAATTCTAACCCGAGTCTTAATGGGTCACACAAGGTCAACATACTGATACTGATATGCTGTCCGGGAAATCCCGACATATAGTTCCCCTGTTCAAAGCATCACACCCAGAAGCGACTTGACGCAAGTGCTTCACATATTACCTCGTTATAACTACCTTGCAGTGCCGTAATATGGGCAAAGGGGTCCGGCTGAAGTTGTTGCTGCAGAGACCATATAATATATTATGGTCTCTGGTTGCTGTAATAGGATTCGTTGGCAGGACCACCATGGACCACCATCGGTTGGAACTTCATAATATAGTACGAGAAAGTAGTCAATAGTTTGTGAGATTCATTATCTAACCTCCGAAAATCTAATTCGTCTCTGCAGAGGCCGTACTCCAAAGCGAGAAACTAACCATAACCTTTTGCCCCCTAATGACATCATTTCTTCCGCTCGGGAAAGTGAGGGATACATGACGTGAACTCATTCCAGCCTTGCCCTTCCATAAAACTGACTGCCAGTATAATAGACAGAAAAGTCATTAAAACGAACTAGAACCAGTCCACAACAGCAACAACTCCAGCTGGGTCGATGAAGTCGTTCCCTCTCCTTGGCAACGGGGGTTGTTACGAATATTGCCTGCCCACAACGCAAAGGAGGAGGGCCTGATTAATAGAACCTGGGAGGGGGTTGTGACGTTCGGAGTGTGGGTGACATTTATGAAAATTCTGTACTCCTCTGGCTCCATTCCGCAATGATCTGAAGTGTTGAATAGCACCCCAGGCAATTATTCATCCGTGAAACAACCCGAAGAAGTACATTAAGCCCCGCCAGGGTTGGGTCATGCCTCATAACATTTCTGCGAATTGAACAGTTCGTAAATCAGCTTGATAAAGTGGCTCGTTGTATACTACATTATCAAATATATGTAAATCACCGTAAGGCGATGTTTGGAACTCTTACAACTCTCAATATTGACCTCTTATTGGCTGGACTGTTATGTTCAGGATTATCGTTCAACATGAATTTCAGAGTGTAATTCTTGCAAGTATTAAAGCGTGTGGCAGCTTGGCTGCTTTATGAAAAATTTAAACTTAGAAAACCTCCATGATGGGTTCGGTGTAACTGTGCTATTCAACTTTTAATGATTAATCAGTCAGTCGCCTCGCTTGATGACTTGTCAGCATCAGTGATATTCTATATGCCCATACCGTCAGCGGCCTGGACCACTTATGGCATATATTAATATCGCTTCACTCGCTGCAGGGAGGCGAGGTCAACAAGTCAACAACATAACCCGACCCCCGACCTTCCAACCCTAATATTCAGTGATGGTTATGTATTTAACCTTGGTCCATGCTGGAACTCACAACCGTATGCGCTGTCATATGGCATAGTCAACAAAGTTTTGGATATGACTGTGATTTACTTTACTTCAAGATAACAGCTATACTATCACGGACTGGTGTAAAGAAGTGAAGAAGCCCGATTATCTCTGTGAAATAATGAACTACTGTATTTCCTCTATTAAACGCCCCGTAGTGAAACTGTTTATCCTGGGTATTAATCGCAAAATGATTGGGACTGCCCCCATAAAAGTTGCTTCCTTCAGTCTGATCTAGGACTGGCATTTGTTCCAGGAACAATAATGCTGAACATGCTAATCCCATGAAGATCCTAGTCTTCAACGACCCATGCGGTCTTAACATTGCTGACCTGGTTCATGCCTGTCATTGTTTCCCATTTGCATATGTAGATGTCAATGACGGCATTATCTAATCCAGACTCGACTATCTAGAGATCACCGCCTTACAACTGAAACAATTGCTGAAAGTGGCGTTAAAGACAAACAACCAACCAAACTGTACACTACGTTTATATGACGTTTTACAATCTTGTTGCTTCAAGTACATCACCCATACTGAAACCTTGACGTAGTCATGATCAGATGATTGATGTCATAGGCACCTTCAATAGAGGTGTATCTAAACTTCACTACCAGATCCATTCACACCCCTCTAGTAACTACAATGTTACTGGTAACGTCTCTGACCCGGATTTCCCATTGGCAGCAATGAATTGTATTACCAACTTTGCTATCATACAAAACAGCAAGTCCAAACATCTGATCAGCGTGAACAAACATGGATGAAAGGCCAGTCCCTTTTGAGACACTGGCCTGGTATATCTGTAACGGAGTATTTTCTTGGGACACTGACCCGTGAAGAGTCGGGGTAGAATAGGCCTTCAGCAACCCATGCTTGCCATAAAAGGCGCAGATTGATGCTCATGAGGTTGATCACTGGATTCTCTGGTCCAGACTGAATTATTTACAGACCGCAGCCATATAGCTGGAATACTGGTGAGTGCGGCGTAAAATAAAATCCACTCACTCTTGTGACACTGACTTAGTGTTTCTGTCTGAAATGAGAAGTTTTCAATGTTGAGAACCATATAGAACAGATCTGTGTGACGAATTTTTCGAGTGTAGAGATGACATTATATAGTTTCTTAAATCATAGAAAATCGAATGTCCTTAATGGGCTGAACTTAAACAACACTGAGACAGAGTCTCCACCGCTTCAGTTTCCTCCCGATGGTGGGGAATCTGTCAAACATACGTGTAAACGTTTTGTCTCTGAAGTTTCAAGTTTTCAGTTTAAAGAACCACAGAGCAGAATCTGTTTAAGAACATCCAGATCTGCCTGACGATATTTTTTAGAGTAGAGATCGTATTGTACGGTAAATCATAACGAATGAACTGTCAGTAATGAACAGGACTGAAAGAACTCAGAAATGAGACCAAATCTAACCAAGAGTGCCTTCACAGCTTTCTCTCGATCTGAATCTGTTCGTGCCCTTTTTCCCCTCCAAAGCCTCAGCCTTGATGAAGAAATCGTATTTGCAAGTAGATGGACCAGACATTAAAACTCAGATTGTGATGATTCACAAAGGAAGCAAGTTTCCACACTTGGGGTCGATTGGATCTAATCCCATCTCTTCCAGAAATCGATGCATTGTATTGTGGACATGATGAAGTACGTAAATATCTTGTCTGAGTGGACATATGGGTCCTGGAGTGGCCCATGGTCAGCTATCAAGCACATCAAGTGGGCCAATGCTATAGGAATCGTGACGAGGGATTATGCATGGACCGGTTGTCCATTGGCATGGCCAATCCCCAGTCCACTAGTCAAACTAGTTTACGATTGGATTTTTATGTGACAAGGTTGGTCAGAATGGCAGGTTATTGTAGTCCAATTCCAATGGAATGTGAGCCTAAATCTGATTTATCATGGACAGACACCCATAAAGGTCGCCACTTGAAATAGGTGAAATTCTCCTGGTGTCTCCTTAATCCAATTATACTTGAGGCACAGTGTACCAGAGTGTTATTCCACTGCCTGATCGTTTACTTAAAGAGGTGTTGATCAAATAGATGGGCTGAATAAGCAAGTGAAAGATGTATTCCCTGTAGCCAGCAACGTTTCATGTGTTTTGTATGTGTTCATGCGTTTGGGAACACATCGCAAGTGTGTGTGTCTAACGTACCGAAGGCTGGATACATGACATCTTTACTAATTACTGCAGTGCAATCCAGTGATCAACAACATGAGCATCGATCTACGCAAATGGGATACGATAACATGTGTCAACTACGTCAGCGAGCCTGATCTCGTTAGGTTGAATCTACCCCAATATGCCGAATGACATTACAGTGTCGCAATGTACAATGTCGCTGGCGCAGTACAGAGACGTGCCAATATCAGTTTCATCAATCGTGTTTGAAAATGACGAATATTGACTATTTGTTTATATGATTATATTATTTCACAACGTTGTGAAAACAATAAAGAAAAAGCTGACATCCATAACATTTTGGCGTATATACGTCCCTGTATTAGAATACCGACTTCTAAATGCCTCTAAAGAACCACATGCAGGGGCTTGTTCATTGGTTGACTGAGTGTCAGTAGTCGGTGTAAAGCTTCTCATGATAGATGCTACATTGTCCATGAAAAAACTGCTTCGTCCAGTGCGGCATGAGTTTGTTTAGCATTTCGAATTTCTTCACAATACCAAGGAATGCTTGGCCAAAAACGTTCACTGTCTTGGCAACAGCAGGTGCATGTTGCTCTAGGAGATCAGACAGTGCAGAGTTGTAGAGGTCAGTTAACGTCTGAAGATCTGCGACAGGGTATGTCAGCAGCTCACTTTCCAGGAGATCCTTCTTAGAAGTGTCATGACAAATGTCCTTGATATTACGATACAACACAGTTTCATGTTGAGGTTGAGTCAAGCTGAGTGAGGCATCGTGCGATCTTTAACGTTGACTGTTGAAGTATGAAGTAATGTTGGTGTCTGATGTTGAAGCAACCAATTCTTGCTTTATTCCCTTAATGTGGGGCGGCAGACAAATGTCATCCATGAACGCCTGGGGTAAGGCATGTATTGGTGGATCCAGTGTGTGTGTGTGTGTGTGTGTGTGTGTGAGTGTGCGTGCGTGCGTGCGTGCGTGCGTTCGTTCATGCGTGTGTTTGTTTTCAGGGGGTTCCTGGATCCGCCCGTGACATGACTAGAATCGAAACATCCTCCTTTCCGGGCAGATGACCCAACATTTAGGTCAGATGGGGTGTAATATTTACATTCACTTCAGAGAGTTATTTTTATCCCTTTATCCCAATATCTTTTATGTCCTATTAATATTTTAAGCTTGTATTTTTCATGCCAGAAATCTGTCACGGCGATTTTGTGCTTAGAAATTGTATCTCCTTGTTATGTCATTTCATCACCGCTAAATCATGCAATGTACTACTTTTTATGCGGCTTTAGCGGCAGATTAGGCTGTAAACATGTTGTAAATCAGACGAAACGTTTGATTAAACCAAGTCACATAATTGTAACTATCAGTCAAATGAAATGACTTATTGATTATTTGCAAACCGCAAATGTTTCCTGTCAACACTGACAACACTTTATAATACTGGTTTATCATACCATAACTGTTATATTTCTCTCCCCTAAATGCAGTGATTTCAACTGATAAAATATTGAAGCTAAATAGCACCAGTCTTGCTCGTGTGGTTTTACATTACTTCGACCAGCATAATCGTTATATCACAGTCAGATTAAATTGGGGAGAAAAAAACGATAAATTGCTGCATGCCCAAGAAGCTGCTACTGTTGAAAAATGAGGCGCTGAAAAGACAAATATCATCAATATACTCAACTCAGGATTAATTAATAAATGTACCATATTGGATATCAGTTTACGAAATCATGCATATGGGATACTTTAATGACTAAGCTCTCACTCTGGCCAACAACCAGCAGTGTTCACATAGAGTTTGTGAGCAGTCCAGACATACATGGAACTGCTGGTGAGTGAGTTTGGGTGAACCTGCTTTAATCAGTACTCCAGGTGTATTGTTGTGTGCAAGCTTAGTATTGGTGGGAGCTCGAAGTTCGGTTCCCCAAATGGGTAGAAGCCAATTTCCGGTGTTGCAGGGAGATAGTGCTGAAGTTCCACTACAAGCAAAGTAAAATCCTACTCACTTTAGTGAAATCCAGCTGTTGATCTTACATATAACAACAACGATTAAAATGAAAATATTAACATAGTATGAGTACAATCATATATCAAAGAGGTATAAACAGATATTTCCACAAATGGGAAGCACATTGTCAGTAATCTGTTTCTGTTTGCTCTCTGGCCCTGCGTAGTCCCGAGACACCAGTACCTTCAGAAATTATTCCCCATGTTAACATTCCCATTGAGAGAGGAAACTTCATTATCGATCCTTCTGTACGTCTTGACTTCATCACCGAGTCTCATCTCATTCAAAGGCTTCAACAACTAGTTGATTAATATGAAACTTTAGATGAAACCAGGGAAGGCTTGTTGATTGGTCATTTACACTAGTGGGGGAATCAGTACTGGAGGTGGCCTGGAGTCTATGCTTGGCACATCTCTAAACTCATGATCAGAAATGATTCCTCATTTTCCCAAAGTAGGGAAGTTTGTAGATTGTATCAGTATTCTATTCTTACAACTCCTTAAGGTTCTGTTAAAGTAATATATTGAATATTCTGATCTTGGCATCATCATCATCATCATCATCATCATCATCATCATCATCATCCCACTGGAGAGTATACAAAGCATACTGCCAAGCTTGTTTGCTCATCAACTACACATATCACATACAATTCCCTATTAGCTGAATGGGCATCAGTAAAGAATATGTAAAATCAGCAGCCAAATACTTTTGTGTGACAAATAGATTTTATAGGTTATATGTAAGTAAACCTAAGTTACACTGGAACTGATGTATGAAATTTAAGATGCATAAATATGTATCAACCTATTTCTCTATAATGATGAAAATAAAAAACAGATTTTATTTTTCTTAGCGATCCTTCTTTGAGTTCGTCACATCCATCACCATCAAATCTTGAAGTGCCATTTGCAGTTCCATTAATTACCATGTAAGATGCTGGAATCCTGTGCACTTGGAAAGGAAAGTAGCTTTCAGCTTCAGGATATCATACAGTCCATTATTACAAATGTCAAGTAGGTACCCCAAACATCTGATGAGCAGTAATTACCATGTGTTGAAAATCCTGTTGCAATATCTCACAATGATGTAAGAGCTGAGGAACTTCAAGCAAGGATGTTTGATACCATCAAGAATATTCAATGTCAGGTGAGTGAGTGACTTCAGTTTTTTGCTGCAATCAGCAATATTCCAGCTATATGGGGGAGGTATGTAAATTATCAAGCCTGGACCATACAATCCAGTGATCAACAACATGAGCATTGATCTATGCAACTGGGATATGATAGCATGTGTTAATCAAGTCAGCGAACCTCACCATCCAATTTTGTAAATTGTCTCTTCAGACAAGTATGGGTTGCTGAAGATCAATTCTAACCCCGATCTTCAAAGATTCAATGAAAGGATTCTGTCTTTTGACTGACTCAAGTGTATTACGTGTGAAATAACACACAACAGTATCCAGGTACCCTCAATAAGAAAGTGCAATGAAACACAGTGTGACATATTTTACAGCATATCCTTGACTTTGACCCCTTATGAAGTGTACCAACCATATAATGAACCACATAAACATCTAGATAGGAGGCTATCTGAATAAGAAGAAAATGTTTTACTGTTCCAGAATCTGCAGAGATATTCACACTGACTTTCCGTGAGATGAGTCAAGACACATTACTAAAGCATTTCTATTTATCAAAATAAGTTTATTATATGATATAAATTGTTATCACAGTCACTTGATCACAAGCATGTAACAATAACATGAAACTTGAAACTCAAAACAAGTCTTGGATACAGGGACGGAATGTATAATTTCATGAGAACTTGCAAATATGTAACACAAAAGCAACATGAATGTAAAGAAAAGATAATCAATAAATATGTGACATGTTCCTATCCTGAAAATAATGGGTTCCACCCTTAGAACATATAATCATGTCAGCTCAAACATCAATAAAGTGTTTTGACAAAATGATCAAATTGAACTATGAGTACATCATGCCAGTGAAATCCAAACAGCATTATTTTCATTTCCAGTTTGTAGAAATGCAAGAGGCTCTTCCATCTGTACAAAAAGCTTTTAAAGGCAGCTATCCCAAACATAGATCTTAGCATCATTTACAACAAATTAGAGTCTGTCATTACATGAGGTTATTAAACTGGAAAGCTTTTCTATTAGACTCAAGCTTTGAACTTATGGCTATGTTGCAGACTGGTCATATTGAAAGAAATCAAAATCCTAACACAGATACAGCAACACAGTGCTTTTGAATTGCAATATCCAATACACTATATAAATGTCAGTTCTCAAGTCTTATTCCTTTACTAACTTCGGTGGCTCTTCATAACAGGTGTAATAGAATTACAAACAATTACTGGTTCATCCACTTTATGGCTTACACCTGAGATACAACAATGTTAGGAAGACCATAACAGACCATATTGAACCAGTCCCTCTGTATGACAAGTTCTTCCTCCACTTTTGGTTCCTCTTTGTCCTTGTCTGGATCTTCGTCTCCTTCAGCAGTTTCTTCTTTTGACTCGGGGCGACTCTCTGTTCGAGGAGAAGCTTTCTTGCCTCCCTTGATGCTGTCAGTGTCCTTTCCAGACTTAGGAGCAACTGATTCTCTCCGGCCTCCACCCTCCACCTTCTGACTCTCTGCTGCAACACTCTCTGCTTCCAGCTCGGCTTCTGCAGCCTCCTCCAACTGCTGTCTCTTCTGTGGGGAGAACAACAGCCGCACAGTCTCCCCAGTGCTCCTGCCCTTCTCCAGGAGATCTGAAACATGGTTTTACATGTGCATATTACCAACAAAACCATGGGTGTTGTTTGGTCTCTGGTAGGTCTCTGATGTTTACCACTCTCGTGAAACTCATAAGCATGAGTATGCTTCTGACAAACATAGAGACATGTTTCCAGACAACTGGGATTTGAACCTGCAACTTTTGTTTGCAACGCTTGCCCAAAGAACACTTGCTTGGTAAAATAGAGGATTTTTGATAACTAAACCATCCATGTTCCCAAAATTATTCCCTTATTTATCTGCTATTAATGCAGAGATTTTGAAATACAAAGTGATAATTGTTTATGAACCAAATTCTTCAAACCAAATATTTGACATCCATGAAGATAAGGAGAATTTCGAAAGGTCAAATGTTCATTGTCATGTTCTTACCTTTCATAGACACATGAAGTTTGTTGGAGTTTTCAGCCAGTGTGCAATGCCACTGATTGGCCATGAGACACTTGACGCCAGACATAGTCACCAACATGGCAGTCTCCACCGGCTTCTCCAGGGCCAGATTGTTGTGACTGAAACACAGCACAGGTGCATGTTTAGGTTCATGTTTTATTCAAATACCTGCATTGCTTAATACAATCCTGCTACATTGATGGTTCAGAGATTTGCCTAGCAATTAATATTTATTGTTTATATTACACTTGCTTAAATCCTCCCACAGAGATGATTTAGCGATATGTCTAGCAGGTAATATTTATTGGTCATATGTGTATTACACTCAGCAATACTCAGATAAATGAAAGCTGCATATAAATATTTCAAGGGTAGACCAGACAACCCAGTGATTGACTTACACATTTGATAGCTAAAGAGGAGACAGAGTCATTACATATATAGATTTGTTTAAATATTTAAGGATTGACTGTGTATTTCTTTCATTGCATTGAGGTATGAAACTAACAAACCAATGTGCAAACTGTATGAGTCCGCATTAGTGGATTCTTACAAAAGTTTGCACTTTGGTTTTTAGTTTCATACCTAAATGAAATGAAAGAAATACACAGTCAATTCTTATAATAAAATTCAACAGCAAATACCATAGGCTTTCAACAATATTTTATTTAAATACAATCAAATTCATTGAAACAGATATCTTTGTTACCACCAATTAACATTTTCAGTGTATGAATTCGGTAACGGCGTAACAAGACTCATGTGACTCATTTACATAAAATGACACGCCTACCAAACCATTAGCCAATCAGCATAGAGCACCCCCAAACAGCTGTCAATCAACCAAGCTAACATCGGGTAACGGCAAAGTTTCAAGTTCAAACATTTGAATTACTACCAGCGAACTGAAAGACACAGTTTGAAAAGTGAGAATTGGAAATGAAGCCCGATGACATGAAGTTAGTGGAACTGAGATTATTAGTGGCAGTAGTATTTGCTCAAGTGGAAAGAGGCTGTGATGTGACTGGGATTGCGATGCCATGAACTGATGTTCCAACGTGTGCATGCTCTTGTTGAGGCATTACAACACTATTAACGTTCACAGATAATTTCGAGTTGTTTATGTTAACCACAATGTATCACTTCAATGTTTCTCCAAAGTTCATTAAGGTACCCGAGTGCAAGGGAATTTCCCTCCCTGTGTAAAGGTATTCCCTGACATTCCTCAGGTCCGAAAGTAGTCCAGTTCGGTGGGCGTGGCTTATTTTTTTCAGATTCATTGGGAAATGAAATCAAAAGAAATGTTCCAGTTAACCAATCAGATTGCCAGAATTTTAATGAACACAATAAAAACTTAATTATTCTTTAAATGAAAGCAACGATGACTCAATATGTAGAAATGGTGTGTCCAGTCTGGACAAATCATCACTTGACACGGATGATGCAGAAACCTCTAAACCACTGACCAGGTTGATTTAACAGAACCAAATATAAACTGTACATTAGGTCATCTCTTGTTTTCCCAGAATAACTGCATTTGAGGTTTTTGTTTAGCAGGGATAGGTTTTACTTTTTGCTAGAAAAACTCTCTTCCTTGGTTTACTTTGTGCATTATAACATGAGGTAGAATAAACTTCATGGCTCCTTCATGCATCCAAGCCACCAAAGATTAAGTTCACATCAATCAAAATGTTTCAATTCAGTTTCATTAAAACAGACCATTCTTAAAAACCTGATATATGCTTAAGGGAAGAAAAACCAAAACTTTAAATTCAGGCCCAAATTTACTCAAATGAAAGTGTCACTTCCATGTTTGATTGACACAATTTTCTTCCTCAAAAACAACCACCATACTCTCACCACAACATAATCATCATTTTTTCAAGATGAAACCCTGAAGTAAAATGCCATAAATCACACCTATTTTGCTTTAAAAACATTAGGAAACCGTGGTGTTACCAAGAGATAAAAGCCCTATCCCGCAGCAGCTGATGATGGACGTACTTGCAGGCTACCTAAGTACAGGCCAGTTCTGAAACCAATCAGTACTGCTGCCACGTCCATTTGAAATAATTACTGTAGTTTGGGACTGTAAAAGCTTGTAGGAAGTTTGGGTCAATAATTAGCTCAATTGGAGATATCCCTGTAATCGCAGCGTGGTTCTTGGACTAGCGATGGAAGTCATTGATGGAGATGCTGCCAATGGAATGGTCAAGGATGAAGAAGTGATGCACTTCCATCGATTTCACACTCAAACTGTGTGTGTCCACATCTGTGGCCATAATGTAAATCTTAGATGCAATCTATCTCCAACATGTGATGACCAAATTGTTTTTTCCTTTAACCTGGTGATTTGATGCCTTTAAAAGTGTGATATTATAAAAAGTTTGATAATAGCTGAGCTCACTTCTTCCTTATAGATGATTATGCACATTCATTCTTCCAGTAGACACAGATTTCATATAAACAGATCTAATCATTTGCAAAATATTATATATTCAATTTTCAGTTATTTGGATCCTTTTTATGAACTATTCCTGCTTAACAAGCACACCAAGAATTGCCTTGAGTTGGTAGTCTCATGCAGGCTTGGCATTTTACAGGCTCCATATTTAACAAACACTTCAAAAACTGCCCAAAGTTATACATCACAGGTTTGAAGGAGCTCTGAGTAATTTTTGCATCCTCTGTATTATACAATCACTGCAAACCCTGCCCTGTGTCGCAAGATATCATTGAGATCAAGGACATTTCTACTCTATTCTTCAAGGACAATCACTACAAACTCTGCTTTGAGTCGTAAATGTTAGTGTCAAGGAGGTCAGAGATATTCTATGCACTCTCGATACGGATCAAACATGTTTGACATGTGTGTGTAATTACAAGGATCTGTGGGACATTCAATACCCCTCCTTCCAGAACAATCACTAAAAACTCTGCCCTGATCAAGTTATGCAAGTATAAAGGAGGTCAGAGCTGTTCAATGCACTCTACCTTCTCGTCAAACACATGAAGCTTTGCCCTGTGTTTGTAACTAAAGGAGGTCTGGCACATCTTATACCCCTCCCTAAAAAAATCTGCTACAAAGTCTGCCCTGAGGTATGAATGTGTCAAGGAGGTCAGAGCTGTTCAATGCACTCCCTTCTGGCCAAACACACGAAGCTTTGCCCTGTGTTGGTAACTAACGGAGGCCTGGCACATCTTATACCCCTCCCTCCAAAACTTCCACTACAACCTCTGCCCTGAGGTATGTAAGTGTCAAGGAGGTCAGAGCTGTTCTATGTATTCTAGGTACTGGTCACACATACCAAGCTTTGACCAGTGTTTGTAATTAAGGAAAGCTGGGGACATTTTATTGTCTCCTTACTGACCTAGTCTTGTTCAATCCAAACTTGTACGTGTTATTTCTGTCGACTGCATGAAATAACAACTATTGAAATCCCTGGACATCAACTTTGTTGTACTCTGTCATTAAACATAATTCATGGCTCATTCAAAAATTTATTAATTCAATTACCATGTCATCCGTCTTTATCATCCAAGAAACTAGAATGAAACATTTTCTTGACTGTAAACATTATTGAATGTGACGTTTAAGTTTGAGATCTATGAACATTTTTAGGAAGATGATTAAATCTATACTGACAAGGCATTGGCAAGAAATCAAGAATAATGAAAGTCAATGCTCTAGTCTTGGAAATGATTACACAGTTTACTGCTTGAAATCAATAATACTGCAGGAAGGATTTTCTGAGGAATATTTCAAACCAAATACATGGATATATATTAAATATGCATATATTACTTTTATAATTTATTTTTGTTTTTGCTTTTATAAAGAGGGGTCAAAATATGGATGCAAAGATTTCTTAACGTGGGCATTCACTGATTTGTTTTAACCATTATCAGTCTAGTGATTGGAAGAGTGAGTATGATTTACACTGCTTTTAGCAGTATATTCCTGCAATATCATGGTTGGGGACACCACACATGGACTTCACGCATTGTACTCATGTAGGGAATCGAACCTGAGTCTTCAGCATGGTGAGTGAACACTTTTACCACTAGGCTACCCCATCGCCAGTGATTGTAAGAAATCAAGCTAGAGTTTTGTAGAGACATGCCAGCACATCCATCCCTGGTACATTTTGACAAATTTCTACTGACAGAAGAAAGAATATGACTATTTCATTGAGTTGTAAATTATTTGTCAGCACATTATTCAGCCAAGTGATCAATAGAAGATGTTGACACCAGGGAATATTCTGTCCTGATTCTACTGGGCACAAAACAAACACAACAGTGAATGATGTATGGATCACTGGAAATCAATGACACCAGGTGTTCATGAAGAGGGTAGTCATGCCTGCCCTTCTGTTAGCACCTGCTAATCACACATTTTACATAAGAGGTAAGTGTTTTGACCTGCAGCCACTCAGCAGTAGGTGTGGGCAATAATACTGGTATGTTAGCCAATACATTGCAATTAAAACTTCACAATATGATACACTGATACACAATTTCGCGAACCGGTTCACTTGATACAGTCAGCAATTTTTGTGACTATGATCAGTAATTTTTGTGATGTCATCAAAATACTAATAACATTTGTATTTTCCTTTATATTATTATACATTAATAGTTTTGATGTTTAGAATGTTTATAGTTTATAGTTTATAGTTTATAGTTTTAGAATATTTATGGGTACATATCATTGCATTTGCATGATTTTTAAACCACGTAAATAGAGTAAATAGATTGGTACCAGCACTCTTTGTAGGAATGAAATGGCAGACACCGCAGTAGATACTTTTCCAAACTTAAAAGTGAAGTCTTCAATTTGGAAACATTTACAATTGATCTGTGGTAAATCAAAACAGAGTCCTGACAGCGGTCATCTCATGAGTAATTCTCCCTAGTGCAGCTCGAGCTGAGTACAAGGCTTAGGTTCATTACAGACACGTTTATTCTACAAATGAACCGAATGATGAACATCCACTGGATCAGAGCCATTGCATAATATCTAATTAGAACACAAGATTGGCATCCTTCTGAGCCAATTACATCATAACTGCAAGGAAACCACTGATGATATTACATAACAACACAGCAAGGTCAAAATTCAATATGTATCACAATACATGGGACATATATAGGTATATGTTTTATGTTAGATTGGCATGTTCAAGTCAAATCTCCTGCGAAAAATGATGATATACTTGTCAGAAGAGATCCAAAAAGAAAAGCTAGGTTTAGATACATGTTTGTCGAGGCTGATTTTAGCAGTTATCTTAGGATGCTCAAACTTCACGTTTGATCATATTAAATGATATACTTATATTGAAGTGACAAAGTGTAGTCGGGTAGCCAAGTGTTTAAAGCATTCGCTTGTCATGGCAAAGGCCCTTATGGGTACATTGTGCAAAGCTATTTTTTGGTGTCCCTACCATTATATTGCTTGAATATTGCTAAAAGTGGCTTAAAACCCAACTCACTCACTAATTCTAAAGAGACAATATTTCTGTTAGTAAACAATATAATATAGCTCATCTTCAAAACCATCAAACTATCAATGTCACTGTCCCAAAACGGTCTCTAATTACATCACTCATTACAACATATTAAAAGAAAAACAGTAGCGGAAGAAAAAGGAGTTAAGAAAAGGAGTTATTTTATTTTCTGCACAGAAACTTACATTCACAGTTGGTTGATATGATCTAACCAGTAAATATATCTGAGAATTTTCATTCTAGCAAAACATGAAACTTTGAATTGAAAACAGGAAAACAACATACAGCATCTCCAGGATGAATCTTTGAAACTTGTTTGTTTTGATATTAGTTATTAATGTTTGATATTAGTATTAAAATGAAAAGCCTGAAAATCACCCACAATTGCTGGAACTGTAGATGTTTCACCCTTAAATACCTGACAACAGTATTTACTGACATACAGTATACACTAGTATACATACTCTCCAAATACAAACTGTAAAAGAACATTCACATAACTTGTTCCAGATGTCCAAAGAAAGCAAGTGGATGCCAATCACATTATAACCATAGCTGTCACAATTCAAGAGAAAATTGTATTACCTCTTAAGCACATCAATTTTGGACTGGCGGAGGAAGCTCTTGCTGGTCTGGGCCATGTCCAGGAGATACACCAGCTGACAGTCTGGAAATAACAACAGAAAAGATCTGAACACTCTGGCTAAACAGCAGATGTCCATTATCTTTAGTACTATAGAAGGGACCTGTGAAGATCTGGGCTAGAATTGGTCTTCAGTAAACCATGTTTGTCTTAAAAGACAACTAACAAGACCAGGTAGTCAGGCTGACTGACTTGGTTGACACATTTCATTATAAAATTTGCTGATTGATGCTCATGCTGCTGATCACTGGATTGTCTGGTCCGGACTTGATTATTTTCTGACCACTGCCATATAGCTGTCATATTGCTGTGTGTGGCGTTAAACAACATATTGCCTGAAGATGAGACACAGTGAGTGATAGTTTCCTTACAGATCAAGTGTCTTCTATATAAATCTGTGCTCTCTGTCTCACCTGGTATGTTGAGGGCGGACAGTTTGGCTGGAGGCAGGTACGACATCAGTCTCTCCATGCCATAGAACACAAAGGCACTGCTCTCGGTCATGTAGATCTCCCATTCTCCAACACTGAAATCACCAATGTCCAGTAATAGGAAGGTATATATTTAGACTGTGACTTCATACACATAGTGGATTATCCTCTTTTAACCATTGCCCCTCACTGAAATCTTCAATCATCTAGTATTATCCAATGTGCCTTACTGATATGCTAGATTATCTTCTTATCCATTGTGCCTTGATGACATGCTAGATTATCTTGTCTCATCTATTGTGTCTTACTAACATTTAGGATTATCGTATCTTATCCATTGTGCATTACTGACATGCCAGATTATTTTGTTTTATCCATTGTGATTTACTGACATGTTGGATTATCTTGTTTTATAGATTGTGCCTTACTGATAGGAAGGATTATCTTGTCTTATCTGTTGGGCCTTACTGACATGCTGGATTATCTTGTTTTATAGATTGTGCCTTACTGACATGCTGAATTATCTTGTTTTACCTGTTTTGATTATATCAGAATAATGTTAAACTATCATACACTTCCTCTTCTGGTATACCTAAACAGCATTATATTCTTGTTTTACTGATATTCTGTGCTAAAATGTCAGATCCTTTGTTTACCTGTTATACCAGATTATTATGAGATATTAATATTACCTGTATGCAGGACTACCATGCTAACTGTTGTGCCAAAACCATTTTGTTCAGAATAAACTGAGCGAAATATCCTTCAAATGTGATTATCAAAAGAAAAAATGAAGAAACGGGCACCTCTATGAATGGCTGTGCTATCACCATCATTACCACAGCATGCACAAAGCTTGTAAGATATATACTGATTCATATCAGAATGCAAAGTGATCATGCTACCCCTTTGGAAGTTTTTTCCAAGGTTCGGCTATCAACTTGACAGATCGTATGCTTAATAAAGAATCAGAGATTAAGTGAGAAGAAAGAACTTTTATGCCACTTCACTGCTCCAGGCAATAAAAACTGCTGTAATTTCCCATCTATTTTCTCCAGATAGATCCACAGTGATGCACAACTGACTGAGCTGTAGACAGATACTAGTATTGATTAATCTGAAGTATCTAAGCAAGCCAGGTAGATCCAGTGAAATGATTATCTGTATCTGTCCCCAGTTACACAAATCACTAGGAGCAACTGATCACAGCCAGGCAGCCAGCTAGACAGCTAGACAGCTAATCAGACAGACAGACAGACAGACAGACAGACAGACAGACAGACAGACAGACAGACAGAGTATTTTATTTACATCTCAATCATATAAAGATGATATACATAGTACATAAAATATGACACAATTAATACAAATGACCAATTGCCAAGCAATTTAAGGAATATTATTCAAATACATCCATAAAATGATACTTAACTGTTAAAAATACATACAAAAGTTGTAAAATGATATCAAAAGGTTATTTGTACAGAAGGCTAGTGTTCTAGAATGTTAATACAGGTTTGCGTTAAACAAAAGGTAAAATCATCACATATAAAACTACAGGATATTGTTGTAAAATGGGTAAAAAATCAAAGTCAAGTCATATTGAATAAACAATGTTCTACAAGATCCTCATGTAGATTAGAATATTTGAGGCAGGAAAGTAAAACATATGTTTCATCTTCAACACAGTCCGGGCAGTTAAAACACAACCGATTTTCTACTGGGATACACTTATATCCCAGTCTCTTTTCTTAAAGGGGCGAACCCACTTCTGAATTTTCTTTGAGGGCTTTGTTGTTTTTCTTGTTAAGTTGACATTGACACATATCTCATTCATAATGCTTCCTTATGTAACAAAAGAACTATGGATTTAACATACAAGTTTGACGTCTGCAGCGCTATGATCACTATGGGCTCAAACGTCCAATTGAGAATATCACACAGGTGTGGAAATAAGCTTAAGATTACTAGTGTACTCCGGGTACAGTGGCACATGTAAAATCACTTGCTCTGATAATTAAAATAACAACATAATTAACATTGGAAAGTCAACAGGACACCTGTACAGCATGATGTACAAATTTGCTTGCCCAACAGAAGAAAACACTTGACTGGGGCATCGGGCAATGGGTTATTTCCAAACCTGTATAATGTAAAGCAACAGATACCAGTCTCTTGACATATTTTACAACTTGTTTGTACCCAGACCTGTGTCAAACCTAAAGAGATTTCTGAAGACTAAAGATGAAGATGTCTCTAATTTGAAATTTGAGTCAGTCAGAGTTTCCTGTGTTGATGGTTATTTGACCAGATGACACCAATCTGGTCTGACACAAGACACTACAGCCAGGTAGAAAACTAATGGCACTTTAATAACCAGAGTTCAACTTGGAACTTATACTGGCGTCATGTAGAGGTGATTCCACAATCTTAATGGAAGGAGTGTAACATGTCATGTAGATTCTCACAGTCATCAAGTGGGGAATGAGGATAGGGTATGCGATATTTACAAATGAGTGTGGCCAGTGCGTAATGTTTACTGATCTAACAAAGTATTCTTTCTCTTTTCTTAGCACTGCCATGTTTGGTTCTTTGCAAATAAGTGGGTTCCTGCTCCTCTCTAGATCCAAATACATGTACTGAAGTTTGTCAGGTATTATTTTAGACCATAAACCATAAACATGAAGACAAAAAAGTCTGATCATAAAAAAAATAATATCATAAAGGAAAATATACCAACATATATCTCTTAATTAAACTATCTACAATCAATGGATCCTGAGACAACTATGAAAGACAACTCTTTACAGCAAATGTGGCCTATCAGGGATGTAATTGAGACCTGCCCAACGGCCAAAATTCAGCCCAATGTCTGCAAGCAAATAACAGTAAAAATTCTCAGTTTCATTTAAAAAGTTCCCAAGAATTTCTAGAAATACGAATACTGATTTTTTGAAAAACAATATCAAGATAATTTTTCAGTTTGCCTTCCAATGGTAATTAGTTTGGTATCCCAGATATATCCCTGCCTTCAAACAAAGTCTTTGACTCCTATCATCAATCTGTTTCCCATGAAACCCCAAACTACCAAGAGAGATCAACTATCTCTCAGAACATTCCAGAATCAGCACAGCTTGTACATTCAACACACAGCATATGAATAATTCAATACCTATATCAGAGGGTAATTGCAAACTGTTAGATAAACCTTGGACGTGGATAGGCACACGATCAATGACAATGGTTCTGACTGATTCTGACAAGAGGCACAGTCTTATCAACAGGAGGATTCATTCATCTGAATACCGAAAAACACAAAACAATATCTACAAATCCTAAGAAAGTTTATAAGTTATTTACAGCCATATTTGCATCTGAAAATACCTGACAAATGCTAAAAGCATAATTTGTTAGATGTTTCAGTTTGAACAAAACAAGCTTAAGACTCATGAATTTATCATTAGTTTACTTCACCATGTTGAGCCCTTGGTGAAGCTGGTTATCGGAACTTCATTCCAGTTGGGTTGAGTGTTGTGAGATGTGTACGTGTATTTTGTGGGACGCTGCACACCTATAGCCAGGAGATTCTGCCACATTATTTGCAGCTATTTATGGCACTGTTGAGTCAGTTAGGTAGAAATCTTAAATTCTCAACTCTCTTGCTTGTCAGTCTCAATCATTAAGTGGAAATGAAAAGGAATATTTGTCTATCTCAACAGCTCCCACTGAATACTTTTTATGCCGATAAGGGCATATTTTATTGACATTTTGATAAATATTGAATCATTGTCAGAGAGTGTCTTATGAAGTAGATCCAATGACACATGACATTTGGAAGACTGTACTCACTGAAGAATACTAAGCAGAGTTGATTTTCATGAGTTTTTTCAAGGCATTTCTGGCTAGTTACACTTTGCTTTATCCGTAGGTAGACTTAATTTTAATATCAAACAATAACAAACAATAGCTACTGAAGAGAAAGACATCTTGATATGAGATATTTTCATTTAAATATAATTGTGGAACCCATCAAGAAATATGACAATGGACGTGGTATTAAAACCCAGGAAATCTATAACTATAAACTAAAAACAATATGTAGGACAAGAACTGTTGAATCACTTGAAGTGTGAATGGTGATCTACATCCCATATATACACCCTCGCATTTCAGTGTACAAGCTAAGTAACTCAAATCTGACCACAATTTCTCCTGAAGTTTATTTTCGTTCTATTACAGTGAGTGAGTGAGTTTAGTTTTACGCCGCAATCGTTCTATTACAAGCTGAGTGAACAGGACAGAAAGAAATTTATACCTAAAGTCAGATTTCAGTCAAACTGCACAGCTCCTGGAGCTCTTAACATGATGCAACATCTACTAAGGTTAACTTTAACTTATATTCTATAACATTGCACAAGATTACCATAATACTTTGTGAAAGGAGCCCCTGGCGTGTACACATACCTGGGAGTGTGATCCTCTCCATTCAGTCCAAGCCATCTTGGTGTAAACTGCTGTTCGTACTCCTCCAGTACTTTGTTGAACTGTTCCACTGGCTTGTGCTCCTCTGTAAGATCAAATACAGAAAAAAAATACCAAAATGAAAAACCCACAGTGGTCAACGTTTACTTAAACATTCCTAGTTTGTAAACAATTTCTAGTGACATATGGCTACACGAATTTCTAGGTTTTTGCTTTATGTTACAGTGCATATATATATATTACTGTCCCCAGCAAGATTGTGAAAGGGAGGTTTCAAGATTTAAAAACTCTTTGCAAGGTTTCATCGTATTGTCAGGCATTTTCCAGCATTGTCAAGGCAGATGTAGACATTATATACACATGCACAAAAGTTAAGCACAACTATTTTCATAGTGTCTTTTCACCCCTGAAGATCAGAAATACAAACTATAAATGTGTATTGACTAAATTAGCCTTCCATAGATTCTTGAACCTAAGATTGTCAAGATATGACAAGGAAAACGTTCTGCATGTGCAACTCCATTTCCCTTAGATCTGAATCTTGAAAATCAGGATTCACACACTTGATTTCACCGGTCTGTTTCACGTTAGAGTTAGAAAGTCAGTCATGGTGAGGAGAAAGTTAACTACCGCTGAGAGATGGCAGGTGATGGGCATGAAAAATGCTGACATGTCATGCAGGGCCATTGCAAGGCAAATGGGTCGTCATCACAGCGTCATCACCCGTTTAGTTGCCAAACATAATCAAACCAATGATGTCAATGACAGGCATAGATCTCGTTATGATAGTTACCATTGAGCATCCAAAATAGCAGATCACAAAAATAGTGGATGCGCTTAACTTTTGTCCATGCATATATATTAACATCATTTGCGTAAAAATGCCTGAGGCATAAAATAATAGCAAAAGAAAATCTTTAATGATACTTATTCATTAAGAAAACATTCATATAAAAACTAATAACAAAAATCATTGGTCCAATTCATCCAAATATGACACCACAAATACTTTGTAACATAAACCAAAACATTTAATAATTATCACAATTAAAACAATGTAAGTTGTTCACTTGTCAAGACAGGGGCATAGGTGGATGCACCCTTGATGTTTGTTTATGTTTCCTCAGCCAGAAGGTGAACCTTTCATAGTCATCTCTAGATTTTACAGACACAAGAAAAACAGCTTTAGAGTTATGTCATGCATGATTCAGTGTCATATAAAGAAGTATTACAAGAAAGTACCAAATGTGTTGCCATTGGCAGCTGGGTAGACTGAAATGTATGGATGCTTCAACCACTAGTCTACCCCAACACCCACTTTCTTCAGAACGGTACAATAATTAAGGAGGTTACTGAGGACCTGGAGTGAATTAATGTCAAATGTTGCCAAGCATCTGCCTAGCCAGCATATTGTTTAGTCTTCATTAATCTTCTCATTACTCACCACTCTACATCGTGACGGTCATATTGTTATATTGTTAGCCAAGTCAACTGCAATAACATGATCAAAATTCTTCGCCATACGAAGATTATGTTTGATTACAGATTTAGTTTGCCAAGGTTATGTAAAGAAAAGACAAATCTCTCTTGCTCTACATGATTCTGTGACAAATAATGGCTACCCTGTGTAATGGCTACCTTGTTAAAAGCAGGGACAATGTGCAAATGATTGCTGGAGTATCTTTTGATACCACAATGAAATATGGTCTGAGACTCCAGCTATAAAGAACCATGACTTCCTGAGATATTCTTTTATTACTGGTTCCTTGCTTTAATCAGCCTGGTTCTTCTCACTCATTGTGTGACATTATGACTTAATGAATTCACAAGGTACAAAAAAAAATGTCCTTACATGGAAATAGTTTTGTGTGATCTATCTCATGCCAGCAACTTCATTCTTGGTTAGGTAATTTTGAAATGTGAATAGTTCATTGTGAGGAACTGTGTTACTTGAAAAATGATTACCTGTAGTCAGTTGTCAGGAAACTTATACATATAAATGTGAATAGTTAAATGTCAGGAAACACATAATTTGAAATGTGAATAGTTGATTGTCAGGAAACATGTCATTGAAATGTGAACAATTGATTGTCATGACACAAGTAAGTTGACATGAGAACAGTAAATTATCAGGAAACATGTAAGTTGACATGAGAACAGTAAATTGTCAGGGAACATGTAAGATGAAATGTGAATAGTTGATTCTCAGGAGACAAGTAAGTTGACACAAGAACAGTAAATTGTCAGGAAACATGTAAGTTGAAATGTGAATAGTTGATTGTCGGGAAACATGCAAGTTGACATGGGAACAGTAAATTGTCAGGAAACATGCAAGTTGACATGAGAACAGTAAATTGTCAGGAAACATGTAAGCTGAAATGTGAATAGTTGATTGTCAGGAAACATTTAAGCTGACATGAGAACAGTAAATTGTCAGGGAATATGTAAGCTGAAATGTGATTAGTCAGTAGTCGACATGATGAGATGATACCTGGACCACCCAACTCCCATGAGATTTAACAAGAGTGAGTGAGTGAGTGTGATTTGGATATAATGCTGCGTCAGACAGTACTCTAGTTGTATCATGACTTGTATCATGTCCCATACATATACCACTTTGGTCAAACCCATAAACACATGTTAACACAGAAATGTCACAGGTCCTTCAACAGTGAGAAAATTGACTCAGAAAATATTTCAAACTAAAAATTTCCAATAACTAAAGACCATGAAGCATTCACTTAGAAACTTTGGACAACAATAATTATATCATGGCGCTTAAAACAATTTATGATGAAAGCAAGTAACTTCATAAAAGTCGTTATTAAAGAATGCGCTTACTGTAATAACCAGGAAACATAAAAATAATTCCTAAATGTTAATGATGACATGAAAAGGCTTAACTGGCTTTATAATGGCTGCACTACAGATTTTCACTACAGAAGCCTAAGATAATGACAAAGAAGCCAATGATGTCATAGAAACAAAATGAACCATAAAGGAACATCAGCAGTGATCGTTAAACCCTCTCACATAAAACACTACAGGAAGATTTTTAGAAAGCTATGTCTATCTCTGGCTTATGCTTCTGTTTTATAAGACAGCTGGTTGCTGTGATGATCTGCGACCATCTTTGTCTTGTTATCTTGCATCACCATCAACTAAATCATAAATTTCCTAATGCCTTTTTCATAAGTGTGCTAAGGAACAACATTAAAAATCAATCGACAGCTAGTCACTATGTCTATCAGCAATGTTCATGTGATACTGGGCATTGAACTTGGGATATATTTTATTACTATACTCTTCAAAAAAAGTAGGGGAACCTGAATTTTCAATTTGGACAGGAAGTGTCAACAAACATTTCAAGGACAGACATCTTATGAACGCAGCACCATTTCCCTCTATTACCATCCCTAAACACAATGCATGATATGCACATGCACAACGCAGTAGCCTGATACACATGTATGGGGTCCCATTCTTCATTTTGACATTTTTTTTAAGAAGGTCGAGAAATCACTTAGAACATTAATTTTGACAATCATCTTGCATCACTAGTGTTTGTATCTAGTCATTTGTTTTAAAATGAAAATTGTATACATGCAAATTACATACCATACATCAATCATCTTTCAAAAACGACTACATTCCAAATAACTATGGTTGTAAGGAAGTGCAAATGGTGATGAACTCTCAAAACATTCAATAATATCATATCAACATTGATTGACTCCGATAAATCTCCTAAATATTTTTAATCATGAATAAAAAAAAAGTTCCCCTACTTTTTTTTAAGAGTATATTATTAGTATTATTATAGGATATTAATATAGTGTTCATATCTACACAGATAGTACATGCATAAGGTGCTTGTATGTTTCTTTTCCCTTGATCACTGGTTGTCAATCTCAACAGCACATTGTATTATTAGTTTCAACTCCCAGGGGAACATACAAGTCTTGCTCCAACTAGGCGTTTTAATGAAGGATCTATGTTAATACAGGTGTATAGAAAATATAACAAAGATCACTGTACATCTATATTTACAATGAGTGTCCTATCATACCACTTTTAACTGCATTAAATATAAGACATCAGCTGAGTATGCTCAAGGAAGGATTAGAAAATTAACATATTGTAATTGTGATTAAACATGACCTGTTTCAATGTTGTCATCTACCTAATAGTAAGATTAGCAGTCCATTAGGTCACAAATGTCTTTCTCGTATTTCATAAGGGTGACTATTGAGGTGAAACAAATATTATGATAGCAACAGTTTATTTCAACATGTTACGCCAATGATGATACTCGACTGAGACTATTGAAAAGTGAATAGTTGATTGCAATATTGTTGAAATAGCATTTTTCTTCTTGAATTGTCTCATTTGAAGTTATTCTCAAAAGGAATGACTTTATATGAAATAGAAACAACTGAAATAGTTTCAGTCTCTTTTAATAACTTGAAACTCGGATCAAGAGTTAAGAGATAACAGGGGCAGTTAACCCTAAATCAATGTGAATGAATCTCGTACTTCCTGTATTTTGCCCTGCACGTTTATTAACTGCAGTTACTAAAGTATCGATAGTCACACATACTAAAGTATCGATAGTCACACATACTACTGATGCATTGATAGTTTTTCGTCTCTACCATTGATTAATTGCTATCAGAGACTCAACAATTGTAACCCATCAATAGTTATAACCCCGGTATTTCACATGTCTTGGACATCAGATTTTACTTTGAATCCTTCATGAATAAGGTGAAATGAGGTTTAAATGGCAAGGATATCTTACTCATACAGTTTTCCAAGTTAGAATCAAGGCTTGCTGACTTAGTTGACACATGTCATCATATCCCATTTACATAAATCTGTTCTGATGCTGTTAATCATTGGAATGTCTGGTCCAGATTCAATTAATTACACACCATCGCCATACAGGCGTATTATTGCTGAGTGTGGCATTAAACAATCAAGCAACAAACCATACTGTGCAGGCATGCATATATGTTTCTGCTTGTGCTGCTGGTCCAGACTTAAGTAATCTCAGTTGGATATCCTGCATTAGTTAAACATGGAGACTGTGTACTAACCCTGATCTGGCTACTCCTTGTCTTGTGCCTTTGACATAGAAGTGTAACAGGAAACATAGGAACAAATACCATCTTCTGAAGTATTTTGATAAGATGCATCCATGATCGACCCACCAACCTTTCCCTCTCCAGGCAGGCACACAATCCACAACCCTAGGTATTAGGGCTATTATGATTCATTCAGTTATTCAGTAAATCGACCACTGAATGTGAATAATACATCAAGTGCTTACTGTTATTGTATTTATTATACAATACTCGCATTCTTTACCCAATATTCGTGATGTGTCATATTCCCTCTATACAGGATTCAATGCAGCCACACAATACAGGCTGCTGAAAAATCCTTCAAAGTGAATATCCCAGTAGCAACACGTCTGCCATATAGATAGATCCAAAGAGATGAAGGACACAGATGCTGACCTCTAATTAATTCCACGAAGAACATGGAACATACTATTGTGGACAGATTGAAAGTTGTGACATGGGCCAGAGATGACTACACAACCAACTAGGTCACAAAGCTGGCCTCCATATCAGTTGCCAGTGATATGACAACTGGGTCCTGGTTAGAAATTGTTAAATGGATCCCTAGAGTTCAGGACTTGAACCACCCTGCCTCCATGTCAGTTGCCAGTGATATGACAACTGGGTCCTCGTTAGAAATTGTTAACTGGATCCCCAGAGTTCAGTGTTTGAACCAACCACACATACCAGATAGCCAAGGGACAAAAACTCTGCATGATGTGCCCACCTTGACACCTTTTTGTCATGGCATTTTTCATAATAGGTCTGACAGGCAGAAAATGAAGCACATGAGTTCCTGGTTCTTGAGACATAGTCATAGAAATAAGCCATATTCGAAGTAATCAACAATGTCCCTTTTCATCTAATCATCACTATCAACATGTGTCCAAGCACCATAACACTAAACACTTGCATGTCAAATAAAGCTATGAGATAAGTCTCATAGTCAGGTGTCAGTTTAGTCAACTTAAAGTGTTCCATACTAAAGAATACGTCAGAGTGTCCTTGTCACTACTGACATAACCTACCTGTCTCTGGACAGTCTTGTTGAGGATCAACAATATCTGAATGTTGGTTAAGGCAAACATTAAAGATGTGCATGGTGTTATAGAATACTTTTCTTGGTGATGACCTTTTCATGATTCCTTCATCTTGGATATTAAGAGCAGACGTTGACAGTTCATAAATACATCACATCAATAATATCCTCATAACAAAAAACAAGCAGCAAAATCCTTCAGCAAGTCCTCTTGACACCTAGGGTAGTTTTGCAAGAATGAGAGGACAACCACCAATTTCTATCATTTTATACCTCGTTCAACAGCTGACTGAAACACCTCTGGTTCATCTGTGTGCACACTACAGACTAAACAATGGTAAGGATACACTTGAAGTTCATGGTGTCCACTGGCAGCTGCCATGGTTCCAGTTTCCTGTCCAGAGGGATCTGTGGAAAGATGGACACTGACATCAAGTCAGATTTCAAATTTAAAATGGAAGCCATATAAATATTAAGAAAGCTTGAAAGTAACAAATGCACTCTTATCTATCACAACCAAAACACAAAATTGCAATCTTATAATTAAATCAGTAAGAGACATGAGTCATAACAGGAAAAAAAAGTATATGATGATCCACTATGATGTAAAAGTATGTACTTTTGACGCATGTATTTGGGATTCAGATTTCAAACTGAAGTTTGGAGATCAGTTTTAAAATGAAGCAATTTACAATTTTTGCTTGTTTCTGTTTGGCCTCCCTGGCTCCAGGGATTCGTGACACAACAGGAGATGTGTCAGCTTTCTTTTTCTTCTTGTCTGCTGCTGATTCTTCAACTGGAACAAAGAGCACAGAAACTTTTTCACCCATGCTTATGTTGACCTCTGTTAGCAATCCTTAATCCAGGCATCAAACAGGGACATATCCATAACATACAATGTCTCCATATACCTACTGCATGCTACAATTCTAAATTTCATCTCTGTCAATCACTTATAAACCAGGCGGCATCCAGACACAATTTCAAAACACAGAAGATCTGTATACCTACTGCTGACCAAGGTTCAAATTGCCCTCAAACCAGGCAGGTAAACTGAGGCAGTCCCACTTCACAAAAAGTCTCCACCTACCTACAGGCTGTTCCTGATGGAATCTGTGATAGAACACTTGCAGAGAGAAGTCTCTGGACAGACAGAAGATATTATCAGCCTTCAGACAGTCCAGAGCTTCTAGAGGCATCTCCAGGAGATTGGGGTCAGCCAGTATAATGACACACTCCTGGCTGGGTGCTACCTCCACCTTGGGGTCCTTGGTCAGATTGACCCCACTCTGTGGAGTTTGGGGGGACCTGCATTGGAGGTACACATACTAAAGCAATGATCAGAATAATCTATCTGTTCGTAAGTGACCACTGCACAACTACATCTTATATCCCTGTGATAATTCTGAGGAAGAGTAAGTCCTTATTACACTTTTCATGTCTTCTGCTGTATGTGTCTGACTTTACATGATTTAACGGCAAATGAACATTGCTGGACTGCGTCTGCTTTTCACTGACTCACTCTACCAATTTAGCCAAACTATAAAATCCAATCCACAATTCAAAAAATATAATGGTTTTGTATATTTGAGCCAAATTACTGGTAGTTTCAGTAAATAGGAATATCAAATTGTACAGACTGTGAGCCATAGAGGGCTCTGGTGCTGATGTCTCTTGAAGTGAGAACCTGCACAGCTGCAGGGAGCCTATATCTGACCTGAGTGCTGTGTCAATGGGGGCCATGATGGGTTTCAGGTACTCATTCATGGCGGCAACCAGACCTCGGAACTCATCCTGGAGTCTCTCCTGTTCCCTCTCAGACTCTCCCTCTGTCTGGGGCTGCAACACATTGTACATCTATATCACCATCACCTTCATCACATCTACTAACTAGACAGTTGTCGTAGTCATCATCATCATCATCATCATCATCATCATCATCATCATCATCATCATCATCATCATCATCATCATCATCATGATGGTTGATGAGTTACCATGTGAGATAGTCAATGGTAAGTGTTCATAATCAATTGAAGCGGGAGATAGCCATCAAATTTCAAAAAAACCTTGTCAGTGAATTCGGTTGATGTTTTAAATCATCACATATAAAGGCATTCATCATCAACTGCCACCAGCTGATTATTCCATTAAGGAATAAGATTCTATCAATTCCTCACTATACCACTAATGGGTTCTTTAAATACATTTTTTGGAAAATACAGAAAATTAGCAAATGCTTCTGATGTTTGACTGATTGTTTTACTAATCAATGAAACAATAATCATTAACTTAACACTAAACAATGGTTAATATTATGATAGTAAGTAAGGGGTTATACACATATAAGCTGACTCCATTAAGAAATACAGGATACCAAGATTCGATAATCCTAAACGACCCTCCTTAACTTGAATGATGCCAGGGATCATTCACGTTTCTCAGATTGTTTTCCAGAGCGACAATTCACTGTACAATAGACCATGAAGAGTTATCTCCCGTACCCGAGCCTCCTGCTGCTTCATGCCGTCCTCTAGGTTCTCCAACATGCGAGTACGGAGCGCCGCTTGAGTGCGCTGGTACTCCTGCTTCAGCAACATCTGCTGGAAGTTCTGCTTGTGTAGACGGAACTTATTTGTCAATTCTTCTAGTTGACGTGGGCTTGTGTCCACACCAAACACACGGGCGCGACTGGGTGCTGAGGGGAGATCAAAATATTATTATTACTACATACACTCACTAAGAGACCAACCTTTAGCTATTCAAGAGAGGGTGGCATATTACAAAAAGAAACCTTCCCTGAATATACCTAACAGAAATTAAGCTTCAGACTCATCAACACAAAATGAATTTTCTGCAACAAAACAAATACAGTGTTTCAAGGGTTTTCTAAAAACCATTTTGATTCAAAATTAAGAAGAGGAAAATCTGGATTTGCTATAAAGATATCCAATCTTCACTTTACGTCTTAGGGCACACCCCTAACTACAGAACATCAAAAGCTGATTGATATGGGTATAAACAATGCCTACAAAGTTTGAAAAACTTCTTTGTCTCCAAGGAGAATATAAAAAATAATAGAACTGATACACAGGAGTAAAGTTGACATATACTGCAGAGAAATAGAAAACATGATGTTTATCAATGATGATTGCCACCATTACACAAAGGCAAACCTATAACTATTGTCTTATTTCTGGAATACTGAGAAAAACATTTGACAAGAAATAGAAGCATCATAAATCTTTGCTATCATTTGTCCTTTGTAAAAGCTGATTGATAATGAGACAGAACTGAGTGATTAATGTAAAACTGACATTAATGTTAGTAAATCTAAAGGGAGTGGCAGGCATATGAACTTTACATATTTTCCTGAGACATAAATGAAGCAGCAGGGGGTTGTATGTCATCTCCATTTTATACTGATTCATGACTAATTCCTCCTACTCTTCATTTAGATTTCTGTCTGAGCTAATAACAACAAAATAATCATGAAAGGAACTACAAGACTAAAACATCCACATGCAAAAAAGAACATGATAAAGTTAAAAAGAGAAATCAGCAGTAGTGCTGTAGCTCACCTTTCTTACACATATTTTGAGAGGGTTTATTCAAATTTAAATTTAGGTTTATGCTGCTGTTAGAAGTCTTCCAGGCAGGGGATACCAGCAATAGGCTTCAGTCATTGTACCCATGTAGGCAAGTGAACCCTTTGACCACTAGGCTACCCCATTCAGCATTACAAGCCACTATTCAACACAACACCATTACGAGAGTTTCGAGAAGAGCTTCCTGGAACAGTATTTTGGTAACATCACGGCCCATCAGCCCGATGTGGGGAGAACAGTTGAAGTGATGAGGATGTACCATGTTTATTACTATGGTTTTGATGCTTTCAATACAAAAAGACAAAGACTGAACATCTTTCAGTTGCTGGGCCTACATTTTTTAAGCTCTCGTAATGCTAAGATAGTTGTAAGTTCATGTTAATGTGTGGCACTTACTACTATCTTAGAGCTTCAAAAATCTATGTCATCGGTCTGGACTTTTGAAGTTCCCCTAGCACTAATATAGTCGTAAGTTAATGATAATGTATGGCACTTATGACTATCTTAGTGCTAAGAGAGCTTCGAAAATCTAGGCCCCAGTCTTTAAAGGTTACCAGAAAAACAGAAAAACAGTTCTGAACATGATACAGTACTAACATCAAACTTGGTGGCCTGTTGCATTTAAGTTTATCAGAATTAAGGTTGCAACAATTTGGTTTGATTCATTAAAAATTGAACCTGACACCTTAGTTTCAATTTTTGATAAGAATTGTCACTATTTCGATTCGATAGTTGAATATCTTTGTCCATTATTCCACACTGCAAGAACATAATTTTGACTCCAGCTCAAGCACTTATGAAAGCTGAAATAAGGTGAGATGTGATTGGTTGATGATGGGCTAACTATCCAAAGAGTATTTTTACTAGCAGATATCACCAATGTGCTGTTCTGTGTTTAAACATCAACTTCTATTTGTTTGAAAAAGGTTACATCATTTTCATTCCTGATTTCCAAGTCAAAACTTGGAAAAAGTTTTCAGTGTGATATGTTTTGCTTAATAAATTCTGACAGTTAAATGAAATCTGATGCGTATGAAGAATCAAATTGAAAATGATCGAACAGAGGGTCCAATACTGAAAAATGAATAGAATCAAGGCTTGCATGAATCACTGCAGCCCTAATTAGAATAGCACGAAAGTCCTGTCTTCTGATCATGAGTCCTGAAAAGTGGTGAAAGCAACAGAATATATTCAGTCACCCTTAGCACTGTGAGGAACATGCACTGTGCATGTTATATTTTAATTCTAATACTTATCAATCCAGTAGTTCCAATGCAGAAGACTCATGAAGATCATGCTGTTAATTGCTGGATTATTTGGTCCTGACTCTAATACTTACAACCCGCCACCATATAGCTGGAATATTGCTGAGTGTGGCGTAAAACTAAACTCATTCACTCTAAGATGTTTAGCGACAACATCTGACACTTATGATGGTAAAGAGACAACTCAGCCATGCCATGAGCCCTCTTCAGCCTAAAGCCAAGGAGGTAAAACAATATTTCTACCATCAACATACAACTACAGTGTATTAGAATAGTGCTATATCTGTCTCCATGCAATGCGAACACTAGTGACTAGTTATCATGGCTGGTACTGTAAATCATAGAATTAAATGCATGTATACTTATGTGCATGACGCATGCACACATCTGTGCGTTTTGCAGGAATCCTTTGTGCATACACCTATAGTCAATAAATACCATTTATCACATCACTGTCATCAAACTGTCCTAGAATAGAACACAAAATCAATAACACATGCAGCCATATGTATTGATAAATTCTAGTAGTGCAGCCATAGTAATTTGGTCACAAGATGAAATATATGTTCCAGTACATGGATACAGACTGGGAAAATTGAAGAACTGTCATCAACACCAAACAGTCTTTTCCAATACTAAATAAGATCAAAACAACATACAATCATATATATTTTTTCAAATTACCACTATCCCTTCAACTGATCATGTTTTCCAATAAAGACCATATAGCTGAACATTTATTAGTTAACGAAAAAACTGTTAAAGTGTTCAAATTAATTTCATAAAGCGGGCAGCAGGGGTGGAAATAACCAGTGCTCAACGTCCCAGTCAAGTGTTGTTTTTTTTCTGTCAGGCAAGCAAATTTGTACATCACTTGTATCGGTGTTCAGTTGACCTTCCAATGACAATTATGTTGTTTAATCAATGAATCAATAAGAAAAGGCCAGTATCGTGAAAAAATTATCAGGGCAAGTGATTTTACATGTGCCACTATTTTGATGTCATTTCCATCACTGAAGTAGCTATTGTGCATTAATTCTCTTCCCTAATAATTAACTGCAAAAGAATCCCTTTACTACAATTACAGCTAAATGAAACATTAACACTGAAAGAGACTGTCTGGTGTTTGATAGCATTCCTTCTGAACAAGGTCAATATGTCACCGGTCATGCATGTTATATATTTACTACATCTATGTACCTGCAGCAGCAGCAGCCCTGGCAGCTGAAGAGAGGTAGTGGTGCATCACACATCAAACATTGCATAGAGAGTCAGTGATGGGGTTTACTGATGCTTTCAGTGTTTAATAACATAACTACATGCTGGTGAGTGTGGGAGCACAGTCTTAAGTGACTTTAGGTCTTTGATTATTATCACTTCAGTGAGACCCACAAACGTGGGTATTGTGCTGACAAACCAATGAGAGGCAAAAGGGATTTTGTCCTATGATCTTAGGATCTTGGGGCAAAAAAGGGATGAAACCTATCACAGGATCTTGTGCAGACATCTGGAGTATGTTTGTTTACTCTTTGCTAGTATTACACAACCATAACAATTTTGTGAAATGTTGCGGCATATCAATGAGTGCATCATTATTCTCATAATGTTATCAAGTTTGATAATTTATTTTCATTGCAATGTTGAATTCTCCCCTCCTTGCTTCATTCACTGGAGTGCTGAAGGTGTACAGCTGATCACACCACACTCCATGACATTCCAGCCATTAATAATGAATCTTGACAATCCAGTGATTGATATTGTGAGCATCAAATATGGCTATTGTGGCTACGGATTATGTAGTATTGGTATATGATATGTAACCATGGCAACAAGTCATCAGCAATGAATGCAGAAGTTAAAATATACACTTTCAATCCAATTCATTGTTTACTGATTCACATGTACATGAACTGGAATGAATTATAGTTTACCTAAATTTTGAACACTCAACACACTTGAAATGTATCTCAAAATCCAGAAATTTTTAACCCTTTATCAAAGATATGATATGATCTTTACAAAGAGATGCCATTTCAAAAGAATAAAATTATAACTTGTTTGAGTGGCATTTTAGATGAGGTGTACAAATAGAACAAACGGTTATGGATAACACTTTCCTTATTGTGTGAGTGAGACGTTTCGATGCAGATTCTTGTATTGTTGTCATCATCTTGACAATGGTACAAGAATCTGTATTGAAAGGTAGCACTCACGCAATAAAGAAGTTGTTATCCATAACAATTTGTCCTATTTGATAAAACTATAAACAAGCATTCAACCCAAAACATGATCTAACTGAAAACAAGAGGGACAAGGTATGTGACTGGGGCAGTGAGTGAGGTGGATTTAAGACTGTTTCGGACAGAATTTTCATTACATTACAACATCAGTGATTAGTGTGATCACTCCAAAACCTAGTGCTTTTGTCTTCAAACTATTAGCTGTGCAAATGATATGAAAAGGCTCTGCCATTAAAACATTCAAATATTCCACCAGATATTTTCAGCTACATGTATTATACACTGTAATCACATCATTAAACAGATCCAGTGAAACCAAATTAGCCTGAAATCCAAATGATCATACAAAATCTATCCCATTATCTGTTGTTCTGGATACGCAGTGCAGACTCTAGACTCGTGCAACTGGCTCTGCATTACACCAAACAATTACAGAAGTGTATCCAATAACATGCACCATCCTTTCTTCTGGTGCTGGACGGTGAAGGTCCCGGGGTAGAATAGGCCTTCAGCAACCCATGCTTGCTATAAAAGGTGACTGTGCTTGTCGTAAGAGGCAACTAACGGGATGGGTGGTCAGGCTCGCTGACTTGGTTGACACATGTCATCGGTTCCCAATTGGGCAGATCGATGCTCATGTTGTTGATCACTGGATTGTCTGGTCCAGACTCGATTATTTACAGACCGCCGCCATATAGCTGGAATACTGCTGAGTGCGGCGTAAAACTAAACTCACTCACTCTTCTGGTGCTGTGTATCCATGGAAAAATCAGTATTACACAGATTTCATTTTGAACACTGTAACCTGTTGAGTATGTAGTGAAAATGCCATTTTTAGCAATATTCCAGCAATATCATGGTGGATGCAGGGTCACTTAATGTTAAGTACAGAAGCAGTGTACAAAATTTTATGGGGAGTCAAATATCCTTTTCAATCACAGAAAACAAAGCATTTGCCAACAGATTCTGTTGTTTTCTATGTCAGTATGAATGTCACTCTTTATACACAATGTTTGTAAATGAATCCAGTACCAGATAATTTTTCATTGGTTTGAGAAAATCATTTGAGGTTAATGTGGTTTCACTGGGACCTATGAAAAAAACCCACAAGAATCTCCATCCCGGGTTTGGACATCTCTAAGGGTACACCTACCTGCCATCTGTTTAGTGTTGGGTTTGCCTCCGGTTACAACAGGCTTGTTCAGTTTGTCCAGTAATGCACCATACAAGAAGGTTCTGAAAACAGTAGCATGTAGGGGAATCTAATACCATTTGATCATGTTTTTCAACCAATCAGATTACAGAACACAGTGACTTTTGGTTTACAATATGCAATGCCTCTGGGATGATGGCTTCTAAATTATTTAGTGTCATGAACCCATGCGTTATCATAAGAGGCGGCTAAGGGGATTGGGTGGCCAGGCTTCTTGACTTGGTTAACACATGTCATCAAATCCAAATTGTGTACATCAATGCTCATGCTTTTGATCACTGGATTGTCTGGTCCAGACTAAATCATTCACAGACTGCCACCATATAGCTGGAATACTGCTGAGCACAACATTAAACAATAAGCCAAACCAATCTCAATATAACAGAATGGAAATAGAATACACTCCCACCTTCTATTACTCAGTCAGAAATCAGCATATCTGTTTGTTGGTTTATGCTTCCTTCAGGATACATTTGTTTTATTTTGTCAAAAGATGAATCATGGACCAGACAAACCAGTGGTTGACATTATGGACATTGTTGTAATTTTCACAATGACATGCAATCCTCCACATCACCAAGGAGGGAAAAACCAAACAGTCACATCTTCTGTCAAGTGTAGGCTGTTTGAGATTAGTTTCATACAATAACTCCCATGGAGAAGGTGTGTTTAGATGATAGAATGTTAAATGACTCACTTATCAGGAGAATGCTGTAAGACAACAAAATTGAAGTTGGGAGGGAATTCCTTCAGCAGCTCTAAGTGGTTAGGGAGAACCTCAATCCTCTTCCAGGCCTGTTAAGAAAAACAACAACATAAATTGACAAACACCATTACAAGTATATCCTGAGAAAATGTTGATATACAGCAGCAGAGATTGCTGTAGAACTAGTTGTAGTGATTATCATGTCACTAAATGACAGAAGTGCCCATAAAATATCTACTGCAGTTAGCAGCTGTCAGTGGAAATTACAGTTATCTGCCCTTGGAGGCAGTTTCTTAACAAATAGGTTAAGAGCATTTAAACCATCACCACCACCATCACCACCAGGGCAGGACAATCTTATGGTTGAACACCTGATTGCCTTGTATTGAGTGTAGTTGTGAAACCTACAGATGACTCCAGAATGTTTATTCCAACAAATTCTGCAAGAATCGTTAGTACATGCAAGTGTTAACAGAACAATGATTAGTTCTCATTTATAAAAACACCTCTGATCATCACAAAGTTAAAAAGATGAGTAAACCTTCTGGAACTTATAAAGATGGTGCAGCATGGTACTGTATGTATTATACCATTTCATATCAACATTTAGCCTATGAGAGTGATACTCGCTTACCTGCCAATCCTGTTCCAGTGACTTCTGCAGAGATTCCATGAGCGGGCTATTAGCCAGGTTTGTCTTGATGTCTGAAGACAGCAGATTCTCTCTCTGGTGGAGAAGAGCTGCCAGACGGGATGTCACTGGGTCAAGCTGGGAGTTATACAGGATGCTCTGCATGTTCTGGGAAGCGGAGCAGCTCTGCAAAACAAGCAAAATTTTTCTTGCAAAATAGTGATTAATATTATGAGCAATGTCCAAGTCTGTCATTGTATGAAGCTGACAATGCAGTGGTTGATATTATGATCGATGTCCAGTGGTGTTAGGGTAAGAAGCAGTCAAAACAGTGGTCAATATCATGAGCAATGTCCAATGCTGGCATGGTATGAAGTTGTCAAAGCAGTGGTCGATGCTATGAGCAATGTCTACAGCTGTCAGTGTATAGTGTCACCAGATACTGCTTAAATATTGCTAAAACTGGCATAAAACTAAACCCACAACTCATAGTCATGTCTTATTTCGTCAGTCAGTCCACTGAATCTGGCATGGTGGGCAGACTGGCTAAAGCACCAGGCTAGTGATCCAACGAGCTTGAGGTGACAGAATCCAGCCCACCTGTGACCGGGTGTAAAAACCTTGGAGTCAACTTTATGTACAGAGAGAGTCCTTCAGTGTTGTCACAACCCTGTGCACTTTAAAGAACCCATGAATCCACGGTACAAGACCAGATGGTGGCCGCATGAATACATGCAAACACCTAGTTGTGGGTACAGCAAGATGCAGTAAACTTGGACAAAGTGCTGTGACTATATGTCCCAGTCCATCCCGCTGTGAACTCAGTGCACCTAGTGGCTGCATGAGTTGTATAATCCCCAGGGAGTTGAGATAACTGTGCCATTTGAGACTGAAATCCACTAATGGAAGGAAAACAAAATGCCTTTGAGCAGGTGGTCTGGATATTGTCGCTACATAAATATATATGAATAAATAATAAAATAAATGAATGTTTCAAACAAACACTCACCTGATGAAGAGCCAGGAAGTTGCTGGCGGCTGCTGCATCAAACTGACCACAGCAGTCCACTAGTTCCAGGGAGACCGCACCTGCTAGGTCCTGGAACACCATACAGTTAATGTAGTATGTGTACAGTGTAACACACAGGGGGTACTGACAATAGGGGCAGTGTTACCGGCGCAATAATACTGTCACATTTAAGAAACAGATTGTGCAATTGGTGATAATATACACACACAAAACACATTTTGACAGTTACAATGACAACAGTTGATAAGTTTAAAGAGTGAAGACAGCCTAAACTGGAATTTGTTCAATAACGTAATGGAGGTAAAGAATTCAAAGGAACTACACATCTTAATTTTGGTGTAAATCAACTACATACCTTTCAAACTGCTTCAGGAAGTAACTTTTTCAAAGTATTGTATGCTACCCTAATGTCATTTGTATGTCACATTTAAAACTGACACTCCTGCATGAGCTTCACCATAAGGAAGATATTATTAATATTAAATACAGTGGATATTTAATTACTTAGCCTACATGACATATAATGCAGTCTCTGTTGTTCAACTGAACATAATCCAGGTGATGTCATTTTAGCGACATTTAGAATTGGTTATATATGACATTTTAGACCCCTTCATCAGGAGTTCTCCTGAGGGAGAGGTCTGAAATGACCTCGAAACATTGTGTGTCAAAGAATTAAAGGAAGATTTATCCATAAAAGACCTTGGTCATAATCCAGATGGAAATCTCTGACTCAGGGAAAACTGCGCCAAGACACCATTTGATGCAACAACTAAATTATTCACTTCTTAGAGTATTAGTTACACATCTATGGATTCTGTTTTTAAGCTGCTATTACATACTGTATATTTGTTGGCGAGACAGAGATTGAGACTCTGTGTGAGACACTCGGTGGCCTGGGTCAGATAGTACTTGGACACAGCATGCTGGCTCTGCAAAACAAACAAACACTTGACAATGAAACACTGAACGAAGAAAGATCTTCAACATGTTAAGTATCCAATACAAATATATTTCCAACATTCTGTGTAACTATTATCAAATGAAATCATTTTAACTGACGTTGTCTGATGCCTGACCACACGATCTTGTTAGTCATCTCTTATAACAAGCATGGGTTGCTGAAGATCAATTCTAACCCTGATCTTCATGGGTGTCCAAACAGACACAGAGTTCCTGAGAAAAGACAATGTTACCTTCATCTTCTTGATCAGTATGGCACACTTGTGATGATGCCGGTCCTGGATCTCAGGCCCATCTTTCCCATCCTCTTCCTCATGCCCATCACCTCCCTCGGTGGGCAGCTTCAGCAGGTCCTGAAACAGACAGTAAAGTCAATACACACTTGCAAAGCTCTCTA
Source organism: Haliotis asinina (assembly GCF_037392515.1). Lineage (NCBI taxonomy): Eukaryota > Metazoa > Mollusca > Gastropoda > Lepetellida > Haliotidae > Haliotis > Haliotis asinina. The sequence goes on along the minus strand of NC_090294.1, from coordinate 20,430,561 downwards.
TCAGAGATGGACCTTACTTGCTCATCATTCATAATCTGGTTCATAGACTTCTTATATTCTACATCTGGTGAATTGATCATAGGTCCCTCGTGCATAACACAAGAATTTTGAAACTTTTTAGCTGCCTAGCTAATTTGGACATGAAACGAGGCCATGTACTTACCATCTCCTGTACCAGCCAGTGTGGAGGCGGGTCTGGTCCAGCATGTTGTGACTGGATACGCAGACACTTGCCTAGAATACACAGAGCCTGAAATACAGAGACGTACCTAGTTACAACAACATTACATCATAATCTGAGGTGGTCAACGTCACCTTCCGGTGACGTATGTGCAGAAAAGAAGCAGCCAAGACCAGGAAGGGATTGCAATCTACTTCTTTTAACATTGTCTGGCAAGCCACTCTTTTCGAGCCGTTAGCAATGAGTGCAGGACGTAAGTAGTGCAGGATTAGTTAAAAATGTAGCAATGTTTATTTTGCTATCACTGAAGAGCAAGAGAGTTTACGGATTTCCACTTTTCACTTTCAGCATCAAACTGAAATGATTATGAAATTGAAATCCATAAATGAGCTTAGTCGTAAATAGGTTCTGGACACAGACACTTTCCCTGAGTTTCCAGTGACCGAAATGTGATGAATACCACAACAAATATTGACAAATCACACAATGGAACTCCACCTAAATTGATTCATTGTATGTAAAAGGAAACCTCTTCTACCTGTGCATTATGACTCTAACACACAGACTTTATTCAGCTGAGAGTCATCTGGATTCATTGCAGATTCCATGAAACGTTCACAAGCAACCTCCTAGCCATTCATCAGAATCCTTTTCTGACATACATGCATTCAACCATAGCATCAAAATGCAATGCTGATTTCAAATGATGTTTAAGTGAACGAACCCGTGCCCGAAGACGGGGGATATTCCCACAAAGACTGTGTGCACTCAACAAGCAGGACATAGCATCATCAGCACAGTTCCTGCAAAAAATAAAATCATTGATCACTTAAACTAAACTTTGCATGCTCACCCATCAAAACAATGCTTGAGAATGAACAGTCCAAATATGTTTGTCAGCATGATGGTTGACATCATGGTTGACTGATCTGAGACTGATTGTAGTTCTGTTTCATGGAACTAGTTATATGATATCTATCCCAATTTTAACAAACTGTCACAACACAACATGTATCATCATTTGTGCTGTTGTATCCTTTGTTTTCTTTTTGTCACTTCAAGGTTTGTTTTTTGTTTAACATTTCACTCAGCAATACCCCAGCAAATAATCAAGTCAAGACTAGACAATCCAGTGATCTTTGGCAAGAGCATTGAACAATACAACTTCGATACAATGATATGTCAGCCATGTCAGCAAACCTGACAACCCCATCAGACTAGTCTTCTCTGAAGATCAGTTCTAACCCAGATCTTCACGGGTGTTATATCTCTGGAATCAATGGTGTACATACTGTTTGCTCTCCTCCCACTCCTTCTCCATGTGGGTGTACATTGGAGTTTGGCGAATCAGGTCCTCTACCATCTGGAAAAACACAAGTGGGCATTCAGGTGGAGATGTTTCTATTATTGATAGTTACATAATACTTTTTGGGATTCAAATAGTTTTGATTGACTTTGTCATGAGGATTATGTAGCTAAAGTTAATACCTGATGATTTAAAAGAAGGTCACTAAACAGCTGTTTCAATGCTTTTTCTGAATCCATTTGTTACAGTTCACAAACAGGATATGGTAATTTAGTCACCCGAGCAACACAAGTAAACCTTCGACCTGAGACAACACTATGTTACGTGAAGCTGGGATCAGAAACAACACTATGTTACTTGAAATGATGATAGGCTGAGATACAACACTATGTTGCTATTTGAAGCTAGTGTTTGAGACAACACTATGTTGCTATTTGAAGCTAGTGTTTGAGACAACACTATGTTGTTATTTGAAGCTAGTGTTTGAGACAACACTATGTTGCTATTTGAAGCTAGTGTTTGAGACAACACTATTTTGCTATTTGAAGCTAGGGTTTGAGACAACACTATGTTGCTATTTGAAGCTAGTGTTTGAGACAACACTATGTTGCTATTTGAAGCTAGTGTTTGAGACAACACTATGTTGCTATTTGAAGCTAGTGTTTGAGACAACACAATGTTGCTATTTGAAGCTAGTGTTTGAGACAACACTATTTTGCTATTTGAAGCTAGGGTTTGAGACAACACTATGCTGTGTGGAGCTAGAGCCTGAGACAATACTATGATATGTGAAACTAGAACCTAAGACAATACTATGACATGTGAAGCTAGGGTAAAAGGCAAGACAATGTTATGTGAAGCTATGGTATGAGAAAACAGAATGTTACGTGCAGCAGGAACCTGAGACAGTACTATGCTATGTGAAGCTAGGGCTCGAGACAAGACAATGTCACATGAAGCTAACCGACCTTGAGCACTGATCCCTTGCGTTGATCCTCCAGTTGTTGTAAGCGAGCCTCCTTGGCTTGAACCTGCAGGATCTCTGTCAGGACGTTACCCTGCTCAATCTGGATGTCCACAAACTCTCGCTGGACTGGCAGGCTCAAGTTACGTGTCTATACCATCAATTCATAATAAACAGATTACGAAATATTCAAAATTAATTTGGACCAAATGAACACGATTCCTACCAGGTAAAGCTTACATCATGGTATCCTTGCTGGCTGTACTTTGTATATGGGAACAAGAACTAGACACAACAGCCATTTTGACAACATGAATTATGCATACAGAAATTGTTAAATTCAGTTTCATTTCAACCTGTCAGATCAAATTTCACATCCTTATGAAACAGAGAGTGATCTTTCCCCTTAAAACAACAGGATGTCCATGGTATAGTTTTACTGATGCTGGGTGCCTATGTGAATCGAAGAGTTCCACTGAGAACTAGAGAAGTAAACCAGATAAAAAGTACCTAGGTGAAAACAAAACACCTTCACACTAACACTTTTTCTGTTTGCCTGCTGCAATATATATTCAAAAGAGGTGTCCGCATGTTATTTAATGTAAATTGCACATTTGTACTTATTAACCAAGATTACACTATAAATATTTTCATGTCTTCACAACTAAATATACTGACCTCCTGAAGGCCAAACAAAGTCTGCACATCCACATAAACCTCCTCAGCCAAAGTTGCTGCTTCCCTCAATACCATGACGGACTGAAACAGAGGAATATCATCAAACATGAGTCCATGGCTGTCAGCATCTATCAGCTGTATAATAGCAAACTAGCAAAATTCCTACCACTGACATTTGTCATGATTAATGTAACATCCTAGATGCAAATACTGTTGACTTATTGAGTAACTAGGGTTCTTATAATTAACACAAATCATCTCTTCAAGACAAAGGCCTTAGCAAGACATGCAAGGAGTAAAGGGATCAGTATTTCCATTGTCAAACAGTCAACCAGCCTATAGTCTTTTTGGCTCAAAAGGGGACCGATTAATTGCAGTCTAGCTCAAAAACTAATACATATAACATACTCAATGAAATGCTGATCATAATCAGAACACCATACTCACAGAGTTGGTACGATATTTTGATTATGATCAGCGTTTCACTGAGCATACCGGTATTATGCTTATTTGTTTTTAGAGTTAAATAGCTATTCATCAGTCCACTTTTGAGCCAAATGGACTATAGTTGACATTCTTAAATTGTAATCAGTAAAGATACTCATTACATTAACACACACAATTGAGGCATCTCACTAATATGAACAAACAAATATCCAAATTTGATCCCACTTGATCATTCAACAGCTCTTGGTAACATCTGACTTATCAATGTTACCAGTCTAACTTTATGATTATAACTGTGGTAAACTGTCATGGGAACCAATCATTCTGTTTGTCTTATCATTCAATCAACAACATTCTTATGCTCATTTTAGAAATAATGATTTCAAAATGTTATTTCTACCTACGGTCTTCAACACAATACAGAACAATTTTACAATGTAGAACAAATCCATAAAAACAAAGCATGTAAGTAATGAAAGAAGAATGAGTACCTGTAGGTAGTATGTATGCGCCACGTCTTTCTCCAGCGCTTCTTGTGCCAGATGTCGGAGTACAGAAGCGTGTTTCTTCATCAGTGGCAGGGCCTCCTCCTTGTACTGGAGTTGAATCAGCTTCTCGGTTGCATTCTCAAATTTCTGAAAACATCATAGACACTGATACTTGTGTCAGTCAGGTGTTTGTTTGTTCATGCCATACTCAGCTATATTCCAGTTAAATGAAGACTGCCTGTAAATGTTTGGGCTAGACAAACCTATAATTTAACGTATGACTAACGTCCAATGTGTTCCAGTTATGTAAGCTAGCAAAAAGATCCCAAGCCAATGTAACAAACTAGTCAACCCAGTTGGAAGTGACTGCAGCAATGACAGGTTTTATAATCTAATGACAAATGAATGTCAAATCAATAATCTATCATGTTAGTAAAAACCATAATACTGTATTGCATCACAGAATCCATAGACTGACATGTTAAATTCCTGAGATTATTTTGGATTCACAACATTCAGAAATGTCAATATCAATTAGCTAATTAATTTCCGGAACAACTGCCTACCTCACAGGCAGAGAGTACTCCCTTCATGATCTCTGGGTTGTTGACGTTCTTGTGTTCTTTCAGCAGGATGTCAGCCTGGATACTTGCCAGCCTACCAACAGCCACACATGCATTATTCACTTAAAACATGTAAAATGTTATGCTGATCTGAGAAAATTGATGAGAATTTCTTGTTATTCTTAAATTCAAGCTACATGATTATAACGTTGATGACTTATGGATAGACAACTTGCAGTGGATGCAATGTTTTGGTGTATTGAATTCGCATCCACTGCAAGGAAGAAGTTGTCTGTCCATAAAAGTCTTTATCATCAAACCAACCTCTATAATGCCATTTTATAGAAGTTACATGATTATAACTGAAATAAAATCATGGTGCACAACTTCAAGGTCAGCAATTCCAAAAGGACCTTGGCAGGCAGTTTCACTGAGTGGTAATGCCATTCACTACAACAAAAGCAGCAGTAGCAACAGCAGCAGTAGCAGTAGCAGCAGCACCTACCTTCCTTCCAATTCAGCCAGGATGTATCCGAGGACACTCATCCTGTTAGGTCTCTCTTCATACAACTTGGTGAACTCATTCAGACTGTGCAGCACGATCCTCCTGGCCTGAGAGCAACAATTCACAAGTAAAAAAAAACATCTGTGTCCACCAATGTTTGTGAGTTAGCTGAACTCAGCTATTCCAGATACATTTGGCAGTTATAATACTATTACCCAAATCTGACACCATTAGCATCAGTGTAAGCTGTTGGGTTATGAAGATATGCAATCAACTGGGTCCCGGACCCTGACCATCCTATTCCTTTTTTACCTCTTACATATGTTATTGGTGTCCATCATGTTGGGGTAAGCAAGAATGACAACAGGCTAGATCCATCATTGGCACTGATAAGTGTATGGGAGTTGGTATGTGTGTGGGTATAGAATGGTGGATATGTGACATCTTTTAGAAAAGAAAAAAAAACAAGTGACATTTGATGAAGTTAGTGTGAGTAATTCAGTAAATACTGACAGCTCTCCTGGACTGTCTGTTCTCATAGTCTTGTAGTGTAGCATCCACAATCAGCACAGTAGTGTTGTACCAGAACATCTCGTCTCCGCTGTATGTGTCCTGAAGCAGTAATCAGCAGCCACTGGGTCATCACAGCTTGCAACATGTTCTTGAACCATATCCACTTCTTGCTCATTTGAGAGTAGACTTGCGATTATCATACTTAATCAGAAAAATCGAAAAAATTTTGAACCTTTCTTAGAAAGTGTAGCTAGTCTCAGTAACAGTTAGGGTAAGAAACAAATTCCCTATTTCATGATCAAACAGAACCATCTACTTCATTCCTTTGGGACCTGAAATAGCACTTACCTGTGCCATCCTACACAGGTTGACTGCCTGGCCGTACTGAGCCTCCTCGTATGCCAGTTTGGCCAGCAAATACAGAATCCTGGCTTCCAGAGGCTTGTCCTTGAACTCCTGCAGCATCATCATGCCATTTTTCATGAGTATAGAGCACACTCAGGTATAATACCTCCATTTTTGGATTCAACATTGAGGAATTAAGTATTTAAATTGTAATGTGTACACAAAAACCTAAATCATGTTCCCTCAGGCAAACATCAATAAGAATTTATTGAGATATAACATCACTAGACACAATAATATATACCATTTAAATTATATGTACTGTTTTATATGTAATGGTTTGATGATCCAATGATTGACAGTATGAGCAAATAGCATGAATTAATAAGTCTCCATATATCTACTGTACTAAGATCTTAGAATAATGAAAATGTGTTACACTTAAAGGTGCTGCAAGTTAAACTGTTTTGAAGAGATATTATTTCTGATCTGACAAAGCAGACATGGTTAGAGTAAGTGAGTTTAGTTCTACACCACACTTGGCAATATTCCAGCTATATGGCAGCAGTTCATAAATAATTTCGTCAAGACCAGACAATCCAGTGATCAAGAGCATGACCATCAACCTGTGCAACTGGGATACAATAACAGGTAGTTAACAGAGTTCACCAGGTCAGCGAGCATGACCATTTAATCCCATTAGTCGCCTCTAACAACAAACATGTAGATCAAGTACCACATTTCCACAACACTTTCTCCTTGGATACAGAAAACAGCACTCTTCATGCAACATATGTCATATTTGGGATTTCACTTTCTTAGTAAAGTACAAATTCTAGTACTTTTTTCGGTTGAGTCCCACCTGGGATTCGAACCCGCACCCTCAGAGTCAGGGACCTAATCGCCAGCACACAAAAATGAAAGTCGGACAACTGGTAGTCTAGACTGCGTACTTTGTGTACCCCTCTGATGAGTGTACGCAGTCTAGACTACCAGTTGTCCGACTTTCATTTTTGTGGAAGTCGCGGTGGCTGAGCGGGCTAGGCGGCTGACTTTGTGTGCTGGCGATTAGGTGCCTGACTCTGAGGGTGTGGGTTCGAATCCCGGATGGGACTCAACCGAAAAAAGTACTAGAATTTGTACTTTACTAAGAAAGTGAAATCCCAAATATGACATATGTTGTATTTGACCACTTTCTAAATGGCATCGTGTAATCAGCACTCTTCATGACAGAGCTCACCTTCGCTGCTATGATTGCCTCATTTAAGAATTCTCTGGCCCTGGAGTACAATCCCTGGAAGATATATGAAAATCATATGAAAGATCAAACACATAAGAGACATCTATTGAGGCATTTACAATAAATGATTCGAGACAATAATATTGACTCCTAAACGATGGTCTGTCTTGTGAAATAGCCAAAGACAGTTAGTCAATTATTTCAGAACACGATCTCCTAAGCTGATTAGCCATGTCCTATTACCTGTCTGATTAGAACCTCTGCTGTGTCAGCCCAGATGTCACGGAAGGTGACAGCTCCCAGAACTTTACCCAGATGTGATTCCGCTTCATGGACTTCTTCCAGCTGGAACATTATAATATACTAACACCACCACTGCCAACAACAACAACGACAACAACAACCAGTAAGGGTGGGTGATAATATCAGTTACAATAATCAATTTTCATGACTATGATCAGTAATAAACACCAGATCTTTCTTAAACCTCTACAGATAACAAAATGGCGAACGCCACTGTTGGTGCTTTTTCTCGTGTTCAAAAGTTTAGACTGAAGTTTTCACTTTGGAAACATATTCAACTGATCTCTCATACAGTCACATGACAGTTGCCAGTGGCATTGTTTCACAAAGAGGAAACAATAATTTCATTACCTTAAACCATGTGTTACACTTTCACAACATATTGCAATACATACACCAATACGTCAACACAAATCACAACATGCTGCAATAAGGAAAGATTGTAAATACCTAACCCTAAAAACCAGCTACTGGATGTTTCACCTACGTCTCCACAAAGGCTGCATACCTTCTCCACAGTGAAGCCTGGTGTTCGCGGAGTGGGCCCACGCTTCTGAGCATGAGACTCCTGTGCTAGTTGAGCTAGTGTTGCCTTGACCCTCATCTCCTCCCTAGCAACCTGTGTCTGCTTTTCTTTCATGAACGCAATCTCTTCACGAGACCTGGATAAACAAAAGAACTTGTGTTAAAAGGTTTGCAGGGAAAGAGCTGGAATTTTCATTTAATACATGCATTTGAAACAAAGCTAATCAGTCAGTTTCAGAGAAATTTCCTCATCCAATAAGAAGTGGTATCACATGAAAAGAAGTGAATGCTTCAAGCCTAAATACCATTTTGCAAGCATTATGTCATGATACACAATTTCAAACCTAGATTATTGTAACGTATTTCTGTAAAGAGGGTGTCTGCTGAAAAGTCTAAAGATTTTTATAGCATCAGAACAGCAACCAAATACAACATGGTCAAAATGTAAAGAAGGTAAGGTATTTGAGAGAATTATACATGCTAAACAGTGAGTCAAGTTCAGTAAACAAAACTGACTATGAACGAAAACCAGTAAACCTAGTTACTGTCAAACTGTTTAAGAGGGAGTGAGATTGGCTTTATGCCACTTTAGCAATATTTCAGCAATGTCATACCAGGGGACACCAGAAATGGGCTTCATACATTGTACCCAAGTGGGGAATAGAACCCGGGCCTTCGGGTGATCAGCAAACACTTTAACCCCCAGGCTACATCCCCAGGCGTATATCTACTGTGAAATATATGAACTGACAAGATTCCAATGACAATGAAATACTCACTGAGCCTGGTCATCCTCACTGATGTGCATGGGTGAGATGATCTTGTCATGGAAGCTGACACCAGCTTTGAGGTCCAGCTGCTGACACACCTCCATACTCCTGGACAATACATAAACACATCAGTCTCCTCATCCCATGCATCCCAGCGATAATACTTCAGTCCATTCAATGATTCATCAAAGTGGGTGTTACACAACCTCTCCTCTATACTGACATGCTGTCTTGTGAGAGTGAGCAAATGAGTATATTTTGACACTGCTCTTAGCCAAATTCCAGCAATATCAGAGAAATGGGCTGCACACATGTGGGGAATTGATCCCGAGTTTTTGGCCTGACGAACAAACACTTTAACCACTAGGCTACCCCACCACCCCTGTCTGGTGAGAATCATGTGCCAGCAGACATCCAGTGATTGGTATTACATGCAATGTTCCACACTACTGGGATGGGACACAATGAACATGGTCTAGGAACCTGACACACTGCTCTGTTTCAACCTTACATGACAAATATAGTTAACTGTTGCTCTATTCAGACTGAATCCCCATGTTGTTTCCTAACAATTGTTTTGCATTGTTGTTTAAACCCACACTCAGCAACATCCCAGCCATGTGGCAATGGTCAGTAATAATCGAGAATGTACCAGACAATCCAGTGACTGACATGTGCATCAATCTACACTCCTGGGACACGATGACATGCTTCAACCAAGTCAGCAAGCCTGACCACCCAGTCTCTTATGACAAGCATGGTTTGCTGAAAACCAAGTCTAATCCAGATCTTCACAAATATGTTTCTTAACAAAGAGTTCCACACAGGTACAAAATATTGGTTACCTGACATGCACAAGTATGTGCAGAGCGTTATTGGAGATGATGCTTCTGGACAACATATCCTGGAAGGCAAGGATGGGGAGAGACAGGTGGGTATATCCCAGCTGTTCTAGCATCTTCATCAGAGCATCCAAATACTCAAGGGTCAACATCTGTCATAAACAACAAGTCCTGGGTGAGTAAGACTTCACACCTTTTTTACAAGTCAGCACAAGTCTTGTCAGACTGTCTAACCAATGTGAATTACATTAAAATCTAGCAGCATATTACTCTTGCACAGTCTGACAAACAATGATAATTTAAGCTGCAGCTACCTTTAGAATTCACTTTCAGATATTTCATCTCTATATGCTCAAGGATGCATTTTCTAAATATGTTGCAAGATTTAAATAGCAACACGTACAGTCACTAACAATTATTCAGTTCATATGCAACCTTTATAATATATAAACAACCTGGGCCTTTATTCTAGAAACATTCGTAGCCCTGGAATTCTTAACTTTGATCGTAGCCAATGTGTTAAGAATGGGCTTAAGAAGTTCGTAGGGCTACGAACATTTTGAGAATAGCTAGCCAGAGCAATAATTGCAATGTTTCTTGAGTGATTAAGTTTAATGCCAACACAGATACTCACAAACAAAACATTTGATATATGTGTTAAAACTGCCCTTGGAGCTGAAGGGATTGGTGGGAGTCAGCTTAATCATTTAAGTTATAGTACTGATTTCTCAAAGTGTAAATGGTGGAGATTATGGACTGTATATATAGTCTGTTTGCTTAAAGTGGACCAATGAAACATAACATACTCAATGAAACACTGATCATAATCAAAACATCATACCAACTCTGTGAGGTTTTTGCAGAATTTTCATCCTAATAACAAGAAAGTTGTTTAACTATCTATCATTAAAATATTGACACAGTTCACTGTTTATTACGAGGGAGGAGTGCAGAGAACGGCAAAGCCAGGTGTTTGAGAAGCATGTGCACAAAGGCCGAGAAAGTTATTTATTCATTAACCTGTGCTATACAGTCTCCATGCTTTCTCGCACAGATGACTGTGCCTTTCTCTGCACTCTCCCTCGTAACAAATAGTGAACTGTGTCAATATTTAATAATAGTTTGTTAAACAACTTTTTTATTTTAAGGAAAGATATTCTGCAAAATACTCACAGGGTTGGTATGTTGTTCCGATTATGATCCGCATTTCATTGAGCATGTTACGTTTATTAGTTTTTGAGCAAAACTGCAATTCATCAGTTCGCTTTTGTGCCAAACGGACTATAAAAATGTGTTGCTTAACTAGCCCAATCTCAATCCAACTTACTGGTTTCTGCAGTGTTTCAGTTGTGATGCTAGTCTTGCTCAATGTCTCCTGCTTGAAGGCTTCCAGCATCTGAAAAGTTGGAGTCACTTCACACTCATATACTGGTAGATGGCAAAACCTGTCCCCTGAATATCGGAGCCTGTTGGGTGAATGCCATTATTGGCTCAAAGTAAAAACATGTCATTGTAAGTTTTTGTGATGGATCTACACTGAATAATCAGTGATGAGTTACTCAAAAACCCTAGAACTACAGACAGGGGGATTATTCAAGGGGAACATCATCAACTGAGTTCCTTGTTCACTGGATCTCTTAACACCAATACAGTCAAGATTGAGAAGTTTCTTCACACTCAGCATATTGAAATATGCAAATGTATCATGACTGCAGTCTTCAGGACTAAGAACCGGCTCTTGGTTCTGATTAATAAAACTGTTGCTTTCTAGAGTGATTTTATGAAATAAATCTATCAAGAAAATAGGCTGAGTCAAAGAAATTGTGTTGATATGCAGTTCAGCGTAGGTAGGAATGTTTGAATCTCTCCATATCATTTGACTACATGAGATTTAAGTAGAAATTTAATCAACAGTTGAAAGGTTTCAAATGTTTACCTCATCAGGAACATCATACACAGCCCATTCCTCTGTCGTCGAAGGCAGGGCATCAAGGGGACCCTTCCTCTTGGGTTTTTCCCTAGGAACCTGACAGGAGTCAATGGAATGGAAGAGGTCATGGTGAAATTGAGTTCAATGTCATTCTTGAGAATATTTTGCTCATATGATGACGTGCATTCATGTGAATATGTATTTGCGGCTGCTTGTACTAGCCCAACCTTAGGCAGCTTTTTTGGTGCTAGTTCAGTGAGATACCATGCCACAGTTAAGCAGCAATACCCTACTCAGACACATTACATTGACTCCAAGCCGACCAGTCCTTGTTGTATCCATAATGTCGAGCACCAGGCGGGGACCAGAAACTACCATATTTTTACATCTTTTGGTGTGACATGCCTGAGGATCAAACTATGACCTTCAGCTCCCCATGTGAGCCCTGTAACCACTACACCATGCAGGCGACCCGAAATCACGACAGAAATTTGAGTAGTTGTCTTCTTTGGAAACTTCTGATGTCATGGAATCATCCTTCCATTTATTGCTGGCATTTCACTCAAATTCTACGTGAATACTGGAATATCTGAACTTGAATAACTTCTTTCCATAACAAATGTCCAAATGGTTTTTGTTGATGTAGAAATTGTGAGTTTAATCAAAGACAAAACTAATCATCTTACATACTGCCTTGTATATCCTTTTCTCATCAACTATGAAATACACGACCACTCTTTCCTATCTGACTGAGAAAATCGTGTGATGAATACAAAGTGTGCTTACTGAATCCATACATGAGGTGATAGTAAGGCAACAATGGTCGTAAGACAGTGCTATACTTTAATACTGACTTGAGAACATCATCACACGAAGACAGCATAGCAGAAGGTGACCCATACCTTTACACAAGTTGCTTGGATGATATCTATGGAAACTTGAGGCAAAATCCAGCTAGCCATTTGTCTAGGTCTCACCTCTTTGTCCTTCTTATCCTTCTTGGCATTAGCAGACTTCTTCCCTGCTGCGGCACTGGCATCTGGTGGTGGGTTCTTGGCCAGTTCCTTCATCACTGGACCAGCAGCAGCTACGCACACCTACATCATCAACATTTAGATCTGCAGATTTGGAGACTCTTATATAACGTGTCTATCAGTTTCATAAAACTAACTGAAGAGTCATGCTAAAAGTAGTATTGAAGCAGTTTCAGTGATTTGAGGAAAGTGAATGCATGGTACATGACACAAACCTTCCACAGCTGCATCAAGTATCCATAAGCCAATAGACAGATATCAGCATAGGCCGGGGAGTTCCTTCCATGGACATCAGCCAGGATGACATGGGCCCTGATCAGGGCATCAAGCTGACTTATGTCTGTCAGGTCACTGATAGTCAGGGCAGGGTTGGCTGGCAGCACACCTGAGAAGTGATCAGACAAGACTCTCAGGCAAAGACCACCAATAGAGGTGTTGTGTCTTACTGGACACTGACTTTCATATTGTTATGATACCATTCTGGCCTAGAATTTCAAAGACCTCCTAACAGTATGATAGCTGTAAGTGCCATACACAAACATTAACTTAAGACTATCTTAGCACAAACAGAGCTTCAAAAATCTAGACTCAGAAGTCTATACAGTTGTAATCCTTTAATATCTCTGTAATAGAACTAAAGAAAGAGATGTATTTAAAAAATTTATGACCTGTGCATAACATATTTCCCAGTACTGACCTATCTCTGCCTGTTTGACAACAGGGATGTAGTCTGCTGGGTTGATCTCACTGTCACTATCACTGACGTCACTGCGCACATCAGACACTTTACTCAGAGTGTCTGGTGTCTTCTTCCCTCCATCAGGGGACTTTCTACCAGTCTTGCCTTTAGCTGAAGACTTTCCTGGCTTCTTCTTTTCTCTCTTTGCTACAATCAAATAATTATTCAAAATGAAAATATAACTAAACAATGAAGACAGCATCACATTCTACATGTAGCCCACATATTGTAGTCACCAACCAACATAAAGGAAAGATATTTTTCCTCATGCAATGACCACAATTTAGATTAGATGTTCATATATTAAAACTGTGAGTCAGTGAGTTTAGTTTTACACTCCACGGCAACATTCCGGCAGTTGGTAAATAATGGAGTCTGGACCAGACAATCCAGTGATCAACAGTATGAGTATCGATCAACGCAACTGGGATATCATGACATGTGTCAAGTCAGAGAGTCTGACCACCCGATCCCATTAGTTGCCATTTACGGCAAGCACGGGTTATTGAATATCAGTTCTAACCCAGAACTTCACGGGTCTCTATTGAAATAACAGTATTACTTCCCAGTGACGCCAGCCCACCTTTCACTTGTCCTTTTTTTGTGTCACCTCTCTGTGCTGGCATCTTCTCAACTGCTCCTGGAGTTGACAATACATTGAATGTCATGGTTTCAGTGTGTGATCACTACAAAATACCACTTCCACAAATATTGAAGCATTAGTCCGCGAGGACTGCAGCAAACCAGATTAATACTTAAACCCTTATCTGCAGATCCATGCTTGGCAAAGTGGTGAAATACTGTAGGGAAATTGAAGTGTTTTAGATTACTGAATCACCAGTAACTTATTTGTTTCTGTTATTTTATCCTTTATCTTAAAATCATGAGCTCAATTTATAATGAAGGCAATCATGATTGAGCGTGGCCCAGGTAACCAAGTGACTGATATCATGAACAAAGATCCACATAATTATATATTACTATATTATATTATACTATTATATGAAATCAACCCTTTTCCTGAATATAACCACTAATCTCTTTGGTCACTTCACTTCACATGAGCTTCTAACCCAGATTACCCATGTGAAGTGTATGAACTCACCCTCCTGCTTGTCGCCCCCAGCCTGCATGTTGAGAAGGATGTCTATGGCCCACTCTATCTGGTCTATGGTGTCCTGCAGGGGGAAGTCGTTGACATACAGCCACTGGCCGAACTCGATCAGATAGTCCACCTTCAGCCACTCGTTGCTGGGGCTCTGAAATGCATGGCAGCATATTGACTGAAGGTGTATGGTCAGATTGTCAGGTTCTGATGTGTCAGTAATGCTGCGAGTACTAAGAACATACTGGCAGTTACATTCATTGACAGCTTTCACTGCATTTAGGTAGGTAATACAGCATAAGGGGTGGTCTAGTAGGGATGGCGTAGCCTAGTGGTAAAAGCATTTGCTTGTCACGTCGAAGACTCGTTTTTGATTCCCCACATGGGGAATACTCATAAAGCATAGAAGGTCTTTACACTGAGGGACTCCACTGTATTTAGGTGAGTCATAGTGTATACAAGCAGGTCACTTACATTGAGGGCCTCCACTGCATACTGGTAGGAGGACATCTGCTCAATGGTTTCCTTGGAGCTGAGGGCAACTCGTCTCCACATGTGGGCCACATAGTCCTCACTCTCATCCTGAAATACAGTTCGATAATTACATAAGGCTGCTTGAGAAGATGATAATAGTGTACATTTACAGAATGATCATTTAACTCAAGAAAACACTTTCAAGACAACCTTGGTAGACTTGTTCATGGAAAGTAGGAAAAACAATTTTCTGGAGGTAATAAGAATTTCAGTCAAAATCCTCTTGGCATTAATAGGTGTATAGGTATGTTTATCATAGACTGAAGAATGAACACAATTACATTTCCCTTCAAGTACATAAATCACTAAGCTGAGTGCACTAGATGTGACCATACTTGTGAATGTTTGTACCAAGGCACCATACCGGTATGTGACCAGATATTTCCAGGCTATGTTTAAACCAACAGACTGTTACAAGCTGATTGAATGAGGTCAGATTGGCAGATTGTTTCACTACACATGAAGCAGTATATAGCATTCCAGCTATAGAATGGCAGTGTGTACTTAACCAAGTCTTGTCATATGGAAACCAGTGATTGATGTTATGAGCACCTATCCACATTATCATAATAACATTCTAAATTACTGCAGTAGACAAAGTGTTTGGACCCCTTTGTGGAACAGGGGCTACCCTACACCAATGAGGAACGAATATCCAAACAGCCAAAGTACCTGAAGCACTGCAGAGTTCAATGATATACTAAGACAAGGGCTATGGCCGAACCAGGAAGTATATCTCAGTTCAGTTCAGGTTTTTGGTTAAGCTTTCAGTGATTGAGTGAGTGAGTTTAGTTTTAAGCTACACTCTGCAATATTCCAGCCACATGGCGGCAGTCTGTAAATAATGGAGTGTAAAACAGACAATCCAGTGACCAACAGCATGAGCCTTGATCTGCCCAAATGGGAGCCAATGACATGTGTGAACCAAGTCAGCAAGCCTTATCACCTGATCCTGTTACTTGCCTCTTATGACAAGCATGGGTTACTGAAGGCCAATATTCTAACCTGGATCTTCACAGGTGGGTGATGTTTCGAAGAACAAATACAAATTACAGAATCTTGAGTTCACAAAGTGCTGAAAGGATGTGCTAGGTTTCTGTTGTGGATCTCAAAATGTGAAAAAGTAAAAGTAACAGAACCAACCCTCAAGCTCCAGCAGACAGCCAAATTCAAGTTGAAAAGAAACTATAGCATGCATGCAGTCAAACTGCATATTTCATAATTGTACAATATTTGAAACAATTCAATGAATCACAACCCAACCAAATGACAAAAAGGCTAAAAAGGTAGTGTAATATTGACATGATACAAAATAATGCACACGACAGATCTACTCAACAAAACTATGTTGAATTTCCATACGAATGTTGCGAAAACGTGCAGCTTATGAATATGATGTGTGTTCAAATGGAACTTTGTCATCAACATCATTATCAGAATCATCATGCAATTTTATGTCCACATCAAGAAACATTATGGAAGTCGCTTTCACCTTTTTTTGTGGAGAGGTGTAATTTTGTAATGAGGATAAATATATTCATTCAAATCTTTGACACAAAACATTCATATATTTTAACCTACCCTTGGTTACTCATGGTAGCTCAAAGTTCTCTCTAGTAGCTATTTGTGCTACAATTCCTATACTGCATACCAAACAATGCCATATACCATTCACGAATTCCAGTACCCAGACATACGAGTATTGCATCAGCGTTCATTTCAGAAACAGGAAAAGCGGAGCCATTTCAAAAATAGGAAAAGTGGGGCCATTTCAGAAATAGGAAAAGTGCAAATGACACTAACCTTCACAAAATGATGGGTCATTGATGAAACCAGTGAACACTCAAACATTCAAAACAATTCATTAAACTTGGTCCCATTGTATTCTTTCATTACTCTGAATGCTTTCATTATGGCTATGTAAAACGTACCGGTAACTTCATGTAGCCAGGACAAGTACAAGCTTAAAGCCAAATGGGCCTGGTAATTGGCCCAGTCAAAAAACGTCACATTGAAAAATGGCCTATTCTTTAAGAATGTAATTAAAAAAGAATTTGTATGTATATGCCCCTAGGATGCCTTCTAAAATGAACACTGTTACATCCTTTTTCTGGATGAGATAACCAACACCAAGTTTACATTCACCAATCTACTAGCAGCAATGTTTTTAAAAATATTTTTCACCAGTATCTCCTTATACAAGTATCAAAACTAGATAGGCAGGTAATGCGTACAATGTAAATATACGCACCTAGGTTAAATTACTTAGATAATCTATAATCATAATAATTGCAGTATTATTAAAAATATTTCATTCCCATACTAACATTGTATAAAATTGAACTTAGAAAGTCTTCTATTGTCCCTATATTCACATCATGTTGTTTACAGACATCCGTCTTGTTTTCCAATAACACCAACACCTTTAAGCAGTGACAACCATGTGACAACTATGTGATAACCTTGTGACAACCCGCTATGTGGTATATCTCACCATCAATACTTTCCATATTTCAGCTTCCTCCTTTGTAGCAGGGGTGGTTAAATAAGAGCTACATATCATTCATATATTGTAAAAAATAACCTGACATACAGACAGAAAAGAAACGTAAATTCTAACCTCCCACTGCCACAAGAAATAAAACAAAAACTACAAACACTACTAGAATATCAACATCTGAGCATGTCCAGATAAATCGGACATCATTTTCTATAAGTCATCCAGAAAATAAAAAAGCTTTTAGATACTTCAGGTTATTGAGAACATCATTTGCTTGCATGTAAATTGAACCATCTGGTTCACAGAATGCAGAAAAGATCATGGAAAAGAATACAGAAATGTTATTCTCATCATTAAAAATCATTACAAATTAAATAAATGAATAATAAATGCAATATTCATGCTAATGCCATGTTTTTTAAATTTGGATGTGATGCAAACAATATATTTCTTTTAAAAAAAAATCACAATTCCAAACGATTTCCAAACAGTAAAATCTGTGTAAAATATTTTTCAAGCCAATCACATTGCTGCTCAACAACAAATTGTTCCCTCTCCACTATTTCATAGGCTTCTGGTAGTTCCAAGTGATGATGGTATATACAAATGGCATATACACTATATTTAGGATCTGCCATTTGAAACTTAGTATGTACCATGTTTTAAAAGATATATGGAATCTGCGGAATGCTGAATTCTTTCACATTTACAAAGAACACTAATAATATTCTTGCCATGAAAACACTAAGGGAAAAATCAGTTTCCTACCTTGAACTTTTGAATATCCATGTGAACAGGTCGACCGAGTTTAGCTTTCACCATTACTCGGTGCTTGAAGATCAGACTGTAAACGCAATTACATCATTCTACATGAACTAGGTTATAGTATTACAATTTAGTAACTTTCATGAAAAAAGTTTATCTTGATGGAAAGATTGTCAATCTGGACTTCATATTTATCTGATTTTGATACAAAACATTTTCAATTTCAAATTTGTGCTCTGATTACAGGATTTGAAAAAAATCATATGCCAACTCACAGTCTGTGTTTTGTCCTTGGCATATCATTTACAGCCTGGTCCATAGACTGCAGTGCCATCTCCCATTCTCCCTGAAACAAATACCACAATACAATGACATATTACTCACCGACACAACTCCATTGACTGAGTTTATTCCTACCACCCACTATTAATAATTGCCAGTTCTTCAATAATGTTTGAGTCTGTCAACATTATTGTTATAATATTGGCAACACCTATTTTGCTGCTTCATCTTTTCATGATCACCTAACTTAGTCTCAAAATCAACCTCTGAGAAAAAGTCCAAGAGCAGTACAACAATCATGGGGTTCTTGTCAACTTCTGTAAAGCCCCAGAAACCCTAGAGAGGAAAAATCATTATCTCCATAGGCAAGAGCTGGTTAAAATATGTGATGCAGAAAGTTACTCACCTTATCTGCATAGGACTGGAACAGAACTCCATACAGTGCTGCGCGTAAAGTCAGATCTTCCTCTGGGTTGCCAATCAATGCAGCTTTCTTGTCCTTGGCATCCTTGACCTCCTTGTTGTCCTTGACCTCTTTGATGTCCTTGACCTCTTGGTCTTTCACTTCCCCTTCTTTCTGTTCTTGAACTTCATCCTTATCATCAGTTTTATCCTAATGTTAAAAAGTTTATAATTCAATATTTCTCTGAGTCAACTTAAATGTTTACCAGCAGACATGTTGTACACATTCTGTGCCATGCAGGAAACCTATTCCACACAAACAGGATAGATTTAACTTTTAGAATTGATGCAATAACTACCTCCTTCTTTTGTGGTTTCTCAGCTGTTGCTGCGATACACTGAAGGATGACTCTGATTGGTTCTTTCAGAAGCTCTCGTTCTATTGGCTGACCAACCAAGGGGAGACAAGCGTTCCAGTAATGTCTTGCTGCTGTCATCACAAGCTCGTAGTTGTTCGCATTTCGGGCAAATCTAGGGGAAAAGCAATATTACAATTAAAAAAAGTAGCATAAAATGTAAACTGTGCTTCTGAGAGGTTAGAAACCTATTTAAGTTATTTTGCATTATTACTTTTCAGAAGGTATAACATTTGAAGATAGGAACATGGAAAAGTTATATAATTTTCATATTTCTCATACAATAGGAACAGCAACATTAGCACATCCCAAGAAAGCACTGTGACTTGTCCTCATCGAAAGAATCACTTAAAGACCAAGGTCCTGTTTCACAAAGCAATCATAAGGTTACAACCTGTTGTAACTATAGTTTACCATAGGTTTATGAATGTCATAGCACGACGAATGCTTTGTTTATCGGGACCCGGTAAATTTTACACTTTCTTCAGTTTAGTTTTTGTATGAAGGTATGTAACAACATGATGCTTGTGTGTGTACCTTGAGCTGTTGAGGAAAGCTTCCATGGCTTCTCGGCGGAGCTGATTCTTGCCTCCCATGTTCTCTATGAGGCTCTGACCCTGAAGGCCACTGGCGTAACTCAACATCTCCTGCTCAACCATGTACCTGTGACTGAAAACAACAAAATACCTTAGCATCACCTAGAAATATTTCATCATACTTCTAAATTGCTTTTTATAAAATATTCTCAGACAAATTCCTAAATGCTAAAACATGGGCCCGCACTTAATGATTAGCCATATACAATTGAAGCTGTGAAAACCAGCATCTGTCCAGTCTGGCAAGTTGTCAACTCCGGCATAAAATCTCAGTCCTGTCCATGGTTTGTACTTTTATCATCAGCTTTATAATCCGGCACATTTACTATACTGGATTATTTATTTACTTAGTCCCAATGAGTGCCAGTTTAGAAAGCCTCCACTGTACCGTTAAACACCATACAATGTGTAAACGTTTGGTCTCTGTAAACGTTTGGTCCCTGCAATAATGGGTTAAGGGGATTGAAATGTATTTGTTGATTCTCACCAGATCTATATCCGAACTATGTTGGTCTGAACATTATAATTTCATCAGCACCTCAAGGAATACCTACGCCTCTATTTTCTTTCCCTTTGGTGAGGTTCCTCCCTCAGCAAATTTCAGCGCCTGTTTGCTGCATCTCATGACAAGGTTATGATGTTTGACAAGGTAGGCCTGGTATGTGAGACGGGACCAGATCTGTAGCTCTATAAACTTGTCACTCCACTTACAGTCCTCAACCATTTGTACTATCTGTGCAAAGAAAGAAAACAGCATGGGCAAAATCAGATTATTAAAGTTGATAATAACTGCATATCACATGACATTCCATGACAATATTTAAAAAAACACTGACAGATACATTTATAAAAGTATACATCAGCCTCTTTGTGATCAGTGTTTGTGACTTTGTCCCTCGGTCATTGTTTATGGTTGAAATGAAGGTTCAAATATCAAGGCTTTTTAGTTTTGACGAAGTTAAAACATTGCTATAAATTATTGGATAGTGGTCCAGTGTTCTTTCAATACTGTCATTAATATTGCAGGTAAATCATTTACATTTGTTGACAAACAAGTCACAATGAAAAAGTGGAGGAAAGTTTAAGCAATGATCAATGTATAGCTTCTGGATCAAATGATAACAAGTCATTAGAATGAGATACTGGAAACCAATGCATACATAGCATGCACTCATTGCATACTGCAATCCAAATTCAGTGCATGACAGAATTACCAATGATAAATGGCTACAATGATAAACGGCACTTTTTTAGATACTGGGAATCGACTCTGCACTGATTCTGTTGTCATGGTCAGAATATAGCATTTTACTTACATCTCCAATGAAAGGTGTTTCCTTGAATTCCATAATCCCATTCTTGGACAGACACAGCATTTCTGTGGCAACAATAGCTCGGGTCATGGGCCTCTGGCCTTCGTTGTTGTGCTAGAAACAGGAAAACATAAGGAATTTACTTCAAAAGACGTCAGGAGTGGACTTTACAGACTGCACCTATGTGGGGAATCGAACCCCAGGCTTTGGTGTCACAATGGTACCTCACCACCCCTGTCTACACAGTAATGTGACCATGTTCGAAATTTGCCTAAGTTCACTATGCAGTAATAAGTATTTAGTGGGATAAGAATGGCAATGTGACCTTATAGTGCCTTAAAGACATCTCTGTATACTGCCCAGGGAGTTGACATATAAACACATGGCCTAGAGCACAATACAATACCCATTTCTTTCATTATAATGTCTTTTTACTATTCAGCGTATGTACCGTAAGACAATATATAATATAAGTTGAAGACATATCTCACAAAAATATCCATGTCTTCCTGTACAAAAATAATTATCATCACCCATGGTCCATTTCTGGAAACATTTCTGCTCGAAAGCCCCCATGTTTAAAAATCATTCAATGTCTAGCAATAGATGGTTTTATACAAAGCCTACCCCAAACCTAACCCTAAACCTAACATAATGTTAATCTAAACCCTAAACCTAACCCCTAACTCCTAGAAATAATCATAATAAATAGATTACATTTCAACTGGGGGTTACGGGTGGAACTCTTTCCCCATTTCTGAAGTGACATATAGTAACATGTGAGCCTATCTAGTCAACATGGCAACTGACAAGTCAATAAACACATCTTACAAATATCCTGATGCTGTTTCATCAGAAACTATGACAATAATTACATCATCATCAGTGCCAAGGTTCTTGCTGATCTGTAGCTGTGCCATCTGTTTCGCGTACACCCAGGTCTGTAGAAGTGGAAGACGAATAGAGATCGGCACTACATCCTGTGGGTTGTCTCCCCTGGTCACTTGGATCACATATTCACACACCTGTACAAAACATTGAAAATACTTAGCTTTCACGTCAAGTAAACTGACACAACTACTTCAAATCTGACAACATTTACCCACACAGTAAAAGTGACTATGACAGATATTTTATTCAAATTTTCTATTGAATATTTGTTTCTTTTGCTCAGACTGAATCTGGCATGATGAACCAGCTTTAACCATTAGGTTACCCCACTGCCTTCATCTTTTTGAACAATATTCCAGTTATAGTATGATATGTCTGCCTAATGTGGAAGGAAATTTCAACTGGGGCCAATTACAATAGAAGTCACATACTGACCACTTGGGAAAACCCATAAGCAATCATAGAGTTGAAAAGCCCCAAAACAATCAGACCAAATCTGGATTCAAACCCATGATCATTAGTTTCTAAATGCCCAAGGGAGGTAACTCTGCAATGGAAAAGGCAACACTTTTGACAGCTTTGTCACCTGTGCTGCCAAGAAATTTAATTAACAAAACCGCCTTCTTTCACAATGGACAATGTTTACCTCAATTGCTTTCTTCAGATCTGGCAAAGCATCAGGGCTGACAGTGGCAGTGTAAGGAGTCTTGCTCTTGTTGCTGGTGACTGCACTCTTCCCTTTATTTTTGCTGGGAGACTTGTCCCCTGGGGTCGGGGAGAAGGACCCTTCATAAACCTCTTTAGGAGGAGGCTCGGGTATCCAAGGCTTGATGAGGCCCACAGACAGGGCATTACAGATGTTCACAAGCATCATGGTTTCTCTGTAACAGACACAAACTGATCTCAGCAAGCTGTTATTTGAATTATTTTATTGGTGTATTTCATCAAGTAAAGTAAAATGGAACATACACGTGTCCCCTACCATGATATTGATGGAATATTGCCACAGGGCTGTAAACTAAACTCTCTCATTCATTCTTTTTGCCTGAATAATCCATTTGAAAATCATAGATACACCATTTGACTCTTTCTCACTCATTTCTCTAGGCCTGGTGAAACAATTTTCAAGGACCATGTACGTCTGTTGAAACAACATGACAAGTGAGGTACAAGGTAAGCAGTCGAAGTTACCACTCTTGGCTGTAGGGGGCCCTATGGGGCCCTGTTTGGGTGGTGTCACAAAACAAAAACTGTTGTAGATATTTAAAATGGACATTTTAATGCTTATATGTACCCCAAGGAGGACTTCTTCTGAAAAAGAATCACCCACTCTCTCTTTATTGCCTGAATAATCCATTTGGAAACCATAACAATATTCACGGTGGTTTTTTGTAGTTCTTGCTGCTTAACACCACACTTAGCAATATTTCAGCCATGTGACCAGGTCTGCGATAATATTTAATTCTCCAACAAACAATCAAGTGATTGCCAATTAGAACACCAGTACACACAAGTGATCTGCAAGGACAAGAAATAACCCCATCTGTGAGTTTGACCACCAGATCCATCATGCCACTTAGCATAGGTTTCTGGGGATCCTTTACACATGATAAACCGGCTGCACTAACCCTGCATGTCCCACTGCCTTCAGGCCATCCAGGATGGTGGAGAGTGTGTCAATGACCTCCCTGTGTCTGTCCTGCGTGAACACATGGTTGTTGTAGTTCCAAATGTAGGCGGCTCCACTACACACCAGCCATGGCTCCTCCAGCTCCACGCCGAGGGTGAGGCCACGGAGGAAGGAGTTTGTAGCACACTCTGACAAGGACCTGATCCAGTCACTGGTATATAAAGAGATCAATAGGTTCATGGTGCTTATCTGCATCTGCTAAATTTTCCAATGTAGTAACTCTTTTTTGTCTAAACTTGAAACAATAATTCAAGGATATCAACTGCATAGAATTGAAATGAAAATAAGTGAAGGATTGAGCTCAATTTACATACAGATAAAGTAAATAACTGAACTGGGTGTACATACAGATAAAGTGAAGGACTGAACTGGGTGTACATACAGATAACGTGAAGGACTGAACCTGGTTTGCATATGGATAAAGTGAAGGACTGAACTGGGTTTACATATGGATAAAGTGAAGGACTGAACTTGGTTTACACATGGATAAAGTAAAGGATTGAACTAGCCTTACATATGGATAAAGTGAATTACTGAACTGGGTTTACATATGGATTAAGTGAGGTTCTTAAATGGGTTTATGGCAGTGTCATATTTTTTCATTTCATTTATGATAAATACAGTACTGTCTTTAAACAGTTTGGTAGTGGTAGTTTTATTGTATTAAGTTTCTATTTGAGTCTGGCATTTGTCTCTAGCTTCATTGCCCCAAGCTGGACCTGGGCTCAGCTGTATTCCTGTGGGAGAGCAGGGTGTTCTTTTGCTCCTTACTCAGAGGGCAGGTTTTTGTTTGATCTTTTATTGACCTTGTTGTCTATTTTTCTTCGCTTACATCAGCATTTTCTTTTCTTCGCATTTCAAATTAGTCTACCACCAACATCACACAAGAAAGGCACCTAGATTTCTCGACCATTTGACAGATGTCTTGAGCTCTCCTTTTTGCTCTACAACTGCTGTCTGTTCAAGGTTAGTGAAACTAAATCATAAACATAACATAGGTTCTATTATTTAAGTAGGGTTACATTATAACCATCATTCTTGTTGAGGCTAAAATATTGTGTGACGTGATGGTATCAATGCGTTTTAAGAATAGTGTAAGTCAAGTAATATTTACAAGCATAATTTTCATTTTTAAGTCATAAAGGTTATTATTATTATTGTTAGCCCAGGTGGTGGAGGTTAACCCTTTTGGTGAAACCTCCATGCATATGAATCAATGATCATAATAATGTTCAATACAGTCCAGTGTCTTTGACTTAGATGTCAAGAGAAACATAAGGGAACAAAAGGTGTCTGGACTTCTGTAACTCACCAATACTCTAACCATTCTGGGTCCTCCTCTGGTTTCTTGGCAACATATCCCTTAGGATGCTTACTCTTGTCCTCTGGGGGTATTGGTTGGTCATTCAGTTGGACTCCCTCATTGCGGAGGAGGTGGACCATTGCCTGAAGAGATATGATCAAACTACTTCTCAACCATTACTATTGAGTGAGTGAGTTTAGTTTTATGCCGCACTCAGAACTATTCCACCTATATGGCGGTGGTGTGTAAATAATCGAGTCTGGGCTAAAGATTCCAGTGATGAACAGCATGAGCATCGATCTGCAAAATTGAGAACCAATGACATGTGTCACCCAAGTCAGCGAGTCTGACCACCCAAACCTGCTAGTAGCCTTTTATGGCAAGCATGGGTTGCGGAAGATCTGTTCTATCCCAGACCTCCACAGTTTCAACCATTACTAAGTCATGAATAAGAATTTGATGACTGTCACTGTATCAACCCATTGTTCAGTTGCATTATATGGCGCACTGAAGATCATTCTCAGGTTGAAAAAGGAAACATTCTCAAAATAGACATGTCCTCTCCACTTGCATTTTTCAGACAGTCCCAAAGAATGTTGGTTTAGAGGGATTCCACTGTATCAAGCTTACAAGTTAGTGTCCAAATTGGGAGATGTGAAGATCTATTACAATCGTTTCCTGAAAATATTACCAGGTACTTCTACACATGTCTAACCAAGCTCTAGTAATTACAGACTTGCGCTGTATTTTCCAAACAATAGCGCCATGTGACAAGAGCATTGCCTAAGCTTTACATATTGTAAGCATATTTGAGATAGATCCAAGATTTGAATGTAATGAGCAAAATATTCAACACAGTTCCTTGGTGATATCCTTTCACCAGACATATTCATCCTGATCACATATATTTAATCAACATTTGCAGATAAAACACATGTGACCTGCTCACCTCTCCCTGGATAAAGTTGACTTCGGCCAGAATCCTGATGAGATCTTTATCATACAGACTGACTTTGATTGGAGTTGTAGGTCGACTCCCCAACCGACTACCAGTCTTCTCTGCGGGGACCTCATCTCTGGACTCCTTCTCTGCTGTACGACTCCTCTCTTGCTTGGGGCTACATGTTGAATGCAAGAAATTCACTGCAGACTGATTTCTGGTTACCTAATTGTTTCAACCTGAGACTCAACAAGTTGGAACTGAAAAAGTACTGGTTTCATCAACTCTTGAACTGTATTAATTACCCATGAAGAATTGGTCTTGGGGAACCCATGCTTGTCGTAACAGGCGACAAACAGGATCGGGTGGTCATTGTCACAGACTTGGTTGACACATGTCATTATCATCGATGATCATGCTGTTGATCACTGGATTGTTTAGTCTTGACTCGTTCCAACCTTGACTGGATTATTTACAGACCACTGCCAAATAGCTGGAGCATCGCTGATTGCAACGTTAAACTAACAAACAAACAATGTTGATCTCTAACAACAATTTTCCTTTAAGATGTTTTGCCTTTTATTTATGATCCCTGATAGCGTGTGATCCTTACCTCTACCTTCTCCATAAATCACACTTCAACAACATGAATGAAAAATTCAATTTGCTGTTCTTTCACTTGTTGACAGTATCACTCATGTATCACTATCAGCTGTTACCTTTCAGTCTTCACAGGTGGGGCAGTCCTCCATCTACTGTCGTCGTACAGAATACAGAACCGACTGGCCACTCTACAGACATCCCACACCTCCTGTTTCCGGGCAGTCTTAGCAAGATCTGCCCACAATCTGGCCCTGTAACGTGAGGGTTTTCATGTATGGCATAAGCCTGAAGGCATGTATCATCACTGTCACACAGAAGTTTTGGTGTATTTGAATTTTTCACAATTCCAATGCAAGATCATGCAATCACTTAATGTAACGACTTCCTAAACCTTTAGTCAATAATCCAAGTCTTTACTAACTTGAGTGCAAACCATTTTGCCTGAGATACAAATTTTGAACCATCAGATTGTAAACTGACAACACAGCTTGAAAGCAGCATATAGATTTTCGTTATTACTTGTAACCTTTTAAGTAAATTTTATTAGCTGCAATGCATTAATTTCCGGAAGTGGTTAATAAAGGCTTTTACACCCAAAGTGGGGTTATGTTATTGATGTCAATACTCTCCTCAACACATCATCGGGGTGGTGGGATAGCCTAGTGGTTAAAGTGTTCGCTTGTCACGCCGAAGACCCGGGTTTGATTCCCCACATGGGTACAATGTGTGAGGCCCATTTTCTGGTGTCCCCCATCATATCGCTGGAATATTGTTAAAAGTGGTGTAAAACCAAACTCACTCACTCACTCAACACATCATCAAATAACCATCAAACTCGATGATGCAACAGGAAGCACACTGACTGATACAGCTCCAAAGAGTAGGCATAGCACTCACCTCTCCCTCTCATTCTCATCTCCAAGTCTCTTGAGATGACCTTCAGCCTTCTTCACACATTTGGTGAACTGTCTGGCCTTGCTGGACAGCTGCCTGATGACCGTCAGTGGCCCCTTACCACCAGCAATATCTGCAAAACAACATCATTTACTCTGATGTTTAAAAATGGTATAAATGACCATAAGTCTTCATTAACTTTTTGGTTTGGCAACCATAACTCATGATCAACGCTCTTCAATGCTATACACTTGTAAAATAACACCTTTAACAGAGACCCATCCTCACTGTCTCCAGGGTATACTTTCTGATAAATCGCCACTATACCCTGGATGTATCTACAGCTCAGCCTGAAGACTTTATTACCTCCCTTGGCTGACTTTTTATCCAAACAGGTGTCTACGCTGGGTCTAAGTTGAGCGCAGCAATCACAACTCACTTTTGCCACTTAAATTATCTAAATGATTAAACTTGGCAATACAAATTATTTAAAAGTAATCTGAAAGAGGTAGAAGGAGTTGTATATATGCTTTTTTCATAAGTTTCGGACCTGTCAGTTTGTCAGTATGATTTTCCAAAATCTGAGTGGCAATGCAAACAAACCTTTGCAGCTGCAACCGCGACCTTGTTGGTTCAGCTGATTGGCTACTGTGAGAATCTGGGGCCAGCAAAGGGAGGTAATAAAACTATCAGGCCGAGCCGTAGATGCATCCAAGATAACGTGGAGATTTATTGGAAAGTATGCCCTGGAGATATTGAGGATGACTCAAACCATCCTCTCTTCATAAGACCTATTTTGGATACTGACACACATGACCATGCTTTAATGTTTCATCTCTTTGGGCTACAAATGCTGTAATTAAGTTACAGACAAGAAAAAATTTTGTCCAGGGACGCGGATGCCCATGCTGCTGTAAGAAGAATTCCCTACACTGAGTGTGATCTGGTGATTAATTTCTAGTAAAAAAGTTCAATAAACATGTATGAAACTATGAGATGCACACCTTTTGAGTCACAATGAAACACATGTGTAAGCTATATATATGCTGTTGGGCAAGTTTTTGTGGAGAAGTGGATAGACTTAATCCCCTAGTTCACTATCATCAGAGAGAAATTCCACAAAATTCATCTTAGTTCAAACGATGTTTGTTTATGTTCCCCTCACCCTTCAGGCTCGCGGAACATAAGCAAACATCCAGGGTACATCAACCCATAGTCCCCTCATGACCAGTTCAGACCTTCCATCACGTGCATTGCTGGAATACGGCTGACTGTGGCATTATTGAACAAAAACGCAAGCATTTGATGTGAATAGCTGGTCATTTCGACAGATTCATGTCATCATGATTGAAGTTAAGAAGTTAAGAAGTCCATTAAGTCCATACCTTTTGTATCACTCTCACTGTCCAGAACGAGGAGGAAAGCATCAGGTGCCAGAGCTTCACCAGCCTTGACCAACAGTGACCTTTTCATTCGAATAGTTCCGGAATCTGCTGTACGAGCCTGAGACAAGATTACAGAACGTGTAGAAGTGTTTGTTTGCAGTATGTTACAGGAATAAGCATTGCATGTCTTGACTTGCACATAAGTAATGTTCATATCTGACAGTTTCTTGTGTCTAAACACAAATCAAACACAAATAACCCTATTTTTGGTTTTTTTCTCTGTACCTGCTTGATTCAAGTCATTACTGACACAAATATTGACTCATTTTCATACTCACACCATGGACATGTGAGTTTAGTTTTACGCCACTAAATGGTAGCAGTCTTTAAAAAAGTCTAGACCACAAAATCCAGTGATCAACAGCATGAGCATTGATCTACATCATTGACAGATGTCAGCAAGCCTGATCATCCAATGGCATAAGTCATCTCTAATAACAAGCAAAACACTAACCCAGATCTTCACGGTTTACCATGGACATGTACTTTTTCAAAATCATTACATGAATGCCGTTCTTTCCGAATCAAAAAAACATTCATAACTTATTATGACTTGAAGCGCTACTAAACATTATCATCTGGTTTATCATTAAGTTGGTCCTGTGCTATGCCTACCTGTTCTATGATCATGGCTGCCTGGTCCTCTGGTCTCTCTGGAGCCTTGTACAGCTCCGACCTCAGTTCCAGTCTGTGGAGAGCTACCTCCAGCCTCTCCCGGTACACACCGCCATCATCCAGCTCCAGGGCCTGGCAGCATATAGTGTACACATTGGTATATTAAGAATAGTCATCAAAGTATGGAGAACAATGGACTACCAGTCATTTGTCAGTTATTTTTGTAAATCACCTTTTAAGAAAATTTACAAAAATGTTGGTATTCTGATCTCAAACAGAGACATCAGTGGAACAGACATCACATGAAATCATTTGAGACATATTTTTCTGTGAAGGAAGACGAATACTATGTATACTTTACAATGCTCAAACTTGTAACACTTATGAACCTGCATGCGCTTTTCAGCTTTTTCTTGTAAAGCAGTTTTTCATGCAGAAAGCACTGGAAGAATTTCATGTTGAAAAATTCACTGCTTTGGCCATATGATATACAGTAAACTACAGTTATAACAAACAGACTACAAGTGTAAGTTTATTACTATAGTTCACTACAAGCATTTCAGCTAACACACACAGCAAATGTCCAGGATTAAACAGTTCCTGACATCCGTTTGTTTGTTACACACATTTTGGCTCTAAACTTAGTTTATTGCATTGTGATCAATGGTATCTGTGAGCATGGAGGGAGAGACAATACATACCTTCCTGAGATGCTCCATGGCTACCTGGATCTGTTCCCGATCCTCCTCACACTTGGCCAGCTCCGTGTGCACCTGGCACCGCAGCAGGATCAGCAGACTGAAACATCCATAACACCGATGACACAAACACTTGGAACACATGGGATCAACTCCTTCACTGTTAGAGGTGTAAAATAACTTCATACTAACAACTGCTGAATCATGAATCATGCTTTCAACCACCAACTTAGTGGTTCTCACACCCATTTCAGAACAAACCCTGTGAAGATCTAGGGCAAGACTAATCTTCAGTAACCCATGCTTCTCCTAAGATGCAACTAACAGGGTCACACTCACTGACTTGGTTGACACATCATAGCATCCCAATTATGTAGATCGATGCTTACGCTGTTGATCACTGGATTCTCTGGTCCAGGTTTAATTGTGTATATTCCACTGCCATATAGCTTAAATATAATGCTGTGTGTGGTGTAAAACTAAACACAGAGCATTGCTGACTATGTTACAGTGAGTTTGGTTTAATTCTACCTTTAACAGTATCTTTTAACCATATACATGATTATAGGTACACAACCACACTAAACAGCATAGCATTACCAAAACCCCCTCTGCCTTGATTGTAATGGCTCCATGTGAACATACCTTTGTATGTCTTCCAGAGCTTCAGCCACAAGAATCAGGGGCTTCCTCACAGTCTGTCTGAGGTTTGGTTGGAGTAGTGGCAGACATAGGTTCCACTGAGTCACACACCCAGCCTGGAGGATGTTGGGGTCCCCTTGTCGGATAGCATTCATAATGGCCTCCTCACATCGCTTGATGGCTTGTTGACGAACCTGGAGGATTACAGTCAAGGTTTGCTTGGTTCGTTGTTAGTAGATTTTGAGATTTTTGCATTTGCGTTTCCAGAGTGATTGAATGTTTAGTTTTGCAATACTTTTAGCAATATTCCATTAATATCATGGCAGGGTACATCAGAAATGGGCTTCAAACATTGTGCCCATGCCATGAATCGAACCCCTGTCTTACACATGACAAGAGAATGCTTAAACCACCAGATTACCACACTGTAAGGGATTGGGAAAGGCATGGGCCATGAGCCATTTTGCACATTAGAATGAAAAATGGTCCACTAAAATTTGGAATTTTACTATTGATACAAGGGCAGTGGCCCATTCAAACTTTAGGAAATGGCTAATAATCCTGAAATTTTCCAGACATTTGGCACTTTCCCTATGGATTACAGTACCATATCTGACCAGTGAAGAGTAAGGTAAGACTTGATCATCAGCATCTTTGTCACAAAGGGTAGTACGAATCACTGACTTGGCTGATGTCTAGCACTGATTCACAGATTTTACTGAATGGTCACAAGAAAGTTTAACTCCCAAAGTTGAAAATCATAAGCATCAAATAGTGCTTTTGGCCAAACAGTCTGTTGAAAACACAAAGATTGTATGTGATTTCATACTGTACATACCTCCACAGCAGACTTGTGGTAAGATTCCTGTTTCTCTCCCAGACACTTAACCATCAGCTCACACTGCAGGAACTCCAGTTCTAGGTAGAAACCCTGCTCCTGGAGATACAACAATACTTAGTGTCATCAATACACCCAGATGTTTGAGCATCAGCTCACACTGCAGAAACTCCAGTTCAAGGTAGAAACCCTGCTCCTGGAGATACAACAATACTTAGTGTCATCAATACACCCAGACATTTGATCATCATCTCACGCTGCAGGAGCTCCAGATTTACATAGAAATCCTGTTCCTGTAGATACAAAAATACTTATTTCCATCAGTACACCCAGATATCTGACCATCAGCTCACACTGCAGGAACACCAGATTTACATAGAATTCCTGTTCCTGTACATACAACAATACTTATTGTCATCAGTGTACCCCAATACTTGACCATCAGCTCACACTGCAGGAACTCCAGTACTAGGTAGAAACCCTGTGCCTGAATACACAACAATAGCTCAGGATATGCTATCAGCATAAGGCAATGCTGACAACCAGCAATGCTTTCTTCAAAATGCACACCAATTCATGCCTTAAGCCAGTGCTATTAGAGTTTATCGAAGAATGTTGTACAAATAAGTGCATACTTTGTTTTCAGAAACAATATGATTTCTATTGTTAGATTAACCCCACACACATATGCAGCAGAAAGATGAAATGTCTCACACCTTAAAAACAAGTAAGAAATGACACATCAGCCATTAACTATGCAAACAAACCACACTTATCCACATGATCAGCCCTCATCTATATAATCAAACAGCACACATCCACAATATCAGCCCTTATCTATATAAACAAACAGCACATATCCATGTGATCAGCCCTCATCTATATAAACAAACAGCACATTTCCATGTGATCAGCCCTCATCTATATAAACAAACAGCACACATCCACAATATCAGCCCTTATCTATATAAACAAACAGCACATATCCATGTGATCAGCCCTCATCTATATAAACAAACAGCACATTTCCATGTGATCAGCCCTCATCTATATAAACAAACAGCACACATCCACAATATCAGCCCTTATCTATATAAACAAACAGCACATATCCATGTGATCAGCACATCCATATAAACAAACAGCAGACATCCACAATATCAGCCCTTATCTATATAAACAAACAGCACATATCCATGTGATCAGCCCTTGTCTATATAAACAAATAGCACACATCCACAATATCAGCCCTCATCTATATAAACAAATAGCACACATCCACAATATCAGCCCTCATCTATATAAACAAACAGCACATATCCATGTGATCAGCCCTCATCTATATAAACAAATAGCACACATCCACAATATCAGCCCTTATCTATATAAACAAACAGCACATATCCATGTGATCAGCCCTCATCTATATAAACAAATAGCACACATCCACAATATCAGCCCTTATCTATATAAACAAACAGCACATATCCATGTGATCAGCCCTTATCTATATAAACAAACAGCACACATCCACAATATCAGCCCTTATCTATATAAACAAACAGCACATATCCATGTGATCAGCCCTCATCTATATAAACAAATAGCACACATCCACAATATCAGCCCTTATCTATATAAACAAACAGCACATATCCATGTGATCAGCCCCCATCTATATAAACAAATAGCACACATCCACAATATCAGCCCTTATCTATATAAACAAACAGCACATATCCACATGATCAGCCCCCATCTATATAAACAAATAGCACATATCCACAATACCAGCCCTTATCTATATAAACAAACAGCACATATCCATGTGATCAGCCCTCATCTATATAAACAAATAGCACACATCCACAATATCAGCCCTTATCTATATAAACAAACAGCACATATCCTTGTGATCAGCCCTCATCTATA
Source organism: Haliotis asinina (assembly GCF_037392515.1). NCBI lineage: Eukaryota > Metazoa > Mollusca > Gastropoda > Lepetellida > Haliotidae > Haliotis > Haliotis asinina. The sequence goes on along the minus strand of NC_090294.1, from coordinate 20,396,784 downwards.
TAAACAAATAGCACACATCCACAATATCAGCCCTTAACTATATAAACAAACAGCACATTTCCATGTGATCAGCACATCCATATAAACAAACAGCACACATCCACATGATCAGCCCTTGTCCCTGTAAACAAACAGCATTTATCCAAATTTGGATACTTACTACTGCACAAAAACAGCACTTATCCACATGATCAGCTCGTATCCATGTAAACATAAAGTACTTATCCACATGATCAATCCTTGTCTATATACAAATATCACTTATCTACATGATCAGCTTTTATCCATGTAAACAAACAGCACTTATCCACATGATCAGTTCTTATCCATGTAAACATAAAGCACTTATCCACATGATCAATCCTAGTCTATATACAAATATCACTTATCTACATGATCAGCTTTTATCCATGTAAACAAACAGCACTTATCCACATGATCAGTTCTTATCCATGTAAACATAAAGTACTTATCCACATGATCAATCCTTGTCTATATACAAATATCACTTATCTACATGATCAGCTTTTATCCATGTAAACAAACAGCACTTATCCACATGATCAGTTCTTATCCATGTAAACATAAAGCACTTATCCACATGATCAATCCTTGTCTATATACAAATATCACTTATCCACATGATCACCTTTTATCCATGTAAGCAAACAGCACTTTTCCACATGATCAGTTCTTCTCCATGTAAACATAAAGCACTTATCCACATGATCAACCCTTATTGATGCATAAACAACAATTATCTGCTGGATCAGTCCTTATCCATGTGAACAAACAGCACTTATCCAAGTGATCAGCATGATTACCTGAGGCTATACAGTCACTCACTCAATCAATTTTAAATTGTCACAACACAAGCAGGATGTCACAAGAGCAACTAAGACGGTTCTCTGAACTTACCTTCACTACACAGGTCTTGGTATGTTCCACACAAGCGTCCCCTAGTTCTGCAAAGTCTAGGTCTAAGCACAGTCTTCCCAGCTCCAGGAGAAGATGGGGCCTAAAGAGGTATCAAACATGGCTATTATCCAGTCTGAACCTTGAGCCACTTGTCTAGCAAGCAAAGTTCAGGCAAATGATCTCAGCTAATACTGAACTACAAACTTACACTTAATTCTAAAGAACATTATGACAAGACTGAGACAAAACTCACATACAGGTTTCAACAGATTCTGGCAGACAACTTGCTCTGATACTAAGTGCATGATGTACATTCTACATCTCATGAAGAAGTTTATAATTTTGCATTTATCTGTTGAAATAAACAAAAATACTAAATCATATATGACTGCACTACAACATTGTTCATCATAATTAATGTCAAACTTGAAGGTAGATGTTGATCTTGATTGTAGATCCAGTCAGTAAGGCTCTTTGTAGCATATTAGTTTGTGTGCCTATACGTTACCATGGTTACATGTTGGTAAATATTTAAATGAATTTGAAATAAAAAATTAAACACACTACCAAACACTGCACTTAGCTTACACACTGTAACAAACACCAAAGACTATAAATAATTATCCTGAATCACAGTGGTAACTGGTCATGTACATGTAAGCAATTTCAAAATATGAACAGATCCAGACAACAATGTAACTTGTAAGGACACATTTTACTCAGCATGCTCTAAGCAGTGTTTAGGGGAGATCAGGAAATAAAGCATTAAGACTATATAAGCTATGCATGGGAAAGAATGCTAAATAGTTCAAGCAATGAGTGATGACATCACACCAGGTACCTGAAATACACACAGTTCTTAGTTGTAATGAGTTTCTATAGTTTCTATACAACAAGCAGGTGAGAAACAAAGAGGGTAATAAGCTGGAACATCACAATGACAAAGTTACATCAGGGTTGAAGCAAACATTCTTTTAATTGGTGAAAGACTTTGCCATGTTTAGGCTTTGCTTGTACGATCAGTTACAAAACAATAAGATAACAGTTATTTTTTATTCTGATATGGTATACAAGCCTGTTATCAGGACCTATGTACACACTAAACTGGTACTGTACTGACATGCTTCGTCATGCATCCTTCATCAGAGGAAGTCACATAGGCTGAGTGGATTAGATTGCTTACATTGTGTGTGGTGATAAAGTGTCTGAGAGTGTGGGATTGAATCCCAGATGGGAGTGAAACAAAAAAAGATACAAGAATCTGTACTTTATTGAGAAAGTGTAGTACCAAATAAACATGCATTACAAAACAGTTGTTCATGTCTACTCTGAGGAAACAGAATTGTCAGGAGACAGAATTGTCATAAACCAGGGCCCGCTTGCACAGAGCAATCTTAGTTACAATCAATCTTAGGCCCCTACAATCAACTTTACAATCACCATACAATTGCCCTAATCCACTTGCACAAAGACGATCTTAAGACATTATGGATTTAAGATTGCGATCTTAATTAAGATCGAACTCTTCAACGTTGGACGTAGAAATTTCTTAAACTCGACTCCTGTCTACAGTTGTCTTCAAGTGCACATAGCATGCAGCGCAAATAAAACGTGGAACTGTTTACTGCACACAGATGACATTCCTTCTTTAATCGCACCTTGCAGATTTTTCATGACAACAAATATAAAAAAAACCAAACAAACAAAAGAAAAACCCAAACAACCCCAACCCACAAATCTTTGAAGTAAATAATAACGTTGAAGGAAGCGATAACGTAGAAGGTAACATGTATAATCACTCGTACCTCAAGGGTTATTCTCTATTTTTTCTACATTCTAATTTTTTTATGAACTAAACATGTGATACTGCAACCACAGAAATATCATGTTTTATGCAAATACTGAAATACAAACAAATACATTAACAGATTGGGTCTTGAGTTATTGACCTAATAATCATGAAATTAAAAGATAGCACATAAATAAAATTTCCTTATGACATAACACCTAAATGTACCATGATTTGTCACTGACTGTCAGTTGAACATAGTTTGGCATCGATGTTATTTGGAGTAAAATCCCATATATATCCCACAAGCATGAGATTTGTAAAGATATGAAAGTGTGACATGACTGTGGGAGTGTTTCTTGATAATTATTTTTTCGCTTTGTTAAAAAAAAAATCACATACCCTAGCTAGTGTATTTTTCCGTTTGAAAAATACTTGTATTATATTTAAAATACATAGATTAAAACTCTTGTCTCTCGTCAGATTCAATTTTTACAAGTAGAAAAAAACATAATTTTGTACTTTATCCAACTGTAGATTATTTCAATGATAAACTAAGACAAAATCATTAACCGAAAAGAAATATGTGGATATCTGTTCTGTCACTACAGAACATGCATTGTATTTGGGCATGGCAGATTTTACTGCAACGGCATAATCTACAAAGGGAAACCACTCCCATCTTGCGTAAAAACTAAAATTAGCTGCCCTTGAGTTATTGAAAAGGTCATGGCCACTGCTAATCGCATGCAGACCCCTTTCGTTATATCTAATATCCTTTCTTTGTTTATCAAAAAGGTATGGTGTTCATACTTTTCACTGAACCGGGTGAGAATTGTACTCTATGATATCGACTCGATAATGATGTTGTTCACTACCGCAAATAACGATATTTCTGACGTTAAATCGATGTTGCATTCTCTGTGTCGCTGAAGTGTCAAGACAAATCATACAGTTTTAAGCAATATGAAAGCAATCCCCAAACGTAGAGCTAATTATTTGCGTGAAATTGGCACCAACTTGGACGCCATTTTGCTACTGACTACAATGATCTTAGCTCCTTACAATTGGTTCCGACCAATTGTAAGTTTTGACTGTAACTTACAATGATCTTAGCCTACAATCGCTTTGTGCAAGTGGATGGCGATTGTAGCCGAAGCCTAAGATCGCGATCTTAAGGATTTACAATAATTGTAGCTCTAAGATTGTTTTGTGCAAGTGGGCCCAGGTCTGACTTGCAGAAAATCATTTCAAGACTAGGAAAACTGCATGTCTGTGTTGCATGCAACTACATTCCTGCCTGAATATGTTTAGCGATTCCCTACTTGGGTACATTGTGTGAAGCACATTTCTGGTGCCCCTGAAGTGATATTGCTGAAATATTGCTAAAAGCAGAATAAAAATCAATCACTCTTATGTCTTGATATAATGAGAGCTAAGGTTGTCAATGGCTATTCATTAGTTATAAAAACATGCAATTCATTTTACAACGTTCTTCATGGGACCAAATTTGCCTTGGTCTAGACACTTGGGCAGTCTCTGGACAATATCATTTATTGTGAAATATCAAAACAGGTGAACAAGCAGACCAATAAACTGTAAACAGATATAATTTAAAAATAAACTGTGTATACATAAATCTGACTAAGTGTTTGTTCAGGGTACACCTGATCCACATACTAAAATGTGAATAACTAGTTTAACTAACTTTAATCATCAATTTGAGTGAGTGAGTGAGCAAGATTTTATGACACTTTCCAGCAATATGACAACAGGTTGCACCAGAAAATGTCTTCAAACATTGCATACATGTGGGGAATCAAACTCGAGTCTTCGGCATGATGAGCAAACACTTTAACCGCAAGGCTACCCCACTGTTTTACATTATGAAATAGAAGAGCATCTCCATGTTTTGCAAAGCATACAATCTCGTATGAAGACTTTAGGACATGACACACTTACAGGTATCATAATCCAATGCATGATAACACACTTGTGATGACTCAGAGAGCTATTAGCACTGAGGTAAGGTGTCTACGCTGACAGCCTACTAGAGACTACTCACTTTTCAGCACTATCAACAGCTATTTTCTTGGAGGTAGTAGGGGTGGGGGTACGACGACCTCCCTTACCAGGGCTTTTCCTATAAATCAGGCAAGCAGCCACAAACTAATAGCTTGAAAATAAATTAACTGAAGCCAAAAAAAACTTGCTTGTTTCTCAGGCATCAAGAGTAAAGTCTTTGTTAATTAGTCCTCATCTTGCCATATGGTGGACATTAGTTTATAACTTGTTTTTTAAAAAAACCCATTTGGCTTCACTTTCCTAGTGATTTGAAATGTACAAATTCTTCAGACTATCTGCATAAAATTCTGGCTTAAACTCATTTAAAGTACACAAATATTACTGATTTCTGATTCATGTTTAAGAAAATAGAAAAAAGGTCTATTTTGAGCATGTAATGAAAGTAACATTAATATTTATGTCTTCAGCTTGCTTGAGAAACAACCAATTCTACATAATAAGCTAAATGTGTTAATCATAACACTAATGAAACAGGTTAAAGCAATTGACAAGATGTAACTTTAGAGCATAAACATCTATTGTTATTAACATCAAACCTTATACAACATACAACTTCTAAAAACATCTTTAAAAAACAAACATAAAAATTCAGAAATATTTTCACTGTACAGTGAAACCTGCCAAAACAGGCACCTGTTTAATCCATCACACTGACCAAAGTGTCATAAATTTATGGTCCCACCAGCCCAATCAAGGTCCCATATCCCAATACACTAATTAATCCTCTTCTTAATCCACACTAAATAATCAGGAAGTAGTGATTGAGAGTAGCCAAAATGTCTGACTTTTTTCTTGCCATATTGTTGATTTGTACATGTTATTTGAATAACGTTTAGTGCTGCATAAAGAAAAATTATCTGTCATCAACATTGTTTAGACTTCTTGCACATTTATAAAAGATCAAAGGCATTATTGAGATAAAGAGACTGACGAGTGTAAGTGGCAGTCACATTAAAAATAGGGGTTATCTAGCACCCTGTCTGAATTGGCGTTTTCAGGTTTGGCAGGTTTCAGTGTATTTCAATATCTTTACAAGTGTACTGACTTATTACAGTTGAGACAAATGTTAATAAATTCAAATACATTGTGAACTCTGTGATTTTCCAAAGTTTAACAAAATACTTCTAGGATATCAACAAAAAATGTCCTAACAGAACACAGACGATTACTAATAAAAACTAAATCTAACTATATAAAAACTAAAAATGTTTCCTTTGTATCATCTGTGCCAACACTGCTAATGGTAACTGACATAATACTCATTTCAATCAACAGAAAAACTGATAAAAAGATATAGCCTCAGAACATAAGGAAACTATGAAAATGCAAAGTGAATTAAAAAGAAATGAAAATGCATATTTCTGTATCTTACCTATCCTTGGGCACATCTTCCTCTTTCCCCGTGGGTGACGTGCTTGGTGACCTTGGGCGACCAGACACACTTATCTTGGAGTCATACCTTGCCAGTCGCCCAGTAGTGGTGGAGTGAGGGACACCAAGCTGGTTCAAGATGCTCTGGATCTCACTGTAATACTCCTTCTGTTCCCCTTGGTCCAGAGAGCTACAAGAGCAGGCAACATTACATTGTGTTTCAGATCTAGGGCATACAGTGTATGCATGATCTTGACTTTGTAACTCAAGATGTGAGCTCAAGATTTCAAATGTTAATATGTCCACATGTTAAATACTAAATAACACCTACAGAGAACAAAAGAATATTTTTATGATAAAACTTCAGTAAACTAATTGATGTGATATTCATGTCAATATGCCAAATGTTTGCAATTTCAGACAGAACCCAATGGAGAAGTATGATTCAGATTTCAAGGTTTTGAATTCCATATAGTTTTTGTCCAAAAAATAGACTTGAGCATCCAAGGACAAGGAGATCCCTATGGTTGATAAACAAGGGAAATGATCCATAGATCACAAGAAAAAGACACACTACCCTGCAGGTTTCAGAGCCTGACTACATACCTGAATCCATGCGCAGAAAACAATCTCTGATCAATGATCATCATAGGCTCACATCAAAGTACTACGTCTACTTGTGAACCCTGTTCATCAACACTGGCAAAGGACAAGCCATGACACTGAATTTGTTTGAAGGGAAGACACAATCAAATTAAACTCACACTTTTATCTTACAGATCTTGTAGTAGATAGAAAGCTCAGGAGAATTCTTCACATCTTTATGAATCTTTGCAGATTCAACAAGCTGATGACGAACCTGAAAGCAATAGACATGACATAATTGTATCAACTCGAAGGATAATGATAATGGCAAGAATATTATGCACTGTAGGTACTGAGTTTTCTATTTCTCTCATTTCCTCCATTCCAAACATCTTGTATTTGTCACTGTTGGATGCCTTGAGAGAAGCATGTGTTCCCTCCTTAAATCTGGAATTCTGTTGTATTTTCGGATAAATTTTGACCATTGTTGAGAGGATGGACCCCCAAGTAAGGATGTAAAACTAAATGTCCTTCCAGAACTGTCACATAATAATGACAGCAAAATTGACCTATAATCTTACTATCCGTAGTGCTAAAACTAATTGAGGTAACTCTATGTGACAGTCACTGTGGGCCACTTCAATGCTGGGTATTTTACAAATGTTTCAGTCACTTGCTGCTTCTGTCTGTTTACGACAGACAAACTTCCGACAGTCTGCACTGCCATAAAGCAAAATCTCCATGCAGATATATTCATTTCATTCAGATTGTTTATGTAGATTGCAATGATTTTAAAACCTGACTTGAGGATGTTCTTGTGTACCTATAACATCATTAGCTTCCAGAGTATGGTTCAGTCTCTAGGATAAAGGTTTAGGGCAACAAGAATGGTCCTTATTTTCTGTTATCCTATTTAAAATAGCTGCTAAATGACTTTAAGAAAGTCTTTTCCCAGCTTCACTTTGCTTAACACGTGTTCTAGACTTTAACATGAACAAACACATGCAGGGGAATATTGCAATCAACATCCCCTAAGTTCTCTTGTTTCAAAACTTCTGATAGTGTATTTGTATGAAGGTTTCCCTGACTTTTGACACAAGGGTCTTGATCAGAAACACAGTGCGTGCTTGATTTAAAAAACACACAAATCCATGGTCATATATTGAGATACCATCTATATATGTCATGCTACTGGTTCTGTTATTTAATACTGTGACTTTATGGGAAACATAATGTCACCATTGGTGACTGTAATCAAAAACTAGTATCATTTCTTCTAGTATCATTTGTATGTCATTCATTGATCCTGCATGTTCACTTACTGACTTCACAATTTAGTATTGTATGATTTGCTGTGTTAAACTCAGTTCTTCTCTAGCTTAAACACTTAAACTTCTACTCACCATGAGTCCAAAAACCTGCTTGTAGAGCGAGGGGACATTCTGCTTGATGAAACTGGCTGCTGCTGAAGCTATGTGGGAGGCATCCCCTCTCCTTCCTGCATCCAGGTGGCACTCGATCAAGGCACTGCACCAAGCATTAAAATCCCATTACTTTGGCAGAGAACCTTAGATTCGAGTGACATAATAAATACATTTTGTTATCAATGTGGATTCTGAACTGCCAACTTGCCGAATGCAAAGAATGCTCTTCAGAAACTGCTCAGAGACAACATGGAGGATGAGAATTGGTTTCAGGATAACATCACACATAGCCACATGTACTCCACCTACTACTATACATGTAACACCTTTTCATGACCACTCTCGCGGAAAATACAACCAATCAGTAATGCAAACCTTAATCAAAGCTAAATTAAAATCAAAATATAACGTGTATAATGTCCCAACTCCACAATCTACTCCCAATCATGGTGACCCAGATTTTTCTCTGTGATTTTTTAAACAACTTCATGCTAAAGTAGAAAAGTCTCATCAAATATGTGAAAAAAAGCACTGAAAATGGACTTGAGTCACAGAACTTGAATCAAAAGAAGCAAATTTCATACTCCCATGATCATAACTTCCTCTTTCCCCAAGCTCAAACATCATAAAAGACAGATCACTGAGTCATCAAAAATAAATGCTGATGCCGCAAACATCAATGTGAAAAACTGTCCTCACATCATCAGCTGGGCCCTCCATTCATAGTCCTTGTCTTCAATATCATCCAGAGCTTTGACAACCTGGTGCAGACTGCGAGCAAGGTACTGCCGAAAGTTGGGCTTTAAGAATGGACGACAAAACTGCCAGTACAATACCGAGGCATTGTAAACCAGGAAATGGTATCTGCAAATATGATCGAGATGCCAGCATTTAACATTTTGTAAACAAAAAAAGAATGTCTGCATGAACTGAAGATGAGCATCTGCAGAAAAATGTCATTCGTAGATGTCACTTTTATAAACTTAATCTAATTTTGGAAACATTCAAAAGTCAATAGTAAGATAAAATACATTACTATGGATCATTGTACATTATCAAATTGGTGTCAGTTAATAACTTCTAATAACTAGTAAACAGATTATCCTCAACAATCTCTAGGGTATACATACTGGTATACATGTAGTCTGTTTAATCTTCACTATTACCCTGGATGCACCTACAGCTTTGTCTGATATTTCTATTACCTCCCTTTGCTAGATCCTCCTTCCCATAATAGCCATTGAGATAAGCATTACAACAGAGCTTGCCAGTGCCAACAAAGATAGCGGCCACAGCCACAGTGCGTGCGTGCGTGCGTGCGTGCGTGCATGTTTTTGTTTGTTGTTTAACGCGTCGTTGAACAATTAGTAAAGAGACCACTGTCTGTAAATAATTGAGTTTGGACTAGAGAAGTAAGTGATTAACAACATGAGCATCTAACTACGCAGCTGAGATACGATGGCATACATCAATGAAGTCTGAGCGCCCGACCACCCAATCGTGTGTGTGTTTGTGTGTGGGTGAGTGCGGCGTGCATGTGTGCACGCATGTGTGTTTTTTTCTTTGTTTGTTTGTTTGCATGGATGTATGTGCCAGAACTCTTTCATGGTACCTCTGCAACAATTGTCTTGCCAAGTTTAATTGCTGAACTAAAAGTAGTGGAAGTATGTTATGATTGAAGAAGAAATGTGATTGGTATGTTTAACTTCAAAGCACTGACATCTGAACATATACCATGGAGCTTATTGAAGATGTCTAAGAGTCCAGTAAGGCCCATCAATCAAAGCAATAGACTATGATAGTGCAGACAAACAAATCATATTTACTAAGTAATAAACCTTGCAATAAATGTCCTTCCAATAACAGACTGTGTACTAATAGTGTTTCACATTGCACAAGGCAGAACAGGCAGGTGTTATCTACCTTGATGTCTTCTTGGCAAAGGAAATTGCTTTCAGTAGGTACACGACAGCTTTCTCTAATTTTTCCTGAAAAATAAAGACACAGATTAATTTCAAATTTATGTATCATCAACATCATAAACCATTACAAGCTCCATATGAGAGACAAAATATAGTTTCTTTAATAGACATATACAGCTTGTCTGACAAATGAACTGATTGTGGAGATTAAGTGGATTTACAAATTAGTAATAATGCAAGTAAGCCACATAAACTATTTCGGTCCTGAAGGGACATCATGAGGTTTTCAAAAATATTGAGATAACATTCATTTAAAACCTCAACTGCAATAGTGGAGCCAGTGTAAGCATTACCACTACTATAGTATTGTGAAATTATTACAATTATTGACAATTATTGCAGCAGTGTTGTCATAAAACCTACTGTAAGGGTTAATTATTGTAGTAATCAATCAATTCTAATTAGTCAGCTCTCTTGACAAGTTTAGGAATTGGTATTTCTGTTGAACTATGGCCAGGACTCCCCTCTTTGTCTCTTGTTTAAAGCACTCACTGGATTGTTTGCATTCTGTGGTGCAAGGAGTTGAGCCTGACATAAGTATGCTCGACAGAGGAACTGGTTTGGTGGTGGAGGCTTCATAAAGAACATCTTCAGGCATTCTTTTGCCATATCGGGTGAACCATTCTGGAAGGCAATCTCAGCGCAGAGAACATACAGGTCACTGCCAAATGCTTCTGGGGCATCCACAGCTGGTCTTGTTTCAGCAACATTCCGCAACAGGTTATAAGCTTGTGTAAGAGAAGGGTTCTTCCCTGTTCCTATTTTGAAAACAAACACAATAAATGTGCTAAAACACACGTTTTCATGACATAAACTAGAAAATACTTTCATGGAACCCTGTAAAATGCAGGGCTGACTATCACTATGAATCACAGAGAAACAAATACTAGAACAGTAACTACATGTACATGATACCTACATGCTGGTATTGTTAAACATACGTTTAAGACGTTGAATATGAGCACCTTTCTTCAACATCACTTAGGTTTTTGACTGCACTGAAACTTTCTTAATACGGTTTCTCGTACAGGTGAGTTATGTCTTAGTTATGAGTTATGATCTCTATTTCCAACTAATACATTTCTAAAACTTGATTAATTACCATTTGACCATTGGTATTCAGACATCACATGATTTTGGATGCCAGTGTTTACTCACACAATAATACCATTGGTTGTGAAACACCCATTGTAAACACTTGGATGATGACTTTTGTCAGCTTTGAAAACTCCTTGAGAGTTACCAGACCAGTTGTCTGGTTGAAATTTTGGGGAGTTTACAACATTGCTTTTGTCCATGGAAAAGTTGTCTTTGATACGCTAGAGACATGTTTTACAATTCTTTGTGTTAATGATAAAAAATACAACAAGCGTTTGAAAATCCTATAATCCATGACATGTTGACAAACGAAACACTCTTTATTGCTAGATTGTGAGCATTTTTCATTTGAACGGTAATGTGATAATCTTTGTTGACAAAACAAGTTGCACCTCTCATAACTGCTGCATCTCATTAACTATCAAAAGAAAAATCGCGTGTCAAAGTGAAAACTTGTTCAGAGAAAACATGATACAATAAAAAAAAGATTTGTCAATCTTTGGAAAGGATGCCTATGTTATTTTGTAGATCATCTGCAGAAAGGGTATTTTTCATTTTACTGCATAAAAAATTATTTGCATGTCAAAGTGTGATTAGAAGTCTATAGCTAATATTAATTGATAATGTCTAGCCAAACAGAAGTTTACAGGCTAGGTGCTCGTTCCGTATGATTAATGTCAAAGATAATATTTGCTGAGATAAACATTTACCTGCCTGTTTCTGTGCAGAAACGAGAAGTGTTCTTATGCTTGTGTCCATTTTCACTGTCTGATTAGTGTTGTCAATAATTACCGAATCATCATATCACATTAAACATTTGCAACGTTCTTTCTACTTCGATTCGAACGCCATGTTGTTAGATGCGAAGGCAAACAGGAAATGCGTTCGCAAATTAAATAGTCCAAAAGATAAGTACAATATCCAGAATACCTAAAGCTTAAGCGAAAGACGAAAGTAAAGAGGAGATTATTTGAAAGGAAATGGAACGAAATGTTTCCTCAAATTTCACAGGTATTCTGCATGCGTATGAAAATGTTCATGATGTATTTCTACGCACAAAAGTGACAGGTCTTGTCATGGCAACAAGCAGGTACGCCTTCCCATGATGCAATGTGACAGCTGTCAAAATGGCGGCCTCCACAGTTTGTTTTGAAACTTAAGAGTGGGCTCCTTTACGGTTGTATAAACAAGGTGTCATTGCGATATTTTGTTATCATTTTAGGTTGTCTTGATCATAATAGATACCCTGCTGTATATGCCGTCATGCTGATATTGCAAGACATTCAACTTTAAGTTGCTGAGATTCCTAGCGTTGGTATTGTGCAAAGTCACAATACAGTATTTTCAGGAGTTGAAATGGCTAGTTCTGGTAGTGCGAAGGGTCGGGCTAGTTCACATGGATCGGCAGGGTCCAGGGGCTCACGCACTCCTCCAACAAGTGCTGCAAAGGCCCCAGTCCAAAAATCAGCCAGTGCCAGCAACGTTGATGTAGCAAGAAAACCATTAAAACCGTCTCGGCCATCAGATCGACTAAACCCCAAAACTGTTGATCCAGTAAGTATGACAAAAATGAATGATCTAGCAGTTATCTGGAAGGATTGTCAGGGATTTTTTTTACATTTTACGTTCACTTGTGTTATATTAAATATAATGTTTTATTGGGTTTTCACTTATACACCCATGATCTAGATCTATCCTCAAGAAAAATATACTGGCGTTCCCTATTCTCTCGGTACTTGCGGATATCGGCTGAAAAACATAACACAAACAGTTCTTTTCGTATGTATGCTTGTTGTTTTTAAATGAGGAGATTCCCCCTCTAACATCTGCATCTGTGAACTGCTTGATCCATCAGGTGTATTATTGCACTTGCACTCGATGAAAAACATGGTCGTCTGTCGCTGACTTTTCAAGGCATGTCCCATTCCCCTATTATGAGAAAGTGATGTTATTAGGTTAAGGAAGGGGAATCTTGTAGGAAAGGGCGGGGAAAAGTTATGATTTTTCCAAGATGGTTAAAACTCATGAATATTCATTACATCGCAACATATTGATAATAATCAATCATAGACATGGGCCACTTCCTAATTACTTGTTAATGATGTAAACAACAGCTAAGTATCACGCATCGGCGATCTCTGTAGAAAAAGTGTTTAACACGAGAATAGGAAACCCGCGAGAATAGGAGATGGCCCTATATATTTCTCCCACACCATTTCACATATGAGACACCATTATTAAATTTCATATAGTTTAGAAAACAGCCCATTCAGGCAAATCCCCATGAAATATTGAGATCATTTTCCCACAAACACAATGACAGTTCCCCATACTCTACCATATTAAAATGTTTTTACTGCTTATTCTGTGTGGACAGTGACAGATTTGATTCTTTTTTTTTGAGGGGTGATGGAACGAGGTTGTTTTGCACATTGTGTGATTGGGTTGCTTCCTTTCCTAGTCTGCCATATAGCTGGAATATTGCTGAGTGCAGCATAAAACTAAACTCGCTCGCTAAAACTCCTTTCATAGTATTTTCAATGAAGGCACTGAAACATAATGTCTTGTAACAGTTCACTTTTCTCTGATGTGGACTCTTTATTGGTCAGAAGTAATTGTTCATGTCAAAGGAAACAGTCGATTTAAGTAATCGTACATGCAGTTTGGATACAATCAGCTGGTATATAATCAGTGAGCCTGATCACCCAGTCGTTCCAGTTACCTCATATGAGAGGTGCAAAAAGACCATTACTGTTAGCCGCCTGCATCTCATGACAGGCACAGCTAGGTTGCTGAAGATTAATCATGGTAATCCTTAACCTAAGTTTGACAGTCACAGGAACGTTTAAGTCCCAATTACTCCCATAAATAGATATAGCTGTGCTTGTTCATGGGTACATTCAATCGGTATATGGTCCCTGATTCAATTGCTAAGATTAAGAGGATACGCCCTTTCAGCATGCTGCATGGTATCTGCAGTAGGAAGTTATGGTCATGCAAGGATTTGACAGGCAGGGGCCATGGGCCATTTTGCACATTAGAATGGAAAATGGCCCATTAAAATTTGAAAGTTTACTATTGATACAAGGGCAATGGCTACTAATAATAATCTTGAAAATGACCCATTGTCAAAGTTCTCTTTCCCAATCCCTATGCGTACCTAAATATAATGGCCTACAGGGATTCAAAAATCCCATCCTCCGACGTCCGGGACAAGTCAGTTTTCATTTCAGGCAATCAAATAATGGTATGTTACTTGTCCATGGACTACTATATACTTTCCACTTATGGTTTCAAACTACAAATAATCTTGGATTTCATTTCATACCTGCTCATAATGAAGCTATTAAAGTTCGCAATATAAAGTAGAGCTAGTAGAGAGTGAAATTTTCATTCTTTGAATAGTCCAGTAAACATTAACATCATGCATTGTGTCATAGAATCAGCTCAAGTGGAAAATTAGTCAGGACAAGTGACTTTATTGAAGTCACTTGCCCTGTGGTAAGTGGCTGTTCAAAATAATTTTTAACCCCAGAGTCTACCTTTAGAATACTGCACCACATACAAACTGAAAAAAAACATGTCACAGTTCTCTTTTACGTAATTGTAGATGATTAGGGCTACGTTACGGTTTGGTTGGGTTAACCTAACCATAATGTCCTCATGAGAAGTTGTGGTGCTGTATTCTAAAGCTGGTCCAGTATAATTTCTATGATGTTTAGACTAATGATGATGATGATAGATGATAGATGATGATAGATGATGATAGATGATAATAGATGATAGATGATGATGATAGATGATGATAGATGATGATGATGATGATAGATGATGATAGATGATAGCTGATGATGATAGATGATGATGATAGATGATGATAGATGATGATGACAGATGATAAATGATGATGATAGATGATGTAAATCATGTTGTGATCATGGTGATAACTGTTCTTACAGTTTGCAAATTCAAAGAAGAATATGTCGGCCTTTGCATCAGTGTATTCCAGTGGAGGCCTCCCATGCAGGTGAGACAATCACTATTGTGTCATCTGATTGCTATTTTCTACATCTCAAATATGTTGTTTTGAAGAGTTTGTCAAGTCAGTTTTTATTTTCAGAAATTAGATTCACTTGTGTTATGTCCGAAAATATCATTAAGTATCAAGTTTGATTCTACAACCAGTATTCTTCTTCGAAAGTTCATGTTGACAGGAACTAGTTCCACATCAGATAAACAATGTGTGGAAACACTGTATGATGAATCTGACAGTATGATGCTCGGTTCATCTTTCTTGCAGGGTGGTGGGGTAGCCTAGTGGTCATGCCAAAGATTCGAGTTTGATTACCCACATTAGTACAATATGTGATGCCTTTTTAGTGTCTCCCCTTTGTGGTTTTGCCGGAATATTGCTAAAAGTAAAAGTGACATAAAAGCATACTTACTCACTCACACATGTATGTTGCTTTTGTTTCATTTTCAAACTTTACCCATATCAAATGAAGTTTGGGCTAGGGATACTTAGGGTAAATGAAACAATGTGAAATGTTTCTCGGCATCGGCTTGTCCTTTTTATTTGTGCGCTCCACAGTTTTTTTTTCTTTGCCATTCTTAAAAAAAAATAATTTTGACTTTGCAGCATCCCAATCATCCATTTGTCCACTATAAGAATGAGTGTCTGTTCTATCAAAACTTTAAAAAAAGTCCTACTGCCCCCATCACTTTTGAAACAAATATGCCCAAGAAACATTTAATTTTATTTATGCAGCCTTATGCTCCATGACACATACCTTGTTTTGCTTTACATTAAGTTGATCACTATGGTCAAGTACTCTCTTCTTCTTCCAGACTGGTCCATGGCAGTGTAAAGCACAAGATAGCCTGGGACAGTCCACCTGATAATGTTCAGTTTGATCCTGTTCTAGTCACATTAGCAGAGGTGATTATAAGTGATCTGAAACAGTGGTATGCTTGGTAGAGTGGTAGTACTACTACCAGTACTTCAGTGGTAGGGAAGGTCTGTGTTACATATGCTATCAGAGGAAATTGCCAGTGGTTTGAAACACTGCTGGGAAAAATGGTTAGGATCTGTTTAACTCATGTTAGCACATTTGGTTTGGATGCTACAAAAAAGCCCAAACCCAAACAGTTGATTACTGTTGTCTGAAACATTGGACTGCCTGTAGAATGGTACGGACATTTCATATGCATCTCATTCGTAGTGCTGCATATCAGTTCAGTCATCCTTAACTGGTTTCAAGTGAGTTCATCACAATATCTATCTTGTGTTTTCATCATTTAAGCATTGATGAACATGAATTATATTATACATTGTTGGAATGAAAAAATTAGTTCTTTTTTTCTTGGAGTAATTATTGATTTATTTGCATGGTTTCTATTTTTCTGAGGTAGTCACAGTTAGCTACATATATATATTCCCTCTTGTTATCTTACTCAGTCCCTGTTTCATGTATATAAGTCAGATATAGGGTAGATTAGGCCTTCAGCAACCCATGCTTGCCATAAAAGGCGCCTATGCTTGTTGTAAGAGGCAACTAACGGGATCGGGTGGTCAGACTTGCTGACTTGGTTGACACATGTAATTGATTCCCAGTTGCACAGATCGATGCTCATGTTGTTGATCACTGGATTGTGTGGTCCAGACTCGATTATTTACAGACCGCCACCATATAGGTGGAATGTTGCTGAGTGCGGCGTAAAACTAAACTCACTCACTCACATAGTGTTCTAAATGTTTTTTATCACTTACTTTAGAGAGTTTACATCCCTTAGTATTGCATATATCCACTGCTTGCTGGTTGTAGGTTCTATATCGCCCAGAACATTGTACTTAAACAGCATCGTGCCTCTGTTAAGAGATCTGTGTCTCATATGCTTATTGCTGGAACTGAAAAGCTATGTTTTTGAAAAATTCTGATGAAACTGTAACTGAGCCCAATAAACTTGTTGAAAACGCTCTTGTGTATTTTCTTTCAGGGTTTAAGAGAAACTGTTCATCCATACACATTTGTCTCGTGTGCTGGATTTAAGGAGTTGTTAGAAGTTCAAGACTCGGGTGATAAAGCAACTCCGCTCTTACCAAAGTTGGCGCCATCTCTAAGAGCAGCTCTGGTAAACAGTATTAAAAATATGATGATTTATACAATTTGATTTCTATTTTCATCTGGTACCAATGCTAAAATGTTTCATACACAATGGTTTAAGGATCTATACTAAAAGATCAGATCCTAATTAGGGGTGAAATGGTATACCTTGGTATTGGTAGAACTGCAGTAGTTTGTCTGTGGTTTGGTATACTGTAATGCAGTCCAAAAATTCAGTGTTTTCAGTTTTTGTACTGTCATTTCTATCAAGTCATAAAATGATAGTTTGTCCATTCAGAACAATAAAGATTGTGGTTATTTTTTTCCATCTTAATAAACAGTATAAAGTTTGGCTCTTGCTGTCAATTTCCTGCATTATTACCATCATATCTCATATACTGAACCAAAACAGACCAAACAGAGGGCCTTGTACTGCAATACATACCATATATAATGCTAAGAACATATCGTTCTACCTCTAATCATAATAGAATAAAGCATCGACATCACAAAAGCTTCTTGCCAATGTTATATATTCTGTCTCCATAGTCATAATATTCTTAAATTTGTATGGATAGTGCACAGACTGTATCTGGAGACCAATTAGGCCAGTTGTGTACAATGATGTTTGTTTCAGGCCCACAGTGATGCAGGCGTGTTTGAGAGGTCACTTGACGCCCTTCAGCAGCTGAGTAACTCTGTAGGACCAGCACTGAATCCACATCTTAAGAACTTGTTGATGCCAGTGAGTGGATCTTGTATGTCTCTTATGCATGAGCCCTGTGTGGAAATAATACCACTAGTTATGGGTGAAACTCATGTCAGTGAGGTACAGTGAGGAAGCCTAGTGATTAAGCAATCGCTGGTCATGCGGAAGACCTGGGTTTGATTCTCCACATTGGTACAGTGTGTGATGCCTATTTCTGGTGTGCCTCACCATGATGCTGCTGGAATATTTGTCGTCTCACCCAAACTCTACAACAGCATTAGCAAACGTTAAGCAATGCCTGTATATATTCGTATACTGTTATAGCCGTAGCCACTGTGTGGAGTTTACTGTAGTAGTCACATGACTTCCCTGTTGTGTATTTAAAAATGAGAGAATTTATTGAGAGACATTTGTATTTATATATTTTGGAGTGTTAATTACCCAATAAGGGTAAGAAAATTCATGTAAAAGTACTCAATTTTTCTTTAAAGTATTTTGAGTATACAAAATGCTACTTACTCCTATAAAAGTGCAAAAGTCATACATAAACATACATGGGAGTAAATACCCAACACCATGAAACATTATCTGGAGCTCTAATGTTATAAGAACTTTCATCAAGGGTCCTATACCTCTTGATGTATTTTAGGTTAAATTTGAACTCAATAATGAAATGTTGACCTTAATATATCTTGTCATGTTCATTACATTTCGGCATGAAGGTCTTGAATCTACAATCTTCCACATGTATGAATCTTTCATCAAACATGTTTACCTTTTGTCCAAATGACAGAAGTGTCCTCTATTAACAATCAACCAATTACAAGTTGATTGCACTGGTGAAACATTAGATAAAGACATACCAATGAGGTGAGCTGTGCAGAACTTTTTTGCTTTTTGATATCTGAATAACATAAACTTCTGTTGTGTCTAGGTATCCAAAAAGATGATGGATAAAAAGTACAAAGAAAAGTGTACAGATATCCTGCAGCAGCTAGAGCAGAATGGAGGGAGGGTGAGACTCACTTATTCATGAGAACCTTCATGTTAGCAGTTGCTTTCATGATTACTCCCTTATTGGGGGTAGTGGGCTACCATTGTGGTCCAAACATTCACTCTCATGCCAAGGCCTGGGTTTGAGTCACCACATGGGTGCTATGTGTAAAGCCCGGCCACCCACCCGCCCACTCATTCACCCACTCACTCACCCACCCACTCTCTCACCCACTCACCCACCCACTCATTGTCTATGTGGTTAAGATAGATCAAAATTATTTGGGTATTGCTTCACTACAGATGCTTGAATACATCTACTGTTGACGTGATGGTAATCATTACCAAACATTCATTATTCATTATGCAATATTCATGATATGTATCATATTTATCTCATAGTACACATACTTGATTTGTTTGTGCCCTTAATTTAACCATTAATGTGTTGATTTCATTTTCCATATAGCTTCATCAAGGGAAACATTTTAAGGCTCTTAATTCTTTATTCCATTTTGAATAATGATTTAAATCATGCGCAAACCATGCATTTACAATTTTGACTGTGCTTTGTATAAACTTTATTTATTTATTTTTCAGGAGGTTCTACCAATAATCAAGTCCAAAGTACCAACATATTCATCTGTTTATGGATAAAAGATTGATTGTTGATTTGTACATAATGTTACAAAGATATATATTTGTATGAAATTGACTTGACAGTTGTGGTTTGTTGCTCTTTCATAATATGGCACATGTGTTGCTTACGTGGGTCTCACTTATGATCATGACATTTTATTGCTGTTATCATTGTTGTGGTTGTTGTGTTCATACCATTCTCTTAACTATCTTGAGACATGGTTTCATAAAAATACTAGCCTGTCGTACATACCCTGAAACAAATATATCCAAGAAAGCCCTATACCTGACAAAAGGGCAAGGAATAGCCCAGAAACTTTGTCCAATACAATAAAGAAGAAGTTGTCATCCAGATTATTTGCCTTTTTCAAGTAAAGTATTTTGGTCAAGTCTAGATTTCAGAAAATGAAGAAAGTCTGGGCTCCTTTTTTATTCTCATTTTTTCTGAGGGTTGTCTAAAAGAATAATATTATATTGTCCTTGTGCAAATTCAAGAATGTCCGGGTTATTTTCAAAAACAGTAGTGCTCACATTTATGAAGTTGGGAGATCATACTGATCAACAATATTTACAAACAGTGTAAAAGTTGAGAGCAATTTGCGCTCTTTCTTTTCTCTTCCCCACCGCCCTGCTTCAGACTACATATGTTTAGTGTGCTGTGACACTACATAATACCTTAAAAGAGAAGTAATAATATTTCAGTATTTGAACAAAGCTCTTGAAAAGCATTTTGAAGTTGGACAAACATGAATACATGATTCGATTATATAGATAACAACTTGATGAAGTAGCAAGAATTAGCTCTTAAATGTATAACGAATACAGAAGTTGGTATCCATTAGAATGTGTTTTGTGTTCAAGTATTTGAGCACATGAACACAATGAGCCATGCAATACAATGTGTCAAGTCGGAAATTGTTGTCACCTTATCATAGTTTTGGGTCATTTCTTACTTCAAACAAAGGGCTCTGTTCTGTTTCTGACTTCAGAAAGATTGGTCTGGTCATGAACAGTGATATGTACATGTATTAAGTGACTAACACCTGCTGTTTGGTCCCAAGTTTGGAGCAGTTCTCATAAAAGTGAAGAGGTGCTTGTCGTAAGAGGTGAATATTGGGATCGACTGGTGAGGCTTGCTGACTTGGGTGACTTATGTCATTGTACCCCAATGGTGTAAAATGGTGTCCATGATATTGATCACTGGATTGTCTTTTTCAGATTTGATTGTTTACAGACCACCTCTGTATGGCTGGAATATTGCTGAGTGCAGTGTGAAACAAAACATAAATAAACAAGTACTTTAATGTCTGTATGACACACATCGTTATAGCATGAGTGACAATACTGCCGACCACAAACATAAAGTTGTTGAAACCAGACCATACGTTATGCTCACAGAATTATGAAAGGTATCAGTTCTTCGATTCCCAGTTATGTAGATCGATGCCATACTGTTGATCACTGGAATGTCTGGTCCAAATTTGATTATTTACAGACCACCGCCATATAGCTGGAATATTGCTGCGTGGAACTTCACTCACTCACTCGCTCACTCACTCACTCTTTGTATAGTAATATCCAATGTGATTAACTGGTAGGTGTGTATTATTTCACATGTAATGGGGACAGAAAAGTGACCTGTTCAGTTTTGCATTATTGGATCAAATTTTGTAATTTTAAAATTTTCACAATGTCAGCCACAGAGACTTAATAAACCTCTAATATTTGAATGTTTCATAGCCAATGGTGTAATTTGTTCATCAGTGTTTCATCGTCTCTTCATAAGCGTATTTGCAACTTTTGGTGTTTGAGTTTGACATATCATGAGAAGCCAAATGTTGAAGTTTGTTTGGTTTTACATTTATTGATATGACTTGCTGTCCAAATTAGGTGCTTGTTTACAGCTTTGGTTAAGCAAACAATTTGATATTCTTTGTGTATCATGTCAAGCATTGTACTGGTAATGACGAGGACTGAACGAAGATACACCATCGTTGTGTTTGTGACACAACCAACAGTCAAACACCAGTAATACCTGCTTTCATTGTCTGTAGGGGCAGTGGGGTAGCCTTTAACCCCCTGAATGCCAATGGTTTCTTTTCAAGCGCACATTTTCATAAGGTTTGAAAAGTGCAAGTTGTGTGAGGATTGTGCTCACGTGGTCCTGAATCTGCATACGGCTATAAAATTAAACAAATGTAGAATATTTTATTTCCTATCCGTTGGTATAAATATAGCTGTGACTACCTCAGGGTCGGAGAAATAGACAATGCTAAATGTTGTCCAAAACATTTTTATCTGTATTTATATTTATTTTTATTTTTAGACTAATTTTGCATCATTTTTTATGGAGTAATAGCCGTATCTTCAAACGTATTGAAATTACCAAAAATAATACAACATTTTAGTTGACGTCATGGCATGTCTAGTGCATTTTATGACGTCTGAAAAAGACGACACTGGTTTGCTGATTAGTACACCGGTATATCTCACCTAATTTCCACTGATCATGTAAAAGGTCTCCGCTTCTACGTCAGAATTCAACACTCTTTAGACAAAACATAAAATGAATGGTTTTGTCATTGAAATAGTGTCTTGAATATATCAACAATTAGATATATAAAAACCTGAATATTCATTGAATAATCATTTAGGATATAAACTTTTCTTCTTGTGATTATGTAATCACAATATGTTATAGACTTTGAATTAATTGTATTATCACAAACAATGATAATGTAATGTAAAACATTCTTATAATTGTTTTGTCTTTAAAAAACTGCACAAACAAATTCCATGAACAAGACAATTTCTTTAAATATGTGTGGCTATACATTTCATAAACTGTATAAATCATTTTAGTAATATTATTAGTTTTGCTTATAAGGTTGAATAATATTGGTGTTTATTAACCTGTTCATATGAAACTGCAATATTAGTCCCAGCGTATTGAATTTTATACATAACAGGAACTAAAGCACAAAAGGCAGCAACGGCTACACGTGATCTTTTGATACTTAAGTAGAGGCTTGAAATGTGGTATAGTACACTTAATGAGTCAATTTCCCATGTAAATATTATTCAAACAATCAAAAGCTTTCAAAGAATAAAAACGCATACCCTATATCCACATATGATGTTGAACAAGGCTATATGTAGATATTGAAATTAGTTTACTAAAAATATCTGAACGATACACAAAATATGCATCGTAATACTGAAAGAGCATTCGGAATGATAGGGCCATTGTGTTTACTCTTGTTCAACCAACCTTCACCTCGAAGAATTTACCTTACTCTTCCCCTGAATATTCTAAATGTATTCAGCCGATGTAAGCAAATTGTTGCAATGATGAGACAGCTGGATATTGGAAATTTCTGAAAATGCTTCGCGGTGAAAAATCGGAATTTTTCTTTTTTCACATTTCAAACAAGCGCAGTCTTTTAAAGCACAGCATTTGTTCTGATACCCAGTATCTTTCGTTTCATCTAGACAGTTGGTATTGGTGACAAACACCATTTGTAATTTGATTCTAAGATATATGGGGAATTCAGTGATGCATTTGTTGCAGCTGACTATAAAATAAACGTGATGTAATAGGCTTCTCTATACCAGCCTTCACAAAACATAATTCTGTAAACCGTATCCAATATGGCGGAAAGTGCACTTCGGGATTCGTGTAAATGTATTTTTAAAAACATCCCAACTGATTCTGGGTTCATCAGGGACGTTTCAGAATTATTACTGGTTACATGAAAACTTGATATACGTGATATTATTAATATGCTATTTTTGAAATTCAGTACTCCCAGTATTTAGCCGATTTTCACATTTTAAAACATACAGCAAATATTTTGTATAGTGTGAAAACTGGCAACATTTACGATGAAGCCTGTTTTGAAAGGTAATTTTAAGCCCTTTAGCTTGGTCTGAGACAATAGTGGATGGTATCACGGAACAGGAAATTGCCCATAGAATTAAAAATGTTAAGTATATATGTGTGCGTGATATATTTAGAATTTTATTGGACTTGAAAGAGAAAGGAAATATATGTTCCTGTGGCATCAAGGGGTTAAAGCTTCTTATGACAAACATCCAGGTTTAATTTCCAGCATGGGTACAATGTGTGAAACCCATTTCTGGTGTCCGCTGCCATGATATTGCTTAACGCACTCACTCATTGCTTGGAAGTGGATTTTCAATTAATAATACATACAAAAACATGTTCATCATGTCGTGTTCAGATGTTCCAATAGAGGGGACAAGAATGTCAGTATTAATTTGACACAATCATGATATGTGGTGTTTCAAAGGCAAATGTAAGTGTTGTATATTTGTTGATAAGTGAGTAATAGATTTATGATGATGAAGTTTGTGTCAATAATAGCTCAACAGATTGGGAACAAATTGCCTACAGCACTGGCATCAAGCTACAACAGCTGTTCAAAGATGCATCCATAAAGCATACCTGAGGACTGTGATCACTGATTTGACTGACAGCCTCGTAATGAATTTCAGTATTTATCATATTTATCATTTGTACTGATGCTCAAGGGTTTCGCCCTGGTTCTTTACCAGATGTGCATTACTCCCACATCAAGCTTACATGCCCAGATATTTCCTGTTGAAACTAAAGTTAACTTGAACAACTAGGAGAGTTCTATGGATATACAACTTCTTTATTATTTATATAATCAACGTTTCTGTGTAGCTACTAACATTACCAATCATTTGAAGTTATATATCCATAGAACCCAAACTAGCTTTTAGATGCCACTTTATCATTTTAGCATTTCATCATTTGCTTGATAACGGTGTTAGAATCTACACTAAAACATCACATCCACTGCAAGAAAGAAGTTGTCTGTCCATAGAAAGTGCTCATCCTCTAAATGCCACTCAGAGATGTTGTGATCCTACTTAAAGCTGCCATCTTGTCAAGCTACAAGGAAATTAAAAGATGTTGAAAATGACGTTATTTTACAATACATTGATGTGTGTTCTGAATAAAATTATCGCTAGGCACGATTAGGATCTGAAGTTTTATGCTTATGACTTTTTTTGTGTGTTTGTCTCGCTTCAAATGATCTGTACATTTGTACATTTACATCTTCAAAGAAGGAATTTTGAATCCTATGCCTGCCTTTATGATATGTATGAACATGATTGACGTTACTGTTGCCTTTGATTATTCCCACATTTGATATTAGATATGTCTGATGTGGAACTGAGTGGATTTTTGCATGTATGCTTGATGTCATCTAGAATGTTCAGCAGGTTGTGTCCTTTTTTCAGCTTTTTAATGTGGTGCCATGTTTTTGAATGCTAGGATGTCTGTAAATGACATCAAGTGAGCAGTGCAGTCTGAGCGACCCTTGTGTTTCTGGTGCAAAGAGGTATCAGATTCACATGATCCAATCAAGCATTGCCAAAGATCACATAAAAAGTGACAAATGCAGGTCCTCATTCATTGTAAGGATGTTCACAGAATACAATTAATTTAACTACAAGCACAAGTGATGGTAAAAGCTCTTCCAATTGAAGTTGGACTGTTAGTTTCACCTAGGCTGGAGTTAAAAAGTATACTCAACAAAGAAAGTTGAGGACCACCCCAGTTTTCAATATTAAAGTATTTAATAGTTCATAATTTGATCCATATAATGCTTACATTTTGACTGTTGGGTTGGTCCTTAACTTATCCTGTTGAGTTTACTGGGAAATATCTAGTGTTATTGTTATGTGTATATGTATCAATGTGCTAGTAGGAAAATTGTTATATTGTCAGTAAATTTATGCAGATTGTTTTTATGAAATAGAAAATCCACTAATATCATTGTTTTTTGGGTTGTTTTTTTAAAAAAAAAAAAATAGAATGTCTTTGTTCAGGAGATCTATATTGGAAGACATGACATGAACTGCTTGAGTGTGGTGTAAAATGTAATTCCTTAACCTTGAACTGAGTAGTCTTCACTGACTGGCGGAAAGAGTGCAAATGAAGGCTCATTATCTCAGCATGCCAAGAGGACTGGTTTGAGGAGATTTTGGATATGGCATCATCTGTGTGGCTTGCCAATGTGTGGAAACTCAGATCGCTTGCCAACCCTTAGGCACTGAACACCACACAGTGATACGGGAGGCATGTCTTGATATTTGGCAAACAAGGGCAGCCTATTTTTGTCACCCTTCCGTCAAACTTCTTCGTATTGTTGATGTCGGATTTCTGTATCTGCCCTGAAGTTGTCCAGGGTTACTTGCAAAACAGAAATACTTCTCTTCCTCATGCAATGTTGCGTACATGTATACGTCTAGGGGCAGCTTACTCAGTATTCCTCCGTCGTGTGTCAGGCCACGACTTGATTTCTCCATTCATGCATAACTATGATGCGCCTATCTCAGTGTATACGTTTGGAAGGATTTCCCTCAATTGTACATTGTTACAGTGAACTGTTTGGTTGTGACGTTCATTGAAACATGCAGATGACAAAGATGTGTGACAGATAGTTTTGCTGTCAGTAACAGTCCTGTGCAAAAGAGCTTTCAAAAACTGGTAATTTCATAGAGCTGAAATGGCATGGCCCGTTAGGTATTGTTCCTTGTATGAAACACATCTCGAAACTGTCACGAAAGTCAATAGGACAATCGTCTACCATGGACTCCGTGAATAGTTTTGCTCCATACTAATTTCATCAGTCCGTTTCAAGACTTAAACGTAAACCATTAGCAACAATGAAAAGACCAATAAACAGATAAATCGACAATGGTGTAGTCCAGAATCTGCGAAACTCATGGTTAAATGTCAGTATCACATTACCCGAATAGTCAGCTTTTCTCGTACAGAAATGCAATAGCGGTTGAAAGCAAGAAGGATGTGACAATCGCTGAAAAAATGATTTGTTCGGATAACAGGTCTGAGAGTTTTCCTGTTGAGAAACAAGGAAAAGGCAGTCAGCTGAGTCGGTTAAATTTTCACTGAAAATAGTCATCCTCGATATCGTTACAATTCTCTCGTTACGAAAACTCCAATAGATTGTCAAATACCATAGCAAATGTCCTCTGAAGGAAACGGAGGAAGCAAAACGTGAAATGCAGGACTTAAAGGTGTCTACAGACGCCCTTCGTGTACGCCAGAAACCCGTGACAAACATACTTTTCGAATATCGATGGTTTGACATCGTACAGTTGTAATAGCTATATTGCCGATTCTCTTGCAAGAATTTACCAATGCCAACATTGCATTGCATTTCCTAGCCGCAGTTCATCATTATCATTTCCCCAGATTTTCTAAAAGCGTCAAACGAATCTTTCAGTTGCGCAGTTTTTGAAGTTTTTGAATGCCTTTATGGATGACCTGAAAACGATATCACATGCCAAAACATTGATTACAGAACAATCTCATTTCCTGTTTCCTGGGTCGGGTCCTATTGCGAAACTTAGTGTGATAATCAGTCCAGAATGTTTAGACTGTGTCATTTAACTGGAATATCAATATTAATCAGTATGGTTTGATAAGTCTGAGCACTTGTATACTGCAACATTACGCACCTTCTAATCCTATCAAACACCGAACAGCGTGCGCTGTCGTACAGAGAGCTCTGACAAACGTAAACCTGGAAATCGTAGAAATGTCAAAACGAAGCTCTGCCGCTAGAGATGTTTGACAGTCTGGTACGGAACTGATATTACATCAACCTCATTGTGCGTTACAGAACTAAGCTGATTAAGTGTAAAAAACACATAACAGGCTTAACCAGTAGGCTAGATATATTATGAATCATTTTACGATCTCGTCAATCGGACAGTCTGTGATTCCATAGCTAAGGTATAGAAAGACGGTGTAATTAATGTTTAAAATTAAAATTCATTTGTAAATACAATTTTATTATGAAAAAAGGAATTGCAATTCAGTTTAACCAGTTGTTTGTGGTGTCTATTTTCACATTCACTTGAGAAAATTCGGATCGGCTGAAAAGTAGGGCATGGTCTGACTAGGTTTATGTTTCATGGACGATGTCCTCTATGATTCGATACAGTGAATAATGTACTCAGTCCTCATCGTTGACTCAAGCTCTCAAACAATGTTGAAAAGTAACACTGGTTTATATTTACGGCATACAAATACATTTTTCGATCAGTTGTTTTGTGCAAAGTATGCTTCCCTATGGCTCTCTTTGTACGACTTGGTTTTACCTCTTAGCAACAAGAGTGAGTGAGTGAGTGAGTTTAGTTGTACACCGCTTTTAACATTATTCCAGCAATATCACGGCGGGGGACACCAGAAAATGAGCTTCCCACATTGTACCCATGTGGGGAATCGAACCCGGGTCTCCAGCGTGACGAGCGAACTCTTTAACCACTAGGCTGCCCCACCGCCCCCTTAGCAACAATAATGGATACCAGATCTTATGTTTTTTTGCATGGACTTCCAATACTGAGAAAAGTCTCGTTTTCACCTGACGTTCATCGTGTTTCAGTTTATGGAAACATGTAAATTACTTTCTTCGCACGTCTGTTCGTTTCGCCATAAATGTCCTGGGGCTCATTACACAAAGCAATCTTTTTCTAAGGTTAACCTTAACTCCCATTCTCTAACATTGCACTAAGGTTACCTTAGACTTAGTAACCTTATGGAAATGTTAAAGAATGGGAGTTAAGGTTAACTTTAGTAGAGGTTGCTTTTTGAAAGGCGCCCCTGCTCGGGTTTGTCGTAAAGCCAATACCATTCATTCAAGTATTGTATTATATAGCTTCAAAAAGTGAGGTAATCTCAAACACGCAAATATTCATTATCTCTACCCTGATGGTTTTGGAGATTGATATTTTTCTCATCAAACCACAAAGCGGTAACGTATGAGAATGTATGTATGTGTTACATGCTTGGACCGTATGGTATCTCCAGACCGATGATGCCAGACATAAATTACTTTAGTGGCACTGGGTTTAGATCCATCCTGCTGCTGTATATTTTGCACGCCCGGGAGACAATATACCAGTGTACCTTGTAGAAGGGGAAGGCAATTCCAGTTTGCATTTGCAATTCAAGAAACATCAGCTGTAGTCTGATCGTTGAATTTGTGGATCTAGCCCATTGTACACGTGGCATCCCGTTACGAAGCTGAAGACCTCGTACCTTACCTTGATTATCATGCCAGACAAGTTGACTGTGCTGCAAGTGGCACTATGGTGGTTTTCTCTTCTACTGACGGTAGGTGCATCTAGTCCAGCATCGGAGTTATGTTGGGTAACACCGCAGTGTCATCGTTGCTATGTTTGTGATGTTGATGTAGTTGCTGACATCGGCTCTTGGATACACATACACGTTACCAAATCAACCAAATTGTGATTAAGTATTCATATAGAATTGAGTGAGTGGGTTTAGCTTTATTCAGGGGTTAGTAATTTTCCAGCAATATCACGACGGGGAACACCAGAAATGGGCTTTACACATTGTGCCCACGTGGGGAATCGAACCCGGGTGTTCAGCTTGACGAGCGAACGCTTTAACCACTAGGCTACCCCATCACCGCTATTCATGGGAGAGAAATATACATACGGTCATGTAAACTAGCCATTTTTAAAACCGTTTTTCTGTTGTAATTATTCGTCAAAACACTTTTTGTTTATTCAGGAAATAACATGCATGAAGCTTCTGTGACGTATATGTTCAAATGACTTGATCACACACTAGTTCATAGATATTCACTTTAAACACACCAAGCTATTGTTAAAGTTTCTGAAACGTTTTCTACAGGGTGTCATTACGACCGTGTTTGGACCAACATTACCAGACCTTCAGGATCTTTATGGAGCCAGCCTGAATGACATATCAAGTCTGTTTCTCATACTGGGTCTGTCACTAAGCTTTGGATGCTTGGTGTCTGTACTTCTCATGAAGTATCTGGAACCGATTATTGTGCTTGCACTGAGCCTTCTGCTGGAGGGAGTGTGTACAAGCACAATCGCCATCACCGAGTACCTGTCTATAGCCTGTCTGGCAACAGCTGGATCGGGGTTATTTATCGGATGTGTTTTTAACAGTAAGGATTCGTTCGTTTATGTTTAAAAATCACTAATTGGTTGTTCGCGCTTGAATAGAGAATATGACTCCAGTTAAAAAAACATTTCATATGGAGCCGAAAGATTCACAATTGTCCGAGCTTCAGAAACACAATTATTAATTACTGCTGAAGAATTAACAAGGATTATGTACCAGTAGCATAAATTTAGAATAACAAGGTGTTAGTTTCATCTTCAGATGAAAATTACATAATGCACGAGATCTATATCACAGTATTATCTAAATATCGTGTATACCAGTGTTCATATATGCAAAAGGCAATTCTCGTGACAGTATTCTGTGAGACGTAGTCGTTGAGAAGCAGCAACAAAACAATTTGACATTTTGACAGTTATTTCCTTCGTCAGAACACATAAATCTAAAGTGTATACCACGTGTCAACACCATTATTATGTTGATCTCACTGTTACAAAGTGATAGAATGGATTAGAAACAGACCACAATATATGTCCATTTGTCATACAAACACCCCAAACCTATGTCGGACGTGTTGACTGACGTATTGTCGAACAAACAGTTGTGTATCTGCAGTGAAGAGGGGATATCGAACAATGTTTCTATAAAGAACGACGTCAGTGCATTTGGGTTCTTTAAACACACATGTACGCTGTAAATGATCATAAGACGTACATTAGATTATATGAATATCCTGCATTATGAAAGAAGCACAAGTTGCGCAGCTGCACATTTTTATCATGACTGTTGTTAAATAACGTTAATCTTTCTTCCAGCGGTCGTTCATCAGTGCAACATGGTGTTCCCCAAGTCGTCCTCTCTTCTCCATTTCCTGCTGGTAGCTGTGTCTTTTGGAGCATACGTGACACCACTCTTAGCGGAACCTTTCCTTGGCCATTTATGTTCATCTCAACAGATGAACACTTCGATCACATTCAATGGCTCTGAGGTCCCTCATGTCAATGCCACTTACCGGAAATATTTTGCGGTAGAAAGCAGTGAGGTGACAGCCAATGATTCTAACTCATCGTTCCCTGGTGGAAGGAAGGATTCACCGAACACTCAGTCTTCATACTTCAGGGCGGACGTTAGCATGTTATATGTCATGCTTGGTTTGTTAAACATACCACCTATTTTTGGACTCATCATTGTCTTTAGGCTCAATAAAAACCGAACAGAGGAACAGACTAATGAATCCGATAGGGCCTTTGAAGTCCTGGATAAAAATGAGAATTCTCTTAAATTCATGGTGTTTTTGGGAACAGTTCTTGTAGCCTTCCTCTTCTCTTGTGGACTGACATTCTCATATGGCGGCTTTTTGACAACATACGGTGTTGACAGTTCTCTCAAATTAAGTGTTCAAAGGATGGCAGTTATGACATCCGTCTACTGGCTGCACCATCTCATAGGGCGAATTCTGGGGACGGTGATAAGTGCATACATTTCACAGACACAATTAATCTACATTTGTTTAAGTGGAGAACTGATTCCAGGAATAATGGTCTCGGGAGTTGTTTCTCTTGGAGAAAATAGTCTTTGGGTAGCATCAGTATTAATTGCTTTGTTTTCAGGTCCACTGGTTGCTGCAATGCTCAATTGGTCTGGGCGTTATATATGTTTAAGCCCTTTTGTATTAGGTTTGTGTACATTTGCAGATACTTTTGGGTCTGCCATGTTGCCTTTTGTTACAGGGCAACTTATGGGTCACTTTGGAGTTGATGCTTTGATGTACTTCTTTATCTCACAGTCGATATTTCTACTTCTGCTGTTCGTCATCCTATCCCGTACTGGTTTAGTGATCAGAGACTGAGGGTGGGTGAGGGGTGTGAGGAGTATCGTGTTGTTCATCTGGCGCTAGCGAAATATATTTCACTCAGCCAGTCAGCACCGAGGCTATTGCATTCTTAATGGCGCAAAATAAGCATTCAAAGCATGTTATATGATTACTTCCATATCTTTGAAAAGGAAACCCATCAGTAGATCTTTTAGGATTATCGACCGTGTGAATTTAGTTTAGAATGGGTCTTCAGCAACTCATGCTTGAACTTAGGGGCGACTAAAGGGATGGGGTGGTCGCAGAATAAGCCGACACGTCAGCCTATTTCAGTTTCGTAGATCGATGATCATGATGATGGTCACTTGATTTACTGGTCCATACTCAATTATTTAAAGACTGTCACCATACAGCTCAAATATGGCGTGCAGTGTTAAACAACATACAATTTTGAAATGTCGGAACAGGTGCCGAAACTTGAATGTCCAGTTCATTCACCTGAATGTTCTCATTTCTCTCCAGAGTGTTCTGTACTGTCACGTGCCGAGTTGTCCATCATCCAGAATGCTATCACACACACCACAAACTGTCACTTCTGACATTTGCAATTTAAACGAAACACACGTGAGTGTGTCATCTATGTAACTGTCCCTAGGGTGTTATAAACATGTAAATGCAGGTTCCAGGTATACTTTTGGGTAACATATTTTCACGTTTAACTACGTTCGTTGATTGCTCTCCTGAGCGTTTGAGCGTTTTGTATCGGCTATGTGACATGCGGCAAGTCGTCTATCATCCAAACTCATACCATACACATCTTGCACAGTTCATGTACTGTAGAATTAATAATGGTTAGACCACAAAATGTCACCATTTATGGTAGCAATTTAAATTTAACACACGTGAGTGTGTAACTGTACCCTAAGGCGTAATAAACATGTCAGTATAATGTTCAATTTTTAAGAGGCAACAGCTGACAGTCTGTATGCATACTTCAGCCGTGTTCTTTGATTTTTGTACCTATTGCAGGGGTGTTTCCACGTTTCAGTGAATGGAGTTGGTTGAACTCTGAACACATACTGCAGATTTACACGTGTACCATACACAAGGAGGGGATCATGGAATTCAGGAAAGGTAAACTGCAACTGATGAAGGAAACAGATGATGATTAGAAATTAAGGGAAAATGTAACAATGAATTCCATTCCATGTTTCATTCCATTCCATGGGTTTTCATTACTCTTTCTCGTATGCTAGCAAAATATCCCCTACTTGTTTTGAATGGTATATTATGGCTAGCCATGTTGATGAGGAACATCAAACCAAAGCGGTATTAAAACACCTGCATCGTCCTAAAGCGCCTGAGTTCAGTCTAAACCTTCTCTACTTCAAAGGTGCTTTGTGGAAAGGGCATTTTGCAGCAGTTAGGCTTGCAAAACTAGGGGCTTTGAGTATGCTCCTTTGTTTAACAATAAGCCTTCGAGGGTTACCCTCTCTATCACTTTCTTGATCTGCAAGAATACGTGCCAAATACAATAACATTTGTGCTGCAGTTTATATCGTCATCAATGTGAAAATCTACAATCAAACTGAAATGGTACCAAGTCCTCTTGCAAAGGTAAGCGTGTTCTGCCTTTCAAACACACGCAACAAACAGTCAAATATTCACCTAAAAACAAGACAAAACATAATAAATCAAATTAGGGAATTGCATGTATAATTATACGTCGCGCGTCATTCGATAGTCTACTGTTATGGTTAAAACTAAACCGTGACTAAAGGTATAAGAAATCCCTTCTGAACAAACAAAATTGAACACAGACAAAAAAAAAATCAGTAATATGTATTCAGCGAATAAGACTAAGATACACAAATTCACAAGAGAGGTTCCATGTACAATGCAACTGAGTCAAATCTAAAGTAATGGGTCACAAATATAATGTCAACTCACCAAAGTCTTGACTTGAGAATGAGAAACAGTTATGATGAATGTAACACAGCGAGCGGTCAGGCAGCGGTTATGTAGGTCAAGCTTTGACAAAGGCAGGTTGATGCACTCCACTTAATCCATGTGTGTGTTAACACAACTAGCCTTTGTATACAAAGTCACTGATTCCTGAACATTAGAGCACAATACGACCATCGCCATAAACTTAGAACCTTCTCGTAATTTCCCGTAAGTATGCACCACTAATCAAAACTCATAATAAAAGGGAGGTAACTCTAAAGCTCTACCTTGAAGCCTGCTGCCAAAGTACAAAAAGCAGTGAATATTTAATGGGTCACAAATATTATATTAGTGACCAAAATCTTGTTTTGAGAGTGAGAAACAGTTACACTGAATGTAACAGGGCGAGCTGTCAGGCAGTGGTCATTTAGATCGAGCGTTGACAAAGGGGGGCATTTTAATGTACTCCAGCTGTCATACGACCATCGCCATTAACGTAGAATTCCCTTGTGATCTCCCGGAAGTACGTTCTACTAATCAAAACACAAACTCAACGGCAGGTAACACCTTTAAGCCTGCTGCCAAAGTATGAAAAGAGCTGATACGAAATGTGACCCATAATAATTACCTCTCACAACTTTAAACATTGTGACCCAAATAATAATTATCACTTAATCATTAATACAATTTACAGAAAATACACTCTCATAACACTCTTCCCCTTAAGGAAAAAAACGTTTCGAAGAAACTTTCTGTTGCAATCATACGCAGATAACAAATATAATAACAGGACATTTAATAATATGAATAACACGAGAAACATCTTGCAGAATTACAGTGATGTTATGCAAATACAAACATTCAGCATCATCAAGTCATAATACATCTACAACCTGGAAAATGCATCAGCACAAACATTGTCTAGGAACACTTCCAAGAGCTAACAAACGGCCCACTGATTTCTCAACTGTAGAATAACTTCTTTGATACTTGTCAAATTTTCTTGGAAAAATAACAAACTGGATATTCAATTCCTTAACCATCCTCTTGAATCATTACACGCTTTTGGGGCTTGCACACTGAACCTTTGCTGAAACTGATAGAAAAACACAGACGCTTGTGTTTCAAAAGATGTTAAATATATTCAGTTTAGTGTTAGACAGACAGTCCAGTGATCCACATCATGAGCATCGATCTATGCATCTGGGATACGATGACATATCAACCAAGTCAGAGAGCCTGACCTTCCGATCCCGTTATTCGTCTCTTATGCCAGGCATGGGTTATTGAAAATCAACTCTAATCCGGATCTTCACGGGTCATAGATTCCTAAAGCTGGAGGGTCTGTTTTGTGATATTTGTTGTTTTGAAAGTTAATTATAACACAAAAGACTATTTGCTATGATTAATCATAGATCATTTAAAACGAAACATTGTTCTTGACAGTATAACTGGGAAATCGCAGAACCTGTAATATCAAAACCCAGTTAATAATCAAATTATCTGAAACTTTATGACAAACTATAACTGAAAATATATTTAACGGATTTTTTTATTTAATCACGCAGTTGCTAATATATATATCACAATTTATATAGCATGAATGTTAGTTTGAAACCCAAATTTATCACGCCCGTTTTCGATGACTTGTTGTTGAGGTTGCCCTTTGCTAACTGCTGTAGACAACAAGGTTAAGAAACACCCACCTATCATCAATATGTCTCACAACTATATGTATCTTATCAACATAGTCCGTGGAAAATATGGCGATGATTCTAATATCAACGAAAGATCTAAGAAAAGATATTAAGAAACTTGCATGTGGAGTGTTGATCGACTACTGTTTCCGGGTCACGGGAGCATACAAGGTCAACCTGCAGCTGGTTCCGAGATATTCAAGCAGTTGGGTATTTACTCCTGTCTGATTAGGCACGAGTAATTGCATTTTTGAGGCATAACTTGCATTTTGTATACGCCTACCAGTTTCAATATAGCTGCTTTAATCCTTATTGTGTAATGGACATTAAATAGTTGGCAGCCATTTGTAAACAGTCAACATGGAAGTCACGTGAGTACTACAGTAAACTCCGGAGAGTGGCTACGGATATATATATATATATATATATATATATATATATATATATATATATATATATATATATATATATATATATATATATATATATTACGCGCTTTACCTATAGTTCTGAGAATGATTCTTTTACATGATATACAATTGATTATACAAAATAGTTTTGGGTTCGACAGACAGGATATCTCAAACTTCAACAGCGAAAGATTTATATCAGACAACCCTTCTCTCTCACACTACATCTGGTGACATTTTATACTTACCAGAAAACTGTCGGTGGATTTTTAGTAATTTGATTGTGCGTTTTACTCTAAATTAAACTGAAAGTGATAACTGTAACACTCGTCGAATGTGAACTTCGTCATCCTCCTTGGAAGTGGTGTAAAATTTCTTCTTTTTTGAAATAGTGGCTGAAAGTCTCACGAGGCTCTACTCCCGGCACTGGGCCCAGTTTATTTCCGGTACCAGATTTCCGGTGACGAGCGTATATCAAGAACTAGTTCTGGTTGTAAATTGCGCGACCGCCGAATATCACCTAACTGAACCGAACCGAGTACAGTCAGGATTAGCTGTCACAGCTATTCACAGCTTTTCTTTGTTGTAATAACTGGTTAATCTGGGGTTGGTTCGATCGGAAATTTGTTTTTCCTGGCATGATTCTCATGACATGAGACCATTCGAAACCATATGAAACGTAGTTGGTCCCCGGAAGTATTAAGGTCTCGCGATGTGGCGTGTCCTACTTACGGGCATCAAGTTAGTTTCCCATACGTGTACTGGACTACGACAAGGGTTTTATGTGGTGCAGTGTCGTAAATAATGAACAATCACTTCTTTTTTCTTTTTTCTTTTAAAAAAAAAAATGACTTTTGGATATCCAAAAATCATGAATAAAATTGTGCAGTTTTCATGATATCATACATTGCAATTGGAATAAACGTAACCGTGTCATTCGAATATTATTTTTCAGTAATGTTTTTTTATTTGCCATCGTGCTGATATCTGCAGATGTAAAAAATACATGTGTAAACTCAGTTAGACAAGAAACATCAGATATCTTAATATTGAAATTGTTTTGTGCGAATTGCACGATTTATACAGGTTCCTAATGTGAAATGCATTTCACTGTCAATTTAATAAAACCTACATAATTGCGTTTGCCTCATAACCACTGTTTGTTTGAAAATATAAGGATATTTTACAAAAGCATTAATTTTTCTGTCTAGCATTAATTTGGTCTCAACTGTTTGGAATCACTCACCCTATTTACAGGGTCAATTCGGTTCAGACGGGTTAAGGTTCAAAATGTCTGTAGAAATTAACACGAGACGTTTCATGACATAATTCCATTGAGATGAATTGAGATACGTTTATGCCTTATTTCCATAAATGATTCTTGAATATAATTGCTAACAATCAGGAGTATATCCTATACTTTTTTAGCAGTCGGTCTTCTGTCCCAGTGACGTCACACAAGGCAGCAAGCTTCTTGTGTTATTTCATGTGTTTCCGTCATCGACTGGAAAATGACGCGAAGGGACTTCATTTTATACAAAGTCAATATGACAATATGAAGTTTTGACTTGCATTTTGATGCACTTTCAATGCAACAAATACTCCTGATATCAATTTTCACGGAATTCTCCTCAATCTGCCAAGAGGAAAGCTTGTCTGCGTTCAACGTTCAAACAGACGTAATCTAAATGTCCTTTTGGACAATGAAGAACAGCCGTTGTTGTGTTGATATGGTATAAACAAATGTAATACATGTCTTTAACTATAGATAGATAACTATATCTTAACCACAAGCTGTCATTTATGAATTTAATATGACTGCATGGCACAACCCACTAGTTCACTTTATTCTAAAATAACTCTGGTACAAGAGAACGTCAAACATAATTCATTTAAATACAGTAAACAAATAGGACAAAACAGTTTAAAATGAAACATAGTAATGCAATAAAATACGATCTATTAAATGATCAGTTGTCTGCAGAATGAGCAACCTGAACTTTTACCATTTTTGCCTATAAACAACAAACGCGACGGACCATTTCAGCGCGATAATGCCTTGACGCAACCCTCTTATGATGCATGAACTTCAGTACACCACATACTGCGTCACGCACAACGAGCGAATATACACGCTGCAATTTTAGATTATGGAGGTTTCAATTTGTATAACAGCTTTGAATTACGAAAGAATGTTCTTTGCAATAGATGGAAAGCTGCAGCGAAGTGTAGAGCATGAAAACTACGAAACTGCATGGCATACGGCATTTTATCAACTGTACTTACTACGCTGAGTGATTAAAAGCAACAGATTCTTGAGGAAAACTGTTTATTATATCATGTCATTTCATTTCACACCGTTAAGCACGCAAAGGATTAAACTTCATATACATATTCTTCGAGAGAACGTGGCTTCTTGTACACTTCAGTGTCACGCAAAGGAATGCGTGTTAATAAGACTAAACTCACACTCCGTAGCCAGTGTCTGGTCTTCTGATGATATATACACAACCCGGTTACCTTACCAATATTCCCAAACTGAATATATATGTTTCTGACATATACTCTCAACGGAAGAACAATAGGACAGGAACACAGAAAGTTTAACCTGTCATTATTACACATGCTGAATTTCCCCTGATCCTTTCTTTGATATTCGTTCACTGATACATACTTGTTTTACTCAATAATAATGGAACAATCTTTCAGTTACACCACGCTTGATGTAGAATGAAATTCGAAAGCGACATGGCCCACTTTGACAAGACGAGGTATAGGCATTACAATGATCTAAGGTTCGATTATTTACAGCATTTACTGCTGAATGCAGC
The DNA here is from genome assembly GCF_037392515.1 of Haliotis asinina. Classification (NCBI taxonomy): domain Eukaryota; kingdom Metazoa; phylum Mollusca; class Gastropoda; order Lepetellida; family Haliotidae; genus Haliotis; species Haliotis asinina. The sequence goes on along the minus strand of NC_090294.1, from coordinate 20,358,398 downwards.
GTTCAACAACAGCCTACCAACCAACATTTCAACACTACATAGGGAGGATACATACTGAGGGATACCAGTCCCATCTGAACGATTACATTGTTTTCAACATGCGTCCTAATATAGATAGGACTCCAAAAGAAGCTAGCTGGAAGGCAGCATATATAATGATAGAATACATATACCAGTCCAGCCCAAAGCGTCCAATTATCTGACCAGTTATGTATGGCAGCAGAGCAGCCCCAGTCATGTCACCCATGGTACACACACCTAACACTATTGGTGTCAAGGGAACAAACGTCCTGCACCATCCCAAAGACGCTGCCAGAAGGGGTGCTGTGAACAAACCCAGAGGCAAAGATCCCACCCACAAAGCTGTCTCACTCAGGTGGCCAATGGCCGCGACAAGTATTATTGACAGGAGCGTGCCCATGAGAGAAATGAACATTAACGTTGACTGAGTTACATAAAGACTAACGACTGTACTAACTATTCGTCCTAGCAAGTACATTAACCAAAGGAATGAAGTTATTTCTGCCATTTTGTGCACATCGATCCTGAGGGAGCTTTCAATACCATATGTCGTCAAATATGAACCATAGGCGTAGGGTATTCCGGCAAATGGGATGTAGGTAACAGCTAATAATGAAAGAAATATCACAAAAATACATTTACCTTTTTTCCCACGATGATCGAGAGATACATAAGGGGTAGATACGTCTTGAGGAGTATTTTCAATTCTGCCTTTCTCTTGCAAGATATAGAGGATCATGAAGCCAATAGCAGCTGGCAAAAACGCAACTCCTATAATTATATACACCAAGTGTACTTTGTTTACATCACTCTTATATATGTCAGTAGCGGACCCGGTAAAGTTTGTGTCATTCTTTAACAATAGTGAGGTCAGGTTTGTTGACAAGAAGTTCCATCCAGCCGTGCAGTTTTGTGAAAGATAAAGCAGTGGTGATTGCCGTAATATACTGAGAACATTCTGGAACGGCTCTGTCATAAGACTGTCTTCAACCGGCAGGTCCGACTTGTTAGAGTTGATTCTCGGCGTTAAGAAAGGTGAAGCGATGAGAGGTGATGCTATTCCTCCCACAGATGAGGCTATAAAAACACCGTGCATAATGGAAGGATTGCCGTGGAATATGACATTGCACTGGTAACATATGCCTGCAAGGAATAACACCATGAGGAGTGAGTCAGTTTAGTTTTACGCCAAAATCAGCAATATTACAGCAGGAAGGTGCGGTCTGTAAATAATCGAGAATATAACAAACAATCCAATGATCAACAGCATGAACATCGATCTACGCAACTGGGATACGATGACGTGTCAACAAAGTCCGCGAGCGTGAGCACCCGAGCCCGTTAGCTGTCTCTTACGACAAGCATAGGCCGCTGAATTCCAACCAATTCAAAAGTATCCTCGAATTGACGACACTGAAGAAAACACATTGAGTCTTTATGCATCTGGGAAAGAACTGGTCAAAATTATCAGTGTCTTGTAAAATGAGACCCCTCACAGGAAGAGAAACCCATGAGTGCAAGGGGCACTGTGATGCCTTAAAGAAACTTCTTTGACATCAACTAACGTAAAAGTAACCATTTGTTTTGAACAAGCAAACACATAACATAACACTTTAGCAGACATTTGTAAAGACTATATCTTTCCTTTCAGAACATTTCAAAATCATTGATGCGATATAACGTAGTGGTAGATGCAAACTGTATATCAGATTTATGTTTAGCTAAGATACTAAAACATTAGAGAGAAATCATCTTCACTCATGTGGTCCTTTATCTCTGATGGAACATGGGGCGTGGGGTAACCTAATGGTCAATACCGAGCACCCTGGTTCTATTCCCCATATGGGTACAATATGTGAAGCCGAACTCTGGTGTCCCAAACCGCGATATTGCTGGAATAGTGTTAGAAGCAGCGGCTGACCATCCTCACTCATGGGAATATGATCAGTTGTAGGGGCAGATTTTGGACGGAGTCAGGAAGACTATACTCACAGTTAAATGCACACGCATGGGCGATTCCTGCCACAACGACAGCAAGACAGCCAACGTACAGAACTGGAGTCAAGGCCACAAGAGGTGTTACTGCAGCGCCAACAAATAGACACACAGCGAGCGCCAGGTTTGGATCCAGAAACTTAAGTACAGCCATGGATAGAAGACATCCAGCGGCGAGAGCAAACCCAAGGGACAGAAACAAATAAGATGTCTCCGTGAGAGTGGCCTGGAAGTGTTCCTGGAGATCGGGCAGCGTTGGACCTATAACGCTGGCAAAGCCGCCCTGTAAGAGATCAAGGGAAATCGTTAACACTTAACGAAAGTGTGTTTAGCTACATTAAGTACTCCCTGGCAAACAACACAGTGTCGAACTTTGAGTGAGTCAGTTAATAAATTACATGTATTGTCAATCGTCAATATTTCTGCCATACCGTGACGAGAGAATCTTATATACATAAACTGCTTTCGTCAAAGGTCAGTATAACAACTGGTATATCACATTATAATGAAAACCAGTTTATTTAAATGGTAAACTGTTACTTGACAGCACAAAGTAAAAAATGGGCCATAGACTGAAGGTAGGTCACCATGGATACTTACAGTGCCTTTGCTCTTTGCATGGACCTTAGCTGGATTTACAGATAAGAAGATTTAGGCATAACAACGGATAAAAAATAATACGTTTACAATACCTGGTAATGTAAAATTTACTATGAAAGTATTGGGACTTACGTACCTCCCAGGAAGACAAAAAACTGACGAAATTTTAAACGCCTGTAAGGTTACAGCCATTAACAATCTGAGGTATTTATTTACACGTGTAGAACTTTGATGTCAGGATGTATGGGTGTGTCACTGTTTATTAAATATGTATTTGATGTTTCGAACCTCGGATAATTCGAAATATGTCGGTAGGTCCCTTCGATTTCGACACAACGGCGTTTGTCTGTGAGGTGAACTGGGGTGTCATATTCAAGAATATTTCGCGGTGCATGCTTGTGTTTGTGTGGCTGCAGCTACTGGTCCAGACTTAAGCTGGTTTTATAATGCTATCTCACTGAGATACCATGTCGCAGTTAAGCATGAATTTTACGGATTCCGTGCCGATCAGTCCTTGTTGAAACCATCAATGTCGAGCGCCCGACATTAACCAACAACTACCACATTTTAACGTCTTTTGGTATGACGCGGTCGGGGATCGAACCTGCGACATTCTGCTCTTCGGGCGGGCGCTTTAACCACTACACCACGGAGACGATGTTGGATGTCTGCAACATCCGAAGCTATCATGAGTCTGCCACTTTACAACCGCAATGTGTAAAATCAAGATAATATAAGCTGCATTTTATATGTTCTGCTGTCTTATAAATGTCTTTAATAATGTGTTCATTTTTGCGTTAGGTGTTTACGTACTTTATGGAAGAAATGTTTTACTTTGGGCATTATTCTTTACGTTTTCTTTACGCCGAATATATAGGCGTTATAATACTTTGTATTTAAACTGCCTGTAAATATTGTACTGCCATTCTGTGTTGATTTGTTGATCTGTTTAATTTCCTGATAGGATACATTTGTAGTAACTGCCTAACCTTTATTTCACACTGAATTATTCGGCCTATATATTTCTGGATTGTCATTTTTCGCCGAGAATTTCAAACGCAAAGTTAAAATGCCAAAATAAATATCTTGTTGAAGGGTCTAAGGATGACAGTACACGGAAACCACGCAAGTAATGCCATATTAATCATTATCAACATATTCCTAACCTGACCATACTATTGATCAAATGCTGACCACCAGGGACAGGGCTGCATGAGAGGGACATCAACATGTTGGATAAATGTCAATTATTTCGTTGCTTAGTTTCGAAATTCTTTCTTTGTATTGTAACAAATGATGAGAAATCAACTCGCCTACTTGCACTTTTACTGATCATGACTAAATGCACAGGATACTAAAGTGTGAGTTTTATGCCGCACTCAGCAGCATTCCAGCTATATGGCGGTGCTGTAAAAATCGGGGCTGGGATAGAACATCCAGTGGTCAACATCATGAACATCGATCTACGCAACTGGGATATGATAACATGCGTCAACCAAGTCCACGAGCCTCACCACCCATTCTCATCTCGTTAATCGCCTAAACCATTGGTTACGGAAGATAAATTCAAACCCGGATGTTCACGGTTCAGTAAAACGAAAGGTGAAATACAGTTAGTAAACGAAGTGTATACTACACTCTCTCCGTTACGAATGTAACGACGGTCACATATGTAGTAAGAATAGTATTTAGTAAATGATAAGTTCTGAATCCTAGGGCTACCTGTGAGATACAAATGCCGACCATATACCTGGGGATTTCTATAGAATGATGACTAGTAAATGATAAGTTCTGAATCCTAGGGCTACCTGTGAGATACAAATGCCGACCATATACCTGGGGATTTCTATAGAATGATGACTAGTAAATGATAAGTTCTGAATCCTAGGGCTACCTGTGAGATACAAATGCCGACCATGTACCTGGGGATGTCTATAGAATGATGACCAGCGCTGTGCCCGATATTGGTGGATAAAACTATTTGTTTGTCCCGAGGCTTAACATAACCCTTCGTTCAGATCAGCTTTATCAATGTATACTATTTGTATAGTTTGACTGGCGTTGTTTAACCATACTGGAGCTCTATGGCAGCAATCTGGAAGAATTTAAGTCTGGGACATTTAATCCAGTGATTCATGATTAACCCTTCCCCTCCTTAATAGTAAGTCTTGATTTATTCCTGCACAATATATGCTGGCATGACGTAATTGGAGCCGGAGAAACACTCTTACGGGATGATAAATTATCTGCGCATTTATCATGCGCTAAACCTCATTCACTATGTGAGAGGTCACAGCGCTAACAGTCGGACTCCGGATGCCTGTGAGGTGCTTGGTCAGTAGCGGCATAAATATAGGGATTAACCGTAACTACCAGCAACTTTGAGCAATTTCTCTTTTCAAAATATCCAGAGGGATGTCATAAAAAAATATTGAGCAATTAGCTCACCACTGCTGCATTACTTACCAGTTGATATACGAAATAACACCACAAGAGCACCTGTATCACCTTCACGGCCGCCATGACAGTACTGCAAGGAAGACTTCTTCGCTTTGACACATTTATGACAAGCTGCTGGGCTTTAAGCTGTGGTTGTGATATTGATGCAAATACAATGTCGATACGTATGATTGCATACAGAAACAACAATGCAAAGACAATTATGATTGGAAGTAGTGGACGGAAAACCAAACCTTCAACGTATTTTCAGTGAAGCATGGATTTCCATGCATCATGGTTTGTTTATGACAGGTCCTTACTGAAATGAAAGGTTAATAGGGAATCAGTCCGTCAAAGAAGTAACGAAGATATGTACTGCAACTGACGATTGTATTCTAAAATGAACTAAGTTTAAACATCAATACGAAGATATCATTTGACACAGTTGTGTGGCAGTACATTTGGGTTCTTTGTTTAACGTCGAACTCAGCAATACTCCAATTTTTGGCGGCGATCTGTAAACATTCGACTCTGGACTAGACAATCTAGTGGTCAACATCATAGTTCTAGAGCAACTGAAATACGAGGGCATGTGACAACTGCTAGAGAAACTGCCTATACCACGTGGTTCGAAATCGTGTGGAAATATTTGTTTTTGACTGCTACGGTAGAATTTCAAGCTTCTATAAAATAAGTCTTATTCAATTTTCGAAAGCCAATACGAAATCATTCAAAGAATTCGAGAATGTACTTTAGGTGGTGTTTTGTGTGTTTTTTCTTTTAAAAAAATATTTTATTGATATGAAGGTAAAATAGATTTGGCTAAAGCTGTACACTTTACAATGTATACGTAATGTGTAAGTCTAAGTATCAAACATGGAATAAATAAGGTACAGACAAAGTGCTATACTTCCACGAAGATGGTAAAATATATCATTCATAAAACATTGCTTTTGTACACCATGACTAGAAGGTAATTACCTGTACTCGGGGAAAGGATATGAGAACTGACATACATTGTTTTACCTGTTTTGTTACGAGATTAGGTCCAGTGATTCTAGTGATTTTACGTGCTGTATTTACACTTTTGGGAAGTTTGCTTTTAATCAGAACAGATTGTGCCATGTATGAAAGTTAAAGTTAATACTTTGAAGAAATGTTTCGTATAAAGTCCAATGATGGTTCCGTGAACGATTTACGAAATATACCCACTGCTTCCCTTTTCATACACAAAAGTGTCAAGATACTGAAACTGATCACATTCATGAGTGCCATGAGAAATGCGAACTGAAAATATTTTGTTATTTATCTGTAGGACATTCGAGTTGGTTGTTGTTTAACGCCCCACTCTGCAATGTTTGAACTGAATATCGGCGGTCTGTAAATAATCAAGCCTGGATCAGACAATCATGTGATGAACAAAATGAGCATCGACTGACGTAAATGAGATGAGGTGATACTTTTAAACCAAGTCAAAGAGCATGCGTATCCGGTCTTGCGACAAGCATGGTTTTGCTGTAGAGCAATTTCAGCCCGAATTGGAATTTTCACGGCTCAAAGCGTCATAAAATTTAACTGCTTTTGCAAACCTTCAACTAAATATTCAGCAATGCTATCGTCAAAAGCATCAACATGTATATCAAATATACAATGAGTATTTTGTTCTGTGATACAGCTACAGTGTTCAAAGTCTGGCTAAACAGGCTCCATAGATAGGGTGATATTAGTTCATCAGAATAATAGATATCAGAACATTCCACGCTATAAGCGGCATTGTTCCGAAAGTATTGCCCTTTTGGCTTTCCCGAAAACATCACGTGAATGTTTCAGGTTTAATATTTTTTAAGCTGGTTCGGCCAGAAATACAGTATTATTGAGATTATGTGTTATTTTAATAACTTTCCGTCTCAGATAGTCATTTTGTGCTTACAAAACAAAAAAGTTATTATCGTATTATGTTGTCAGGTTATAATTCAGTTCGAAATCAACGAGCTTGACACCCGACCCCGTTAGTCACCTCTAAGGACCAGCCCGAGTTGCTAAAGAGAGTCTTGCTCACATCTTCAAGGATTGGAGCTCTATTGACATTAATCATGGCTAAAGGGGCAAGAAACAACAATAAAGCGTCTCAACGAAAGCGCGCTAGATATAGTTTCCTACAGAGATCTGTGGAAAGCAAAGTTCCATTAATCAGAGGTTATGGGATCAGAATAAAATCACCAATACGGTGTCTGGCCATATCTCAACGACTCAACGAAAGGGCACTAAATCTAGTACCCTGCGATCTGTGGACACCGAGCTAAAGGGATCAGAAACAGCACCAATACAGTGTTTTATATCTCAACGACAGGACATTGAACCTGATTTCCAACCGAGATGTGTAGCCACTCAGGTGGATTACCTTCCCTCGCCATCACTGGGATGTGGAAGCTGGAGCCTGGTGATATGTAACGATGAACACTTTGGCGCATACGCGGATCAGTGGGTTTTGTGTTGCATTAGGATTCAGTAACGACCATTCCTACTTGTCGATGTAACATTCATCGTCGTGCTGAAAGGTACGTACTTTTGAGATAGATTTTGGGTAGAATGGAAATCATTTCCACAGACAAATCAAGTTGTGTCTACTTATAGATATCAGGGAAAGGTCCCGAAAGAAGAGAATCACTAGCGTTTGTGCTAGTTTAATTGTATATAGAAACCACCAGATATTACTGGGAATATATGGTTGCACGGTTCACCAATATCTGGAAACTAACACAATATAATTATGAAAAACATTGAACCATTTTAATGAAGTTTGTAGTCCTAAAATATGTTTTGAAGTTTTAAGTTTTTGATTGTTACCGCTGTGTGCTTTAGAACGTGAACGCCTATTATTCATTTTTCCATCCTCACATCATCGGTATACATGTAAGATGGGGATGCAGACTTTGGAGGAAACATACATGTATCACTGGATATTGGTATAGCTGGAAACAGTTGACTGAAAACTGAATAATGACTGAATAATGTTTTCCCTTTGTTCTCTAAGTGGAGGTGTACATATAACTCCGGTACATATGGTTTTGGGAGAAATATTCACTTGATTGAGAATGTACTATATAATGTGGGGAAAGTGAACCACTGTATGTAATACTGACTATATCTCGAATATAAATTTCAGGACTTTATGGCATGGTAGCCTGTACAGACGCCTGTTAATTTCTTTTTAGTTTTCATGCCAGGTTTGGCAAGGGTTACGTTTGTGCTTTGATGACCTTGAAACGGGTGCCTGATATTGTCTTGTACTGCGTCTAGTTTGAATGGTGATGGAATTTCTGATAGCTCTGTGTCTTTCCAATTTGTTTTGTTCGATTTGTTCACCGTTGTCGACAGTGAATACGTCATGGTATATTCAAATTACTTAGATCGATGCTCACGATGTTAATCACTGGATTGTCCCAATCGATTACTTAAAGACCGCCGCTACTCACTCATACAATTAGACCTGCCCCAAAAACGTACAACCAAAATGTGCTTACCTTTCCACCTCATCCGGAACTACAATTTAAAATGTAATGATATTCGGAATACTTGACGCATGGGGTTATACGTGCGTCTTGTTTGAAATAATTCATATACCGTTACACGAATGACAGCGTTGTGCCGGAACCATACAGTAGATGAATCCACTAATTCATACGTCCATGGTAACATGTTGTGTTTAATCTACACTGAAACTACATTACATACCTTGCTAACGATTGCATGGTTGTCTGAACACTGAGACCATATTCATAAACGTACAAAACATTTCTGTTGCTCCGAACAAATTGGTGACTGAGCAATTTAAGCTGATAGTGTCATTCCGAGGTCTTCTGTTATTGGCAGATGCCTTTTCGCACCAAGAATACTTCAGATTGCAATTTGTAATATAACGGGGATCTGTGCTGGGAATATACAGTACGAACGTGCTCAAAGGATTTGATATGTTGTATTGTCAATATGGGTCAACCAGTGAAGATCCGGGTTTGACTTGGCTTTCAGCAACCCATGCTTGTCATACGAGGGGACAAACGGGGTTTAGTGGTCAGGCTGGCTGACTTGGCAGACCTGTCATCGTATCCCTGTTGCGTAGATCCTTGCTCATGCTGGTGATCGTTGGATTCCATACTCTGGCGCAGCGATGACTAAGCATAACATCACTGCCACGGGCTAATTTGCATATCACGTGATCGGACCTTTCTCTTGTTTGTAAACAAATGCGCATATTCGTAAATAATCTGAGACTGGCATATTCTTATCGATTCGGCGAGGTTTTCATATTATTTTACACTGTTACGTAAATATTCTTTTACAACTACGCCAATAAGGTTTATGACAATACATATTTATATTTCAAACTGGCTACATCGTTTCTTCTCCATAAGGCTTCGATGACAGCACGTTGAGCCGTACAACCCATGTAAACAAAAGATTGCTGCGCAAATCGAAATAGTGTTACACATTTTAGGATAATTTCTCAGTGAAACTGAACCATTTTAACAACGGTATTTAATTATGTGTAGACTCATAAAAAATGAAACAGTTATGAAATGTACACATTATATTGAATGAACTGTGTAAGATGTAAGGAATCGTCACATCTTTCTGGCATGTGGCAGAGATACAATGCTGGCTCGCCGCATGGAACTCTGGGTAGGAGAGTGGTTGGATTCATGGTCCCGAGTCAATTATTTCTTTGACCGCTGCCATATAGCTGGAATATTGCTGAGTTCGACATTAACAATCAAACAAATGAAAAGAAGTAGAACTTTGTTGTATATTTAGATAAAACAAATATTGTGGTTTATGAAAATGGCGCAATTGTAACATACAAACACTAATCGTGATCAAAATATCGTCATATCTATCGACAGAATAGGATCAAATCAGCCCTTGGCTGCAGTTAACTGCCAAGTCACTCAAGCAGAAACGAATACCTTTAATTAACCTAAACACAAACATAAGACTTTACCTTTTAAAGTGGTCTTGTTTTGAGAACGTGTTTCAATCGGTTCGGTCACCAACTCTAATGTTAATTGCATAAAAGGCTACGGGCCCGGATGTTGATGCAAATCATTTGTTTCATCGTGACGTCACCTGATATTTAACCTCGCTGTCATTTAGTGTAGCTATGCCACATGGTTTGATGAATTTCTGTTTATGATGATATTTACGAAAAACAACTGCTCATCTGTAGCTGCAGGTATGTATCATGTAAAACTTGTACACATCCGCAATTATTAAAAAGATAAAAAAATATTTATTTCTTTTTCTAATTGTTATGATATATGTCCCTGGTTGTTGGCGACCTGTACCTTATTTTTATCGTTCTAATTTGAAATCCAATTTTAGAGAGAGATGCTAGTTTTATTTCTTGATATTGTGTGTGATATTCTAGTCGGTTTTACTGTCCTTCCATGACATGTGTTCAAAACATATAATTTATGTATTTATGGTGAATCCTAAATTTGTTTTAATCACGATATGGCTGAAGTATTACCGATGTGACTTAAAGTTTGACTGACTCACTGTTATAACACATAAATAATTGAAGATATTTTATTCCAAATACAGATGTCCGTTGGTGCAAAGAAATAGGCATTTAAACTATTGATTTGTTTATGTGGGAATTTGAAATGTGTTTAGAAAATGAAAATTTATAAGGCTAGGTCTAGTAAGATTTAAACATTGCATTATCTATTGTGATTATCTCATTATGGTCACAACAAAGTGGATGAAGACCCGGCAAGTCAAAAATATTATATCACTATAGGGTTGGCACAATCTGCGTAAAAAGATGTGATATTTATAACATCTTGATGACGTAAACATGTAGTGGGAGTAACATGAATAACATTAAAATAGGTCTCTATGTTTGTGTAATAGTATTTACTACTTCGCTTATGAATATATGAGTTTCATATACCTTGACCCTATATTCACTGACATTACTTTTCAACTTGCCAATTTTTACGGATGCGGGTTAGAATTTGTCTCCTGCAATCCATGCTTGTACCAGGTGGCGAGTAACGGGGTCGGGTGGTCGGATTCGCTAACTTAAAAGAAGCGACTCTGCACTTTCCATACTACTTAAGCAATCTCTGCTAACAGGTCGATGCTAATGCTGTTGATCACTAGACTGGAGGGTTCGGAGAGTGCGCTGTTAATCAACAAACAAACCAGTGGAAGAGATCGTCTTGGATCATCTTGAACGTAGATTGAGGCACATGATGATAAATTCTTGGTTGTCTTGTAAAATTCAATTTAGTGCCAGTTATGTAACCCTCTCGGAATTTCTTGTGTAATCAGTTATTGTCGAGAACCGATGGCCTTTGAAAAGATTGCAACACCTTAAAAAGAACCATGACACAGACACAGTTGTTTTGTTTTTACATAGTTTTATTTTATAAATTCAGTTGTATACAAACATTTTACGGAGTCTTAAAGTGAAAGACAACATACACTGAGAGGCACACTTACATATTCAGTTTTATTACTCGCCCGTAGAAGATACTGCAGTGTAATATTTTTACGGCAATATTGCACTAGTGTAATACCGCTTGACGTGTGACGTCAAAATGGTTCAAAGTTGTGACGTCACAATGCTAATGCCGATGTCGCAATTTTACTAGACCTTGCTTGACTCGAGGAAAGCTGCGAGTCCTCACACTGTTGGGAATTTCGCGGCAGTTTCTGTCAGTTTATGTTGGCGAGCAATAAACAGAATACTAAACTCGCTTCCGTGAAATATCATTTTTATTACACTCGTTAATGATTTAGTATCAAACTCGCTTTCGCTCGTTTGATACAAAATCATTAACTCGTTTAATAAAAATGGTATTACACGGAAGGTCGTTTAGTATTCTCTCTATATTAGGTGCTAGGAACAATAGACTAAATGCAAGATCGTGGATTCACACTGAAATGCAAGTACTGCATCATCGTAAGATAAAGTCACTACTGTGACAGTGTTCGTGATATCACATCCCATTTTCTACTAAATGAATCCATGTTGATCTTTTTCGAAGGTGGTTGGTACTGCAGAAATTAAAGTATCTATGGTAGAAAGTTCATGTGTTATGTCCAATAGTCTATGAACGAGAGGTAAATTCTTTCCAAAACAGTCTGATAGCTGGACATTCAATATACACCTGATAAATGTTTTCACAAACCGAACCCAATAATGAACATAAATCACTGTCAACCAAATACATCAGTTTGGATACGACTACTGGCAAGCACACTGTTTATGTAATTGGTTCGTGGCCATTGCAACTGGTTCATTTCTCCATATGGGTTGGGTGTGTGACAATGACGTAATTGCTAAACGCGCTATGGTACCATAGTCACTCATTCAGAAGAGGTGAGAGGTGAGAGGTGAGAGGTGAGGTGATTGAAATGTAGAAACTAAACCTCCAAAGTGGCTTTGGTCATGTACAACTTTCACCAAGTCTCACCCATATGTGAACCAATGTCATTGTCAAGACGGTGACTGTCTAAAACAGGGCAATCACCCAGAGACCCCATTACAAATAGCAAAATAACCTGTAAATAAAATATAACTGTAAAAAGCCAACATGTTGTCAATAAGACATATTGTTAACGCATAATTTGTTGGTATTGTTTACAGTATACTCTGTTTTGCTACGTACAGAGACAACAGTTTCGTGAGTTCTAGTGAACATTGCAATCATGTGTAGAAAGTGAAATGAATTCAAATGAAGCAGTTTTGTCAGAGCGTGACCTAATTTAGGGGTCATCCGTTATCCAATCAAACTGTTAGTTCAAGTCGTTACGACACAGGTCAACGCGATACAACACCCGTGCACGCGTGACGTAAGAGATTAGTATGCAACTACCTATACGTTGACTACGTGGGTAATAAATATCATATTATCTTTACGACTCGAGTGCCTTAATTTTGGTTTTACCCGAGCGACAGCGAGGGATATACCAATATTTAGGCACCAATTCCGTAAACATAATATGAGATTGGCACGAATATAATATTCTGTTTATTACTGGAGTCATCAAATTGTGGAGAAAAACGAGAAATCTACTACCAGACATAGGCTGGCTACACGCTGTCGCCGCATGTAGAACGCAACGTCGTAGGAGAAACGTGATGTTATAGCACTATCAATGACGTCACGTCACCATAACAAAGTGATAATTTGCCCTAGGACATTGTATGAAAAATATTATTTCGATATGTCCGCCCTCGTAGGTAATAAGTTTCATTACATCACATGCAGATAGACACTACCAATAGTACAGAGAAAATAATATATACCCTCCAGAATCACTAATGACTAGCGTAGTCCAACGTATAATCCTTACGCATGCCATTCATGCATTCACACATACATTATTATATGCAGTTACCTAGTACAGTGCAAAATATAAATTGTATTGGTTCCAAAAGAGATTAACATATCAAACCGTCTGGCCCTAATATCTGTCATTCAGAAATCAGAAACACGCTCGGTTGTTGATCCATATTCCTACCGATTATTTATCTTATGTAATTACCTAGCATTGTGAGCACAACAAATAGTATTAGTTCAAAAAGGGACAGGAATATAATGAAATACAAATACCAGTCAATCCCAAAATGGCCCACCACTTGACCTGTGAGATACTGCAAGAGAAACATTCCAGTGAAGTTGCCAAACGTGCAGATGCCGGTCACTACTGGTGTCAAAGTAACGATGGTCCTGGTCCAGGCCAATGACGCCGACAAAAGAGGACCTGTGAAGAGGCCGACTGCCATAGATCCAATCCACAGCCAAACTTCACCAAAATCGCTTAGAAACTGCACCATCATTGACGCCACCAACACCCCAATGAGACAAATGTAGATTAATACTGATTGTCTCATACGCAGACTTAGGACAGTTCCTAGAATCCTGCCAGCTGTGAACAGCATCCAAAAGGCAGATGTCATGTTAGCCATTGTCCTGATATCGAGATGAAGGAAACTTTCAACACCATACACAGACAGATAACCACTATATGCAAATGATAATCCACCAAAAGGAATGTATGCAGAAACTAGACATACATAAAATATTATAGTTTTCAGTCCACCATTCGATTTGTGTCCAACTTCTAGGTTGTCATAACCAGTACCTGTTTCTTCGTTTTTTTCACACGAAATATTGATACCCTCACAAATGAACAATATGATGAATCCCAGAGGTGCCAGCAACAGAAATGAGCCTATTGTTATGTAGACAATGTACACTTGAGATTTTTGTTCGATCCTGTTTGTTAAATTTGTTAAAGCTGTCGTCAAGTCGTTATTCTGACTGGACTCATTATTCCTTGCCAGTGGAATAGATATGTTCGATGCTAAAGGAAAAGCACCAATAGAGTAATTTACATTTTGTATTGAGATAATGGTTCCAGTGTTCTCTATCCAGTTCTGACATGCTCCTTCTCGATCAGTAAGGAAAGGCTGGGCAATGAGAGGACCAACAATGCTTCCAACAGATGAAGAGATGAACACGCCGTGAATAATGGCAGAAGGTCCAGGAAACATTCTGTTACACTGGTGAACAACGCCTGAAAAGGAACAGTGGTATAATTATCCTCAATGGTCTTCATGCCGTTAATGGACTACTCATGTGCACTCCTTGAAGCAGCACGCGCGACACTTGGAAATATAGTTACCCAAATCAACAATTCCGATTTACTGCTATAGTCATGATAGCAAGTAGCTGCTGATACTGAAAACACAATGTTTTAGGAAAAGGTATATAATCTACTTTGCAATTTACTCACAGTTGATGCAGCATGCCGTAGTTATGCCTATGACACCAAGAGTCACACATGCAACGATGACATTCATTGCCATGGCAAAGAGAAACAAACATGTCCCCAGGAGTAGAAGGCAGACCATAAGTACTATTTCTGAATCCACAAACTTTAACAAAACCATTGAGCCAAGACATCCTGCACCTTCAGAAATACCAAGTACAAGGAAGAGGTTTGACGTTTCTAAAAGACTGGCATTGAAGAGATCGTTCAGATCGAGTAAAGATGGTCCAAAGGAACCAGCATAGCTCCCCTGTGGAAGAAAATTGATTGAACTTGAAAGCCAGTTTGGATTTCTGGGCTAAAAGCACTTCATAATATGACAGTATTGTAAAGGTTTGGTATAATAAAGGATATATTTTCAGTTACAGGTTTTGAAAAAATCGTTTTTTTCTGCATGGAGAATCAGGGCAGCATTTGCATGTCTAGGCTCTGACGACTAAGTCTACGTAGTAGTTAAAGCGTTCGGTCGTCACGCCGAAGACCGGGTTCGATTCCCCTCATGTGTGAAGGCCATGTCTGGTGAACAGTTTCTGAAAGGTTGCTAAAATCGGTGTAAAAGTAAACTCACTCACTAGGAGTTAGTGCAGTTACCATGTCTGGTTAGTTTTACTTACAAAGAGTGAGTGAGATAGTATGTTTAGTTTTACGCCGCACTCCAGCTATATGGCGGCGGTCTGTAAATAATCGAGTCTGGACCAGACAATCCAGTGATCAACAACATGAGCATCGATCTGCACAGCTGGGAACCGATGACATGTCTCAACCAAATCAGCGAGTCTGACCACCCGATTCCATTAGTCGCCTCTTACGACAAGCATTGTCGCCTATTATGGCAAGCGTGGGTTGCTGATGGCCTATTCTACCCCTGGATATTACTTACAAGGAGGAAAAGAATATACATCCACAAAGACAATTTGACGACGTTGCTTGGTTTCATAGTTGCCAAAGTGGTCATTAATATCAGTACTCTGAAACGACAGAAGACATACTAATATGTAGTTGAGCTAATTGTTTGCACATGATATATCAAAACATGAATGCTTGGATGAAATGTGCTGAAAATATAGATGTGTTTAACATATGTTGAAGTAATATATTGTCTCCGTTGAATTAGCTAATTAAAGTTTTTTCGTCTTTCCATCCAATATATTTAATCTAATTTGTTCACTGAATGAAACTAATGACCATCTAAAAATAGTGCTAATATATTTCGCATGACAGGTTATGAAACGCGCCGTTTGTCTTCTTCCATCCAACCAAATCTGTTTCGTCGGAAATTCTGGGTTGGTATGTGGTGCTGACCCTGAATATTTTACACATGGCTTAAGAATAAATATCCTCAGTAATCACTATATTCATTTGAAAAAACAACAACAACAAAAAAAAAAAACCCCAAACAAACACAAAAACAAAAAAACAAAAGCCAAACAAAGATGTTGTCAGCAGCTTGCGTTAAACGTTAACGATTTAATTGTGTTTTACACTCTTCACAACATCTTTATTGGGCATGGGTCTTCTTTGATGTGTTTCACATAACGCTTTATCTGACGGAACCATGATAGTGATCAGGGCTGTGACGGGTAACCGGGATACCCAGGATATATGGGAAATGAGTTGGACCCTGGTACCTGTCTCAGTACCTGAACCCATTATGATCATGTGACCATTAAACAAAGTAATATGTTATTCTTTTAGGGTTAAAATGCTGTATTGTCTTTGAAGGTTTATACGCCATTACAGGCACTTCTGAATATAATATAAGGTTCAGATGCTGAAAAAAACTCGAATGTTTAGCCTCCGAGCTGAAGAATGTATTGCCATTTCTGACACATTTGATGTCATGAATTAACATAATGATCTTCCGGGTAGGGTGATAGAGATGGGGTACCAGGCTATAAAATCTGGACCCGTCCCAGCCCCGATAGTGATGCAATTCCAACGAATTACAGGTAACCAAATCCCGAATTTCCGGAATGACTAATCCACACCAGAAGCTTTGAATATGGTCATTATTTCATAGACATGTATGTCCAACAGCTATCAATATGTTTAGACATAAAATAACATATGGACCTGCATTTCAGTGACGGATTATTGACAGTATCTATCATTATGACGACAGTTAATCATATCGAGATAGTCAATATTGAACTCGCATCTGTTATCGCTAACTACTGATGTATGCATTTCCTATAGGAAGAGCTGTCGGACTGGATGTAGCTTTAACATCATGCTTGGATTCTGTTTCTCATGTGGATGAGGATGCCTAAAATTGAAAAAACTATTTTCTTGTATTTGCATTTTCCATTACCCTCTATAAATATGAGTACATATGCCAATATGTGCTGCTAAACGACATTTCCTGGGGTATTTTCGAATTATATTTTCATCCATACTGGCAAACTACACTCGAAAATTCTACATTGCAGTCAATAATGTTACAGAATGAATAGTGTGGTTTAAACAGGTCTATGAGTTGCTGTTGGGTTTCGTACTTACAAGATAAAGGCTACTTGTGAACTACTCAAACATGCAATGTCGACGAACTGGGTAAGCTATACTCACGGAAGGAGAAACCAAACATGTCTATCCCGTTTGATTTAGGAGCCACGGCACTCTGCGCGGAAATATAATCTTTGGTATAATATCTTACAATCAATATTAACATCAACATCAAAACAGCTGCTAACATGGTGTTGTTTTCTGATTGGATCGCTTCATGAACACAAATATATCAACGCAGGCGAGACGAAAGTTGATTAGAAAGATAAACAATGACATAGACATTACAGTTTAGTGGGACATTGGCAGCCATATCACTTCGACAAAGCCCTCATTCTTGGCAGTCATATCACATCGACAAGGCCCTTATTCTTGGCAGTCATATCACATCGACAAGGCCCTTATTCTTGGCAGTCATATCACTTCGACAAGGCCCTTATTCTTGGCAGTCATATCACATCGACAAGGCCCTTATTCTTGGCAGTCATATCACATCGACAAGGCCCTTATTCTTGGCAGTCATATCACTTCGACAAGGCCCTTATTCTTGGCAGTCATAGCACATCGACAAGGCCCTTATTCTTGGCAGTCATATCACATCGAAAAGGCCCTTATTCTTGGCAGTCATATCACATCGAAAAGGCCCTTATTCTTGGCAGTCATATCACTTCGACAAGGCCCTTATTCTTGGCAGTCATATCACATCGACAAGGCCCTTATTCTTGGCAGTCATATCACATCGAAAAGGCCCTTATTCTTGGCAGTCATATCACTTCGACAAGGCCCTTATTCTTGGCAGTCATATCACATCGACAAAGCCCTTATTCTTGGCAGTCATATCACATCGAAAAGGCCCTTATTCTTGGCAGTCATATCACATCGACGAGGCCTTTATTCTTTGCAGTCATATCACATCGACAAAGCCCTTATTCTTGGCAGTCATATCACATCGACGAGGCCTTTATTCTTTGCGAGTAGATGAAAAGGAAAACAACGCCAAAAGCGATACTAAGATGCAGCTTTAGCTTTCGGTCATTAATCTACTTTGTAGGCATATACATTACATGTCCATGCATATATTAACGGTAAAGCGGCAATGTACTTTATAATAATTAAATACAAGTGAATTTATGAAAAAATACTGTATTTTTTTTTGTTTTTCCTGAACACATCTCGTAGAATTTAAGGTTGTGGTTATGAAATGGTTCTTTTCAAAATACGCACCTCCTAGAATGGTGTCTCAAATGCACCATCGTTGCTTCATTTGTGTCAATGCAAGTGACTGCCACGCCCTAGATTAATATTGGTAATTGACTTGTTCAAAACAACCCATTCTTTTAGGTTCTGCGGCTCTCCAGTTACCAGGTATGTATCAATGATTTTGTGATGAGCAGACATAATCAAATATTATGCAGCAATTTCAGTGATTAGTATATTCATATAAATAAAGGATATTCATAATTATACTCACGCTACGGAGCAACGGGGGTATATAGCGGTCATTCCGTCCGTCCGGAAACTTTGTCCGGACTACATCTTTTAAAATTTACATGCTAGGTTTACCATACCAGGTTTGTTGGTTTTAGTTTGGCTTGGTTTAGTGCCAAATGTGTTTGACGGTTTTCTACGGAGCATATCTCTTAAAGTTTACATGCCTTTTGCTGTTTTGAACTTGTTTCAGAATTGTGCTTTTTTTCTCCTTTGTTCTTGGACACATGATTTGGTGCAAAATGTGTTGATTGGTTACCTCTCCACAGCACATCACTGAAACTATACATGCTAGGTTCACTAAATACACGACCCGTGAAGGTCCCGGGGTAGAATAGGCCTTCAGCAACCCATGCTTGCCATAAAAGGCGACTCAGCTTGTCGTAAGAGGCGACTAACGGGATCGGGTGGTCAGGCTCGCTGACTTGGTTGACGCATGTCATCGGTTCCCAATTGCGCAGATCGATGCTCATGTTGTTGATCACTGGATTGTCTGGTCCAGACTCGATTATTTACAGACCGCCGCCATATAGCTGGAATATTGCTGAGTGCGGCGTAAAACTAAACTCACTCACTCACTCACTCACTAAATACACATGTTAATCACGATCCACAGATATGCCATGTGCAACTGGTTTGCAAAATGTGATCATTCAAAGTGTGATGTTATCTTTTCACTTTTAATGGTCTTTCTTCGTGTCACATGTACCAGTATGTGGTTTATACTCTGTATCTAGATAAGTTATTTCCCTGATGTTATCTGCGATTTATTTTCTGTATCTACATGGGTTGTTTTGTTCATGTCAAAAGTACAAATATAGTTCTGATTGATTCTAAATAGTTAATTTCTTCATTTCATACACTAAAAAAAGGTGTACATGGCAACCTGTTATCTATCATGTGTATAAAGTATAAGAGAGTCAAGGAGAAAGTGTTATAAACTGCTGGTTCTTATCATATATCAGTATTAGTCATTTCCATGGCCCCAAATGAGAAGCGGGGGCATACGAGCTGTGCCCACTTCTACACTTGTTCCACAACCACTTTCATCATATGAATACTAAGAGTACTTTTTTGTTAAGACCCATTGTCAGACTACACCAACTTTTCGTCACCATATACCAAGGTAATATAAATGTTGTCTTCTTTACGTGACATTCAGAAGCTGAAATGACGAAGAGGAATAAATGTAATTGGTAACTTCCTTATTCTTTATTGCAATAGATGCCACGTTTCGGTGCAGATCCCGGCACCGTTTTCAAGCAACTGATGCACATGGACAAGGAGAATATATACATTTGGTTTAGTCGTATGACGTTGAGTGTCTTGCAGTCTGATGCATTGGTTTCAAGGATGTTGATGTAGCTCCAAAGGATCTTGTAACTGGCATGGGTGATAAGATCAAGGATGCTTGATTGAACTGATTGAACTAAATAGGATTATTTTGTCCACAAACCCGAACAGCTGACGAAGACTCATAATCTACAAAAGATTTCAGAAAAGGCCTATGCTGATATTGATGCTGCAGTCAGTGACCAGTTCTCAGTATTAACAAGACCACATATACCAACATACCTTTGCAAACAGAAATGGTTTGACCAAAACTGTGAACACGCCAATGATTGTAGTACATACTAGACAGTTAACTGTTTCAGAAGAGCATCTACGGAAATGGAACCTGTTAGGTACAAAATTAGAGAAAAAACAACCAAACAAAATAAGACATGGTGTACATTTTTAGCACACTTATCCTCAGTGTTTTCTCTGTTCGAGGGTCCCGTGAAGGTCCCGGGGTAGAATAGGCCTTCAGCAACCTACGCTTGTCATAAAAGGCGACTGTACCTGTCGTAAGAGGCGACTGTCGGGATCGGGTGGTCAGGCTCGCTGACTTGGTTGATACACGTTGTTGATCACTGGATTGTCTCGTCCAGATTTGATTATTTACAGACCGCCGCCATATAGGTGGAATATTGCTGTGAGCGGCGTAAAACTAAACTCACTCACTCACTCTTATTTGTTAAGTCCGAACAACACCAATAAGAAGCAGACTTACAGAAGTAGGATAGATTATTATTTTAAATCATAACCTGAAATCAGTCTGCATCATTGAGGCCTCGAAAATTGTAATATATCAATTACTTTTGTGGGTGAGATGTCTAGATGTGTAAAACAATCCCGTGCACGCGGTATACGGGCGTTTAGTCCGTTTGGCTCAAATGCGGACAGATGAATGGCAGTCTAGCTCGAAAAATAATAAATATAACATACTCAATAAAACACTGATCATAATCAGAACACCATACCAACAGTTACATCTGAAAGCAACAGAAAGAAAGCATGTTACCTCTGTTTGTAGCATCTGGACATAACAACTAAGCCAAATCTGCAGGTTGTATCTTGAGGATCGTCTTTGTCTGTGCTCTTGCTTGAAGACACCTATGGAAGCGGGTCTGTTTACAATCCGAACAAACCCAAAGCAATTCTGGAGTGGCACTTGGTGTGGCATGGTCATTGAGCAATGTCTCATGAGAGCAGGCAAAACTCAGAGAGGCCTAATCAACATCACCCACAAGGATTCAGCACGAACCAAATGGTTCTTCTCTGCCCATATTGTGGCTCTGTACACAGATGCTCTGCGACTGATGACCAACACTTCGTCACTGATTGCGGACCACCACACAGGTATGAACCCAGGGCGGATAAGACAAGATTTTGATGATATGCAGACATTCCTTTTATTTCTGAGGAGTCACAACCCTTTAAGGCAGCTCCAAAACATGAGCTTAGAAATATTGCAAGTGAAGTTGTTGCAGCAGACAGAGTGAATGGTGATGAAGCATTTAGATAGGAAGACAGATTCAATAAAAAAAATGACTGGGATGACATTTGGAAATGTGTTGATGAAGGCATCACAAGTATTCACATTTGCCACCATGAAGCAGAGTGACCTCATGTCAGATGGAACACGGCTTAAGATGTCATCTACGGAGCTCTATCAGCGATTACTATCAATAACTCTTGTGAGTGGTCCCCCATCTCAAGATGTCTTCTCCTTTGAATTGGCAGCAGTATCACCAGCTCTCTTCCATGATGATGGATCCATGAGAAAATGCCAAAAGCCTGTCCTGGCCAAATATCTGCTAACACATTACCACAAAAAGAAGCACTAACCTCAACACCAGGTGTAGTCATTGATGGATGTGCACTTCTCCAGCATATACCATGACCGAAGATAGGAACCACGGCTGACATATGCAAGACCTATGTTGATAGTGTCATAAACAGAACAACACAGAATTCACCTTCTTGTGTAGTGTTTGACACGTATGGAAGGAGGAGAAACATTAAAAGGGTAAATTCACCAGACATAATAGCGAAGAACACAACTTCAGTCCCTCAAGATAAAGTGAGTTTCCTGACAATAAGCAGGCTTGAATCTGTCTGCTCTCAGAACATCTCTCAGCAGAAGAAATACCTGTTGAACATGCAGGCGGAGAAGGCATGGTGGTGTTGTTGTTACACTATATGCTTCCACATCGCAATAGGAAACTTTTGTGCAATGTCCACCCCTAATGATTTAGAATGCATAACGCGACTGTTTGCAGATAACACATCATTAGGCAAGGCTTCTGAACAACTGGATAGAATTCTCCTTAAACGTAAATCTCAGAAGACTAAACTATGGGACAAACAAGTGGTTAATACCATACAACCCGTGTAAGACAGAAATCTTCTAATCTTCTTCACTCCGTTAACCAATCATTTGACGATTGCTGAAACAGCAGAAGATCATAAACATTTGAGGAATAATGCTCTCATCGAACGGCAAAAACTCCCCCTATGTATCTAATATCTTGTTTCCAAAACCTCAAAAATCATTTACTCGACAAGAAAACGTAAATCTTCTTCTCCTCACTTTGAGTACGAATGCACAATCTGGAATGGCTGCGGAAATGAACTAAGTTTAGTATTGGAAAGACCCCAGATCGAAGCGGCAAGAATTTTTACCGTTCCTCCCAAATATTCTTAATTTAATCACTGAAAATTATGAAACGGGACTGCAAGCAGTATCAGGGCGTAGACGAATCAGATAACTGTCTTATTCAGAACAACAAAAGTTCAGTCTACCAAAAAGAAATAATTCCCAAGTGCGTGGGTTCGAGGATCCCGAGGATCCGTTATAATGTATGACATCCAGACAATATTTGCTTGTCATAATCAAGAATAATACAGCCTCACGACTGGTTCTTCTTGTGCTAGTAACTCTTTGACTGCACTTGTCCTATTTTAAACGAGATTACAGATCGGACAATAGCGTCAGTCATGTTTACAGTCGCCATCTTGAATTCCCCGAAGTCACGTTTGCGTGTCATGTGACTTTATGTCACCTAGATTCGATAAATAGATCTTTCTAGGTTGGCGCTGCAATTTTGACTTTCACAAGCAAGGTGGGGTCCCAGGGCTACGTCACAGCTACAATTCACATTTTCTTATCAGTCTAAGTAAACTTCGTCTCAGTGTATTTCGTTACACTCCACCACTGAGTCTAACAAAACCTAGTAGAAGGTCGCGTCAGGTAATCTTTGAGCAATCACTGACAGTCCAATCAAATGCGAGACGGTTAAATAGAATTAACCAGTCAGACAACGGCTACTATTTAGGGATCGGGGGGAATTTCAAAATATTCAGGTCACCGACACAGATCTCCCCACAAACAAAAATCCGCATATAACACAGTTATTTGACCTGCAGTATATACGCTTTGGGGTTTCTGTTGACATGGTTACCATTAGCTAATATTTCCGCAAGATAACATCATTGAATATTGTCAAAACACTATTTTCATCGACTGTTTACTAACCGTTGTCATGGCTGTACGTACGCCGTGTGCATCGTGCATCGTGTGCGATCGTACGCTAAATAGCATTCGGAATCGTTCGGGTACGAACCTTTTCGAGATGAAAAGTTCATAAGGGATGTGCGAATGTGAACTTTCGCGATTTGGTAAGCTGTGTTCTGATTGGTCAATCTAAAAGGTTACCTGATGCGACCTCCCATAAGGTTTTGTTAGACTCAGTGGTGGAGTGTAACGAAAAGTACTGAGGATAAGTTTACTTAGACTGATTTTCTTATAAAACATTTTTATCGGTATAACGTTTAGTTAAAAAGCATATTGTTAACCCATGGTCTGCTGTCTTAAGTATCTATTCGTGATTTTGGTCGTCCTATTTTCAACTTTGTTGACGTCCGGATTCATGTCGACTGAATATCCCTGGATCATATGATTCAAGTGTACTGGTTACAGATAGAGATCCAAATACACTCACAGTCATAGTTATCAAACCCCTTTTATCAAATGTTCTGATAACCAACAAGATTTAGTTAATTCTGTTAGCAATAGAAACATTAAAATATGATAGCATCATTCTGTAACTTTTTGAGATGTGTCCGCAACCTATGGAAATCATATGCTGTTACGGTTAAAAATTGCCGTGAGAAAAGGTGTAATAAATCA
Source organism: Haliotis asinina (assembly GCF_037392515.1). NCBI lineage: Eukaryota > Metazoa > Mollusca > Gastropoda > Lepetellida > Haliotidae > Haliotis > Haliotis asinina. The sequence continues at coordinate 20,333,989 of NC_090294.1, read as the reverse complement.
CCACCGAACCAGCAAAATAAAAAAAAGTCTGAAATTTTCAAAATTGTATTCAGCAAAAAACAGCAATATACAAAAGATACACTAGAGAGGTTTCATATACGATACAAACGAGTCGAATCTACAGTAATGAGTCACAGTTATAATGTCAACTCACCGAAGTCTTGATGTAAGAGTGAGAAACTGATATATAGAATGTAACACGGCGAGCGGTCAGGCAGCAGTTACGTGGCAGATACACTTCAGTTATCTGTATGTATTTCCGTATACTTCCATGTCTGACAACACGACAACTAGCCTTTATATATACATTCAGTTATTCCTGAAAGTTCGAGCACATACGAGCATCGCCATCAACGTGGAATGCTCTAGAACAGTAGTCATCTCCCGGAGGTAAACAATTAATCAATGGGGGCAACTCTAGAGCACTTCCTGAAAGCCTGCTGCCAAAATACTAATATTAGTGAACGTTTATGATACGAAATGTGACCCATAATAATCAACATACAAAACAATAAACATTGTGACCCAACAATAATTATTTACTTAATTGATAATCAATACAATTTACAGAAAATACACCCTTGTAACAATACTCGTTCATTACACATCTTATGTGCGCTTTAACTATTCAGTGACGAATGATTTGCATTTGGGGTGAGTGGCCTTTAACTGAATTAAACTGTCTGTCAACCTGTGAAGGTCCGGGGCAGAATATAGCCTTCAGCAACCCACGCTTCCTATAAAAGACGACTCTGTTTGTCGTAAGAGGCGACTAACGGGACTAGATGGTTAGGCACGCGTACTTGGATGACACGTCATCGGTTCCCAATTGCGCAGATCTATGCTCATGTTGCTGATCACTGGATTGTCTTGTCCACACTCGACGTGAAACTAAACTCACTCACCCACTGTCTGTCTGTCTGTCTGTATGTATGTTTTTACTGCCTGGTTTGTTTACTGGCATAGTATTCATAGTATTCACTAACGCATTCATAGAATAATATTTCCCCTTGTGCACCAAACGGAATGTGTTTCTGAGTATTATCGAGACTGGTTACTCCTTAGCACTGACGTTCAACTTAATATGCACGTTATGTAGATCTAAAATGCAAAACACATTTTATTTGCAACTAAATTTCCAATTCCGTTTTCTGCCAGGGTGCCTCGTAATAGGTAAACAAATAAACCGTTATCTCCCCATTACATGTGTTTAACGCATATTTAATAAGCCGCGACTTAATGCTTAATATACAATGAGTCATTCTCAAAATTCGTGCATATTTATGTTAATTGTTTGACCTGACAAGCTTAAGTGAAAATCAATTATATTTTTATGGTAACTAATTTAATTCTACACTTTACAGGAACAAAATTGGGAAAAGTATCTTTTTGTTTAATTTAATTAAATTATCCTTTGAAGAAACATTATATCAGTGGCTGTTGTTAAAAAAAGTCACTAAAGCTGTTGTATTACTACCGTAATAATTAATCCCAGTGCCCATGTCGTAACAATGTAATTGTCCTTATGTAATTAAAATTGATTTATCTGTATATGTCTGGATTTGTAGTGCAATTACGTTAGGTAGTAGAGCTTCAAGTAAGCATAATATAATTCATATTCTCATTTTGGTTTCTGTTTTTGTTTTTGTTTTGCTTCATATTATATTACATTTGCAAATGTAGGGAACTTTTGGGCTTGTTGGCCCCTTTTGATCAATACATATACAATATAAAACACATGAGCCATGTTGTATTATAAAGCTAGCTATTTTAATATTTATGTACAAAATATATATGTATAATAAATTAATGTTATCTTTGATTTTGTTTTCGTTTGTGAATGGTGTTACACATTTCATAAAGGTAGTGACGAAATTTCATGAAATTTCTAATGAAAAGGGTAAATTATGAAAAATGAAACGGTAGGCTTGCATAATCTATGCTTTGTATATTCAGAACGCAACGAATGTAGCAAAGATTTTCTAGAAAACAAAATTTACAAATTTTTGCATATTCCATAAACGAAATATGCGCTAGTTTTGAGAAATACGATAGATAGATAGATAGATAGATAGATAGATAGATAGATAGACAGATAGATAGATAGATATGTGCTTGGGATATTTCTCTGTAGATATTCTAGGTAGAATATTCTGGATTCAGAGCAAATAAATTCATGGCTGAATAAAGCACATTGAAATATTTGCAACACAGGCGATTATGCTTGTTAGAGGCGACTAACGAGATAGTGTGGTTGGGCTCGCTGACTTGCTTGTTAGTTTTCGGTTCCCAATTGCACTGATCGATCGCCATGCTGTTAATCACTGGATTGTTTGGTACAGACTCGATTGTTTACAGACCGCCGTCATATATCTGGAATATTGCTGACTGCTCACTCACTCATTGCTTCACTCACTCACTATTTGCAACGCTGGTGTCATTGGTCGTCGTGGCCGATTAATTATTGTTGTGTTTCCAGATCCTGCCAGATCAACGACCATCCAACGTTAGCCCTGCCACGATGATCGTAAAGGATGGCTTTCAAGTGTCGCTTTGGTGTTATTCCCTTATGTTATTCGTACGTATAGTTCTATGAATCTGACCTCACATTTGTCCTCCACAGGTAAAAATTAGTGTGGTGGGTAACCTACTGGATAAAGCGTTCGCTCGTCTCGCCGAAGACGAAATTCCTATCACCAACATGGGTACAATGTGTTAAGCCCATATCTGGTGTCCTCCACCGTGATGTTGGAACATTGCTAAAAGTGACGTAAAACTAAACAAATCATGTTTGAGTGTGACTTTACCTCATACACTTACTTTTGTCATCGTAAATAATTGTGTTTATAGTAAAAATATGTTTATAGTAAAGTCATAACATCACAACATATTGTACTGGATAATATGTCGCGATGAAACAATGGCTTGGATATGTTGATATGTATATTATTTGTCACAAGTAATCGAGGTAATGATACCATTAAACCGTCTCATAGGAAAACAAAATTTAAAGAATTACAACATAACTCCATCGAAACTCGCGTTTTTGTTCTACCATGGAAATAGAAATAAACATGCTTGTATGTTTAAGTGTACGCAACACACGTAATGTGTAATCTATAAAAGCAGTTTTTACTAAAAACTGTATTGTTATTCTATATATACTGAACAAAAATAGCTAGGGGTATATGTAAATGTTGAAGTAATGAATAATGGTATATTAATTCATTGACAAACTGATAAAATATTAGTAAAAAAAATAACAATATCCCTAACTAATGTTGTCCAGTATCTGTTTCAGGGAGCTTTTCAGAGTACACTTGGACCAACTCTGCTTGATCTGCAAGTTCTGTTTGAAGTCAACCGGACAGAGATGTCGTACCTCTTCCTTGTTCTTGGACTTGGTTTTGGTACTGGATGCCTCCTGTCTATGATAGTTCTGAAGCTTCTTGATGCAAATTTGGCACTCACGGTGTGTGTCCTGGTTGTTGCTGCGAGCACTCCTCTTGTGGCAGTGTCTCCTCATTTGTACGTGGCATGTGCTGCTGTTGGTGTAACAGGAATAGCCCTGGCCTGTATATTTAACTGTGAGTATGAACATTGCAAGAATTATTCTTACTACGATGGAGCTTCCTCCATTAGAAATGTAGTAAATGAGTACGACCAGAATCTAAACGTGCTGGAATCGTAACGTTAGACAGTTAGACGTCTTCATCAGCCTTGTTGTGAGAGGCCATTAACTGCGATGATGTATGTTACCATGACCGAAACCAATTAAGCAGATCGATGGTTTGGATGCAAAATTCCCGATAGTGACGTAAATCATCAACCTTGCTGACCACTGATTGACAAAACGGACAGTTTAAACATTCAATAAACTTCATTCTTCACGAGAGTGACCTTAAATTGAAGAGTAGGAACTGCTTTAAGTAATACCGACAGACAGTTCTTCCATGCCGAAAACCACGTGTCCGTTTAGTATTTAACTTTATTTTAATGGAACATTCATAAGAGAAATGTTAAACCAAACATGTCATGAATCACATGTCTAAATATGAACGGTGTTATTTTAGTTTCATCTCAATGATTACCACCATGCTTTTGTTGAGTATCAATACTGGTATTCCCTTCATGCGTGAGTGAGTGTAGTTTTACGCAACAATCAACAAAATTCCAGCTAAATGGTGGTGATCTGTAAATGATTGAGTTTGCACCAGACAATCCAGTGATCAATACTAGGAGCATCGATCTGCACCATTGGGAACCGAGGACATGTGTCAACCAAGTCAACGAGCCTGACCGTCCAATCCCGTTAATCGCCTCTTACCACAAGCCAATATTCTATACCGGACCTTCACTTGTCATTTTCATCAGGAAGGACTCCATGTGTAACCCAGCACTTTACAGAACCCTAGATCCTGATCTGTATGTTAATATATGGCTCATTTGATGTGTAGATCATTGCTTGTTGCAATCCGATGATGTGTGGTATGGACCGAATGATGTCTTGGCCACAGATATATAGTTACAACTTTGTTGACATTTATTTTTTCAGGTATCGTCCACCAGTGTAATCTCACTTTCCCAGATAATGCCTCCGTCATGCACGGGATGCTGATAGCAACGTCTGTCGGGTCAATAACAGCTCCACTTCTCGCCGAACCGTTCCTTGCTCAGGGAGGAAGCAATGTGTCCGTGCCATGTTTTTCGCTGCCTAAATCTTCAGTGACAGATCCCAGTCAGAACCCTTTATCGAAACAAGCATCACACACATCTGACTCACTGGTAGAAAACAATTCATCTGCAAGAATAGTATCTATGATACCCGGACAATTCATGCTCCACTGGTTCCATGAAGATGCAACCACAAATATAACATCCAGATGTGAGACGTCATACGTGCACATTGTCTACATAATCGAAGGTCTCTTGTTCTTGCCAGCTTCTGTTGGATTCATGGTGCTATCAGTTCTGGGCAGACGATGTGAGGAGGCACACGTTTCATTTACAACAGCAACTGGTTACTCTGAGCTTGATGAACCCCAAACAAACGCCAAGTGTTTTTTTATAATATTCCTTCTTTTGCTCACAATTACGTTTATGTCTTTTGCTGGCCTGCCCTATGCTTATGTCGCCTATTTGACAACATATGGTGTTTATGGCAGTCTACATATTGACATTCAGACAATGGTGTCAACGACATCTGCTTTTTGGTTTGCCTACCTCCTTGGCCGAATCTTGGGTACTGCACTGAGTGTGCATCTGAAACAATACATTCTGATATATATCTGCATTGTAGGCACGCTTCTTTCAGCAGTAATTATTGCACTTACTGGCCCCAGATATGAGATGTGTTTATGGACTGGTTCCATGTTACTAGCTGTGTTCACGGCTCCTTTGTTGGCAGCGTCCCTGAGTTGGTGCAGGACCTGTATTCCTCTAACACCACTGGTCCTTGGTGTGTGCACAACAGGAGACAACGCTGGCGCAGCGTTGATGCCATACGTTACTGGTCAGATAATTGGTCACTTTGGACTCGAATGGTACTTGAAATCGATTGTCATTGAGGCTGCGTTTCAAATAGGAGCCTTTGTTGTGCTAACTCTGGTAACAAAACGTTTGAGGTGAGATGTGATCTAGTTGAATTTAGAGTTCAAGATTATAGCATTTTGCTTGTACTGATATGAACTCTTGCCGATTTGGGCGGTGAGGAAGCATAGTGGTTAAAGCGTTTGCTCCTCACGCCGAAGACCCGAGTTTGATTCCCCACATGGGTACTATGTATGAAGCCGTGATATTTCTGGAATATTGCTAAAGCGATGTAAAACTATACTGACGCAATAATGCCAATTCTATTGTACTGAAGTGGAAACACAGAGATACCATGCTGAAGTTGGCATGCATGTCCCACTCGGGCTCAGTATACCGAGTCCGAGCTCATCAGACAGTACCAATCGGGTAACAATAATACCATCTGTTTCAATATACAATTATTGACTTCCAGTGAGGTTGATCCAATGATTTATCAACCTCCTCAGATATGTGACATTCATCAAGGATAAATGAAGTCAAGTACTGTAACTGTCGTATGCCTCTTGACACGTTTTGATGTATATGTTTTGTAAATATGTTAATAGCAATGTTGCGAACAGCTGAAGTGTGTGGTATATCCAGCTTGGATCCTTGCAGGAGGCAAATGTACTATAAGTCCTCATGGTCCCTCTAGTATGGTGTTGATCTATAGCCTGTTTTTATATTAGATTCTCTTCAAGATAAACAGTATTAGGTTTACATATTAGTTTTGTATATTTATGATAAGTTAGTGTCCTACTGTCCCTCGTTGACAGGCTATAGAGTGTAACTTTATGTATTATGAATATGATTTAGTCACGTTCCACGGAGCGATCACATAGCTGCAAAATAATATACTACATCTGTCACGTGCATCTTACTGCTTATCACTTGTATGTATGTATGTATGTATGTATGTATGTATGTATGTATGTATGTATGTATGTATGTATGTATGTATGTATGTATGTATGTATGTATGTATGTATGTGTGTATGTATGTATGTGTGTGTATGTGCGTACGTGCGTGTGTATGTGTGTGTATGTATGTATGTATGTGTATATGTATATATATACACACACACACACACACACACACACACACATATATATATATATATATATATATATGTATATATATGTATATATATATACAGCTTCATCGTTTACCTGCCTTAATTAATGTGACAAATTTATATGTCACTCAGTGGACCAACAAAACCCTTCAATAATCGACTGTCAGCAAATAAGTTCTGTTTTACGTCTCCGTTAGCAATATTTAAGGAATGCCACGGTGGGAAACAAGAGAAATGGGGCTCACACATTATATTCATGTTGGGATTCGAACCCGGACCCGGACGAGCGAACGCTTTAACCACTAAGTTACCCACCGCCCCTCGGTTTGTGCCAGTTAACATTCATGTCTAATAGAGAAAATTAGCGATCGACTGCACGATATTGTTTCGATATCATTGAAAAACTGTGACACACTTAACTAACGTTTTTGTTGTTTATCAGCTGTTGCACGTTACAAAATAGGTCGCGTCGCGTATAAAATATCATTGTCCTGCTGGTAAAATCAATCGCACCAGCTGTGCGTTTGCAGTCCCCAATAAACATTCACTCCTTTCGTTAGTATTAAAAAAATAGCTTGGACTTCCGATTTATCGGTTGGTGTGTATATCTGACTGTTTGGATATCCCTCCGTCAGCTTTGGTAGTGGAAATCATGTACCTGTAACTGTTCTTGGTGTTGGCAGGTAAGTGAATGAGTTTAGTTTTACGCCGCACTCATCAATATTCCAGCTACATAACGGCGGTCTTTAAATAATCGACTGTGTACTAGACAGTCCAGTGATCGACAACATGAGCATCGATCTGCACCATTGGGAACCGATGACATGTGTCAACGAAGTCACACCCGATCCATCAGTCGCCACTTACGACAAGCAGGGGTTACTGAAGGCCAGTATTCTAACCCGGACCTTCACAGATACATTCTGGGTGTAGATGAGATAGCTGTGTAGGGAATGAAACCTACTGTTTCTCTAACCGCTCAGGAATATGTTTGTGTCATGCACGTTTTCAATTCTTTGTCTGTTTTAATGAGATATCATTACAATGACACGAAGAGGGAACGTGTGGATGGGAGAACACGTGGAGATATTGATGCACGTTGATACACGTTGATATAACGTTTTAAGTCACGTGATCATTGTTTCCGTCATATAGATGTAAGACCGAGGATGCGTTGCAAGTCGAAAAACACTTCGAGCAGGGATACTCTATAACTATATAGGCTCCCTGCTTCGAGTAAGCAAATGAATCGCTTATTCCGGGCTTGCAACCGCTCGGAGCGTTTATCGCTCTTCCAAAAGTGGCGGAACGATTACAGTTTGCTCGTCTGGAGCTAATAAAGAAGGTGTTGGGAGAGTCTCGATGACGATATTGTTGATGACTACATTGAACCTGTGGAACAAACTGAGGATGCTTTGATGAAAGCTGGGGTTTTTTTTTGCCTCTGCCTCTTTGGCAGCCGAACAATTTTGTTCAGCCTTCGGATTCAAATTTTCCCAAGCCGCCATTTCTGTTCGAGAAGAAGCGACCTCATCCAGCGATTGCTGCGATTGCAAGCGGCTGAAAGCTAGCGCTCCGTTGTCAGGTGAATCGCTGCACACCACTTGCAAACGATTGGTTGTTTGCAACCCCGAGCCTGATCATTGTTTCAGCCATGTAGGGGTACGACCGAGCTTAGCACATTTCAGTAAGGGAACAACCAATTCAACACAATGTCCGAAAGTCAAATTTATTTATTTATGCATATATAACATATATAGTTGGGAATACACTTTATTACACACGTGATCAACGTATGGCTAGTTACATACTTGTGTCGTACGTCATGAGTGTCGTATTGCGTTGACCTGTGTCGTAACATGACGTGATATTCTAAAATTTGGATTGGATAACCGATGACCTCTCAGTTAGATCACGTTGTGACGGAACTATTTTTCTATAACGAACACATTAATTCATTTACAACTTATATGCATTGTGAGTATGTAAACATATGGGTATATAAACATTGTGAGCGTTATCTTGTTGCTATTTTATTGTGAGCGAAGCAGCTACAGACCATGAGAAGGGATGCCAGGAGGTTGTACGACGCAATGACATGCATTGTGACGTCGGTTACCAAGGTTACAGTGTGGCGTCATGCAAAAGAGTACTATAGTACCAAAAAAATACCACAACCTGTTTATGAATCCGGTTTCGGGTTAAAAACCATACAAATTACTAGTCTAAGGAAACTTAGACTCAGTACTTTTCGTTACACTACACTACTGAGTCTAACAAAACCTAGTAGGAGGTCGCGTCAGGTAACCTTTGAGCCACCTATGAACGTCCAATCAAACGTG